>NC_137470.1:77126159-78326159 GCF_964235325.1 Thermobia domestica | reverse complement strand
AGGGCAACTAAGCTACTAGTATTTATAATCATGAATTAATAGGCCATTTCAGAACTTCCTTCTTTAATATTGAATCAAATGTGGCAAATTATAAGGCAATGTGATAAGCAAATTTCCTCAGCTTATACTGACTGAGAGACCTAAAGACTTGGTATTTAAATAAACCATCACTGGAAATTTGCTTTCAATCCAACTATTATTGCAAAACTATTAAAATTTAATGTAATTTCCACCTTTTTTTGCCGGCTATTTCAAGATTTTTCTGATTTTCCCTGACATTTCAAGCCTTTTTGATTTTCACTGACATTTCCAGGCTTTCCCTGACAAAAGTTAAATTCCCTGACATTTCCAGGTTTTCCAGGTCAGTGGCAACCCTGGCTGTTGGTAATATGTTTTGCAGTTGGTATTTTGAATAAAATATTGCGTAAGAATTAAATATTCTAGGAAAAAAAAATTAATGCAGTAAATTTCTGTAGTTATCAACAGTACAAGGTACATTTTATTTGAAACTTAAATCTAACACCTTCCCCTCCCAACAAACAGCAACGTGAAAGAATGGCAAGGCTAGATTATGTGCGTTTCAAATAAAGCGTCTCATATTATACGAAACTAGTAACACTAAAATCGGGCGTTATTCGATTTATTATGATGAATACGATTGTTCAGAAAATATTACTAGCTCGGCATGCTACGTTCAAACTTCAACGACAAAAGAACGAAATTTAATTGGAAAATTCTAGAAAATAAAAATATACACTACAAAGTAAATGTTTGAAAAATCTTTTTAATATATAGTTACCAATATTTTCCTTCTTCATCACAAATAAACTTCGTAACTACCACACGCCACACACAACTTTCACTTGAAATGCACAATCATGGGAAGAATCAAGGACTACCTGTTGAGTTGCCAATTTTCCTACTTCGCGGCTATGGTACATATATAGAAGGCTGTGAAACCATACATTTTAAGAGCTCGTAACTCCCACAATTATCAACATATCAGAACGAAATGTTAACCAAAAATGATCCATTAAAAAACTCAAAATGGCGGCCGTGAAAACTTTTCAATTCGCGATCACGAACAAATCAAAAGCTAAAACAAAAACGACTATTATCAATACCTTTCTTGAATATGAACTTCAGCATGCTGAAAAAAAAAGTAGCGGCAGTTTCAAGTTTTCTGAAAAATTTCCTTTTTCTTACAGCCATGTGCCACAAAATGTATTTCCTTTTCATAGTTTATTCTCTTCAAGCACACTACGATGAATTGTATTGTCATACAGACAAATTTCAAGTTTAACTTTCAACAAGTCGTGCTTATTATTATTATTATTATTATTATTATTATTATTATTATTATTATTAATTTGCGTTCAGAACAAGAAACACATTTTCCAATCCCATTGTAAGAACGTAAGAATATATATGTGTTACAGGAGGGCGATTATTTTCTAAAACATGATAAAAATATATACTGTACTTACAGTACTTACCGTACTTACAGTATATAAGTACGAGTACCACCTTTTTGAATAATACATGTACAGGTGGTAGTGCGAAGATCAACGCTGAAGTTCTGTTTCTAAAGTTAAAATATTTGTATGCATTCATTTATAGTTTCGTATCTTAATGTAACACTTATGGACAATGAATACAAATGCAAAGCAAGCTTTTGGTGAAACTATGAATTTTCTTTTCAAAAGGTTCGTAAAATACTAGGTAAACACCTTGAAATTTTTAAAAATTACAGTTAAACGGGCAAAGACAAGCAAGGATATCATTTCTTCAATACAACATAGCTGCCTAGTATCGTAGAGCTTGTTGCCAGAGTACATTAAATTTCAGTTTCTATTCTGTGAATCATCATGTTCGTCTACCTGATGTTCTGTGCAAGCCATCAAAACACCCGCAATATCATTTCAATACTTTGGAATTTTTGTGGAATTTTATAACTTAAAAATACATGTGCCCAACAAATTTTAACAACTAACCTTTGTTCTCTTCACTCCTGTCTGTCCTTGGCATGTAGCAGCCAATACTGAATTGCCATCTCCACTTCTTTCTCTGTAACTGTTCCGCAAGCTTTTTGTACGGATTCTGTGGAAAGAGTATGTGTTATAGTTGAGTCTATGTGTATTATTTTGATATTCTAACATCTGCAAATCTATGAGATCTAAACTAGTTATAACCACGAAATGTAAAAACAGCAACTGAATAATTTGGCAATTTACGTAATCATCCTCGTTTGCCTCTAATTTTAATTTAGAGCAAGACATGATATATTGTGTGTAATTGAAAGGAAAAATGTTAAAGGTAGGCATTTGTAATCAACTTCAAAAATGTTATCTACCTAAATTTTCAGCTCATTTACTACGAAAATACATTTATCGCACATTAAACGTGCAACATCTAGAAGAAAAAAATAAAATAACGCAAAAGATGGCAAGCAGAAAAAGAAATGAAACATGAAATATTTGAGTTTTACGTCCCACGGTTATGCCGGTTAGGCTAAAGGAGACGGTGATTATGAGAAATGAATGAAATGGTGGAATGAAGAAAGTGGGAGGAAACGGGAGAACCCCGAGAAAACCCACGCACACGGTGTTTGTCCACCACAAAGTTCACTTGGCGGGGGCTGGGATCGAACCCGGGACCCCAAGCACCAGAGGTAAGCAGAAAAAGAACAAATAACTGCCCTCTAATGCTGTGTAAATATCTATCCACTTTACTCTTCCTAATATATATGCTAACGATGTGAACTGCTTTAAATACTTTTCGATATATTCTGGAAATTTACCTCTACTAATTCTTTTAAATGGAAATAAACATATCTTGGTCATTCCACGTCAAATTATCACACTACCTAGAACCCATTTTCAACCCGACCTTTTTCTTTCAACTAGATTTTATTTCCATGTTCTTCTGGATAAAAATTTCATTAAGTGTTTTAGAAGAAATGATCGAGGCAATAACAATTCTATCTACGTATCATTATAGCTTACAATTTGACCTTTAAATATTAAGACCGAAAGTAAATTGATAGATGAAGTTAGAATAAATAGAGGATATATTTGAATATAAGTTTAAATAAATAGTGACATAATAATTTTGCCAAATTTTAATATTTCAAACACGTGCATCTGGCAAGATGCAACGTGTATGAACCTAACTCTTTTTTTTACTAGGACAGTACTGCAAGTGTCGTTTGATTCTGGAGATGGTGGGCTATGGAGTGCATTGACATGGAATAACCCAGCCGTATATCGTCGGTCATAAGGAAAAACTGACATTAGGTCTCACACGAAATAATAAATTATTTGTTTAGCTGATAAAGTTTTTATTCGCAAGGATATTGTAATGAGACTAGCATCGAAAGAAGTACACTATGGAAAAATGTTCGAACGCCGATCATGTTTCGTACGGCCGCCATTTTGAATCTAAATATTATTTATGGGTACATGGACGTTACTGATTACGACGGCACATGTTTTCCACGACTTCTCTGCATGCATGGCGTCTTCTGAGCTACATCAAATTTCGGGGACGTTTCGGAAAGACTTTTCTTGAGGTACGCACCCCCCCCCCCCAAAAAAAAAAGGCACAAGAGCAAAGGCTGTACATCAGAATAAAGTTTCAAATTGGTCTATGACTGGAAACTGTAACCCTCAAAGCATGTTTTTTATGGAGCAATTGCGGATTCACATTAGTTCAAAACGCATATTTTGTTTGTTAACCACACCATTCAAATAAGTGATGCTTATCAGTAAAACACATGATGTTAAATTTCCGTATTGTCTGTTAATCAATATGAACACCATATTCACTTAAAAAATCCAAATCAAACTAGGGCTCACATTCAACAGGTTACGAATACGAACATTCCTTTACAGTGTATTATTTTCTGATACTAGTCTCATTTCGATATCCATACTATAAATATTTTATCGACAAAACAAATGGTGCACCACCCATGTCAGTGAAGTATTTTATCTTAAAACCGACGCTCCATTTATCATAAAGTAAATAGAGCAAGTAGGAAAAATTATCCAAGCATTCTCAAATGATTATTTATCAAAAACAACATCTTTCATTCTTAATTTACCAAATGCGTTCTTGCCTTTTAGACCACAGTAACTCTACTTCACTGCCACCGCATCACTTAACAGGCGTCTCATTATTCTTATCGTAGTATCATTTGCATCTATTCCCCCAAATTTACTAAGGTAATTCACCTAAAAAAAATGAAAGAAAAAAATTACAATGTATGTTTAATTGAAAATTATGCACAGTAGGAAATAAATGAAGCCCAATGGCAAAAAATGTCAAAAATAAGGGAAATAAAAGTATTAACATATAAAATATTGAAAAATTAAAATGTGGGAGCTTTCGCTCGTGACGGCGGGCATTTCCAGCCAGAAGAGAGGAAGAATCACTCAGTAGAAATAACACAACACAAGTAGACAGAAATACACAAAATGGCGACTGCCTGCATCTGTTTCTATGGTTCAGCATCTTTAGTTTTTATTGTGCAGTATTTTCAGTATTTACTTTACAATATCTGCAGATATTGTGTTTAAACGGACAAACACTGCATCTAAAATTTTTAGTATATAGTATTGTGGAACCGTATCTTCACTATAAAATGCCTTCAGGTGACAAACATTTCACACTTCACAAAACGCGTAAGTAATTACAAGGGCGAAGGGAAATCAGGTGAATAGGAGGGATAAAAGAAGGAAACGAGGGTTGCAGTCAAGGAACCTGTGCTGTTACAAATTTGGGCCAGGGGGTTTAAATTTAAATTATTTCTTTTTTACTTTTCTTCTACTTATTTGAATCTCACCATACACATTATTGGATTGTGTTCTGTGCCTCATGCAGACGCGTCCTGGCGCGTGATTAGCAAGAGTTCGACTAACATATGTTTGCTGCAGTAGTCAAGCCTCTAGTATGATGTTAATCGTACGTCAAAACGACTCAGAGTAAGGCGGTCTAAGTTTAAGCACAGCTGAGCGAATACGTGTTCACTTAATTCCTCTAAGCAGACGAGAAATGATGTAATAAGCGCTTTTGAACGAAAGGCAGTTTCTGGTCTGCGTTATGGCTGGCGGAAGACTGTCTAACTCTGACAAGGAAACTAACAATGAGGTCATATCGAAACCTAGCCTGAAATTTCACTCAGAGCAAGGAAGTACAGTACAAACACCACACACAAAAGAACAGCTGCTAATTTGAACTAGTTTCGAAGATACAAGGTGAGGAGAACGTGGAAAGATGAATTTGAGGCCCTGTATTTCAAACATTTCAAAAACTATTCAACGTAGAGAATGCGATCTAAAACTTCACAAGCAAAGCTATACCTGTTCTATTTAAAAATGTAGGTTTCAAAACTCTGCAATGTGTGCACAAGGGATTCCTCAAAGGGGCATTTTCGATTCGTCAGTCCTTTTAAGGAATACGTGAGATCCGAACCAATCGTTTCCCACCTAAAATCGAACACGGTACCAATCCATTAAAAGACGACGAGCTTAACAACTCATCAACAGAAAACAAGGGTAAACAAAAGTGGGCGATAAAAAATAAAAACGGTACTATGGTAGCATAACTTACCAATCCTTTCTTTGTTCTCTCATCGGATAAACCTTCTTCCATTAAAAGTAAGTCCTCTTCACTAGATATAGGAAGCTTTTCCAGACTTTCTTTCGAGAATTCTTGAGAGTCGGTTCCTTTAGAAACTTTTTTTTTTTTTTTTTTTTTTTTGTTTAACAATAGTTTTAACATGTCTATTGCGTCTACAGTCGCCCTTAGGAAACTGATTTCGCTTAATAGTTCACGACAGAATTCCGAAAAAAAAAAAACAATAAATAAATACATGTAATCGATTACACAAAGAAACTGCCTACCTGGACACATTGTTGATTAAACATAAAACCATAACCCAGTCAATTCCAATTGGGCTTTACTATATTTCAAGAAAAGAAACACTGTCCAAAGCTTAAAACCCACTGTATTTTAAATTATAATATGTAACGGTTTCGGATATGTTAAATATCCGAAACCGTTACGTATTATAATTTAAAATACAGTTGGTTTTAAGCTTATGTTGGTGTTTCTTTTGTTAAAATAATCAATCCAAAGCCATGGATAGTCTTGTTATGGGCTTTACTACATGCAAACAAACTGAAAAAGTGAATGCAGAGCAAATAGCAACAGCATTCTTCAATAAACTACAGCATACTCCCGATTATACGCTGGCTTCTCGCGGAAAAACGGAAAAAAGTATATAAAACTGCTGTACGAATCACATAGAATGGGATTGTTTAACAGACTATAAATTAGCTTACAATATCGTAAAACTCATCTAATTTATAATTTATAGAAATAAAGTAAAAATAAACAAGAACGAGTAAAAAGGAAATAATCGGGGAAAAACGCAACTATTCCAAATTAATTTTCATTGCATAGAAAAGATTACTTTTCTTACTTCATTCAATCGACCTTCAGCATTAGCCGGGAAACAGACATGCAGACAGAGCAGAAAATTGAAAAAAAAATTCAACGAAACTGCAAACCTAAGATAGAAACGCATTGAGGAGAGCTTTCCCATCGCTATTTGCTGAGGTATGGACGCTTCATCGCTCGAAGAACACCATACGAAGTTACAAATAGGATTTGTAATATTAAGCTTTTTGCCTCTAAAACTCTGTGTGCGAGCTCATCCTATTTGCTTTACTTCATCACAGAAAAACAAATTAATATGAGGAAGAAGATATCCAATATGCAAAAGACTGTTTTATAAACCTTTGGGTCCTTCAGAGCACTTAGAAGATACCCTCGTCGCCGAAAATATCGCCCTCACAGAAGAGAAGAGAAGAGACGATTGCTAGCCGACTACGATGCTGAGAACCCGACTCCTTATTGGTCACCGCACAGGACTGATCTTCTAGCAATTTTGATGTCCAATGAATTAGAGGACTTTCCATTCTTCTTTATGGACTAAACAAGTGCCACGGAACAACTTCTACAAACTGTGTTAGTAGTGAAGTGTTTGTGTGAGTGTTGGTGTCAATTACGACAAACTGGAATGGAAAACTTCGAGTCCGTAAGTAGTAATCATTTATTGACATACATCTGAATCTGTTGCAGTTTCTTTACAAATGCCTATAACTCTGCTCTCCCGTCTGAATGTCTGTTTTTAGGCTAAGTGTTGTTTTCAGTCCGACACTAATCAAAATTTTCCCAGAAACTAGATCCCAAATTAGATTCATTTTAAAAACAAACGTACTCGCATTGAGCCTCACACACTACCTTTGCTATTAATGGATGTTTCCTTTTGCTCACATTTTCCTCCACGAAATTTGTGTACCTTTTATTTACTCAAATAATCTCCCTAGTAGAATAAACATGAGAATACGTTCTAGATTTGTAGGTATGGAAACCTCTTCTGGAAAAGAGCGTTTAGTGTGCGATGTGCCTCTGAGCCCAGGTAAGCCTCAGTAGCATAAGCACACAACGATATCGTAACTTGGCTTCACTGTAAATATACATCCTTTCGTTCATTGCTTTAGGTTGTACAGAACAATACCTGTACCAGTACAAATATTCTTAGTGTTCTGTATACATATTTGCACATTTTTTTTATTACGTTTTAAGTACAATGCAATAAGCTTTTTATGCTAGAAGAATTTTTATTTTACGAACAAGTATTGTCCGTCATTTTTAGCCCTTTTTACGGGTTGTCCGTTATTTTCATTATTTGCGGTGCCTTTGCCACCCAATTTCCCGGATAATCGGGAGCTTTTTTCTTCTTTTTTGTACTCTTGTTCCCTACTGCTGCTTGTTCGGTTGACCTGAAAGAGCTTTCGACTAATAAAAAAAATTTGAAAACTGAAATGATATTACGAAAATATTGAGAACTAAGAAATTAATGAGTCTTTGCAGAATCATTATCCCTTTATCTATTGGAAAACTAAAGAAAACTTTAACAGGTCTCCAACAGGACAGATTCGAGATTCGAACATCGATCGAATGTCGAAATAGATCGAGATCGAAATTTTTATACTTTTTACAAGTTTCAAATTTTAATGAAAAGCTTGATTTGAATGCATAAAGATAGCACACAACTTCCGTTTCAAAACAAATAATTGTCCAAACAGAATTTCACTATCTCAAACACATGGTTGTAATTATAAATACATTATTGCACTATTCTACACAAAGAAGGCATAAGCAGATATGTTGCCTTTTGGCGAAATCGATTTTTTGCATTTTTAGCTTTATCATGTGTGAGCAAAAACATATAACTTAATTATAAGGTTTTAGCAAGATATGAGCCACAGCATTTCATTCTACCATTGTCGTATAGCAGTTTTATTTCTTTTCCGTAATGTAAAAAAAATAAATAAATAAATAAATAAAAATAAATAAAAATAAAAAAAAATAAAATCTGATCTCGCCTTGTGTACAGAGGCGGCAGCTAATACTGAAGGGATATTTTCCCCTAATCCTCTATTGTTGATTTACGAGGTTGCTGCATTGGACCGTCGAAATACTTCTAAGAGCTAATAAACTTCCAGTCTAAAAAGTATACCTACACTTGCACTCCTGTAACTCTATACAATTTGGAAAGTACTACAAATTATATAAAACTAATATTTTCATTCGCATGGATCCTCACGAAACAAAATTATGCACAGAACTTTTTCGTTTTTTCTTGAGCTCTATGTTATAATAATAGATTTAACTAAGTTGAAAACTAAAACGGGATTAAAATCTACTCGAACCATGGAACTTCTGATAGTTTCTAACACAATAAAGTGGCGAATTAAATCCATCAAATTCAGTTCAGCTCCTTTTACATTTCCTGACCAATGAATATGCCTAAATAAATGCAATGTGCGTTCAACGCAATGTATCACATGAAAGTGTTATTGAAGCTTGCCTAATATAACTCATTTAAATGAGATACTCATTCTGTTCCCTATCTTCAGCAGAAGTAAGGCACACAGCCTACATCTTGCTTCCTAATATAGTTAATTGCCACCTCATATAGTGGTGTAGGTAGCATTTCGATCATAGAGTTCACTTCGTCTTCCGAAGTATCACTGCTAATTTCTGGTGTTAAAGACCTTTGTTCCTTTCGTTTAGGTAAACGTCCTTCATCGTCTGTACTCAGATCTGAGGGTTACTCAGCATCTTTCAGTTTGCTACAAGCCTTGTCATAGCTGTCTGTATTAAATAAGGAAATTCAAAATAGAATTAAAAATATGAAAATTGATGTAACTTTCGATTTTTATATACAAAACACTTATATATACAGATACCGTTATTCCGTAACACTACTCTTAATTAAAAAGCTATAGTAGAATATTTTTAATACTTATACACTCAAGCTTATTTTATTTTCCGAAAACGTAAGTTTTATTTACACAGGTTGAATCAAAAGGTTGTTTAGAACGCTTGACGCGAACTTCTGGAGATCAACAAGAAAGAAAAAAAAAAAAAAAAAAAACTCTGAGACCTCTTTATTTACAGGCGTTTTCGTAATTCTAACCTGTCAAGACAAACCGTGATGTTACCTAACGTATACCTCCTATCTAACTTTCCAATATCTCATACCTATTTCCTTCTGTGCTGAGACAAATTAGTGTAAAATTCACAAATAAAAACCAGTTTTCTTCGAGTCAAAGGAGGCGCCAGTGCAAAAAATGCCAAATTTTTGTCCAATTTTGACCTAGAATCACGTCCCAAGCGTAGAAAATGACTTTTGGATACATCCTTTAGATCAAAATTGCTACCCTTCTCCCAAAAATATATCTACTCAAAATTTAAAAGAAAGGACTCATTAAAAGTTACGATGCTCGAATTTAATACCACGGAAGGAAAAAATTAAACACCTTTAAAAATTGAAAATATGAAATGAAATCTTTGAGTTTTACGTCCCACGGTTATGACGGTTAAGCTCAAGGAGACGGTGATGATGAGTAATGAATGAAATGGTGGAATGAAGAAAGTGGGAGGAAACGGGAAACCCCGAGAAAACCCACGCACACGGTGTTTGCCCACCACAAAGTTCACTTGGCGGGGGCTGGGATTGAACCCGGGACCCCAAGCACCAGAGGTGAACGCTCTACCACTGAGCCACCGCGGCCCCCACCTTTAAAAATTGAGCTGCAGATGGAAATGAAGTAACAGTGTTGGGCGATTGTCAATTTAGAAGAAACTACATATGTGAGCACGGGTGGAAAAATAAAATGATAATTTATAGTACCACATTTATGCATAAAATTTTTGATTTCAAGTTCTTTGTACACTTAGGGTTTAATATCATATATGTGACTGTTAGTGTTCGAAGTTGAACCGTGATAATCGTCCTAAAAGAACATACAAACTTCTAAAGAAAGTAATTTTTGGTAAAGTTGTATCCAAACAACTTCTTTCAAATGGACTACCGACAGATCTTAAGCCACAACCACGCGAAACGAAGGCTTTCCTGCATCCTGTCCACTATTTTAAGCGAGTGTCTCCCCAGTGTTAGAATTAAACTCCCACAATAGGGGAGACTTCCAAAGACGTAGAAGAACCGTGTTTGTAATCCAAGTCAGAGTGGACTGTGATGATATATAAACCGACAAAATAATAGCTCAACGCACATGTAATGAAGAAAATAAACGAAAGTATTTTCGACGATTTTACATTGCTATCCTCGGTTGTTACTAGTTTAGAGTAAACGCATAAGCACTGGATTCACAAATTGTTAAAAAGCGGTAATAGGAAAAAAAAAAAACAAGAAGAGCATTAAAACATATGTCACTACACTAAAAAGTAGAAATGAACTTTTTTTTTTTTTTTTTGTTTTACTGCTTTTCAACCATTTGTGAAGGAAATACCTATGCATCGTTTTTAAACTGGTAACAACCTAGGATGACGATGTGAAATTGCCGAAACTACTTTAACAACACACTCACTATATATATATAATTCTTATTTTTTTCTATTTCCACCTCTCGTGGTCCGATAACGTTCCTGCATCGCATGGTAAAGAGGAAAAGCAGTCATGATTTCCTAACAAGGATAAAAATGAAATGAAATATTTAAATTTTACGTCCCACGGCTATGCCAGTTAGGCTAAAGGAGACGAAGATGATGAGAAATGAATGAAATGGTGGAATGAAGAAAGTTGGAGGAAACGCGAGAACCCCGAGCACGGTGCCTAACAAGGATAGCAGGCTATTTAATGCTCCATGCTTAATGTTATTCTGAATTGACGATTTTCTTAATTCCGTTTGAAATTCAATTTTCCTATCTGTCTCTGAATTACTACCATCACTCCCATCGTCAACGAACAATTGTGTTCCCAATATGAATTAGAAGTACTTTCTGAAGAAATTTCTTCATTCATATTTACAATTTCAACCTGATTATCAGATAAACATTATTCTTCTTCCGAAGGAGATGATGCAACTGTGACATTTGACATTTCACAAGCCGAAGATGACCCAATCACACATGGAACATACTCTTTTTCTTCGATTAGACTTAACGTACTGTTTACGTTTTACCTAATTCTTCTGTAGAAAGTTCTATATGGAACGCTAGAATACTTTTTGACGCTTATCTTAGGGATCTTCCCTACTAATCCTAAGTTGCCTAAAGTATAAAAAGGAAAGTAATATCTTAGATTTATTACAGATTTCTATAAATTCATAAAGAAACTAAAAGAACAGCTCGGGCCGTACGAATTTCTTTCATATTAAGTTCCAGTTAAGACACGTTACACTTTAGGAAGACAAGGAGAACTATAATCATTGTGAACTTTTCTCCATGCTCTTCAAATAACTCCTTTACAAGTGTTCTTAATTTGGTAATAGTATTCGAATGGGTCATGCCTTCAGAAAAATTCAAAGGTATTCCCATGTCTCCACACATGTTAAAAATACTTTCCGAAAAAGTTTTTTTTTTTTTTTTTTTTTTTAAACAAACATTCGATCAAAGTCGTTAAGTTACATTAATAATAGCGATGATTATCTTTTACTTGTTACATCAGGAAACATACTGGAGACCTGCAATTCAGTGGTGAATGTAGAATAATAGTTTGGAAGGTTTTTCTTAAAATACTTCGTTTTTTTAAAAAAGAAACTCCGAAATTCTTTTTGGCAGGGTTGGCTGGTTTAAACCATGGTTTAAAACAACTGGTTTAAACCAAAAAACGAAAAACGTTCTCAAAAGTGTTAGTGTTCGTCAAATCTTGATGAGCACACATTTGTGGGTTATCACGTTTCATTCCCGTATATTATTCGTATCATATTCAGACCTAAATTCTCCATTCATTACACAAAGAGATTGTACTACAAAAGCAACTTTTTTTTTCTTCATAAGTTTATGAATGTTTCTTTTGTGATTTTTTATAGTTTATTATTATTGTTATGAAATTGCAATCAAGGAAAAATTCTAAATATTGTTTCGTTTTGATAATATTTACTATTGATAAAATGCATCGAAATGTACTTTTTTGCGAGGAGGGGTGTCATACAAAACCCCACGAAAGGCATTTATTGAAATCAAAATATCTTTGGTATCTATTTATGTATAAAAAGGGTCAGAGCTATTGTGGACTCAAGCAATTCGTATCTTTATTCACTTTTCTTACTGATATGCAAATTAAATCGTTGTATTTCTAACTTGGACTAACAAAAGTCGTAGTGAACTAACTTGGACGAAATTAGTTCTTCTGTACTCTGCAGTATTTTGAAATTGTCCATATATAATTCTGTATAATGGCTTCACTTGGGCAACTATTTGTCTTTTTGTTCTTCTTAAAGTACTTTTGACAACTATATTAACAAGTATGTAAAGATCAGCACAAAGTTTTTTTCTTTTTAAATCAGAAGTCCTTCGTGAGTGAGTCGGCAGACGTATCGCATTTGTGGCCAATTAGTCCCGGTTTCGAGTCCAAATGGAGGACAATTTTTCTCGGATGTAAGCCGAGAAGTGGTTTGGATTCCGCTTTAAGCTCATGTGACTCCTTCTAGCATAACCTGGTGTTTGCATAATAATAAGGCGAAACAAACTTACTTCTACCCATATGTGATATAAATACATAGAACAAATTATTTAAACCAAAAAAACAGTTTTTTTTTTCAATAAAAAACAAGGTGTTTGCCAACCATGACTTTTGGGGAGGGAGGCTCCAAGAGTATGAAATCACTAACACTTACTTTGTACTTCGTTTAAATTCCAGTATTTTAAAGAGGTTTCAACTCGAAAGACCCCTCTGTAAATCCGCCATTGGCCACCATTGTGATTTATGTTGCAGGTAAAGATCGTACAAAACATGAAACAAATAAAACAATACCCCACGAATGAGCTCTTTGCCCCTATGTAAATTTTAAGATGTTAAAATATGGGCATTGAACGTATCTGATTGGTAATTGCTGCTATATTTATACAAAGTTGAAACAATTAAAATCAAACGTTCATCTTTAAAATGACAGCAAATCGGATAAATTTACAAATTAAATAATAAGCGTCGTTTACACTTCAAACTCATATAGATTCAGAAAAGTTCATCCATAGAGTACTACATACATATATATATCTTTACTCTCAACCTAGATCACGATGCTGAAGCTTCTTAAAATTCTGGGATAACCCCTCCAAAAACCAAAGTAATTATTAAGAGATTCCTGTGGCCATAAACTTCAAGCCTCCCTACCCTGAAAATAACTTCAGGATTTCTAAAAATAAAATAAAGTATTCTTACGAAAAAAAGCTTTCAAACTATTATTCTAAATCTGCTCCTTAACTGCAGGTGAACAAAATATTTTTGCTGATTAGTTCCGCAAATAAGAGATTAGCTTCAGTAGTAATAATGTAACAACTTTGAATAACTATGAATAATGAACTGAAACCTCCATTGAAAGATAAATATTTAGATAACACTACTTTCCAAGGCTATACTTTAAAAGTTTAAAACTATAAATGGGAATTAACACGCATACAATGTTGCTTCAATGCAGACGTCTTTGTGATATAAGCTTAATTAGTGGATATCACGTTCTCTGTGTACTAATCTAGTAAACTTGGTGTGATTAAACGGGCACCGATGAAACTATTTTTGCAGGGTTGGCTGGTTTAAGCCAGATGTATTTTTTTTTTTTTTTTTTTATTCTTTCTTCAGAAATATTAATTGGTTTAGACCAACTAAATTAAGCTGAAATGAACTTAAAAGCCAAAGACTCAAAAACCGTGTGAATTCCATGTCGACTTTTCCGCAAATATCAGTCCATTTGCGTTAATTGTATCCAAGGTTGTTCCAGCGGAACCAACATCCATCCCTTCCATCCTCCAGAAAATAAAACTGCCAACTTAAAAAAAAAAAAAAAAAAAGCTTTTTTTTTTTAAAATTTAATATTATGTTACTTTCTGAACTATTTCTTAAACAAGGAAACATTATAGAAAATTAAAATGAATGCAAAGCAGTGTTTTAGCAGACGAGGAGTAGGATTTCAGTTACACTTGCACATGTGTTATTAAAGTTCAAACACAGAAAATCAATATGTTTAACGTTCATTTCTTTTCTTTACAGTACTTTACACTGTTTTAGATTATTCACTCTAAGTTAGCTCAGATTAGGTTATGTTAGAATAACTAAAGCAGTGTTGCCAGGAATCTTTCAAATCGATTTTCCCTGACAATTGCAAGTTTTCGAAGCAAGATCTATTATTTTCCAGACAATTCCTTACTCCAAAAAAGAATGAACGGAAAGCTCTCCACAACATCCACCCACTGCCTTCCATTCACTTTTTTCTTTTTGTAAATGCACAAGTAACAAGATTTAAATCTTTGATATACCGGTATCTCAATCATTACAATAAAATTACAGTAACATACTTATGATTGCAGTCCCACATAAATAATTTCTGTTATGGAACTTTACACTAAACAAATTACCAGTGCATGTTTCCTTACTTTCCACAGTTCACCTTGGAGATGATTTCAAGGTCTCAATTTCATATTCCAAATCTTGCATTCAATGGAAGAATGGAGAAGTTTGCTTCCATTTTTTTTTAAATGGTAATATGATCAGCTATGCGCTTATTTTCCATTTTCTTTAATTCGTTTGATGTGGTTTTCGTCCCTTTAATTTGCGTGGTTTCTTCCTAACGTCCATATGATCCACATACATACTGAAGCAGTTTTGTCTATATAAATACCAAGGGGCCGTCCAGTACATTGTATAGTATCATGAACAACTCGTAAACTCACCAAAGATTCTTCATGCATACATAGGGTGACAAGACTGACAAACAAAAAGTAGGACACAAATATAATAGTAGATGATAATTTACTTTGTCGGCAGTACGCATGTCCTTATTTCATTTAACGTTAGGTTTAAGTTAATCATTCATCTTCGTTACAAACAAAATCACTGAACATAGGTATTGAAAGAATTCAATACAACTCCAAATGCTTTGATAAATGACAAAATGATTTACTTTTAGGAATGTACAGTGAAACTTCGTGTAGGGCTATAGATTTTTTAAAATTGAATTACAGAGTGTGGGATTATTTTAAGAAAGGACGGAAAATTTAGACCGGCACGAGGGAATTTCTACATATCTTGTTAAAATTCCTGTCGTAACTTGAAGTAGAAACCTTTCCTACCTTACCAATATCTCAACAAGCCTTTCTCAGTAAAAACAATGTACTGTAAAACAATGGTTTGTAGATTGTTCTCCTTTCCTAATCTTTTGAGGAGCGTTATAAAACACAGCGGTTCATCATTCAGGAAAACATGCATATAATTCAAATTGTTGTGAATAAAGAATGAAACATTAAAATATTGCAATTAAGTTAAAAAATGAAATGAAATCTTTAAGTTTTACGTCCCACGCTTATGCCGGTTAGGCTAAAGGAGATGGTGATTATGAGAAATGAATGAAATGGTGGAATGAAGAAAGTGGGAGGAAACGGGAGAACCCCGAGAAAACCCACGCACACGGTGTTTGTCCACCACAAAGTTCACGTGGCGGGAGCAGGCTTTGAACCCTGGACCCCAAGCACCAGAGGTGAACGCTCTACCACTGAGCCACCGCGGCCCCATGCAAATAAGTTAACTGTAATTCAAGACATTTCGCAGGACATTTAAAAAAACAAGGACATTTCTCCATTTTCTAGCCGTCTTCGTAACACACAGGACAGCTCTTTAAAATACAGTACTGTAATGCGAAAATCAGTACGTCTGGTTACCCTAGCATACATTCCATCAGCATGTCATTGTTAAACGGAGAATCTTTCTCAAAGGAAATATTTCCATGGGAAAAGACAAGTAACATAATTATATTCCAGAAATCAACGAATTCCCTATTATCAAGTAGACTGCAATAAAACATTTAATCTATCTGTGTATACATTAAATGCTTCAAATTCCTTCTTCTCTTTTATTGCTGAAACAGATAATTTGGAAATTGATGTTCTACTTTTTCAGCTTTGGCAGCTACAACTATATTCTTGTTATGGAGTTACTCAAGAACATTATGCATCTTCCTTTTGCTTACGCTTTGGTTAGTACAAATTTTGCTTAGAATAACACATGACAGATTTCGCACCATTTTAATGGGCATTTTTTTTTTAATTAATGTCATTAGTATGCAAAATTCCCTGACATTTCCAGGTCTTCCAGCTCTCTGGGAAGCCTGCTAAAATTAATAACAAAGAAGCTTAGTCTTTGTAGTTAGACTAGACTAAAAAGAAAGTCATGTTCTAGAGCAATATTTTACTTTGAGCTGAAGAGTGATAAGTGTGCACCCACCCACCCACGCCTCAACTTTAAGTACAAGGGGCACAATTTTAATAGCATTCCCCACAGCATATTTTTTTTTCACGCGCTACCTTAGCCAACTGTTTTATGTTGGTCATAAGGGAGCAAATGAGGTTAAATTTACATCGAACTTGCACCACCCGAGTGTGACGTATTATCATGGGGGTCAAGGTGGAACAAAATAAGCCCTGCAGGGCTTCTAACCCCCTTTGCTCGCTCAACTATTCCTCTCAGCTTAAGTAAATCTCTGTTTTTAGCAATAAAGTTGTGTGTGCAAAGTCTTCCCACCTATCTATCTCCCAACTACCATCTACAAGCCCTCGCCTGGCGAGGACCCCACTTCTTACTCTTCTGTTGGTTTATAACGTAATTGTTTATAAGGGCTATCAGAAATTTCTAGGTAGATAGTGAAAAAAAACACAATTTATGCATTATATATTACATACAAGGGAATATGAGTATTGTTTCAATCTTATTTTAATGAAAATTATTTAAATTTAAAACAATAGAAAACTTCCCTTGGACCGGAATTGAACCTACGCCAAAAGCAATTTTTATTACTAACCCGCTAGCTAGCACGCTCGACTACAAGGCTCGACACTATCTGGCGTTTGCTCTAGGCAAGGCAAGGTCCCCTTTTCATTTAGCTGTAATAAAGACAGAAAGTAACGTGCCCTAGGGGGCTCTAAACCGCCTTCACTCGCTGAGGCATGCTCGACAATACTATGTAAATTAAATATTAAATTTTGGTACAGAATGAAACCAACCTAGCTACTAATCTATGTTCTAGAACCTCCCCTTTGCTTTGTGCTATATGTGTGCTACGTATGCATGTGTGTCTACTTGTATGCGTGCCTATCATTAATCGGCACAAAATAAGGCATTACTGCTGTATCGTCGGACTAACAAAAACCGAAAAAAAGGAACAGTATTTAGTTGTCGTCGTGTTTCTGCCGTTGTTAAAATTCTATAAACCTAAGCATTCATTTGCATTCATCCCAGCTTTAGTACGGCAAATCACGATTACATCCGAACTTATATCTTATTGAAACCGAAGCTGGGCACACAGGTCAATAAAACAAAAGTACCGTAAAATAGAAATATGTGTAAATGATCAATTCCAGCACAAATATTAACGAATAAGAATCACCCTACGATATAAATCACAAAAACGTAGTTAAACTGTGTAAAAAAATATAATGTTACTGAATATGAAGTACACAAACTGAAAGAACATTAAAAGATTACAAACGACTTGACCTGTTTAGTAGACCATGCCTTTCATTCAATTTCAACAACTGACACTCCTTATTTTTCTATGACCGGATAAAACTCAAACGCGATATGTAAGAATCGATACAAGTGCACTTTGGGCAGAAGATTCATTGGAACCATTCCTAAACGAGCCGGGCGAGGTTTCTAAACCCCTTCGCTCGCTCAGCATCTTTCTGTGAAATAGGAAAATGAAATGAAACCTTTGAGGTTTACGTCCCACGGCTATGCCGGTTAGGCTAAAGTAGACGGTGATTATGAGAAAGGAATAAAAATGGTGGAATGAAGAAAGTGGGAGGAAACGGGAGAACCCCGAGAAAACCCACAAGCACGGTGTTTGTCCACCACAAAGTCCACACGGCGCGAGCTAGGATCGAACCAGGAACCCCAAGCACCGGAGGTGAACTCTCTACCAACGAGCCACCGCGCTCCCTTTTCTGTGAAATAGGCAACATTGGAGATCTTATATTTGCTATATTAGGAGAGAAACTAAAGGATACCAAAAATCACTTGTTCTGCAAAAAATGCACTCTTACCTAACAATCTTGGGCCTTATGCAGAGTCCTTTTGACGTGTGACTAGCGTGATATCAAAGACTTACTACTGCAGGAAACATGTTAGTCGAACTCTTTAGTGTGACACTAATCACGCGTCACAACGAGCCTGCGTAAGGCCCATTGTTATTTACGCACCATTTCCACACTACCTTTCTCATAAATCATAGCAAGTGTACCTCTATGCCAAACAGTCCCTTCCGCCTCTACATATAGTGCTGCTTACAACTTCAAAAAGAAGAATAAGAAGTATTTTTAACTTCAACTATTCCCCCATCTGACTGTCACTCACTCTTCCTCACAAACCAAAATAAATTCTCCAATTCATCTGGTATTTTTTTAATTGGTCCGGCGATACAGCAGTTAGCCTCAAAACAAAATCTTATGTACAATCGTCTCTTTTGCAGTATGTCGTTGAAAAGCTAGACCTCTACCAATCAGGATTTATTTCAAGGTTGGCCGTCCGCCTGATTTTTGACCCAAAGGGTAATAAAAAACCGCTATAAGTGGTAGTAGATAGTAGTACTATACAAAAAAGTTATTTTTATAAAAAGGCCTTGTGTCCATCTTAAACACAAATTAGATTCTTGATTGGTAGAGATAACAAATTATGTTACGTTATCTATGATTTCAGTTGGAGTAGTAGTCTGAAGAAGGAAGTGATATACTTCTGAAACTGTAACATTTCTCGTTAATTTATAATAAAGAATATAGACAGCCTTGTAAGAAAGTTATGTTTAATTTGTGCACAAAAAAGTTTAATACTTAATTCACACAGTATTGCTGAGTGAGCGAAAGCGGTTTAGTAGCCCCGCAGAGTTCCATTGTTCTCGGAAATCATTACGCTTAATAACTATAAACATGCAGCCATGTTTTGTGTTGACTATACAAATGGTCGTTATTTTCCCACAATGCAACCATGCGGTAAGCGCCAAGTAGTTCTCTCAGTTTACGAAATAGTTCCACTTTTGTAATCACTTCTATATAAAATAAAGAGACACAACTTTTGCTCTCCTCAAATATTACCAAGCACACAAATTAGTAAACTATGCATTTTTTCCCAGTAAACTTTCATAGTTTTGCTAGAAACGACGAGCAACTTTGAAACTTAACCCTGCAAAACAATTAGCATTTGCCCTTGTACTATGTATTATCCAACATACAGACAGCTAGGTCTAAAATCCATTTATCACGTCAAGTGCCGAGTAAATGTTTCATCATAATGAGAAGGTTCCGAACCTAGCACATAAAATTAAAAGAGTACAAGGGTAACATTACACTCCGGTAATAAAGGTTCTACGATAACTAAAAGTGAAAAATGTTCAAGATCACTCACTATACCCTGAAAAAAAAAACTAGGTCTAACCTAACCTGATGTCAATAAGGTAATAATGGAGCAAGCAGTTATATATCCTTCCTGGAATATTTCACGTAGTAAAACGAAACAACCACATCCGAGTGGCACAGGTGTAGACACTGACCCGCTTCTCCATTTAATTGTAATAAATATAGAAAATAATGTACCTGCGGGGCTCTAACCCACCTTCACTCGCTATATTGCTGCTCGGCAATACTACGTGAATCAAGCATTGAGTTTTGGTACAAAAGGAACCAATCTGCCTACTAACCTATATGAGACAGTCAATGTTACTACACCCTTCCCCATCCGATTTCAGTAATATATAAATTACCAACAATTTGGATGAGCCCATCTATGATACCCCAGCCTATAATAATACACTCAAATGTAAGATTGGAAATGACATGAAGTGCTTGAAATGAAATCTTTATTTTACGGCACATGGTTATGCCGGTGAGGTTAAAGGAGACGGTGATTATGAGAAATGAATGAAAATTTGGCATATAGAAACTGGGAGGAAACGAGAGTACCCCGAGAAAACCCACGCACACAGTATTTGTCCACCACAAAGTTAACTTGGCGCAAGTTGAGATTGAACCAGGGACCCCATGCACCAGAGATGAACGCTCTACCACAGCCACCGTTGCCCGCATGGAGCGATTAACATTCGACATAATAGGACGTAAATATCAACGTCCTGAACTGTTCCTTCATGAATTTAGTTAGTTCATAAATGATCAAATCTCCATATGACGTTACGAATGATACACAATCTACACGTATAAATGATGGACAAGAACAATAACGAAAAAACACTCAAACCATACCTATTTCACAATTCCTGTATCTCATCAACATTTCAGCCCGCCAGGCAAATTGTACAAAGTATTGTACATCTCACGCCGTAGGGCACTCTGCGCATGTGCTACCACTAACAACTGGAATGTTGTTTTCCGTAAAATCCGCAATAGGCATAAGACGTCCATTTTTTATCCAGACAATGTAGGTCCGTGGACAAGGGCGCCGATTTCTCTATATTTTGGGGGGGTGCATTCAGATGCAGAAAGCATATATGAGGATTTTAAGTCAAATTGCATTCAAATTATGCCAAATATTGTAAATTTACAAATATATTGAGGGGGCACACATGGGTTTTTTGGGGGTCTAGTCCCCCCAGGATCGGAGCCCTTGTTTGTGGATGTTTCATTCGTGGATTACATATGGACATCCAGTGTCCCATCCACAGAAGTCCAGAAAATGGATATTCACTTCTGAACGTAATATGGGCATCCAATGGACCGTCCACTCAAGTCATGTTCATTGCCGTGAATGTGAATGTTCATCGACGAACGTAATGTGGACAACCAATGGATGTTACGCTGAAGTTCATGTACTAAAACTGGGCGTTCGGGATCAAATTGATTTTAAGTTTAGGATTCCTTTCAGCAGCGAGGGTTATGAGATTTGGACCTACTAATGAAAGTGAAATCAGAATAATGAGCTCCCTCCGGGAACCGAACACGGGTCCCCCACTAACCGCTTAACCACGAAAGAACTCTATTGGTTATTTGTTTGTTGTTGTTCATGATTTTGTATAAAGTAATTTCAATATACTGATTTGTTGTGCAATAGCATACTTGAAATTAATCTGCATTAAAAAACTTTAGGCCAGACGATGGCCACAAAAAATTATTAATTGAGTCCAATATTTTTTATGTGTTGAGTTGTTATTCAATAGTACCTACAAAAGAATCTGCGCCTAAAAGTTCAAATGAAATTATGGCTATAAGTAGCCATATAAATGCATACATTCCGACCGGAAGGAAGACGAAAATTTATAGGAAGCGAATTTTAAACCACGTCATAGGTTTAACCAATTAGCACATATCTTTTAAATGTAGCTGAACATTCTTAGAAGTAAGAATTAAGGTAATTTTTTAAAAAAATGTCCTAATGTACTGAAAATTGATCTAATTTTTAAAATAAAATCATTTTCGCTATTGTTCTTACAATGTACGTAGACTAAATACAATAAGAAGGCTACGATTCAACAAAAACTGGTAGTCTTCATACAAACCGTAATCTACCTAAATTTATATAATGCAGTTCCCTATTCATTTAGTCTAAAATGTTTGTATATACTTATGCAGTAGTGAGGAAACGCAAATTTTATGAGTTTGAAATATAATAATCAAATGCACAGTATTTGAATTAGGTACACGGACCGTTAGCAATTAATATATGAATTAGGTTACCTCTAGTGAATAGGTAATATATGGAATGTTTCTACTCCGTAAGTAATGGAGACTAAGAAATGTTTTGATCGCAGTTATTTTAGGAGACTATACATCAATTGGGTAGTTCTTTAATCAATAAATCCACTCCTAGTACCGAAGCTATTATTTATTGTGGTACAGATTATTACTTGGTACAGATTCACTTTAGGGTGCTTAAACGTTATAGGTAAATTACATAAAAATAACAGTGAAAGAAACCTGTGTTAAAGTGGATACTAAACATCACACAGGGTACATAAGTAGTATGTAATATAAAAGTAAACAATCATGAATATTCATGAGTGTGTACTTTTCTGACATGGTAGCACTTGGTAATGCACGTTTTAAAAAATGGATACACCCTTTTTCCCCGCATACTAATGACACATAATGTATGCAGGTGCGGCCGGAGGTAACATGACATATAATAAATGGTTTCCGGTCAAAAGAAATGTTAATTGGACAAGCAGAATACAGAAAAAACCTTTTCGGAAATAAAATATGCAGATCACACACGTAGAACAAGGTAATTCATTAATATTCAGCACATGTAACGCGACAGCTGCTGCTGGAGAACATTCTAGAAATTGTGATTGTTGGAATGGGATATCACGTGATGGACGAAGCATATTAAATAGCCAGTGTTTTTAGTGAAAAGGAGTTATAGATTGGTTTTAAAGCATGGATTCAATGAAACCTTTGAATTTTAGTACAAGAGGTGAAAGTGATCTCGCAGAATCATCATCTTTGCCGGGGGACAGAGGTTTTATCCCAACCGCTGGTGATCCCGCACTTTCCGCCATTGGAAACAGAAGTTACCCCGGCCAACTACGATGTATTACCGGGAACAGAATTTTCATCCCAACCGGTGGTGATTCCGCACTTTCAGCCATTGGAAACAGAAGTTACCCCGGCCAACTTGGATGTATTGACGTCTTTATCGGGGACATCCCAACCGGTGGTAAGCCCACAATCTCCGCCACTGGAAACAGAAGTTTTCCCGTTACTTGATGTTGAAAACGAAATAGAAGAATATCCCCCTACACCTTCACCAACAGTGAGTAATTCCCCGGTGGAGAATTGGGAGTTGGAAGAATTTTTGAATTTGCCATGTGAGTGTACTGTGGAACGTACATCATTGGATTGTATAAAAGAGTGTATAATATACTGGAAACCAGACGATATATGTATTTGTTTTGCTTGCGGGTTCGGAGACGGCAGTCAATGGACACACGATTGTTTGATGTTGGATACGGAATGTCTTGAACGGAAAGCTATAGAAGCTGTAACGAAATTTGAAGTTCGTGAAGAATTATTATCAATTTACAGAAAAAAGCATGGACAGCCTTTTGCGATGATATGGAATTTCATTGAACGTTTCCGAGATCTTGTGTCGGACTTTGAATACAGGCCCACTCTATTAAAAATTTTACTAGAAAAAGATTTTGGAAAATATAGTGATATGGTGTAAAAAATGTACAAGAAGAATGTACAAAAGTACGTTAAAAGTAAGCTTAGTGTGAGTAAAAGATTTTATATTGAAGTAGAGTGTAGAATATATTGCCAATAACAATAAGACAAATATATATTTTGCATTTATGTATTTTATTATAATGGAATATAAGTTTATGGAGTATATTTGGAAAATAATAGAACATACATCATGATGTTATATTAACGAATTATTTTCTTGGAAAAGATTTATTTTGTATTGCCTTGAAACATATTATTAAACAGAGAATTTGAATAAAATATTATTTGATTGTAATATAAGACGGAGAATGCATAGAACACTTTATTAAATGTAAGGGAAAAAATGTGTTTTACACATGGGCAGAAGCTTTTATTGTAGGTATATAAATAGATGTATCACACTTGAAAAAAGTATTTATTTGATTTGTTTTGCTGAAGAGCAGAAAAATGAGTAACATGGAGACTGTTTATGTTTCACCTAGAGAAAAAGAAATTCAACGTGAAAACGAAAAACCTATACTGTTAATTTCCCCGTCTGACCCAGATTTGCCAGATGAATTACGTGATAAAGTGAGAATCATATATCCATCACAAGAAATAGAAGAAGTGTATTATTTTAGACGTTATAATAGATATAATGATGAAATACTCCCGGAAAGTGATGATGATGACAGTGTTTTAAGTATTAACTGTTTTGAACTGGAAGCTAATGAGTGCGAGTGTACTAGTGAAACTATTAGTCATACATGTGTTATACAATTATTTAATGAGTACACACCAAATTCAGTACTATTATGTGAAGCATGTGTTGAACATAATGAAAATGAAAAAGATCACAACTGTTTGCTGCAGTATGATTACGAATTATTACAAAAGGTATGGATGATCTTAATTAAACGTGAAATGAGAGAGAAAATCTATAAACTTTATTTAAAGAAGCATTTTAAAGGTTGTAATATTAAGAACACTTATACTTTGGAGAAAAAATTTAATCTGGTATATGAATACATTACAGAGTGTGATTGTTATATCAAAGAAATAGTAGAAATGTTTTTAGAGAAAGATAAACAATTATTTAGTTCTGTAAATGAACACTGAGACACTGTAGCATATGCATTTGATTGTGTATGAATAGAAGAACATATTTATCCTCATATATATATATTAGGGCTAACTACTTTGATGTAAGTTGAGAAATTACAAAGGGTTACAGAGAATTGAACTGTTATCTATATTATTTTATAAATGGATCAATTTGTAGTATTGTAATATTAAGAATCTAATAGATTACAAACCTTGGACTAACACATGTAAATAATAGTTAGAGCTAAAATACTGAATTACTAGCAACTAAATTGTCAGTGAGAGTATTGTATTTTTAAAGAAATAAACTGATATTAGAAAAAATAATCTTAGTTGTTTGTATGCTATATGAAGAAACTAGTGTTTAAGAAGAATATGGTAGGAAACTGAAACTATTTAATACTTTATTTTAGATTTTTTTAGAGACATTACCAACGTAAGTAAATGATGAACTATTGTCGATTGAACGGGAATCACTGAGGTTGATACCTTGTGTTTAGTTTATGATATGAAGACTTTAACATTCTTGTTTACACAGTTACTTTTAAATGAAAACAACATATAATCTTGTATGCAGAATGGATTGAATTAAGGGCGTACCTACGCGAGGGATTCATTGGATGCGGACCACATTTAAAATTCTATAACCCAACAAACATTTCAACACTTTTTAAGAGAATTATGGTTGCAGTAGGAGAGAAATGCGTGATATACAGTAGAAAAGTCGATGTTACAGTACCCTTGTACTCTTTCTTTTCTTAGGGGCCGCGATGGCTCAGTGGTAGAGCGTTCACCTCTGGTGCTTGGGGTTCCGGGTTTGATTCCAGCCCCCGCCAAGTGAACTTTGTGGTGGACAACATCTTTTTCCCTGGTACTTTCATTTCCTACATTTATTTATTTATTGGCTTAGTTAGCTTATTCGATTTTTCTCTCTTGCAATAGAATCATTACAAGGCTATGATCATACCTTATAATTATTATTAAATAATCCTTATTGAAGGTTTAATTTACTTCACGATTTCTTTGGAAACAATAAAAAAATTTTACTTGAGATGGATTGTTTCTCAGGGAGGAAGGGTCAGAATCATGAGAAAACTTGCTTACATGCTGTGTGCCAAACATAATAAATCCTCGGCTTGCTAAGATCGAGCCATGGACCCATCGCGCGCCAGAGGTGAACGATTTGAAGGCGATGAAGAATATTTTATGATACCACAGTAGTATCAATAATTGTTTGAGATTCTTACTATACTATGTGATACAGGTTACACGAATTTCATTTTGTTCTTTTGAACTAATGTTTAAGAGGACCAGAAGGATAGATTTCAAGAACTACCTATAGCCCACGGATTACAGTTTTAATTTTACAGCTTTATACACTTGCATTCAAAATTATAGGGTCATTAGATGGTTTTATAAGACTCCTGTTGGAATAATTGTTTTCGCTGGAACCTTTTTTTAAAGTTTAATGTAAAACTTTAAACACAATGAAGAAAATAAGAACATGCTGAGGTGAAATAAACTTAAAAACTCCCACCGTGCAAAAGAATTAAGGAAAACAGCCTCTGTTTTCAAGCTGAGACTATCCATGGTTGAGATTGACCACCAAATATAACGATTATTTTTTCAGATGATGAGTTTGTATGCTTATGCCAGTAGCTAAAACTGGAAAAAGTGAACCAGATAGTGTTTGAAAATGATATTACATGGCTCAATCTCAGAACATGCGCAATTGTGATGGACAAAAATTCCATGGGTAGTGGTGGTACTGGACAACAACAATTTCACGAAACATCTGTTGGTATCAAAATTAGCGATACATGAACTTTCAAAAGATGAAATGTTTCTTTATCTGCACTGTACATACGTGTTTGAAATTTCATCGGAACAAGCATTCAACTTAAACTATAATAAACGAACGAACTATCTAGTTGCATTATAGGAGGGCGATACAGGTGTGGATGAAAAGTTTATGTATTGATTTTGAATACGAGTTGTATGCGAGTATTTCAATTTTATTTAACTTTTAATATTAGAGATTATTTTGAATGACCATTTAATATTTATTATTTCTTATACATATTCACTTTCATCATTTGTCCATTGTAATGCTAGTAGAAAAAAAAATGTTTTACTTAACAACATGAACACGAAAACCTACAAGAAAAATATTAGACAACATTCATAATTATTACTGTACGGAATACTTCTTTGAACGGAAACAGTTATTTGTCCATTAGTAGAGTGTATCCATTTGGCACGAGGATCCATTAGTTCAATCCCAGACCATGACAATTTGTGATGGACAACACCCTGTGGATTTTCTCGGGGTTCTCCATTCCCTACTACTTTCTTCATATTCAACATTTTTTACAATCATTAGCTATTCAACGTTGCCTACTTGTAAAATGTTTCAAGTAGATGAGTATATGAGACTCATGCCAGAATAAGTGTTTTCTCTTTGCTCTCAAGCCAGAAAAACAAGAAACTCATACCCACATGCCAGAATAAATGTTTTCGCTTTGCTCTCAAACCAGAAAAGAAGAAACTCGTATCCACGAAGCTTGTGAAATTTGGCGAGTAGCAACTCGAGAAATTTCACTTCAACAATAAAAGAAATTAAGAATTAGTTACTTGCTGTATTACAACTTCCAATTACAAAATATACGTATAAAGTTTCCCTTTCAACTTCACTACTACATTTCGTCCTGGGTAATATGTTCAAACAATCTCGGGTCTCTTTTTATTGCATTAGCTTTCAACATGAAAAACCCTTAAGTCCAATCTGCGGTAACGTTAAACGTTCTGTCGCCATATATCCTCATTGTTACACTTGCGTTTATGAAATAAAACACAAAAGTTTACAATAATAATAATAATAATAATAATAATAATAATAATAATAATAATACATACCGAATATTAATTTATCTCTGTTTAAGTGATAATCCAATTCAAATCCACGCCTTTCGTGCTCTCTGCTTTTTCTCGCTCCTATCACTTTATTATTTGCTTCAGCACCTAAAACAGAAAAGAAAAAAAACTGTAATTAGTTACCGTGTTACGATTTTTCAAATTACAAAATATGATATTCAACGTAACACTAACGTTCTCAACCATATTGGCTTTGCATGTAAGAGAGCCATGGTTCAATTCGCGGTGCAGATTCTGTTAACTACCTATCCAATATAAGTTTGTTCATACACAATAAAAATATACCATTTATAACTGAAAAAAGTCTACAGTGCAAGCAATCGTCCGGTTCTCCACGTGGGATAGCCCTGGTTCGATTCCCGGGGGCGCATTCTGCTAACTTTCTGTACAATATAATTTATATATACCTGTTATATCTTACACAATTCATAGCTACATATAAGTAACAACATCTGCTAAACAAAATGTTTGTCGTGCGGCTTTTCACGTGGAAAAGCTCTGGTTCGATTCCCGGGGGCGCATTCTGCTAACTTTCTGTACAATATAATTTATATATACCTGTTATGTCATACACAATTCATAGCTATGTATAAGTAACAAGTTCACACTGCAAGCATAAAAAATTAGCGTACGGTTCTCCACGTGGAATAGCCCTGGTTCGATTCCCGGGGGCGCATTCTGCTAACTTTCTGTACAATATAATTTATATATACCTGTTATGTCTTACACAATTCATAGCTATGTATAAGTAACAAGTTCGCACTGCAAGCAAAAATATTTAGCGTACGGTTCTCCACGTGGGAGAATAGTAATTCGAGTCCCGGTGCAATCATTAATGATGGTTCCCTACATATTACATTATACTATATCTTAGTCACGTTATAATTCCATAAAAGTACACCGAGTCATATCATTTTCAATGCCGGAAAATCCGCAATCAATTCCCGATAAAACCAAACAGTTCCATCCCCTTATACTCCAGACAATTACAATATGTCCCTTTCCCATATAAAAGTAAACAAGTATAATACATGACAACTACAACGTTAGTACTTACCAATCTTCAGTCTCTCCTAGTAATAAAATATCTTCTTCGCAAAGTTAACACTTGTTCTTGGTGCCCTCTTCTTTCTAAATGTACACATCATGCAAATGCATCAGTATTTTTTATACCCTTCAATCTTTCCAGAAGTTTCGAGTGTGTTCTTTCCCCTATTCCAACAATAATAAGCTTAGAAAAAAGATCTGGAAGTTTTCAGTGCTTTCTTTCACTCATTCCAACAATCACAATTTCTAGAATGTTCTCCAGCAGCTGCCGCGTTACATGTGCTGCATATTAATGAATTACCTTGTTCTACGTGTGTGATCTGCATATTTTATTTCCGAAAGGTTTTTACTGTATTCTGCTTATCCAATTAACATTTCTTTTAGCCGGAAACCAATTTATTATGTGTCATGTTCTCTCGTTCATTTACAACCTCAGGCCGCAGGTGAATATATTATGTGTCATTAGTATGCGTAAAAAAGGGTGTATCCATTTTTTCAAACGTGCATTAGGAACTGCTAAAATGTCAAAAAAGTCCTCACTCATGAATATTCATGAGTGAGGACTAGTTTTCCCATAACTACTTACATAACCAACAAAAGGATAGGCCCGCGCAAGAACCCGGAGTACGGAAGTGTTTAGCAGGCGCTTCAGTAACTACAGTATGTGTGAGGGCGTAAGTGGTAATAGTAGAAACACAACGTTTTCTCATGTTACTAGGTGTTCTAAGTGTTTGAGTCTATGTATAGGCCTACGATTTTTTTAACATTTTGGTATAAAGTAGTGTATAACGTATTAAGAATAGTACCTATAAATCAGCAGCAAGCGGCATAAAAAATATGTAGACCTATTTCTTTTAAATAAGGGTCCAAATGAAGTTAGAATTGAATTCGCGACAGACTGTGTAAAAAATAAATTTATTTAGTTCAACGTGGGGTTCAATGAATTCAAGGGTTTGGTGGAAGAAGGGCCAATCCCACTCCTTCATGAAAAATATTTTTTTTCCTGAAGTGTAAACTAGTGTCAGTAAACTAGTAGTCACTGATTGAATTAAATGCATTGTGGAATATGTAAATAGTGTTATGCATTTATTCCTACAAACTAGAATACCTACGTTACTGAGAATTATTTCTATATCAAAACTGCATTTCTCTCCAAATCACAAAATTGTGGGAAAGCCCCTTCTTCAATTGACCCCCTGAATTACTACAAATTTGCACCTTATTGATTTCCAGTTAAATACTTACCGGTATTCATATATGACAGTTAATTTTCGTTGTTTTAAATTCTAGGGATGGAAATACAGTTCCGGTCCGCGAAAAACCGGTTCTTGAAGATTCGGTTTCCAGAACCGGTTTCAGATCCAAATTAGAGAAACCCGCTTTCGGAACCGAATCCTAGGAACCGGTTAAAAATTTGTATCCGAAAACCCGGTTCTGCAACCGTATCTTGGAAACTGGTTCCAGACCTAGATCGGAAAATCAGGTTTCGGAATCGTATCTTGGGAACCGGTTCCAAAAGAGCCGAAATCCGGTTTTACCAGGAACCGGTTCCGGCCATCCCTAAAAGCAATAAGCAGGTGAATTTTGTGTCAGGAAGGTTTACATTATTTTAGATATACAGGTTTGTGTATAAAAATATTTTCTTGGATGCACAAATACTGAAGTTTAGTGCAGTGTGAAAACAAAAAATAGCTATTTTTTCTGTTGTAATTTTGCCCTTACATTGCAATGAATTCAGAATTTGCAAGGAATTGAAATTGTCCGTAGATACATTATTTGGTAATTTATCATCAGAACTACTTAAATACACACAGAAAATGAAAAAGTTACTTGAGTAGTGAAAGCTAGAATGAGTCCGAGCCATTTATGTTCAGTAGTGATTTTGTATTACACCATTTGTTTCAGAACTCGTTTGCGAAAAATAAAATTAGTTGTAGCTTACACACAAAACATTCATGTTCGATTACGTTCAGACGTTCCTACTTACGTGACGACATCGCATATAAATCCAGAACCAGTTCCAGACCTGGATTCGAAAACCCGGTTCGGAGCCGAATTCTAGGAACCGGTTTCAGACCTGAATCCGAAAATCCGGTACCGGAACCTTATCTTTGGAAGTGGTTCCATACGTGGATCCGAAAACATGGCTCTGGAACCAGATCTTGGGAACCGGTTCCAGACCTGGATTCGAAAACATTGTTCCGGAACCGGATCTTTTAAAACCGGATGCATTCAGAGATGAAAACCAAAAAATGAAATGAAATCTTTAAGTTTAACGTCCCACGCTTATGCCGGTTAGGCTAAAGGAGACGGTGATAATGAGAAATTGAGTGAAATGGTGGAATGAAGAAGGTGGGAGGAAACGGGAAAACCCCGAGAAAACCCACGAGCACGGTGTTTGTCCACCACAAAGTCCACACGGCGCGAGCTGGGATCGAACCAGGGACCCCAAGCACCGGAGGTGAACGCTCTACCACTGAGCCACCGCGCCCCGACTAGAGCCGAAAACCAGTTCCACCAGGAACCGGTTCCGGCCATACCTATTAAATGCGAGTTAGAGTAAATTCAGAAAATTGTTATAAACTAACGGAATACCCATTCTTCGCACTGGATAGGGCCTAATACGTATCATTTTAGACATAAACGGCAGAAGAAATGTCACCAATCAACTTAGGGACTCCAGAAACTATGAATTCGACACTAACATCGGTGTTTACATGTCACCATCTTCCCTTTAGGTATGTACTAATGTAGTCTGAATTTGCATTTAAACGGCTTCGGAAGTGACTGTTAATCTCAGTGACCACGAAAACTATATACCGACACTAATATCGGTCATTTTTGATCATTTTTATATATCTCACCTACTTCCAACTAATGGGGCTGAATTTCGATTTAAATGGCACCGGAAGTGTCACTGTTCATCTCAGCAACCCAGGAAACTATGGGTGGACTTTGTGGTGGACAAACACCGTGCTCGTGGGTTTTCTCGGGGTTCTACCGTTTCCTCCCACATTCTTCATTCCACCATTTTCACTCATCTCTCATTATCACCGTCTCCTTTAGCCTAACCGGCATAACCGTGGGACGTAAAACTTAAAGATTTCATTTTCCAGAAAATTATGGATTTGAAAATAATATCGGTCATTTTCGATCATTATTATTTTTTTTCCTTTTCACAAGTTGTGGGGCTGAATATGGATTTAAATGGCATCGGAAGTGTCATTATTCATCTCAGCGAGCCCGAAAACTATGGATTTAACACTAATATCGGTCTTTTTCGATCATTTTCATATAACTAACTTCCTCTTCTTCCAAGTCGTGGTGTTCAATGTTGATTTAAATGGCATCGGAAGTGCCATTGTTCATCTCAGGGACCCATAAATCTATTGTTTCGACACTAATATTGGTCATTTTCGATCATTGTTATACATCTCTCCCTTCGTCTCCCCCAAGTTACTCGGCTGAATTTGGATTTAAACGGTATCGGAGTATGGAAGTAATATATTATTATTATTATTATTATTATTATTATTATTATTATTATTATTATTATTATTATTATTATTATTATTATTATACGTGAGAGCCTGAGTAAAGAAAACCTGAACTTTGTTTCTGAATTTTGTTAGTAAAATTTTAACTCTGTACGTTAGACATATGAATAGTGAAATGACGCAAAATATAGGGTGAGAGAAAAGTCTCGCAACACCCTTGTTGTTTGAAACGACTTGAAAAGAGATGACGAAACTTTGAATGTGGTGATGAGGTGGAGACCCACCACATTGTTCCATTTAGTGTCATGGCGGCCATCTTGAAATCCGCCCTTTTGAATTCAGGTCCAATATTTTAAATGGGAATTTGACAATGGACACCAGATTTTAGGCTAGAATTTCACCAAAAATTCGTATCTGAAGTAATTTTTCACATGAGCCCACATGAGCGTAATTGAACACGTTACATGTGGAGCCGCGTAACACAGTCATTAACGCTCTCGCCTTTGGCACGAGATGTCCAGGATTCAATTTCCGGTGAGAACACCTGGTTAAGAAGGTGTAACAGTATTTTTCAGGCCAATCATCTAAAGTGATGTATTTTGCTGGTGCTCCTTATTCACATTAGGCAAATTCCGGGATGGTACCTAACATATAAGTTCCAGGGTACTTTCTTCCTTTTCCTTTCCCTGCATAGTGTATTCGCCGAGGAACTGCATAGTTTACGAGCGACGGGCGTAAGGTCATATGCGCAGGTAATGGGCAGAAATACACATTATTATGACTCAGTAAGCAAATTAATTAATGAACTCGCGATTGTGAGGCTTTGTAGTTTCGCTAACTTAATCTTCTAAAGTACTTCAATTATGCTATTTTCGAACATTAAATTCTACATTACTACTCTTGATTACAAATAAATAGGATTTTTTCTTTCTTTCTTTACATTTTTCTTTTTCAAATTTAACTCCGACAATAGCGGAAAAAAATGATTTATCTGAACATGAAATGGAGGCAGTTTCAATCTGTTGTCTGTAAAATTGAAAGCGTAGTAGGTATATTTAACACAGGAAAAGAAAAAAAGATGTGTTTCAACAATGAGCACTCGATTGAGAAGCAGAAATCGCCTTGTGAGTTTGATATACGTTAAAAATGAAACGAAACCTTTTATACTGTGTGGGCTAAAGGAGAAATGAATGCAATGGCGAAATGAATAAAGCGAGAGGAAACAGGAGAACCCAAGAAAACTCACGCGCACGGTGTTTATCCACCAAAAAGGCCACTTGGCGTGAGCTGGGATCGAACCAGGGACCCCACGAACCACAGATGAACGCTCTGCCACTGAGCCACCGCGGCCCCTATATACAGGGTGAGGCATTAAAAAAAAATAGTTTTCAAATATCCGGAAAAGTACAAATTGGATTTTAAAAAAGTTGTAACTAAAGTTGTTCCCCTCGAAGGGACATCCAATGACACCACACTCCCCGTGCCCCTCCGCTCGTGGATGGGAGAGGGGTCAAGTTTGATATATTTGAAAGGAGCCCTCATTTCTTGTTGCAAATTCGGATTTTCCATAAAAGTACGTAATTTTTGTATTGAATATTTTGTTCGTGGCGTGATAGGTGGTGCTGTAATAGTCGAAAATCAAAATCAGTTATATTGATAACCGTAGCAAGTTTACTAGAACCTGGTAACTTATCTTTGGTGCAGAAAGAAAACAATGGAGGAAAAAACGTATCTAGCGGAAATCTGCTTGATTAGTTTACAGGTGCTATACTTATGTTTGATTTAATGTATTGTCAGCGTAAAAGAGAGCCTTCTTAAAGCAAAGCAGCCAATTTGAAATTTCATCCGGTAGTATTTTAGCAGATTCTAGCTTTCTATAAGAGATTTGCCTGATCAATATATTGACCACTTTAATCAAATTGTTAATGAAAGGTCCAGCAGGACATCCTAGTATTTTTCATGATCGATGTGAAAGTTCATGTCCTCCAAATGTACTCTTTTGTTTTCTTTCTAAAATTTTGTTCTGTGAAAATTTTAGAACTGTAAGGTGTATTTTACGCGTATTGAAGAAATTTTAATGCTGAGACGAATTGACAATACCTCTCCAATTCACACCCTCGAGTCCGTCAACTGAAGGTCTTAAAAGGTAAGTTTACAGAACCGCCATCCAAGAACATATCACTACAACTTACCCCAATCGTTCCAATGTGCTTTTGTAAGAAGCGAAGATATACAAAATAATTCAATCTAAATTAAGAAAAGCATTTTGAAACTTTAACCAAAGTCAAATTGAATCAATAGTCTTTGTTTTTCTATTGCTGAGAGTGTTCCACTACTTTGAAAACAATAATTTAATAATATCCTTTTCAGGTTTAATGATTAACTGACTCGTTTTCGTCGCGGAAGATTCGGATTCTATTCCCGACAGGAGCTCATAACGTTCTTATTCCATGGTAAGCTGTAGATCCACATCTTGTATAGCCTGGCTGTTGAATGTTAAGCTAAACTTCAAATCTATTTTTTTTTAATGCACGAATTATCCTCTAAATATATAAGGAGCGTTCAAAGAGAAGCGAGCCGGAGGCCGAGGAACAGATACTTTTATCTGTATGTTAGAAGTATTGGCCCTGGCTGTTGAGGCACTTGTCCCACCGCGGCACAAGGCGGTGAATGGCTGTCTCGTAGAATTCCCTGAGCTGCGTTGCAAACGAGTTCCGAACGTATTGCTGGACATTGTCGTCCAAGGTGAATCGTTTGCCCCTCAGAGCCTTTTTAAGGGGGCCAAAAATAGCGTGATCGCAGGGAGAGAGGTCAGGACTGTACGGAGGGTGACCGAGAATCTCCCACTTGAATTTCTGCACGAGTACCACGACTGTGTTGGCTGTATGAAGTCGGGCATTGTCGTGGGGTAAAATGACCACACGGGTGAGCTTGCCTGATTGACCAACCTTCGCCAAGCGATCAAATCGAAACAATGTTTGCGCGTAACGCTGGACATTCACTGTTGTCCCGTGCTGAGGAAGTCTATCAAAAGGGGGCAGTCTTGGTCAAAGAAGACCGTCAGCATAATCTTTCCTGCACTTATGTGGATGGTCTTGGATGTTTTTGGTGTTGGTCACCCTGAATGCTTCCACTGGAGACTTTGCCGTTTCGATCCTGGTTCGAAGTGACGACAGCAAGACTCATCTCCAGCCACCACTCGTGCCAGGAACTCATTCCCTTCCCTGGCATAGTACTGCAGATGACTATCACCGGTGTGCATATTACAGCCTTCAACTCGTTTGTTTTTGAACACTCCGTATATATCCAAGTTTCCTATGGATAACGTGTTGAATATTCATGCCTTGACTTTGATTAAATTGTTGTGAAAATTATCTCTTCTTTCAAAATACATTGAAAAAACAGGAAGTGTACTGCCGTCTTTTGACTGTAGTCGAGAATTTACTCTTACTTTAAAATTAAAGAGAAAATATGTAATAATAAAATCGTCTCATAATTGTTCTCGAGTCGCGCTACTGTTTTTAAAAACATGGTATATTGGCTGTGCTGAATTAACCCTTATCCAATCACATAGGACTACCGTCTAAAGCAGAAGACAAGGAACCTGTCGTTGGCTGGTGATGAGTTCATGCCCTTGAAGGCATTCAGCTCCTGACATGTCTAGTAAACAAATCTATATGTCATAAGAAATAAATGATTGGCTAAGTTCAGAGATGTGAGCTAAATTGTAATAGAGTATAAACAGTCGGCTAAACAAGTGTGTACGATCAGGTTGGAAGTATAGTAAGTTGTTCTGCACACTATGACTTTGTATAATTCTGCACACTATGACATATAGTGACACATCTTCCATCATTAGTGATCTATTTGTGTTACTGGGATTATTACGATCATATTTATACTATCTTTTTTTTTTTTTTTTTTTACTTCAATCCCTAATATGCTGTTTTTTTTTTCAATTTTATTTTGTACAAACATATATTACCCGCTTCGCTGGGTTGAAATGGAAATTTAAATGCACAACTTCGCATCTGTGTTTAGAACCCGTGAAATATGCTATTTTCGTTTTTAATGCCATCGATTTAAACGGCATTGGAAAGATCGTTGATCATCTCGGGACCCCGAAAACCATGAATTCGACACTAATATTGGTCATTTTCGATCACTTTATTATCTCTCCCTCTCCCAAGTTGCGGGGCTGGATTTGGTTTTAAACGGGATCGGAAGTGTCACTCTTCATCTCAGCAACCATAAAAAACTACGGATCAGACACTAATATCGGCCATTTTTTACAATTTTTATATATCTCCCCTCCTCCTCCTCCTCCTCCATATTGCGCAGAACGGCATCGGATGTGTCACCGGTCATTTCAGCGACCGCGAAAACTATGGATTCGACGCTAATATCGGTTAGTTTTGATCAGTTTTATGTATTTTCCTTTCACCCTCCCCCAAGATGCGGGGCTGAATTTGGATTTGAACACTATCAGAAGTGTCACTGTTCATCTCGGCGACTCCAAGAACTATAGACTCAACACTAATATCGGTCATTTTCGACCATATACCCAGCAAACAGGGACAGGATGTCCTCTATGGCTGGTTCACTGCGAGGTGGAAGGACCTGTGACACCACCACTTTACTCAGTCCATAGGAAACAACATGGAAAGAGAAATAAGAGAATGTAGTATTAAAGAATACGACACTACTGTTTCACAGAGGGTCGTCCCCGGCAGTGAAGGGAAACACAGCAGGACCTTCTCGGTCACCAAAAGAAACCCCTGCAGGATAGGAACCTGGAATGTGCGAATCGTTGTTACAGTGTGGAAAACGGGAAAACCTGAAGAAGGAAATGAAACGCATGAAGATAGACTATACATTAGTTAATTTATAATTCCATAAAAGTACACCGAGTCATATTATTTTCAATGCCGAAAAATCCGCAATCAATTTCCGTTAAAAACAAACACTTCCGTCCCCCTTATACTTCCAACAATTACAAGTGTTTTACGTGTACTTCATTTCCAATGTCCCTTCTCATATGAAAAAAACAAGAAAAGAAACACAAAGCCAGTACTTACAGATAAATTCTTCTTCTCTGTTAACTTCTACAGAATACAATCCACCAACTCAAACGCATCGTGCAGTTTTATTTTTTCAAATGTAACCACTGGATTTGTATCAAAGTTTATATACCAACGAAAATAAATCCAGAAGGTTCTACGAAATTCTCGAAACATTTTATTACTATTACTCTCCGTGACTCACATATTACATCCTCCGTGTCGCCCAACCTTCCGTGCGGGCACTTATGTTAAAACAGATGGTGGTCTCTTTTCTTAAAGAACCTTTGTCGCGTTCCATGTTTCGTTCTGAATTAATTTTCCTGTCACGTTGCAGTGTTTACCTGTTCTTTACCCAAACAATTAATCTTTAAAGGATTGCGTTTCCGTTTCAAAAAGTCTTTTAAAATCAAACGGTTGACATTAATTATACACTTCAAGAACCATGCGTGAATTCTTTACATTATTAATTACTTCCTTTATATTAAAATGTCCACTATACCCAGAACTAAATTAACATTATTTTCTCATTTAAACCCAAAACAATTTATTTTCAGTAACTAACGTTGTTTTATTTAAATTTGTCGCTATAATTCAAAGTACTACAGTCTGCCAATTCATTCTATCTCACACCCTCATTACAAATACATTCAACTTATCACTTTAAAAGACCAAATGCAAAGATCATTATATATGCCATCTCCGTTTAGACATTCAAAATGTTACAAAATACACAAAAAATAATTAATCAACATGAAGTACAAGCACAGCCGACCGTTTCGTTCAATTTCATATTTAAACCTTTATCAAAAAAATAATTCATCCTGTCACTTTAACATGCTCTACAAAGGAACGCATATAAAAGAAAAGTGGACAAAAAATATGTAGGTCGTTATTACATACGCAGACAGGCGCCACTGAAGTAATGAAACTACAGTCCGGTACAGCATAATTACATGTTAGTAATTGTTCCTAAAGTACCGGTTTAAAAAAAGCCGTAATAATTCAAGTTCAATTAAAACTTTGTACTTCAATTTATTACTTCAATGAGAGTACTTAGAGTAATTACAATATTCATTACTTCAATGACAGTATTTACATAGAGTATAAGTACTTTCAAGGTCAAAGTTGGTCCATGGATGAGTATACATCTACTTTGCTGCTTTTTACATTGATAATATAAATATGAAAATAGAAGTATACGTATATGATACTATTGCATATAGTATACAATTATGTATACTAGCAAACCCTCACGTTCTGCGCAAGCACAGGACACTATTGTTGTCTGAATGATTGAATATGATACAAAATTAAAATATTTATGGCTAGCAAAGTAGTTTTAATATCATATTCTCGATAATTAGTCGAACTTAAGACGTCCTCGAATCTAAGACGCACCCCGATTTCGCTGGGTTAAATTATGAAAAAATGTTCCCTTTTTAATTTTACTAAAGCACTCTTTGATATTGGACATTTTCCGTGATTTTTATATATCCTCTCCCCTCCCCATATTGCGAGGAACGGCATGATAAAAATTATCCCAAACCCAAATGTCATGTATGTTGAAAATTTGATCGAGATCGGTTGGGTGGTTCAAGAGTTAAGTTCTATTTATTTTCCCCTCCCCCTAGGTTCTACCGTTAAAGAGAAAAAATATATATACAAAAAAGACTTTCCAGGCTCGAACGTCATCTATGTTGAAAACTTGATCGAGATCGGTCAGGTAGTTCAAGAGTTATTAAGTTTTATTTGTTTTTATATATCTCTCCCTTCCCTCCTCCTACACCCTAAGTTCTACCGTCAAAGGGATAAGATAAAAATCACCCCAGTTCCGAATATCATCTATGTTGATAATTTGATTAAGATCAATTCGGAGGTTTAAGCGTGATGAAGTCACAAACACAGTGACTTTTATTTATTTTTTTTTACATATATGTCCCCCTTCCTCCCCCTCCATTGTGCCGTCAAAGTAAAATGACGAAAACGTCCCAGGTCCGAACCTTATCTATGTTGAAAGTTTGATCGAGATCAGTCGGGTGTTTCAAGAGTTACTGAGTTTTATTCATTTCCATATATTTATCCTCCTACTCTCCCCTCTCCTAAGTTTTACCATCAAAATTAAATAATAAAAGCTTTTCAGGTTCGAACTTCATCTATGTTGAAAATTTGACTGAGATCGATCGGGCGGTTCAAGAGTTATTAACTCACGAACATTGTCACGTTTATGTTTATATTTATTGATTTTTGAATATAACCCTTCCCCAAACCCTACGTTATTCCGTCAAAGTGAAATGGTAAAATCCCTCCCAGGCACGAACATAATTTATGTTGAAAGTTTGATCGCGATTGGTTGTTTGGTTCAAGAGTTAAGTTTTATTTATTTTTTTATAATTCCCTCTCCCCCTGCCCTAAGTTCTACCATCAAAGTGAATAGGTAGAAACACTCCCAGGCCAGAACTGCATCTACATCAAAAATTTGATTGAGATCGGTCGGGTGGTTCAATAAATTAAGAGTCACAAACATAGTCACTTTCAATTTGGATCTGAATTTATTTGTTCACAGACACCGCTATTAACATATAGATAAGACAAATCAGCTGATAAGGTGATATCAAAAATGGAGTTGTGATGTAGAACACTAACATTCTTTCTTAAGAGTCGTCTTATGTTTATGTACAACTTTCTCCAGGACCTTAACGCTGGAAGTATACTTATAGGCCTGTAGTCCTTAAGTTCGCAAACACTCAGTTTCTTGGGTATTGGCAAAATTATCACATACTTCCATGATGAAGGGAAGTATCCGATTGTGAGTGACTGATTAATAATATATGTAATAATAGGAAAAATGATGTCAGCTATAAGTTTTATTAATTTAATGGGAATCATACCTACTCTACAAGCATTTGTTTTTATTTCTTTTAATATTTGCATTATTTCATAGTTTTCAACATTTTTGAAATAAAACTGATCGTGGTGACTCTGGTGTAGGGGCTAGAAAGCAGGAATAACATTCGGTATCACAGTTTGGTTACATGCGACATGTGCGAAGTGCAAATTCGGATCATCTAAATTGCAATCGGGGATATTAAATTCTCGTGGCATTCTCCCTAATCCTATTCTACGAAAATTTAGCCGTATTTCCTTTGCATTTAAATTCTCACTGTTTAGCTTACGAATGTACCTATACTGTGCATTTCTTAAAATTTGTTCTGTTTTGTTATGCCACTTTTTATAAATGTCCCAGATTTCAGTGATGCGAGTTCTCTTGAATTTCCGAAAACATGAATCGCGGGTTGACGTACAATCTGTTATTTCAGAAGTAATCGAAGGTGCTGGTTTTTGTTTAACTCGCACATTGCGAACGGGTGCATGTTTGACATATAAGCCAAGTAACATTTTATTAAATTTAAAAATTTCATCATCCAAATTTGCAATTAATAATATGTCAGCCCATGGCTGAGTCGCTGCATCGTGCAATAAAGATACGTGGTCTAGATTTTTAGTCTCTATATGATATAATGTTAGGTTTAAATTTTCAACATGTACTGAGTATAAAATAAACAAATGATCGTGTTTAGATATTTCTGGTGTAGCCATGTTTCATTACTGTCTTAGGTTTTGATACTGCAATGTGATCAATCCAGGAATGTGAACTTTTAGTATGATGTGTAGACTTAAAGGAGCAGTTCGACTTAGAAATGTATTTTTTACAAATTATCTCTATTTGTAGAGTTGAAAATTCTAAAAGGAATGGTGCTTGTTTGATCGCGATACGTTTAGTCGTTAGCGAGTAAAAGAGGAAAAAAGATTTTGTGATGACGTCATACGTGGGCAAGCTGCCAGAGCATGCTTCCATACAGACAGTGCCAAGTATTTTGTTAGTGCCAGGTTCTAAAGTGTAATTTCCTTTTACAGAACTAATTGCAAACACTTAGAAATGTCATGTGCACAGAGAAAAATCCGTTCTCCGGACAGCGGTATATTGTACAAATATACGGTATCCTCTTGCTTACTGTAGAAATCAGTACGGAGCATACGTTATCCACATGCTACATAGGCACTGCCCTCAGATGTTACATCATGCCGTTGCAGGATGTCTGACATCCAACAGTTTTCCGTATATCACTTGCATATACTTATGTTACCTTCGTCAGCTACATGTTATATACGTCCATTTGTATGTGAGATCCTGACCGTCTACATTGTTTCATATGGAAAGTACGTATAGATGGAACACTTATACGGAAAGTATTATAAAACATGCGTTTTCAGTTATACGTCTGCTGTACGTTAAGTCCAAAAACTACAGGAATTACTCATGAAACTTATCTTTTTAAGTACGCCACCTACATTTTTTTTTTCTCAGTGTGTATGTAGAAAATAATAATATCTGATGGTGGATTACACAAAAGTTTTTAAAATATTATAAAACGTAGTTTTTCCTTTAAAGAATAAGGTCGGCATTTTACAAAAGGAACTAAAAGTTTTGAAACCAATACTATTTAAATAGATGGCGGACGAGATTGCTACAACTCCTAAGTACTTTTTCGTTAATCATGGTTCCGATTCCCAAGCATAAGTATGTTCATTTTCATGTTTTGTTGCAATTTTTAATCATTAACCTACAATTTTATGCTTCAAAGTATGTATAGGAGCGTGGTATATGCGGCAAAAATGAAATAACATCCTTGCCAGAATGCGAAAAATACTTTACCGGTTAAATTAGTTTTATTCGCAATGTTCTCTGCGAAACAACTCTCGTCACCCGTTTCATTATTATTGTCACTTTATACAGAAAAATTAAACAATGAATCAATGTCCTGAGGAACACTGTCATCGTCACTGATTCCATCTACAAGGTGGTATATTTCACTGCCCAATTCACATTGTATAGAAATTGTATATACTTTATTTTTAAAACAGTACCTTCAGAATCATGAGTAACACAGTCGTTATTAACGTCTTGTACGACTTTTTACGTAGGTAACTGGACATACATCTGCGCTTGTTCAATGGCTCGGATTCTAAACCTTTCAATAATATATTTGGAACAGCATTCTTTCTCAGAGTGCGGGGAAATGATTCTCCTGGCATTATCTCTTCTTTCAGTAAACATCACTGCTCGAATTCGGACTCTTCAAGATGTTTGGAACGAATAAAAGTTCTTTTATTTGGCACAAAATTCTTACTTTTGATTTTCTTGAGCCTTAATTTATATCGATCAGGTGGTTTCTCACGACTTGTTAACGTAAAAGAGAGATACTTTATGTCCCTTGGCTTTAACCGCACGATAATCATAACCGAAAAACAGCGTGTGTTAGGCATTTCAACATTCACAGACACAGCACGCGCTGTACGAACAAGTATTTTCTACTTCACAACAGTGTTTATTTCAGAAAAAATGTTCCCGGGGCACACTTAGTATTCGGAGGGGAAAATAGTATTTTCACATGGTACTATTCTATTTATTATATTATAAATGTATTATTTTAGTCTCCTCCGGGCTAAGAGCTCCGGGACACAGCAACCCATCCGAAAACATGTATGGAAGAAACACCGCTTCGCACAACACTATGTAATCACTGCTCTCTCTCTCTCTCTTCTCTCTCTTTCTATTATTTATACTAATGCTGTAGGAAAAACAACTAACAAAAAAGTTCCTCAAGAATTCAACACAAAGCAAAGACTGCTAACGAACCCAAAACAATCTATTTAAAATCCAGTGCACTAGGTTTATCAGCTGCACACGAGTGAGAGGTTGCTGACTCACATTGAATTCCTTGCTAGCCCACGTGTGACGTCAGCATTTGCGATTCATCAAAAACAAACGCCTATAGAAGCTGAACAAGACGGCTTATGAAGATTTTTAAAAATACGTGTCTCTTATTTTTTTAAGACTCTTTCTATTATACCAAACTTGTTTTTAACTCGAACTGCTCCTGTAAGTGAAAAAACCGACAGATCGAATGATTCGAACATTGCTAATGCATCTTTTGTAGTCTCATCGATTTTCTTATTAAAGTCTGTATTGGTATCATCTAAAACTATGATATCTTCATAGGCTAAAAAGTGGATAGGAAGAGTTTCCTGAATCACTGAAACCATGCAAGCAGTAATGGTTCTATAAATAATGCAGATGGTTATTTTGTATTTACTAATGTGCACCTGAAGTAGCAAATATTCAGGATTGTTGTTGTGTTCAGGTGTAGAATTGGCTAGGACTTTGCATTCTATATCATTTGTTATAAATGCACAAATACCTTCCTCGATCCTTTCACTACTATCCGCACGAAACAGATTATAGCCATCGATTTGAAAGAGCGAAGGGTTCGTTCTGGGTTTTAACCAAGATTCTCCTATGGCAATTACTGCGATATTAAGAGAGTTGACTATTTCTAACAATTCATGGTAACGGTTGACTACGCTTTGCCAGTTAACCCTCTGGGAAAGACATCAAACCCTCTGAAACATGAAACCCTCTGGGAAAAACATCAAGCTTGCTTTTTAACAATACGTTCGTTGTCACTGAGGTGTGGAAGCGAGAATAACCTTGAAAGACACTGACCGCGTCTAAGCATTGAAAAGGGTCTTCCTCCCAAGGATGTTATAAAATAGAGGATCTACCCTTACAACAAAATCTTGAAGCCATAAGTCACAGTTTCGCCACCCTACTCTACCCACTCCGTCCAATAAGACCTCAATGTTTTGAGCCAACAATCATGGCGGAAACGAGCTCAGCCAATCAGAAGTGGCGATGCTCGGTTGTTTTTTGGCTTCATTGATTTAATAGGATGAAGATGCATATGGGCAGATCCTCTATTATATAACAATCTTGCTTCTTCCAGTATTTTTAGGAAGAAGGAAGGAAACTTCGCTGGGGAGTCCTCAAGTGTTAGCATCTGAGAGAAAATAGACATAAACAGACAGACAGTATTCCTATATTACTGGTTCCCGGCGGGAGCTCATGTGGTTCGGATTCCACATTAATCAGTAGGTCCACGTCTCATAGAGCCTCGCTGCTGAAAGGGACGCTTAACTAAAATCAACTCAACTCGTATATTACTGGATAAGGACCAAGCAGGCAAAATTAAAAATAATAAAAATATGGACTTTTGATCATTCTTACGTGCCATTTTCAACCAGTGTGGGGCTTTTCTGTACAATACTCTTTTATAATAGTGCGTTGCCAAATTTGATTAAAATTGCGATAGGCGTTTAAGGGTTATACTGAACATGCGCAAACACACATACACCCATTAAGTTTATAAATATATATTGATATAATTTTTAAGTATACATACAAAGTAAAGTAAAAAAGTTTGTATCTTTTTATTATAGAAATGAGCGGACCAGAAGAAGTCATTTTATCTTCCGATGACGAAAGTGACCAACCAATTATTGTGTTTGACTCCAGGAATCCTGTCAATGAGTCACAGGAAGATGAACGTCCTGGACCATCTGGACAAAGACCCGTAAGACAACTAGTGAATGAAAGACAAGAGAGCTCAAGTTGCTCGTCTCCTTCGGAACTAGTCTCTGATATTTTTTCAGATGAAGAAAGCCTTTCAGACGACTCCAATGTCGAGATATATAGTGGTTTGAGTGAGCGAGGACTTCAACCTCAGTATGGTAATTATTCTGAAGAACAAAACAATGTGGTGTCTTCATCAGGAGACACTTTTGTTTACAATAAGCCGAAATGTAGCGGCTGTAGAAAAAGCATTCATCGCCTTATGAGGTGCTACAAGAATTTAAAGGTGAACTTTTGTGGGCACGTATACTGTGCAAAGTGCATGACGGAACTCTTGGAGGAGTCTCCTCGGTGCGTCATATGTGGCGAAAAACTAGAAAAAAGGAAAGTGTACCCCTTATATTTAGACTAAAAGTAGCTTGTTTCTTAGCGATCTCGAATCACTGATCGACTCCGGAAATTAAAGCTTACTGATATGGCTACTCTGTTCAGCAATATAAACAAAGAATCAAAGCGACTTATAATTACGTTATATACTGCCGTATCATATACTTACTGATATAATATGCTCACCAACGTTACTACTGTATATTCATAGTCATTTGTAATCACTACACATCACTACAATTAACACTGTACATTCAATTTAAGCCAGAATTCCGGAGCACAAAAAAACAAAGCTATACAGCACTCATGCCAATGTTGCCAAGAATGTGCAAGTGGTGCAAAGGATGCCCTTTGTTTCTGATATTAACATAAATGAAGATTGTTCTATGTGTAATCAATAGATAATGAGCACAATGGAAGCAAAATATGTGCAAAATCTATCAATGATTGTGGTGCTTTAACTAAATATGAATATATATATTGTTTATGTGCAATTAAATGCAATGAAATGTCCAATAATTGATCATTCTGTATGTACATATGTTAACATTTCTTGTTCATTTGTAGCATATGTAAGACAATAATAAAATCTATGTTCTCGATTTGTTTGTAGTACTAGTGTAACGTTGATCAAAGTCATCTAATAAAGTATGAGTGGAAAAATAGCATACTTTATAAATTGTCTGTTATTTGTTATCATTTTTAATGTTTTATATTCTCTTTCTTGACTGTAAACTTTCTTTCTCTGTTTAACTCAGAGTAATGGACTCAAGAAGATTTTTATAATAAAATAATTGAAATAAAGTATCTACATACGTATACACAGTATGCCGGGAAAAAATAATGGAAGCTTTTAAAAACAATGAAGCAAAACGAATTAGGGATTTTACCAACTATAGTTCTTTTTATTCAAAATATATCCCTTCCACATCAATACAGCGCTAGGAACGTTCAACCAATGCTAACATAGAGTTCTTAATCTCCTTTTTTGAAATCGCCGCAATAATTCTCGTCACGGCAGGTTGAACGTGTGTAACATTGTCTTAAAATGTTCCTTTCATGGCCAATTTTAATATTGGGAATAGGATATAATCACACAGCGATAAATCAGTGAATACGAAGAATGTGGAAGCACACAGGTTTGTTTTCTAGCCAGAAAGTCACGAACCGTGACGGTTCTGTGACAGGGTGTTTGTTTAAAAAGAATTAAACAAAACGAATTAGGAATTTTACCAACTATAGTTATTTTTATGCAAAACTATATATCCCTTCCACATCAATACACCGCTGGGCACGTTCAACCAATGCTAGCATAGAGTTCTTAATGTCTTTTTTTTTTTTTGAATTGCCGCAATAATTCTCGTCAACTCTTGGAAATTTACGAGTACCGTATATATTTGGCACATTCTTAAAAAAAAATTCATATCTTCTGGAATTTTTAAAGTAGAAAAAAAGGACTGTTTAATATAAACACGTCTCCATATTAGAAATTTTAGTTTGGAGTTTATGATTCATTCCCGTTCTGCCTAAAGGCCCTCCTGCGCTTTGTAAAAAAAAATTTCAAATGATCTTATCTTTAGGCAGAACGGGAATTCCAGTTCTGCCTAATCTTTGGAGACAGGGAATTTTATGCTGGAACAATTTTTTAAGGGAAATGTAGCACCGAAATGTTGCGCCAATACCGGACACCTAAGTTTTTTTTTTCTATTTGCTTAAAAACCAATCAACAAATCGATACAAGAAAACACACTGACAATAATCACAGCATAACATTTTCATTATAAGATTTCAACATTAAATTTTTCGATTTTCTAAAATGCTCAAAATTGCGTTGGTCAAAAAACTGTTCCCAGTACCGAACAGATTATTATAAATATCAAAGCGAGGAGTGGTTGTGAATATGCAAGCAAATGATATGATGTAGTTATGAAGTACAATTTATTTGCTATGTTAATAGTATTACATAATCCAGTTCTTATAATATTAGCTGGCAAGATGCGGTATACCCTCTATTAGTACTTTCGGTTTAAAAGTATGAAAATTGAGTAGAAAATTTATAACCACTTTCCGTAGTCTGCCCTCCGTTTTCCTGCCAATGAGTATTTTCAGGAGACCTGGACTTACCTGGTTAAGACATTGAAGGACATCTGCAAAAAGGGATTACAGAATTTTTCCCAAATTGCCCGCCGATCTCAATAATGAGATTAGCATTAGGCAGCGAGAGGTTCGGATGTCTCATCTCAAAAACCTCACGGATGATCAGACAGTCACTCAGACCACAACAATTATACATGCAACAAACACACATTGAATAAAATACCACTATGCTTATATATTAAAACACTATTAAAAATAAGTAATATAGAAAAGAAAAGCAGTTACAACACTGAATATATAATTAGTTTCACTAATAAATCACACTTCGCTTTTTCACTACACTATAGCCCTTCTTTCACTTGTATATATACAGTATATATATGGAAGATTATAATTAGGATTTCACTAAAAAATACTTTTCTCACACCGTTAATGCACATGGGAAATTAGCACTGTGGGGGGCGACACCGGGATAGTAAAACGAAGTGACTTGTGGCTGCTGCACAAATCAACAAAAATTGACGTTAACTTCTTGCAAAAACAATGTAGACAATTGCCAAAATGGAATGAAAATGTTGGAGGGCGCGTTTATAACTGATACGCACTGGGTTTGCGAGCCCGGGACTTAACTGATCTGGGCTAGCCGTAAGATACGTCACCTCACCGGCTAATTAGCTTGTGCCCCTTAACATAATGTTATGCTCGATGCCACGGACGTGGTGTCTTCTTGGCGATACGGAGTAACACGCCTCGAACTCAGAGGTTCGAGATACGAACTGCACTGACCGACTGGTCAATGTTGGCAGTTCATTCCAAACTGCACTCAGGTTAAATCACCTGCATGTATATGCAAATAGAATATAAAAAAGAATTGACGTTAATTTTTAGTCCATTGGCCACGACGAACAAGACATTGCGATGCATTGGGTGTGGGAACATGTAGATAACGAAGTGGCAAAGCGATGTGGTTGTAGCCGTTCTGGCGTTCGAACATCTGGTCAGGTAGTATTTCCATAAATGATTGAAGAATACACTTGATTCAGTTCCAAATAACTAAAGAACATAGTTTTTGCATATTAATATGTAAGGAAGAAACGCTGAGAACCTTTGTCGCCCACTAAAACATTCTCACCACAAAGCAACGTTATATATATATATATATATATATATATATATATATATATATATATATATATATATATATGAATGAATGAACGATAAAAGACTCCTTTGTCCTGCTGCGTGGGAAGAAAAACAACTCCCATCGAAGAAAGAAATTATTTGCGTCCCAGAATAAAGTATAAATCGAAAAATAATTACTGTTTTTACGAAATATACAGAGCGTCCACAAAAAATACTTCTATAACCTGGTGACGTTTATAAATTCAAAAAGCAAAATAAAAAAGTACTACACCGCAACAATGTTTTTCTCCCTACAAAATTGTACACAAAAGTGACTAGTGTTACAACCGTTGGTACAGTTCGCGGCATAGAAATCGTTACACAAATTCTAAGTCCAAATTAATAACAAACTCTTGCCCCGTTTTCTTATGGATCAAGAAATACATGTCTCAATCGATTAGGTGCTTCTAATATTTAATCCAACTCCTCCCCATCCTACACCTCTCCTTGTCTAAAGCAGTGTGTGTGACGTAGTGCGCAATTTCCATTCAGCTGAAAAAGAAACAGGAATCAAGTTTACAACGTTATAGCTTTAAAACAGTCTTTTCCATTCGTTTCTTCTGAAATATATTTTAAGAGCCTAAATTTAAAAAGTCACACAATGTTCCCAGAGTTTCATAAAGACCTTTACTTTCATTCTTTCCTTTCTTTAAAGACTGCAAGCTAGTAAGATGATCCCTAAGAAATCTATGGAAATTGCCAATAACGTCAGTAGGTTTTGTGCTTTCTAAAGTCTGTAATGCACGCACAGAGCTCTAAAATATGTACTGACAGAAATGAGTGTTATTCGATAATTCATTTCATTTCTTTTCAGTAATTGCATGCAAATGTTCCAGGGGCGTCATTTGAGCAGAACAGGAGGGGGTAATTTCCCCTCCCTTGAGCTTCATAAAAACGTATTGTTTGATTAAATGTATAGTAATACACTAATAAAAAAGTGAAACTCTTATGTCGGCCGAGAATCTCCCCCACCCGAAGAAAATCTAAAAGACACTGCTTTTAGCAAAAAAAAAAAAAAAACACTATAGAGTTACGATAGCACATTGCTAGAGAGCTTATATTTGGTTTCAAGGGTCTAAGATTTTTTCTCAAGCCATATGAGTTCCTGGGCGACAGTGAGAGAGAGAGGGATTCAAGTATGGGGACAGAAAGGGATGATTTATATACATAGATTTAAAATTGGGGAAAGATGATCGGACAGCAGTCGTATTATGACGAAAATTGTGATTTTGTGAATCAGAAGAAGGGAAGGTTTCGAACTGCGAGGATCACATTAGGCATTTGTCGAACTAAGGTGGAGAACTCTTTTTAGAGCATCAGATGATTACGAAGGCAGAGGAAGATCTTCAGAACTGAGGAATTAAGAATTTAAAAAATCTGAAGCTACCGAGACAGATTTCGAACCACGAACGTTGCAGTTATCGAACCATGACTTTATCCGTTCTGCTACGGAGAACTCTATGTACACATTCATATACGTTTCCTTTAACTGTGTTGAAAGCTAACTCAATGGGATATTCCAAAAAGGTGACTCGGTGGATGCGCCGTTCAGATAGGACGTAAACCTCTTGTAACTTAGTTACAATGTATCGTGGCGGACATAAATCATTGATCAGGTAATGGCGACTGCTTTGAAACAAATGCAGAGTATGAGAATTAAATCAGTCATATCTATGGTTTCGTGTGGAGAAGAAACAAACTTGTGAACCAAACGTTTAAGAAAAACTCAAGTTAGTAATATAAACTTTGCTGAAGATTATTCAATTATATCATCATAAAAGAAATACGAAAGACGATCTGAAACGAAGAAATCCAACTTTGCAAGCGGAGGCAAAGAAACCTAAAGTAACGAGACTAAAGACGAATTACCGCGTAGTTCTCGTGGTTCAGTGGTGAAGGCGCTGGAGCAGTAATCTGGAGGTTCGTGGTTAGAATCTGCGTTGGGCATTTTCTAATTTTAGGATTTTTGATGATGATTGATCGACAATGACACACGTTTTATTATATTCAGACATTTGAATACTCGGATGTTTGAATACTTGTACTATCAAATCTTCATGAATAATAATAGTAATAAAGTAAACTAATAATAATTATTATTATCTCGTAGAAGATTAAAAGCTAGGAGCTAATTATCGGTCACTTCATACCATTACAAACAGAAATGTTATATTTGGCAAGAATATTTTCGTTTTGTTTAATGTTGCCCACGAAAAGAGAGATTTGGCATCTCGTTTCTAAAACAAACAAAAAATGAGAATTAACATTTTACATTCGAAACGGAACAAGGCTAACTCAAATTATCGTACTGCTTTGGAGATGAGAATCGAGACGAGACGAAAAGTATCGTAAACATTTCTCGTCTTGTCTCGATTCTCGAAATAGTGTATGTCCATTATTTAAGTAACAATTGCTCTGTACACTGAATCTTATAGGTTTTTTGTTACTTTGTATTTCAGCGCTCATTGAATTATGGACTATGTAGGGATTTTTGTAGCGAAGCTTTTATAATTACCTAAACATCCTAAACATTAGTTTATTCTATTCCTTACTGTTGAGCGATATTCAGTTATTTTCCTTAAAGCATACAATAAAATACTTTCTACATGAAACTTTAGTGGAAACCTTTCGTTTAAAATATGGGTAGTTGCAGAGATGAAAGACATTCTGAAACGAAGAAATACAACTTTGCCAGCGGAGGCAAAGAAACCTAAAGTAACGAGACTAAAGACGAATTACCGCGTAGTTCTCGTGGTTCAGTGGTGAAGGTACGGAACCCCTTCTCCGAAATCCCCACGTTTAAGTAAGTTTTCCCAAATTTTAGGGCAACTTTAAAACTTTTAATACTATTGTTTATTATTATTATTATTATTATTATTATTATTATTATTATTATTATTATTATTATTATTATTATTATTATTATTATTATTACGGAAGCTTTGTTAACATAATGGATAACCCTGTTCCACCCTGCTCCCCCCTAGTGGGCATTGTGCTGAACAAACACATTGTGTTTCCTCCCACTTTCTTTATTCCAATATTTCCTTCATTCTCATGATCGACGTCTTCTGTAGCTTAGCCGGCATAACCATTACTTAAAAACAAATTTTCTTACTGCTCTTGTGAGATCTGTATCCCTACTTTCTACGTGAAATTTGCCTCGAAACTTTCCGTTTAAACGTTTAGGTAGTTGTAGGGACGTATGTAGAGGGTATGTCCTGATGGTCCAGACACTTCTCTCCAATCCAGGCTATTTTGTAACTTCTGCCTAACGCTACGGGCGATTTTACAGATTTTAATACAATGTGTCTTCGTACAGAATTTGTCTTTCTATATTATTATTATTATTATTATTATTATTATTATTATTATTATTATTATTATTATTATTATTATTATTATTATTATTATTACTGTGTATTTGAAATCTCAATATTACGTCCCATTCCAATGCAAATAAGCATACTGAAGTTAAGAAAAATAAAAAGATTTTTTTTGAATGCTCTATAAGGATGAATTGCCTTCTAAGAGATACTTTGAAAAGACAAGAGGGGGAAAAGGTGTCAACTACTGGACAATATGAAAATCGAACCTTCGGATGCCTTAACAGGAACTAAGTAGGATTTGTCTTCATCACGATACATAGTAACACCCCTTCTTTGGTAAAAGATATTGGATTGTGTATGCGTTATATTGATATTTTAACAAAATATACAAACAAATATATGAAAAGGAATAGTTCCTGTTTACCAATTTTTGTTCAACGAATATATGGAACGTGTTGAAAATGGAGAACGAAAATATTGTTATTATTTAAATTAAGAGTGTAAAAGCTTAATAACATTTCCACAATGTCGTTTCAGACAAATTTATGACTCATACTAAGCCTGAAGGATGACCCGTTTGTATTCAAGAATGGTTTGCGAAATACGTGAAGTTTTCAGACAATAGGAATCAAGATTGTAGACTGTGACGTCATGTTGTTAGTTTTTCCCATGTGGAGGAAGTCTTTTCAACTCTTACTTGTAAGAACGAGAGAAATTGACTATTTTTCATGTTATTATACATCAGAAATATCTACATTCTAAATTATATTTTTCTTAATATCCTCGGAGGGACTCGAACCGCGGACCCATAACTCGCGAAATGAATGCTCAAGCCACTACCCTAAGACCCCTCTTCTAAGTAAGAGTCAAGAAACACTCTTCTTTGTAGCAAATTGAAAACGTTTACGATTCCAATATTTTATTAACGATGAAACACTGATTTCGCTCATGATAAAATACTATAGTCCAGAAAATTTTAGTTTAAATTTAAAAAGGACCGAAAGTTTCTCCGTAACTTATCTGTATTATATTCGGTTATTCTCATTTTATAGGTATTTCCAGTAACCTAGGACGACAGGGACACGAACACAGATACATCGAGGACGTAATATTTCAAAGGCTCTCCCACCAGGAATCGAAACTGAGACCCCGCCTACTGAACTATCTGATGGGTGGGGTGCCTGGTTCGTTCCCAAGGCAAGTAAGCTTGAGACGGACAACATAGTGTTCGTGGTTTTCTCGGGACATTCCCACTTTCTCATTCCACCATTTTGTCCATCATAATTCACTTGCTTCAATCATAGTCTTCCTCAACCTAACAGACATAATCGTTGGATATTAAACGTAAATATTTCATTTTCTAGCTGTTAACCCAAACCAATCCAAATCGAAAAACAATTGTATTTTCTATTGCTCATTAGTGTTTTTTCACAAAAAATACGTAGAAAAAATGGGGAATTGTAATTTCATTCAAAAGTGAAACAGCAGACTCATAATACCTTACCTTAAAATGAAACGAAACAAATACATATCGTTTGATACTTTTCTAAAATTATTCTGAAAATTGCCAGAGTTGGTCAGTGAGTCGGTGGTTCAGTGGGTCAAGTGGGTCAAGTTTTCTTAGTTTCAGTGGGTCGTGGGTCAACAGGATGTGACTCACTTAGACCCACCACCCACCGTGACCTTCTGTGTCCCACCACCCAGGATGATCCACTGCGACCCACCACTCAGCATGATCCACTGCGACCCACAACGCACCGACCCACTCTGCTCATTGCATTGTAGACAGCATCTTCTGAACAGCATGTTTCTATTAACACTAGACTCTAGGCGTAGGAACTAAAAACACGTTTCTTATTGGCTACAGTTTGCGCAAGGAGAGGGGGGCTAGAGGGCCTGGCCTCCTAAACTTTTCGTGGTATCTCCAGACCTCAACACAGAAAGCACAATTTAGCTATGTGTAAGAGAATTTTTAATCACTCCCCCCCCTAACATATTCATGAACCCTCTAAACCTCTGTGGCTGGTTTCGGGCCTGGTCCAGACCTGGTGTATGTATTGTGTTGTAATAGAGGAAAATTGTCACTTTGTTGGGGTTGAAGAAGAAAATTGAAGAAGCAGTTGAGGTTAAATGTATATCGTAGCAGTCAAGGTGAAGCAAAACGAGCCATGCGGGGCTTCTAATCCGTTCCTACTACTACTATTTCTTCTTATTATTATTCTTCTTCTTGTACAGTGGAATCGTATAGCAAAACTGCACACGTAACGTAAGTAAATAACTTTTTTGAGTATTATTGTTTTTATAAAAATAGAAAAAATCCTTGAAACTGGTTTGAACTCACGCCAAAAGCAATTATAATTACTAGTGCACTGCGCTAGTACGCATGGCCAAGAAGACCGCCAGTAACATATATTCGATTTCTCCTGTATTTATACAGTTTGTTTCAAAAGTCCGGGAACATTTTAAAAAATTATTGTAGCCAAACTAGTAGCTTTGTAAACTAACGAAGTAAATAATTTGAAACATTGAAGTTGTAATTTTTTGTTCATTGCAGGTGTAATGTGTAGTTCCGTGTATCACCACTAGGTGGTATCAAATCTAGATGACGCTTTCTGGAGGTGAGGAAGCTTGCTGCATCCTACAATTTGACAAAACAAAGAATGCAACAGATGTCCAACGAAAATTTAAGTTGAAGTACGGTAAAGCAGCACCAACAAGAAAGGCAATCTACAGTTGGCATGAGAAGTTCATTGAAACAGGGTATCTGTGTGTCAAGAAGAGAAGTGGTAAGCCAAGTGTGAGTGCAAATGACGTTGAACGAGTGAGAGAAGCTTTCACAAGGAGCCCAAGAATATCGTTACGCAACGCTTCACTTGAGTTGCAAATGTCAACAACGTCTGTGTTGCGTGCTTTGCGTAAAAAATTAAACATGAAACCATACAGATTACAGTTAGTGCAAAAGTTATATCCAAAAGACAAAGACGAGCGATTCCAGTATTGTTGTGCAATGCAGGACAAAGAGGATGCTTTTGTGAATTCAATCATTTTTTCAGACGAGGCAACATTTCATACAATGGAAAAGTGAACAGGCACAATTGTAGAATTTGGGGAACACAAAACCCTCATGCAATTTTGGAACACGAGCGAGATTCTCCAAAAGTAAATGTTTTCTGTGCCATGCCCCACAAGAAACTATATGGGCCTTTCTTCTTTGAAGAACAGACTATTAATGGAGAGTCCTTCACATGTTGCAGGACTGGTTATTACCATTGTTGCAAACTGAATCAGAGAACTTTGTCCCTCCGTTGGATGGTGCCCCCCCCCCTATTTTCACCGTAATGTTAGGTCATATCTGAACTCAGAGCTACCAAATCGTTGAATTGGTCGTGGTGGATCAAAAAACCAATGTGAGCTCAAATCGCCTCCTAGGTCTCCAGATATCACCCCTTGCGATTTCTTTTTGTGGGGTACGTGAAGGACCTTGTATACGTCCCTACTTTGACAGGTGATGTTAGGGAATTGAAAAGGAAACTTGAGCAAGAAACAGCAACGGTCTCGGAAGACATGTTGGGTAGTGTGTGGCAAGAGTTGGATTATCGCGTAGACATTTGTAGGGTTACACGTGGTTCCCAGATAGAGTGTCTGTGAATTAGGCATTGTTCAAAACAAACTTTACAGTTTACCCTTTACAATTATGCAATTCGTTATTTTCCAATGTTACTAGTTTGCCTACAATAAAACATTAAAAGTGATCCCGGACTTTTGAAACATACTGTACGTGGCGAGAAACTGATAACTGCAACTAACCACCTCCTATGAGTAGGGTTGAGCGTGATTTAAAAATATGCTTCTGAACACTGGTGAATTTGTCTACGTTTTACTTTCAAGGCCTCCATTTCTATTTTTCATTTGTTAGTGTTTACTTACCTGAGATGAGTATCTCTAGGTGAAAAAAGAACTTGAGCCATTCTTGGATATTGATACTTGTAATTGTAATAATAGCAATAGGGCTTATACTACTATTTGGCTTTCGAGACCACGAATTTTTAGAGGAGCTAACTACAGGCAAAAATACATTTTAGAATCACTGTAATATATAAATTATTATATAAAAATGAAGTAATTTTGTGTGTCTAATCACTACGGCCAAATTGCAGTCAAAATGCATTTTGGTATATAGTTAGGCCTTAATTCAAACTTGGGTGTTATCGTATTGCTTTTATTATAATAATAACCTAAGCTATAGTGGGGATCCGAATTTTTGAAAAAAAAAAATGAGTATCTCACAAGCCGTTCAACTTACGGAGCTGAAATTCAGTATATTATATTTTTATTGAAACTGAACACAACGTCTCCTAGCATTTTTTAAACTTCTTCTTTATGGGGAGGGGCGGCACTTTCTATATATGGTAAATTGATGGTAAATTGATAATTCATAGTAATAGTAATGATTTTAGTTTGTAAAATAATCAAAAACAATCTATATTAGTTAAGAAACAAACAATACAGTGCTTCGCATCATATATCCATATATGCTTACCATCAGGGGTGGATTCAGGACTTACTTCTGCGGGGACGGGGGGTTGTAATACTGCTACTTAGAGCTATTTTTAAGAGCTCCGAACTCTGGGTTTTTTATATACAAAATAAGAAAGTTTTCTCTTCTGAGGGGCGATCGCCCCCTTGATCCGGCCCTGCTCACCATGCGCTTTCTACTATAATAACTGCTAAAGATTGTTTATTACATGGGGCGCTTAAAGCAGAGGGCAATCAACCCATAAAGTTGAGAGAAACATAGACAAAATTTGTAATATAAGCTTCTGTACATTGGCCTACAGACCTTGAATTGGGATTTTAAAAATTTCATCCGTTTTTCCACTGAAAAGTATCGATAAATCAACAAGGAAATAAGTAGTCCATGATAATCTAAATGGAATTCGTCGTAATTTTACCCATTTCAAACACTTTACCATTTTATATCGTAAAGTTTAGATCCATCGTTATTGTAACAGAGCGGTGCTTGAGCGATTAACGGTAGAAATTCAAACTACGATTAGTTAGAATTTCACAACCTGATCGTATTACAAGTATAAACTCTTTAGTCGGTAAAGAGGCCGTGGATCATGTCAGAGTTGATACGATGTGTTCTGGTGGGTCAGTGGTTCATGATGGATGGTGGGTCGGAGTGGGTCATAGTGGGTGGGGTGCCATAGTGGGTCATAATGAGTGGTGGGTCACAATGGGTCATGGGGCAGACTGGGTAAGGGGAGTGGTCGATCGTGGGTCACGGTGTGTGCTGGGTCAGTGGGTTGTGGGTCAAGATTTCATCTCTAGGTTAACTGGTTTGGGTTCGGTTTAAACTTGAAACAGAATGTGTCTGTTTATTTCAGAAAACGAACCGTAATTTGGTTCAGTTTTGTTTGAAAATAGACACTATATTGCTATTTTTCATAATATCCATATATATTTTGGAAAAGTTCCAAACGATATCTAATGGTTACATTTTAGGCTAAGGTATTATGAGTCTGCTGTTTCACTTTTGAATGGAATTACGATTCCCCATGATTTTTTATGTATATATATATTTTGTGAAAACGTTAATGAGCAATAGAAAATACAAATGTTTTTCGGTTCGAATTGGTTTGAGTTTACAGCTTGAAAATGAAATATTTACGTTTAATGTCCAACGATTATGCCCGTTAGGTAGCGGAAGACTGATTAAAACAAGTAAATTATGATGGACGAATTGGTGGAATGAGAAAGTGGGAGTGTCCCGAGAAAACCCACGAACACGATGCGTCCGTCTCAAGCTTACTTTCCTTGGGAACGAACCAGGCACCCCATCCATCAGATAGTTCAGTAGGCGGAGTCTCAGTTTCGATTCCTGGTGGGAGAGACTTTGAAATATTACCTGTCCTCGATGTATCTGTGTTCGTGTCCCTGTCGTTCAAGGTTACTTGGAATACCTGTAAAACGAGAATAACCGAATATAATAAAGTTCCTTTCTTCCGGCCTTTTTTAAAATTTAAACTTGAATTCCCAGGACTAGTATTTTATCATGACCGAAATCAGTGTATTTTATCATGATCCGAACAAAATATTGGAATCGTAAACGTTTTCAATTTGCTACATAGAAGAGTGTTTCTTGACTCTTACTTGAAAGAGAGGTCTTAGAGTACTGGCTTGAGCATTCATTTCGTAAGTTATGGGTCCGCAGTTCGAGTCCCTCCGAGGATATTCAGGAAAAAATTATAATTTAGAATGTAGATATTTCTGATGTATAATAACATGAAAAATAGTCAATTTCTCTCGTTCTTACAAGTAAGAGTTGAAAAGACTTCCTCCACATGGGAAAAACTAACAACATGACGTCACAGTCTACAATCTCGATTCCTACAGTCTGAAAACTTCACTTATTTCGCAAACCATTCTTGAATACAAACGGGTCATCCTTCAGGCTTAGTATGAGTCATAAATTTGTCTGAAACGTCATTGTGGAATTGTTATTAAGTTCTTACACTCTTAATTTAAATAATAATAATATTTTCGTTCTCCATTTACAACACGTTCCATATATTCATTGAACAAAAATTGGTAAACAGGAACTATTCCTTTTCATATGTTTGTTTGTATATTTTGTTAAAATATCAATATAACGCATACACAATCCAATGTCTTTTACCAAAGAATGGGTGTTACTATGTATCGTGATGAAGACAAATCCTACTTAGTTCCTGTTAAGGCATCCGAAGGTTCGATTTTCATATTGTCCAGTAGTTGACACCTTTTCCCCCTCTTGTCTTTTCAAAGTATCTCTTAGAAGGCAATTCATCCTTATAGAGCATTCAAAAAATCTTTTTATTTTTTTTAATTTCAGTATGCTTATTTGCATTGGAATGGGACGTAATATTGAGATCTCAAATACACAGTAATAATAATAATAATAATAATAATAATAATAATAATAATAATAATAATAATAATAATAATAATAATAACAATAATAATAATAATAATAATAATAATAATAATAATAATAATATAGAAAGACAAATTCTGTACGAAGACACATTGTATTAAAATCTGTAAAATCGCCCGTAGCGTTAGGCAGAAGTTACATTCTACTTTCTTTTGTGTTTTAGAAACGAGATGACAAATTCCTCTTCTCGTAGGCAACATTAAACAAAACGAAAATATTCTTGCCAAATGTCACGTTTCTGTTTGTAATGGCATGATCTGAGCGATAATTAGCTCCTAGCTTTTAATCTTCTACGAGATAATAATAATTATTGTTACTATTATTATTCATGAAGATTTGATAGTACAAGTATTCAAACATCCGAGTATTTAAATGTCTGAATATAATAAAACGTGTGTCATCTTCGATCAATCGAAATCAAAAATCCTAAACTTAAAAAATGCTCGGCATGGATTCTAACCACGAACCTCCAGATTACTGCTCCAGCGCCTTCACCACTGAACCACGAGTACAACTCGGTAAATGATTCTTCTTTAGTCTCGTTACTTTAGGTTTCTTTGCCTCCGCTTGCAAAGTTGGATTTCTTCGTTTCAGATCGTCTTTCGTATTTCTTTTATGATGATATAAGTGAATAACCTTCGGCAAAGTTTATATTACTAACTTGAGTTTTTCTTAAACGTTTGGTTCACAAGTTTGTTTCTTCACCACACGAAACCACAGATATGGCTGATTTAATTCTCATACTCTGCATTTGTTTCAAAGCAGTCGCCATTACCTGATCAACGATTTATGTCCGCCACGATACATTGTAACTAAGTTACAAGAGGTTTACGTCCTATCTGAACGGCGCATCCACCGAGTCACCTTTTTGGAATATCCCATTGAGTTAGCTTTCAACATAGTTAAAGGAAATGTAAATGAATGTGTATCCTCGTCGCCAGAAGTGCCTTTACATCGCAGTGACGGGTATGTGACCGCGCAGTACTCCAAGGAAGGGATGGTTGTATAAGAAGTTTTTATTAATTTTGAAGTTTTTATTTTGACTAGGGAATTAACATAGGTATAGGGAGTAAAGACACAGATTTGAAGCATCAGTGCACGAAAAGATTCGTATTCTCAGTTTTTCTATTTATTGTTTTATATGTTAAGTTAAACACCACAATATGTATCACTGATATCGCAGATCGTATTATTTTGTAAAATCGTGTCTCTAATCTATTATCAAAATATTCATCTCCAGTCAAGATGTAGAGAGAAGAGAAAGAGATAAGACATCTGTAATATATGTATATGTGACTCGATAAGTAATTGTAGAAATTAGTTAAAGGACACGTAAGAGAGCGAAAAGGAGGTCTAGAAGTCTGAACTTTTTAGAAACGTCCTAGATAGGTGAAAATATAGTTAAAAATTGCAGAAGGTATCATGTAATTTATCTTTCTTTTCTTATATCCTAGTATACTTTTTCTGTCACATCCAAACATCTCTATTCAGAATTACGAGATAAAGGTGAAGAGAGAAACGTTTCCATCTCAAGAAATGTATCAGAAAAAAAATCTTTTGACTTAGACTAGATTCGAACTGGCAACCCTTGAATCCAAGAGTGTGCGCTCTACCGATTGAGCTAACAATTGCTATTGAAAAAGCCAGATTTCTACTACTACCGGTTGCTGAATGGTGTGTATTAACGAAATTGGCCGAGGTAATTGCTTCATATAGCTATTATAATAATAATAATAATAATAATAATAATAATAATAATAATAATAATAATAATAATAATAATAATAATAATAATAATAATAATAATAATAAAGACGAAGAAGAAGAAGAACAGAATTTAAAAAGTCGCATTGTTAAAAGTTTGATGTGCGAAGTTAGTCATAATATGAGATTTTATTTATTATCTAATAAATGTAAGCGTGGTTTATTCGTGCGTGCTATTCAAAGTTGTACGCGTATGGTACAGTAGCCTTGTGTCCCACAACCATGAAGAAAGTTTCGGTTTGAACCTATGCGTGTCCTAAGAGGAAGGAGGAGATTCAAAGAAAGAAAAGTGGTTTAGAAATTATGCAAAAATAGAATATCTCACGAGGTGAGGTGATATAGAGTTCAGCGTGTCTTTCAGCTGTGACTCTAACAAGGTGTGCATCTACGACTTAACGTGGAACCCGAACCACACGACTCCTGCCGGGAATCGTAACCCGTATCACCTCTAGCTCTATCATGGGAGACACAGGGACATGTAAAAATAATCGAACTGAACGATATTAATGTTAAATCCATAGCTTTTGAGGTCCTAAAAATTCCTAATTGAAAGATATGAGTGTTTATTCAATAGTTTTCCGGATCGCTGAAGTAAATAATGTCACCCCGATACCATAAAAGCCCACGTTTTTATTCTTCGTTAGCGGCAAGTTGATTCTTTTGCTCCTGCTGGAAATGGATTCGTACTATTTCATTCCGATTCAAATATGTATTCTACTGGGAAAACTAATCTCAAATATATCTTTGAAATATAAACCTATTCTTCCCGTGCAACGCCGGGTATTTCAATTAGTAATAAATAATTTAAGAAACAATGAGTATATTTAATGGAAACAGATATATGTATTTTTGAATGTTGTATATGTATTGCTAATTCATACTTTATCTAGTAGAAAATGGTGCACCCATTATATATTCTGAAGCAATAGGGAGAAGTATCGAAGGTATATTTTATTATATCTACTGTCGAATTTAGTGTGGAATAATTTCACACAATTTATTTCGAAACTATCGAGACGAGACTGAGACCGCTATTTGTCGGTTGAAAGGAGACTAGGTAATACTGTAAATAGTCTCGTATTGTCTCGTTTTGATACCAGTCCTACTTCGGGGTTTGTTCTCTAGTAACTGGTTGCGTACTGCACCTACAGTATATAAGACGTCGTATATTTAAATGTTTGAGAACTTACCCCACCTCCACTTGACGGATCGTTCTAACTAAAACTACCAGACCGTTTATGTAATTTCGCGATATTTTCTTGCAACAGAGAATGAAAAATATAACAGTTATAATGTTGATCGCGCATAATCCTGTATAGATAAAAGGCACTTTATAGAGTGTCGGACTCCGTGACGTAAATACAGTAGTTACTGGCTTGGTAAGTTCATCACTGAACTTTTTCCGTCATACTCATGCAATGACGTCACCTTTGACACATGCTCGGGACAGGACCACAGGAGGAGTAACACTGTTGTTTGCTTACTCGCTTGCTGCTGTCTATTCTCTTTGGAATCTGATGTGAAATTACTGCTTTATCCTTACTTTCAGCTGTCTTTGCTATTTCTAATTTAGTTATATTATTGGAATTTAATTCCATCATGGAAATATATTTTATTTCTTTTTAAATGTAAATAAAAAGAAAAGTCTATTTGGACAAGTTTCTCCACAACTCTAGAGGTATTCTCTTGGGTGCGCTTTTCTTTTCTTTTCCTTTAGGGCCGCGGTGGCTTAGTGGCACAGCTTTCACCTCTAGTGCTTGGAGCCACGGGTTCGATCCCAGCCCCCACTAATTGAACTTTATGGCGGACGAAAACCGTGTGGGAGGGTTTCCTCGGGGTTCTCCCATTTCCTCCCACTTTCTTCATTTCATTCATTACTCATCATCACCGTCTCCTTTAGCCTAACCGGCATAACCGTGGGACGTAAAACTTAAAGATTTCATTTCATTTCTTTAACACAAATGCAATTAAAACCTGACTCTGAGAGCGCAACAATATTATCTTTTTCGAAGGGTCAGTGATTTTGTGTCGAAGGTAATGTCACGCGAAGAGACAGGCTGCGCGTGGGCTTACCTTGTATTACGTGTAGCAACATTGCTCTTGGTCAAGTGGCCTATTGCTTATGCCTTTAGGTATTTGCCCTAAAGCTATACAGCGAGCTGTGTGCGTTCTGTTCCTCCCTGTCCCTGGCTGTTTGCGAAAATATTATTCGCTTTTCGTGCATTGGGATAAGGGGTAAGACACCTTGCATACCTTGGGGCAATGGAAGTAACATATAAAATGATCGAAAACGACAACCGATGTTAATGTAGAGTTCATAGTTTCGAGGTCGCTATAATATTTAGGCGTAAAGCTATCAGCTATTTTCTGTTAGTGGTTTCTTCATATACGTACGTCTACCAAGTGAACGAACCTTGACTTATCTGCGTACAGTAGTTAGTTAGTGTGTCCTCGATGGCTATTTTTACTTTTTCCATGATCATCCCATACCATACAGTATTTTTTTTTTGTTTTGAAAAAGCTTGATTTTATCAATTCGTTAAACAACAATGTTTCTCTTTTTCTAACCATGTTTCTTAGTATTATCCTCTTCATTCTAACTAATTTAAATATTTTCAATAATTCAGAATTTTGACTAAAAAAATGTTACAATGATCAAGATTTGTATAAGATGAGGAGCCTTCATTTCTAATCATTGTCTTAACCGGAAGGGAAAACATAAAAAATTGAAATAACTTAGTACACGTAGAAAATCGATAGAAATAATGAACATCAACTATTAGCTGACTGTTAGAAGTATAGTAGATATGGTTCTCAACCCAAGTAGAAGATGCACTTTTTGCTTCATGAAAATAATAAACATTTTTGAAAAATAATTACAGAAAACTAATTTGATGACATTTACTGAGCGAACGTAGGTTACTGATTGGTGTTGACGCTTCGTAATTGAAAGTCTCCCGGTTCAGGGAGATGACCCCCTAAAAAAATTTTCGGGCCCCCATGCAAGCAAGTAGGCTTTTCTTATCCATTCGCCCAGGGAGTGGAGCGAATACTAAAAAAAGACGGGCGGTACAAATGGATTTTTTAAAAATCATTTCTGAGGGAAATTTTAATTTAAGTTCCTAATGGCTCAAATCGCTGTCCACTGCTTAATGCTCACTTTTTTAATATCTATTGGTTCATTTGTCATTCGTCAAGATTTTCATTTCTATCCTAAGTCGTTTCGTTTTTGTTTTATTTTGTTAATTTATAATGATGTGCGCTTTCACTTTTTAATAGTACTTTGTTTTTCATGTAATAATAATGAGCAACGATATAAAACCAAGTGAGCATTTTATCGGAAAACAAAGCTACAAAACATGAAAGAAGATAAGATGCAACCGAATGCTCTGCAAGGTTTTCTTCGCGTTCTGGACAAAATCATACAAATGTTGAAGTGGGGACTTGTCAATACTAGTCACTGTTAACGAAGCATTTGCAGGTCGACATTCTTTTACAACTGTAAGGTTATTTTACCTGATTGCAGTAATTTAATTGTTGAATTAAAATGGAACGATACGGTCATTTCGGTTACAGGTCTGAATTAAATTTCATGTATTTCAAAATATATTTGAATACAATTAGTTTTCACGCGGCATATAAGTATATAACTTGAAAGAATATAATTGAAAGCGATGAAAGGTCATTTGGATGACAAGTAGTTTTTTTTCAGTACCCTCACTTCCAATCATAGCAGCGTATACAATGCTTTTTTAAATTATAACAGTACAACAGTAATTATTAATCCATTCTCTGGTATTAAATTTAGACGGAGCGATATTTTAAATTAGTAATAATTCTAATGCAAAGTAGAGTTTTGATTATTAGTTACTTGTGTTCAGGGATGCGCCAACATAGGTGCTAGGGATGCACACGAGACGAGTCGAGACAGGATTTTCCAGACAAAATTCGAGTCGAGACACGGTTCTTCCATTAGAGAAATATACATTTTCCGAGTCGAGACATCACTTTTATAGCATATTTTCGAGACGAGACAGCTACACATCTTGTCTCGTGGGCATCCCTAATGGGTGCAGTGTTCCTTTCAGAAAAAATCTTCCGGGGGGGTACACTTAGTATTCAGAGGGCCACTGCTGCTATTCTTTTATTTATTATTATATTACAGACGTATTATTTTGATCTCCTCCCGGGGAAAATGTCCCCCTAAAAATATGTGTGGACGAAACACTACACAGGTAGTCTGAGAGTCTGGATCCCCCAATTAGCACAATGTCAGGGGCAGATACACAAAATTATTTGCATTTATATGCTATTCCGAAAAATCTTCGGACCCCAAAGATAAATCTTGGGTGCATCTTTGCTTGTGTTTACATTGTGTTTCTGCCTGATTTCGTACGTCTATGTTGGAAAAAACATGAAAGAATTGAATTGTTCTATAGGACTAAGGGGCCCTGAAAAGAATTTTTGCAAAAGAACCTGATTTTAAAGTTCTGCCACTGGATCGAGGACAAATTAAATATCAATTAAGACAGACACTTTTGTCATTTGTTGTGTATTGAACTAGTTTAACTAAAATTAATAAAGAATTATTTGAAATCAAGTGTATCTCAAGAGTGATTAAATGGACTAGCTTTGATGGCCATTGAAAATTACATTCTGAATGAAATTTATATTGATGCAATAATAAGAGATTTTGCCAAATTGAAAACCAGAAAAGTGTCTTTATAACATGAACTTTTCAGTAACAAAGAAAACGAGAAATTAAGCTAATTACCATATTTGTACCACTAGAAAACACTATTTAAATATGCTTTTAATGAAGTGTAAGAGGATATCTCTTTGTCAAAATCAAACTTGTGATAATCTTAGACTTGAAACTCATTGAGTTTTATTCTATTTCGACTTTTATGTTTCAACTATATTTGTCAAAATACATCTTAGGTATACATTTTAGTTGTTTCCTGTGCTTATTTAATAAAAAAATATATAAATTATTAAAATTGGAACTTTGGTCATGATTCATCCACAGTTAATTAGGTTAAATTTCGCCATTTTCCTTTAATACTTACAGGAAGACTGAATTATTATATATTGAAAAATTTGTAATTGTAACAATTATCTGAAAAATTTTTGTCCATTCTATTCTTTTATTATCATTTAGGCGGGGGCGACTAAATATTGTTTATTTACACTTACAAAATGTCTACAACCGATCCTGTTACTGTTTATATATATATATATATATATATATATATATATATATATATATATATATATATATATATATATATATATATATATATATAGAGAGAGAGAGAGAGAGAGAGAGAGAGAGAGAGAGAGAGAAAGTTTTGACTCAGAAAAAAGTACAGAGGGATTTCAAACGAATTATACGAATACATTATCATCTGAACAATTTAACCCTAAAAATGCTTTCGATCACTGAAATAAATTCCTGCCTACGCTCCTGTAAAGCAGTAAGAATTTTAGGGACTGATCATGGGGTAATGCCTCCCTGGAGCAACGACAGTTCCCCAGAAATCATACCTCTGATAGGTCCGGATGTGACACCAGTATTTGTGTATTACCACTCCTCACTCTCAATGTATTGAAACTTAAGTCAAAGGAACTGTTCTGAAATCTTCACCGGTTCTCTCCTCTGAAACCGCATGCGAATGGGGCCAACCTTGATCATATACCACATCTGGAATATTACCGTTTATGTCAGAGATCCCGAAAAATATATATTCGACACAAATAAAAGATGTTTTCGATTTTATTTAATTAATTTATTTATTTATTTAGCCTGTCAACCTCCCACTCTGACCTCCATGCCAACCAAGGCTTAACTTGAACTTAAGCAACATCGACAGCGTCACTATTCATCTGAGACCACGAAAACTAATACCATAACGATTTCGATATTAATATTGTTCATATTGAGTACTTTTACATGCCACTTCCCCTCTTATTACGGATGGCTTCAGTGTCTCGCCCCCACAACTATGGAGCAATTTCAACTAACTTACGTATAGCTATAAACCACCATCTGTAAAATAAATGTGCGAGTGATCTTTTTCGGGGAGGAATTCATTAGCTACTTTTCTAATATCAATGTGGTGGCTTTTTTCGCTTTCCATGCTAACGATTGCCAAAGAGCTCAACTGCATTTGCACCACTTTCCTATGAATATAGATTTTAATGGCATTTACTTTACTGAGTGCTTGCTTAGGTGTTACTCTCGTCACAGGAAAAGTGAGATTCTGTTATAAATGAATAGGGGTCTTAACAAATACGGAAAACTATTAACAATGACACTACTCGAAATGAGTTTTCGCAATATAATGGAACAGTATTTTATTCGAATGTGAAGGAAATCATTGCATAAATTGACCCTTCCCTTCCTTAGAAGTCTAAGCTACAATACGTATATAATAATTTTGAATTAGAAATACATGCATCGAGTTTCATATCCTTAACTTTAAGGTCTCCTGAGTTAAGTAAATGAATAACCTTCCTGCTAACGAAAGAGTAAAGCTTTGCGCTTTAATGGTATCAGGAGTGTAATTATTAATTTCAGCAACCCCGAAAACTATAGAATAGACACTCCTATCTTTCAATTAAGAATTATTAAATTTTCACCCCTCCCATTAAACCTCCATGCCGATAATGCTAAACTTTGATGTGAACGATATAGAAGGTTTTATAATTCATGTTCTCAAAAGCTATGGATTTAACATTAATATCGTTTATTTTCGATTATTTTTGCATGTCCCTGTGTCTCCAGGGGCGCCCATTAAGGGGGTAAGAGGGGGCGCTTGCCCAATCTAGAGGAAATTATACTTTGCAAGATCGAAAACCAAATAAAATTGTTTGAATATTTACCCCAAAATTTGCAACTATTTTTGAAATGTCGCTTATACTTGCCCCCTTTGAAAACCACAATATGGGCGCCCTTGTGTGTCTCTCATGATTGAGCTAGAGATGATACGGGTTTCGATTCCCGGCAGGAGTCGTGTGGTTCGGGTTCCATGTTAAGTCGTAGATGCACACCTTGTATAGAGTCACAGCTGAAAGACACGCTGAACTCTATATCACCTCACCTCGAGAGATATTATATTTTTGCATAATTTCTAAACCACTTTTCTTTCTTTGAATCTCCTCCTTCCTCTTAGGACACGCATAGGTTCAAACCGAAACTTTCTTCACGGTTGGGGGACACAAGGCTACTGTACCATATGCGTACAACCCTTATGAGACTACGGTAGTGAGTTGCGCAGTTTGAGTAGCACGCACGAATAAACCACGCTTACATTTATTATATATAATAAATATAATCTCATATTAGGACTAACTTCGCACACCAAACTTTTAACAATGGGACTTTTTAAATTCTGTTCTTCTTATTATTATTATTATTATTATTATTATTATTATTATTATTACTATTATTATTATTATTATTATTATTATTATTGTAAAAGCTATATGAAGCAATTACCTCGGCCAATTTCGTTAATACACACCATTCAGCAACCGGTAGTTGTAGAAATCAGGTTTCTGCAATAGCAATTGTTAGCTCAATCGGTAGAGCGCACACTCTTGGATTCAAGGGTTGCGAGTTCGAATCTAGTCTAAGTCAAAAGATTTTTTTCTGATACAATTCTTGAGATGGAAATGTTTCTCTCTTCACCTTTATCTCGTAATTCTGAATAGAGATGTTTGGATGTGACAGAAAAAGTATACTAGGATATAAGAAAAGAAAGATAAATTACATGATACCTTCTGCAATTTTTAACTATATTTTCACCTATCTAGGACGTTTCTAAAAAGTTCAGACTTCTAGACCTCCTTTTCGCTCTCTTACGTGTCCTTTAACTAATTTCTACAATTACTTATTGAGTCACATATACATATATTACAGATGTCTTATCTCTTTCTCTTCTCTCTACATCATGTCTGAAGATAAATGTTTTGACAATAGGTTACAGACACGATTTTACAAAATAATACGATCTGCGATATCAGTGATACATATCGTGATGTTTAACTTAACATATAAAACAATAATTAGGAAAACTGAGAATACGAATCTTTTCGTGCACTGATGCTTCAAATCTGTGTCTTTACTCCCTATACCTATGTTAATTCCCTAGTCAAAATAAAAACTCTTCAAAATTAATCAAAACTTCTTATACAACCATCCCTTCCTTGGAGTACTGCGCGGTCACATACCCGTCACTGCGATGTAAAGGCACTTCTGGCGACGAGGATACATAGAGTTCTCCGTAGCTGAATGGATAATATCGTGGTTTGATAACTGCAAGGTTCGTGGTTCGAAACCTGTCTCGGTAGCTTCAGATTTTTTAAATTCTTAATTCCTCAGTTCTCAAGATCTTCCTCTGCCTTCGTAATCATCTGATGCTCTAAAAAGAGTTCTCCACCTTAGTTCGACAAATGCCTAATTTGATCCTCGCAGTTCGAAACCTTCCCTTCTTCTGATTCACAAAATCACAATTTTCGTCATAATACGACTGCTGTCCGATCATCTTTCCCCAATTCTAAATCTATGTATATAAATCATCCCTTTCTGTCTCCATACTTGCATCCCTCTCTCTCTCTCTCTGTCGCCCAGGAACTCATATGGCTTGAGAACAAACCTTAGACCCTTGAAACCAAATACAAGCTCTCTAGCAATGTGCTATCGTAACTCTATAGTTTTTTTTCTTTTTTTTTTTGCTAAAAGCAGTGTCTTTTAGATTTTCTTCGGGTGGGGGGAGATTCTCCGCCGACATAAGAGTTTCACTTTTTTATTAGTGTATTACTATACATTTGATCAAACAATACGTTTTTATGAAGCTCAAAGGAGGGGGAATTATCCCCTCCTGTTCTTCTCAAATGACGCCCCTGGAACATTTGCATGCAATTACTGAAAAGAAATGAAATGAATTATCGAATAACACTCATTTCTGTCAGTAGATATTTTAGAGCTCTGTGCGTGCATTACAGACGTTAGGAAGCACAAAACCTACTGACGTTATTGGCAATTTCCATAGATTTCTTAGGGATCATCTTACTAGCTTGGAGTCTTTAAAGAAGGGAAAGAATGAAAGTAAAGATCTTTATGAAGCTCTGGGAATATTGTGTGCCTTTTTTTTAAATTTAGGCTCTTAAAATATATTTCTGAACAAACGAATGGCTTTAAACGTTATAGCTTTAAACGACTGTTTTAAAGTTATAACGTTGTAACCTTGATTCCTGTTTCTTTTTCAGCTGAATGGAAATTGTGTACTAAGACACACACACTGCTTTAGACAAGGAGAGGTGGTGGATGGGGAGGAGTTGGATGAAATACTAGAAGCAACTAATCAATTGATACATGTATTTCTATATCCATAAGAAAACGGGGCAAGAGTTTGTTATTAATTTGGACTTAGAATTTGTGTAACGATTTCTATGCCGCGAACTGTACAAGCAACATATTTATAACTTCTACAATAATAATAAAACTAAGACTATAGTAACAATATTGTGTAGGAAATTAAAACCAAAAAATTTTTCAAATTAGGTGCTTCATCTCAGTAAACTTACTGCTTACAATTTTCACAAATGAAGTAATCAATATTTTCATTGTCGGTGCACACAACATGTGACCATCGTCGGCAACGGCAGCACTTTACTCAATCCTCATCGAAACCTCCACAAATAAAACACTCCGTGAGAGTATTTTCCTCTGCTTTGTCCAGCAGCTCAACGAAAACTACAGTTTCCCGCTAACACACTATCGACAGCTTTCTTCATACTTTCTTCATCCCGTTTGCTTTTCTCGTATGTAGTCATCCTTGTACAAAGTTCCTGGAAATCATGTCCACTCTAAACATCTTCTCAACTAAGATGAATTGGGTAATTTCTTCTGTCCGGTACTGGGAACATTCGGAGTGTCCGATATTGGGACCACACGATCTATTAGAAAAAATATTACTAACTAAAGACCATGGAAATTTTAGTTAATGTTTCCACACTGTACACTTCTTTAATTGTTAAGAAATATTATGAGAGTAAGACAAATTTAGTTCACTTACCTGAGTAGGGTGCAAATCTTCTGTAAAAGTTATATGTGTAATGCAAAATAGCAGCGAGGATCAATTTTCAGCGATTTACTTGAGACTGGCGCGCACGACAGATAAGTGGCGCCAAACACTTACCCCTGTTCGCAAATGCTAATAATGCTGTTCGTAAATGTTCTGTTCGCATGCAGAACAGCTGCTGCTTTCTAACGCCGGAATGCTAGAACTAGTACTGTCCGGCACTGGGAAGAGTCCGGTACTGGGGCAAGCTCCCCTATAAAGTTTCTCAGGCCCAAATACAAACATCACACCCCAGACCATGACTAAAGTAGGATGCTTCACTGTTTGTTAGAGGCATTTCAGCTTGAATTCCTCCAGAGGTCGACGTCGCACATATTTTGAACATTCATCAGACACGAAGACACATGATTCGTCACTGAAACTCCTATTCTCCAATCATCAGCAGTCCAATGTTCTAAGCCTCGTGCCCATTCGTGGCGCTTCTTTGTAATGATCGGAGTAATTTTTCTTTCTCTCTTGGCCTGAATGCTTTTATTCCCTCAACACAAACAATCCTTCGAACGTTTTCAGACGAAATGTTTACATCATACTCAACCATTTTTACGCTTAAGTCTATAGAAACTGCGTTTCTGTTTCCAAGAGCCAATCTTTTTTTTTTTTTTTTTTTTTTTGTTTTTTGATACCTCTAATCGATAGATTCGGATCTCGCCCACACTTTCAAAGCCTATTTTGCTGATACGTTTGGTTCTTGCTCATCGCAACGGAAATTTTACTCACAGATTTTTGTCCTACTCCAACTCTAATAGTAATTTGTTGATGTGTATATCTTCCTTCCGCCAAAAGTGTTTTGTCAACTTCCACTTTACGAAAAGAAAGGTCTCTGGCTTCTCAAATTATGCCGCTATTACCGAACTTCATAGAATAAAAGATTAATACACAAAACAAGTCAAGATCACTTTGGACTGGCCCTTTTGAACTGTTGAACGCTTTGAATGTCGTAACTGCTTACGACTGGAAACACAATACTTCAGACTATAACTTGTTGTTAGAAACCACAATAGCTGTCTACAACTGAAATACCACTTTCTGAACTCTCTCCCCTCTATTAATGTCATCTGCTGTTCAACGGTGATATCACCAGTTCAAGTGTACGGTAAACAAATGAAGCACCCTATATTGGTGGTTTAAATCATTAAATTACATGTTCAAGAACTCCGAAATTAGGCCGCAACATCAACTTCGAATTTTTCGAGGGTGAGTCTAATAATTTGAACACGTCTGTACAACAGTCTTCCGTGTTTTATTGAGTTGTCAGTATTTAAAAGGGTTACTTTAATAAAGTGAAGACTTACAGATAACATTTTTGGTGCAAGACATCATCATCATCACAGGTATTCTCCCATTATTAGCAAGTCGCTTGCTGCAACTGAGAAGCTTCCATGCTCCACGGTCTTCCGCTAACCTCTTTCTCTTCACGTACGATTTTTCTGTTTTGATATCGTTCATCAATTGTAGTCTCCTTCGCCTTTCCCTCTGTCAAAGGTGTGTGACAGTTGAAGAAAAGAATAATTATCCTTTTATTAGGCTGCGCCTATGATTCTGTCCGTTAATTTTAGTTCATTTTGTCAGAATTTTCAAGGTCTTGTCCCCTTGGATTTTGTCCTGCATTCGTAATAATCTGTTAAGTAATTCTAACAAAGTCTATAAGAAGAGTAACCATATCTTCAAGTTCCATCATAAATTTTAGATGTTATTCTACTTGTTCTTTTCGGAAAAAATGACTAGGATACAGTTCTGTTATTCACATCTACTTTAGTAAAAATGAGTGATTTTTTTTAACACCTACAGGGAAATGGAAAGTTAGGTGATTGATTCAGTTTCAGGAAAGCCATCTGACATTGTGACTGAAACAAACATAAAACAAACCTAATTCAGCCTAATATCAAGTCATTTCACATCAAAATTTTATCCAGTTTTCCAGAATTTTATTTCCAACATGCTAAGGCTCTCAGTACGTAAAATGTGTCACAGTTTAAATCCTCAAAAGATGTTTGGCTACATATTAAGTAAACAATGCAAGAAAACGCATAAGGAGGACCTTAAGAAAGAGTCTTAGTCTTGTACATCACAAATCCTATTTCAACATCACCTTATCAGCTGATTTGTCTTCTATACATAATTCTACACTATATGCGATAACATACTTCTATTCTCATATTTATATTGTCAATGTACAAGCTTATAATACAAAATATCAATATCACACATTCAAATACTTGAATGCTTTTTATGGAGTTCTAACCAAATCACAAGGTCAGATAATTGGGGATAAGGGCCGTCTTATGCACCCTCTTCTATTATTTGTTTAATGTATGGCCAAACATGTATTGGGGGTCTGAAATATTTACTGTTATTTACTGTTAACCTTAACATGTTGGACATAAATTACTGGAAAACTAAGAAAAAAATTGTGTTGGAATGACTTTATATTAGACCGAATTAAGTTTGTTTTATGTTTGTTTCAGTTACAATGTCAAACGACTTTCTTGCAAATGAGTCAATCAATTTTACATTTCTCTGCAGGTATTAAAAAAAAAACATTCATTTTTACCAAAATAGATGTGAATAATACTGCTAATAACAAAACTGTATCTACTCATTTTTCCGAAAAGAACAAGTAGAATAACATTTAAAATTTACGATGAATCCTGAAGAAATAGTTATTCTACTTATAGAATCTCTTACAATTAAGAAGAAAAAAAATCTAGATGAAAACCCTCCCCTGTACAGAATTTCCCACCTCCAAAGATTAGGCAGAATGGGAATTATTGAAGCTTTCGTAATCTGGAAATAAACATTTGGTTTGCTTTTAATATGTAAAAAGCCTGTTCTACATATTAAAAGCAAAGGTGGCCGAACACGAATCCTTGTAAGCACGTAATTCTAACTTTTTAAATTATCAATAATATAATAATAATAATAATAATAATAATAATAATAATAATAATAATAATAATAATAATAATAATAATAATAATAATAATAATAATAATAATAATAATAATGGAACAGTTCTGTATTTCTCTTAAATTTATTCATACTATTCATTCATCAACCGGTTTACTTTAAACAAACTGCATTGTAACACAAACGAAATCAAAAAATATTTTCGAGGGACATGTGAGGAAAACTGTCTGCTACGTATATCACATAACAGAAATAGCAAATGGCAATGAGTGTATCGTTCTAATACATTAACGTTATAAACAGAACGGAAACGAAATTGTAATCCCATTTAAAAGTGTTCTTTAATTCGATCTGGTATCAATGGCATTAAGGTATGTTCCTAGAATTATAACAACAACGTATTGCCCACAGTTTGGACACTGTTTCAAAGTAATCTGATATAGAAGAACCTCAAAAGCAGAAAAGTAGGTTTATTAAAAAGTGCTTGAGTTTTGGAAGGGAATAACTTCAAGGATCTCACCATGGATACGCCCCGGATTAAATGTATCACATTTATTTCTTTAAAAAATACGATTATTAGCTGCGTAATGTGTAAAATCATATCATAGTTTGACTTTTAATAGGTCTTTTCTTAACACATCCATATTTTCCTGCGTTATGCCTGCTTGTTTTATGTCGGATAAGCGAAACTCTACTGTATTTCCAAAGATAGCATATACACAGGGCCTAGAGGTCTGCACGAGCCGGAATTTTTAGCCCGGACCCTTGAATTTGTAATCTATAAGCAGGAGCGAATTAGGGGCAGAGCCAATGGAGTCCAGACTCCGGGACTCCCAAGATCAGGGGCCCCTTAAAATCCCTCTGTTTAATACTAAAATATAGCAATCAACTTATCATAATACAGGCTTGAGACCTATGCTAATTTTTTTCCGCTCGTTACGCTCGCGGTATCGTTAGATTTAAGTCTTTCCATCAGCAGCATTTAACTGTTAATAATGAATATAATTATTTAACTGTTAATAATGAATGTAACTAAACTAATTATTGTAAACTTGGAGCACATTAAAATATTACATCATAGTTTTCGGTGGTTCGATAAGCCTATGAGGGAGTGGAAGGCAGCATATAAAATTTATGCGCTGGAAGTATTCGTAACACAGGACCTCTTAAAATAGTCGGCTCCAGTACCCCAAAAGCCTTAACTCTCTAATGCATGGCCAATTTTTCCTACACAAATGCATAACATGGGTCTTTCAGGCCCACATTTCAATTAAACGAAAAATATGCTTTTATTCTATAATTTTTATTATATTTCAGAATTACAAGAAAGTTTAACAGACGTAAAAGTCAAATGACTGTTTTTTTTTTTTTGCTTCTTGCCTCTCTCTCTCTCTCTATATATATATATATATACATATATATATATATATATATATATATATATATATATATATATATATATATATATATATATATATATATATATATATATAGTTCTTCCATGAACTGGTGAACTGGTGAATAATTTCACAATGACGAGTTGAATCTATTGTTTCTCTGAAAAATATGGGGCCGACTATTCTTCTTCTGGATATTGCAATCCACACCCCTACCTTCTGGTCATGCAGAGGAACTTCATGCATGATATGTGGGTTTTCTGCACACCACAAACGTGAGTTCTGGGCATTGACGTAACCTGATAAATGGAACCAGGCCTCATCAGTAAAAAAAAAAAAAAAAAAAGAAAAAAAGAAAAAGAAAAAAAAATATCCAAAACATCGTCAGACTTGTCCATAACAAACTGTGTAAACCATTCACAATACTGCACTCGTTTTACACTGTCGGGAGGAAGTAACTCACCCGTTCTCACCTTATACGGGATACGACGCAGTTTCTTACGAACCGCCTTTTGTGCCGTACCAACACTTATTGCTTCTTCCTGGGCAAGTTTTCGAAGTGGTTTATTGGGGCTACGTTGCATTGCATCCGATATGTGTAGCATTTTTTCTTCATTGAGCACTGACGGTCTACCACTTCGATCATAGTCCATTACCGTTCCAATGTCTCTAAATTTATCGATCAGTGCCCTTACAGTGTGACGATTCGGAACAGGTGTATCCGGAAACCTAGCTGCAAACTTATCTTTGAATGTATGTACTCACCTTGTTCACGGAACACATGTTTAACCAGGAATATTCGTTGTTCCAAAGTTAACACCATTGTTTCAGAGACCGCTAACTAGATGCAACAATCACTTCAACGTCACTTTGCAGACTGGAATCTAAGAAGTGGTAGCAGTGTTGCAAACCTTCGCATAAAATTTTATTTCATGTGACCTTGACCTGCCACGATTCAGGTGTATAGTAACTTTTCGAACGCTCTGTATATATATATATATATATATATATATATATATATATATATATATATATATATATATATATAACCATTTTGATTGAAAATTTCTAATAACTATAACACAGATTACTTTTGAGTTAACATACTCATTACAGTCTACAGGTAAGTTTTGCAGTTCATTTACACTCATAGAATAAAACTTGATTAATTTTCGTTGTGATATCTCCAGTAAATTGTTCGTTTTGAAGCTAAGCTATTAGTGCTTGCATTCACTGCACACAAATAAACTGCGTTCACCACATACAGTTCGTTTACAGTAGACACACAACATTTTAATTTTTCTTACTCTAATTGTTGGATCCTTATAGCATCTCTTTCGTTTTCCCGAAAGTGGTTCGAGCCTGTCCTCAAGGAAATCGAGTCCTCAGAGTTCCAGTGTAGTTCTTGTTGTTTTCGGAATATTTTTATTTCCTTCTTTCATGTAGAGTAACATTAGTTCTTTTGTCAACTTTTGTTAAGGGAAAATTCTTCTCTTGGACGAATTCTTGGAAAAGAGATGCATATGAGACTCATAGACCAGGAAAGCGTTTACACATTCCTCATCTAGTATGTTGAAAAAGAAAATGTATAGCCATCTTTTTCATTTCCCTTTTGTGGTGTAGTTTCTTGTTATCTGGTCCAGACAATCTACTGCTCCTTTCTTGTTATTGTAATACATGATTATTTGCCGTTTTGTTTTAAATCTCTGTAATATATTTTTGTCTCTCTGTGCTGTGCTTAGAGGAACTACGCTTTTGTGTCGTTTGGGTCATAGCTTACAATTGTCATAGTTTCACCAAAGCCAAATTCAGACGACTGATCTGGACTTTCCTTGTTTGTTTTCATGATAGGTGGAACTTCACTCTTGTTGTGTTTTATAGTTCCAACTGTTGTCAACTTCTCGCAAGGAGTTCCTTTGCTAAAGAAACGAAAAATAATTATCAAACCTTTCTTCCTGAATTCTCGATGTGTTTTACTATCTCAACAACTACGTTTTTTTGGGCCAAATTTTTTGCTACAGGGTTATATGCCTCTCTCTCGTATATATAATTCCATCCAATGCATAGCTATTTTTCGTATCAAACCAAAATCGTATCAGACAGCCATACTTGGCTGATTTACTATGTAGCGGTATTGAATGAATTGGCATCGTCCTACACAAGGAATAAGTTATTCGTCAATAGTCATGTATTCACTCAGATCGTATTTTGTTCTACATCTATTCAAGAAAAAGAGTCGAAACGATTGAAAAGAAAGCAGTCGATCTGTTTTTACCCTTTCGTTCTTGGTCCTTTTCTTATCAAACCATAACACCCTTCCTATTGTTTCAAATCGACTCACAGATATACATGTTCGATAGTGCGGATTACTATGAGAAGAATAAGATACCTCACGGACTGAAGTGTCTCCAGTATTTTCAACTCCCCTTTCATAGGTACATTCATCCAAGTAATTTTGTTCTCAACTGATAACCTTATTTTATATATAACTGAAAATGAAAGAAAATAATTCATATAAAACACGATAAATTTTTACTGTACTCTCCTCCAGACAGTAACACCGGTGCACCACAACCACAGGATCTTCCCCTTCTAAGATACCATTTACTTCTAAACCAGAAAAATACGTAAGTATAATTTAAGAAAGGAAAAACACGATATTTCCTTGAAAGATGCTAGACAATCTAGGGTAAAAACTTTAGAGGGCCTCTGAGACCCATGTTATGTAATAACGGGGTATAAATGAAAAACAGTCAATAAATGTCTTATTTCTGGCAATTTGAGTAAATTGCTTGTATGACGCTAGTCCTGAATAAATTTTGAAAGACGTCAGAGACACTCAGCATGCAAATCTCAAAAATGACCAAATTAATGCACTTTCTTCAAGTGGCCGGGCCTCTGAGACCCATGTTATGCATTTGAGGGTTAATCTGCCCCCGTCTATAAGCAATATTTTACGAAAAGCTGGTATTTTTTTTAACAAATGTGTTCGTCATCAAGTTTTCATTAAGTAGTCCATTTTTCCATTTAAAAAAATCAGAGCCGCGGTGTTTGAGTGGTAGAGCGTTCGTCTCTGGTGTATGGGGTCCTTGGTTCGATCCCAGCTCGCGCCAAGTGAACCTTGTGCTGGACAAACACCGTGAGCGTGAGTTTTCTCGGAGTTCTCCCGATTTCTCCCACTTTCTTCATTCGACCATTTCATTCATTTCTCATGAGCACTGTCTCCTTTAACCTAGTCGGCATAAACGTAGGACGTAAAACTTAAAGATTTCATTTCAAAAAATTTCAATAAAAAAACAGTTGCAGAAAGTATGTAATTTCGAATAAAACAAACTATTATATAAAATTCTGATTATATTATTTTTTTTATGAAATTCTCGTGAATCTTATTTCTAAATCAGAGGGTAAGAAGATTAAATCCACTCTCTTATTATTATAGATCCATTTCAATTGAAGCAGTTGAAATAGTTGGGAAAAATTAAAAAGCCATACTCTATATTCCAGCGTGCCACAATCGGTATAACGCGGCACACTGGTATGTCCAGCAAAGTGAACAGTGTGACGCAAACTTTTTCCTATTATTTGCAAGAATATTTGTTGAGTTTCTCTTATTTATTATTATTATTATTATTTTCAACGATTCTTCCATGGATCAGCTGTCTATATACGGTTAAGCAACCACAAGCATCACATTGAGGGAATGAGTATAATTATTTACTTCAATAGTAATAGAAAAGTCTAAGGCGAATAACTGCATCCGGTCTAGAAAGCTAGGACTAACAACAAAGGGATCCGATGTTCTGATCACACACCGCCCCAAAGTTGTGAGTGCCACAAGTTCTCTTCTACGCCTTGGCACAATAAGGGCTGTTGCGTTCAGGGAGAGAGAGAAACAACCTAATTCCATTGCAGTTATATGCCTAATAAATGTTAACTTATGTTTATAAATTATGTAAATGATCGTACCGTTCTCTGTTTATTATTATTATTATTATTATTATTATTATTATTATTATTATTATTATTATTATATAATTATAATAATATATAATAATAATGATAATAGTAATAATAATATTTATTACTATTATTATTAATTCTGATTATTATACATTTCTTAACACGTTGATTGCTATGTGTATGGAATTCCATACACACATACACACGTCTCACCCGTGCAGCGCCGCGTGATGATTTTCCATACACAAACAATATAGATATTGCAAATTTGTTGTGTTCGTTCTATAGGTGTGTATATAATTAGATACATATGGCGTAGAAATCAAAATTTAATGTCCACGTCACGTATATGGAAAAGTGTACACAAAGAAATTTATGGACAAAGACATTGAGTTTGAGTTTAACGTCTCATTCAACAACGAAGGTATACGGGACTTCGACCTATTGATTAAAGTAGACTCCGAACCACGAGCTTTAACCGGGAATCGAACTCGGGTCTCCCACACCAAAGGCGGGTACGCTAACTGCTTAGCCACGAAGGAGCTCATGAACAAAGACATTTATGGGCTAAAGCAAAGGCGAAAAAAAGGATTACTGGGGGATTGCTGTCCGTGATGCACAGGTGATAACGGTCAACAGTTTTAAATTTAAACAAATATAGTTTTAATTAAGCACGAATTTTACTTACAGTGTTCAGTGAGGAAGGCTCAGGAGTTTGCTAGGATCGTTACAATATCGAACCCCGTCAAATACACTGCAAACCTGTGAGCAAGCCCCTAGCAATTTTAAACAGATATTGTGTTCTAATGTTCATTTCAATGCAAACCTATGTAGGCCTACGAATTCAATACTCCCCTTCAAACGAAGGTGCAGACAATCCATGATTTTCAGTATTACACTCTCTTTCCTCCTCTGTGTTCTCCTAAAATGTCTCCCAGCGATTACATTTTTTTGGCATCGCAACGCACTGAACTTTCTCATTCGAATTTCTTACACTGACTGATGTTAGGCTGCAGCTATTATTGAAACATTTATTTAGGAAATTGCTAATAAAATAATGTTTTGAGAAACTTTGCTAGAAGAAACTTTAGGCCCAAAAGTAAAGTAGCCATTGGTCGTATTTCCGTTAGAAATAACTTAAGCCATATATTAGATTTATTAAGGATATATTTATATGTAAACTATAAGCAAAAGTGTCTGAGTAATTTTTTGAGAAAATCATGAAAAAGGTCACCCCCAAGAATAAACTATCCCGTGAGGATCTTTTCACTACAAACGGGCTATGCTATATTGTTAGTGTTTTCATAAAACATTTATTTATGAAATGCGAACACAATCGCCCGAGTCGTTCTTGAGAAAATCGCAAGGTAAAACTTACTGTGAAAAGTAATATTCCACTTCTAGATTTTCAGGATGAGGGAATTATACCATATAGTTAAGTTATTTATGTAACATTTATTTATGAAATATGAACAACAAACATCTCCTGGGTTGTTTCTGGGACGGTCATCGGGAAAATCTAACCCCAAATGTAAACTATTCTATCTGTAATTTTGAGGATAAACGATTTATGCCATATTGTAAATTATTTATAAAAGCTGGATCAAGTAGCTCGAGTAATTTTTAAGCAAATCGTCGGGAAAAATTTTACTATTAAAGTAAACTGTCTCTTTTGGATTTTTCTTTTCGGAACAAGCGAGTTATACCATATTGTAAGATTACTATAGAAAATATTTTTACTGAAATTACAACAAATTTCTCACTTATTACTAAAAAAATTGTCAAACAAATTCAACTCTTGAGAAAATCACTCCTGTATTTTATCGGGATAAACGATTTATGCTGTATGTTAGTTTCTTAATGAAACATTTCTTTACGAAATATGAACAAAATTGTCTGAGGCGTTAATGGGAAAATCATTGGAGGAAAGCTCACCCTAAGAGTAAACTACTCCTTCTGAATGTTTACATGACGAACGATTTGTCATATTGTTGGGTTATTAATGATACGTTTATTTATGAAATGTGGTTGAGAAAATTGTGCAAAAAGAACACATACGATACAGTAAATTACACCATATGTATTTTTTCAGAAGAATGACTGATACTACGGTGGAGATTTGTTAATAAAATATATATTTATTTAAAAATAAATAAAATCATCACAGCTTTTTTTTTTTTTTTTTTTAGAAAATTGAATTATTTTAATTTTTCATCCTTCAGTAAACTACCCTTACTTTTAGGTGTCGAAGGATATAAAATTCGAAACGATAGTATGTTATTAAAACGTTATGTCTAGAATTCGGTCCAGATACGTTGAACAGTATGGTCTCTACTTGAGTGCATGTAAAAGCTTGACGACCCGACAGACGAATAGAGGGACAGAAATCGAAAAATCATTTTTTCGATATGTAGAGCCATGTAACTTGAATTCATTGAAATCTCGTGTTCTATTTTTATAACTATCACTACACTTTCGAATAGGCCTACACCGACACGTAAAATGATAACTTGTAATCCCCAAAATTTAATTTGTTATGTTTAACGTGTTGTCACGCTAGAAAAAAGCTTATGCCTGTTACATCATTTTATTATCAGTTCTTCACGCTACTGTATAATTCAAAAGAAATGGTATGATTATAGTTAATATCCATGGCATCTTTAGGAAGCATTCGTGTTCCTCACAAATAGTGCTGTATAATTTAGTTGTGTTTAAAGAAAGCATTCTTTATTCCTTACACAGACTTATGATTGCTTTTCTTGCACTTGTGGATATGAGAAAAAAGGAGAGAGAGAAAGAGAGAAAGAGAGAGAGAGAGAGTCAACACTCAAAAAAGAAACACACACACATACAAACAAACAAACACTAGAACAATAATTTAACATCAGCTTTTTCTTCATGACAACGAGCTATTGTAATTCATTCGCTGTAACTGTAAGGCTGCATGTCGCGCATGTTTTGCTGTTTTTTTTTTCTGTCCGTGACTCACAGACACACTTGAAGGAGTTGAAGTTCGTCTGCTGTGAAAGAAACGGAGAGGGGAGGAACAACATACCATACCATAAACTGAAAACAATTGCTGTTAACAATAGTACTCTAATCCTGAATAAATACGTCGATTAAAGGACACTATCAATAAGTTATTTTCTTATTATATTGTTTTGGTTCTTATTAACATGAAAATTAAGCACTTTGTATAATGTTTTGTAAAAAAAAGGATGGATGGGATGGGATGGGATTCGATCTGATGTCAAAACAGTATAAGAACTACCAGTCCACCACTCTACCCACTTGACCACAGAGCCTACCTTTTCTTACCTTTTTTTAAACAAATAAATGCTCATGGCTATAGAGCATGTCACTTCCAAACTTAAGACAGTAGTTTTCCTCTTGGTTTCTATATTTCCGTACAACATCTTGGTTAGAGAAGCTAATTTATATTTGGCAGACTACTTACACCCTAGATTTAAGCCAACAAATGCAATATTTTATTCCACATTCTAGTTCCTTGATTCAACTTCTGGATACTACGATACTACCAATCGTGAAATTCCCTCTGCAATCTTGATCTGCTACTGCAAAAATCCCTCGAAAGCGTTATTGCCACTATACACAAGACCGAACATAATTTTATTTCTTGCTTATATTTTCATCATCCTAATTTACAGAGTTATATATATCCGAGTCGTAGAAAACATTTACCAAGTTTCATTTTTTTGACAATTCTTAAAGGAGTGCGCTAATGTACCCCTTCTAAATTTTTAAAGGGATCACCATTGTAGAACCAATGTCTTATAAAAGAGAATTGACCCTTGTACGAGAATGGCCAGAAAATTTCGAATCCGGGTTACCTGCTACTGGATCTAATGAAAATCGTATACCCGTATTGGGAACCGAGAATCAGGTACCCGGATATCGAACCGAGAATCGGTTACCCGGATCCGGTACCCAGAATCGGGCATCCGGATCAGGCACCAAGAATTCGGTACACGGGTGCAGAATCGAGAATAAGGTACCAAGTTCCAGAGCTGAAAATTGAGTATTCAGATTCAGTTTTCTAGTTTGCTGTCAATAGAGTCCAGTGAATTTCAATGTTTGTTATGATTTGATTTTGTCGGCTTAAAAGTAAGCCTAAAACTAACTACCTGTATTCCTTCACAATCACTTGCAATGTCGGAACAACAAAGAAATTTTTGAAGGGAATTGTTTTTCGTGATCTTCCTGTTTCTTGTGTGGGGAATACTACGCTTTTTGGACCCATCCTTGCAATATCAAAACTGCCTTTTTCTTTTGTTCTATGTTATGTGGATGCCACACTACTGCATATTGCCTCACTTCGTCATTGGAGTACAACTTAGCTAACTTTCTATGAACAATAATCATATTAATTTGTGGTGTAATTTAAAAATGTATGTATAAGTCGTGGCAGTTGGCACGCGAATGTAAAATATAAATATATCAATCATGCTCTTTGTTTCGCCACACTCACCTTTTGAAACTTGTAAATCAATCTACTTCTATTTAGTTTCCAATTCAGTTTTCAGTTGTTGACATTTATCTTAAAAACTGTTAAAACACAAACGATGGTATCTCGCTTAAAAACCAGCACAAATTATGCACTAACCAACAGCACTAATACCATCGTTTGTGCTTTATATGTGAGAGAAATGAAAGCAAATTATTTCAAAAGAAAGAGCAAAAATTTGTATCCGGTTTCCAACTCTTGATTTCAGTTTTTGACTCATTTGCCAAGAACTCAGGTTCTATTGAACCACAAACGATGGAGTTCCGTGCAGAAAGGAGCACGAATGATGCACTAACCAATGACACTAATAATACCGTTTGCGCTTGAAGTCGAAGGGCCAGCGTGAACTTATTCCCCCTACCAGTTTTTCATCGATATGTCCGAAACTAAAAAAAGCACAAACGATGGGGCTTCGTGCACAAATGAGCACAAGCAATGCTCTAACCAATGGCACTAGTTTCATCGTTTGTGCTACACATCATTTGTGCATTCCTTCTGCATTCTATTTCTAAAACAACAACAAAAATTTGTATCCGGGTTCCAACTCTGTTTTAATTTTTTGCTTATAACACTTGAACTATTGAAGCACAAGCAGTAGGATTTCGTGAACAAACGAGAGCAAATGATGCAATAACGAATGGCACTACCTTGATCATTTGAGCTTGAAGTTGAGGGGTCAACGTAAACTTGGCCCTCTACCAGTTTTTCCCTTATATCTGTGGAACTAATAAAGCACAAACGCTGGGGTTTCGTGAACAAACGAGCACAAACGATACACTAGCTAAAGACAGATCTTTCATCGTTTGTGTTTCAAGTTGGAGGGCCAAGTTCAAGCACCTAACTTTATGAATGTTACAATCTTGTTTCTCGTTCTGTATCTAATAACGCCGTTAGTTTGCCAGCACAAACGTTAAAATTCAGGCACCTTCGATTACAAACGTTGAAGAGTTGATTGATATATTGAAAACATTGTTTTCTGAAAGTGTCACGGCCAACCTGATGTCAAGTTGGCCGGGACATTGCAAAGTTTATTAACACCATTTAATTCACTCTGAAACCAATGAAACTAGAGCACTTACCTGCACAAACATAGCTCAAGTGATCACGATATTCGGGTGGCCCTTCAAATTGGCCGGGACGTTTGGAATGTGAATAACGTCGTTAATTTCATTGCACAAATGTTGAAATGAGAGTACACTTCAGCACAAACTATTACTATCTTTAAATATGTGCTACCTTAAAACCTACAAAAATTACCCTGATAACTTGACGTCTAGTACGCCGGCATTTTTGAAATGTGAATAACGTCGTTAGTTTCATTGCACAAACATTAAAGCTAGAACACATTTCAACTCAAACTAAGCACAAACCATTAATGCCTTTAAATACGTGCCAACTTAAAATCTAGAAAAAATGTCCCGGGTAACTTGATGTCAAGTTGGCGGGGATTTTTGAAATATGAATAACGTCGTTAGTTTCATTGCACAAACATTATAACTAGAGCACATTTCAACACAAAGAAAACACAAACGATTAATGTCTTTAAGTATGTGCCATCTTAAAATATCCAGGCCAAATTGACGGACATTATTTTCTGCGAGTCGGAAAGTCGCGGGTGGCCCTTTCGCTGCAGAGGCTTACATCGGCGGCAATTCTCCATGGGGTTTATCCTTTAAGGGCTTTAATTGAACCTTTTACTAAGTAGCCCTCGATATTTTTTTCAGCGCAAATAGATTATAAGATGTGGTCAGGTTTATACTTAAATATTTATTTTTGAAATCGCCTTAATTGTTTCTGAAAAAAAAATCCCAGGAAAATACTTATCCAATGGAATAGAATACTCCTCGTACACGATATTAGGTCACATGAATTATACCATACTATGAGAATGTTAATGAAATACCTTTTTATATAATATTAACAGCATCATCACAGTCAATTCTCAGAAAAAATGTCCGAAAGAAAACTCACCCCAATAATAAACTAACCCTCGTACATCTTTTCAGTTCAAATAAATTATACCATATTCCAAGGTTATTAAAGAAATAGGAAGAAAAGAATAAAATAGTGTGAAATTACAGTTTTTTTTAAAAAAAAAAATACCCTCGGCTATCGGTCACATAACGCACGGTTTTTCGTCAATCCACCTACAGTTTGTGCAGGGGTGTAGCCAGCAGGTTTGCGTAGGAGGGGCCCGTCGTTTTTTTAGTGGGGGGGGGGCAGCTACAATGTACAAAGCCAAAAAATGTGGTGCTGCTAGTGTTATTGAGGCCTGAAAGAAAGGAAAATTTTGGTTTCCTTCTGGAAAACTAAAAACACTATTTTAGCTTTTATTATTATTATTAAATAATAATACGGCAAATTGTGGAGGCGTTAAAATATTAATAATACTTTTGATAAAGTGGATACTTTCAAATATTTAGGATCAATATTAACAGACGAAAATCATATTCACGAAGAAATTAAATGTCGACTAAAAGCAGGGAATTCGTGTTACTATTCGGTTCAAAATCTCTTGTCGTCGCGAATTCTGTCGAGGAATTTGAAGCTTAAAATATATAAAACGATAATCATGCCTGTTGTTCTGTATGGTTGCGAAACATGGTCGCTTACTCTGAGGGAAGAACATAGACTGGAAGTATTTGAGAACAGGATCCTGAGAAGAATATTCGGACCCAAGAGGAACGAGAATGGGGAATGGCGAAAGCTTCATAACGAGGAACTACATAGTTTATACGGTTTACCCAACATTGTTAGGGTCGTCAAGTCTAGGAGGCTTAGGTGGGCAGGTCATGTAGCTAGAATGGAAGAAAGTAGAAACGCTTTCAAAGTCTTGATTGGTAGACCCATGGGAGGATAATATTAAGACCTAGGCGCAGATGGGAGGATAATATTAAGATGGATCTCGCAGAGATAGGAATACAAAGTAGAAACTGGATGGAGTTAGCTAAGGATAGAAGTCAGTGGAGAGCTTTTGTGAACGCGGCACTGAACCTGCGGGTTCCATAGGCCATAGAGTTAGTTAGTTATTATTATTATTATTATTATTATTATTATTATTATTATTATTATTATTATTATTATCCATAAATTATATTCAAGATAGTTTTTATTATCCTTAATCAAGAACTACTGCCCGGGACCAAACGCTACACTTTTGTGCATAACTATAAACGTAACCAAGAAAATTCTGTCCCTTTTCGTGGAGGTTTGTGTTCAATTGGACCTCACACCGTGAGCTGAATGCGAGTGGAGATAAGGCGAACGTCAGTTGTTGGTGTGGGTATATCCAACATACTGTCTGGTTGTTGCAATTCAGATACACCGTGAACTTGCGTAAAGACAGAGGGAACATGGGACTTCCACAGAGCGTCATAAGAGCATGTATGCTGAACGAGTTCAAATGGAGGTCAAACGCCGCTGTAGCGGGATAGGAGATATGCCAGGCCTTTGGTGAGGGTGTCGTGACAACGCAGACAGTGCAGCGATGGTTTAACAAGTTTAAGGACGATGACGAAACACCCGAAAACACCACGTTCCAGAAGACCAACACATGTACAAAGAAGAACTGGGACTACAATTCAGTGTGTGGAGAACCCATTCGGCAGCACATCCATCAACTTGGGAAGCACTACAATTTGGGTCGATGGGTCTCACATGTTTTGACTCCGGGCCAGAAGGCAAGGCTGTTTCGGAGCCATTTCTGGACAGGATGTTGACATGTGATAAAAAGTGGGTCCTATACGAAGCTCCACGGCGCCGTCGTCATTGGTTAGCATCCCATGAACCGATTTCAAAACAGCCGAAACCAGCACTGTACCAGAAGAAGGTCCTTCTGTGTGTTTGGTGCATCGTGCATCGGGAACTGCTACCAGCTGGTCAGAGGATCAATGCATCTCTGTAGTGGCAGCAGTTGAACTGTGCTCAACAAAAACTCAAACCTCTGGAGCCATCACTTCTGAACTGCAAATGGGTCCTTGTTTACGGGACAACGCTAAGTCCCACGTGGCTAGGATGTCTCAGGACACCATTCTCTGCCTTGGATGGGAAATAATATTGCAACCACTATCTTCCCCGGGTATTGCACCGTCCGATTATCACCTGTTCCATTCTTTAGACAATTACCTTAGAGGACGTCAGTTCAAATCCCTAGTAAAAGTCCAAAATGTACCTGACGGCCCACGGCCCACCAAGTTCTACCGCGGTGGATTCCATGGCATTCCAGAACGTTTTCAGAAGGTCGTCAATGGTGATGGGGACTATTTTCGATCTTCTAGGTACGTCTTAGGTGACATATCAATGTTCGAAGGTGGTGGGTGAAAAAGCAACAAAACTTTTCTTGGTTACTTTTATATTTAAATTTAAGACCTTGTATACAGAACCTATCCACATAAGATTGATTTTCTTTGAAATTTCACTTAATTTCTTTACGGTTTCCTGACAAAAATATTTATTTATTATTCGTGACTAAAAAAAAAAAAAAAAAAACATAATTATTTTATTACACTGAGTAGAAATAAAAGAGAGAGCGAATGAAATCCTAATTGAATAAAAACATTCTCACCAAATTTTCCATCCGCTATGTCTTTTAAAACACTTGTTAAAGCATATAAAAATATACTGTACTTACAAACAAGTTTAGTACCTTTGTTTTATGGCTGTATTTGTAGTACCTTGTTAAGACGTTTGTCTTCAAACTGTCAAATATAAAACGCAGTAAATTGTGTAATTTTCTGTCACAAAAAGTATCCTATTTTTCGATCGGTGTAAGGAAGAGATACTATACTATTTTTCGATCGGTATGGAAAAACAATATTTCTCCATACTATTTTATCATAAATTATTAATTGTCAATAAACTTTGTTACTTTTAAATGAATGAAGCGAGACAATTTTACTATGATGTTTTAAAAGCTGGTCATTTGGGGGGCCAGGAAACAATTCGGGGGGGGGGGGGGACTGGCCCCAATTGGCCCCCACTTGGCAACACCCCTGAGTTTGTGTTTAGCATGCAAGCGTCGGTATATCCAGAGGCGTCATTTAGGGGGGCAGGGAGGGGCAATTGCCCCCCTGAGTTTGAGATTTCTATAGATTTTATCAATAAAATAGTAGTAAATCAGTGAAATACGCGAGATTTTACTTATATCAAAGGGTCTTGCCCCCCCCCAAGCAAAATCTGAAATGACGCTCCTGGGTATATCACTTACAATTGATTTCTTAGTACTCCTTAGTACAGTAAGTTAGGTTAGTTTAGTAGTTTGGTTTGGTTATGTGGTAGAGTTTGTCAAGTTAGACTAACGCAGGTTGGTTCGGCATTCTAGGTTAGGTCAGTTTAGTAGGTATGATTAGTAGAGTAAGAATAGTTAAGTAGATTATGTTAGGCTAGTAAAGTACGGTAGGTTAGGTTAGTGCAGTAGATTAGGTTACTATAAGATATTAGGTTAAGTTATTAGAGTAGATGAGACCAGGTTAGTAGAATAGGTTAAGTTAGCACTTGTGTGTTACATTTAGCAGTACTCTAATTGGGGATTTTCCAGTGATATAATTTCCTATAATACTTTTAATGGTTATACATTAGTAACGCTATACTTGTACATAATGCAGTTTTTTTTATTTTTATTTTTATTTTTTTATTTATTTATTAATTTTTTATTTTTATTTTATTTTATTTTATTTTTTTTTTTTGCACTGAGTAGAAGTATTCTACCAGCAGTAAATATTTAGTACAGTTCCTCTTCAAATGCACTTGTTCATTTTAACCGTCTTGTAGCACTTGTAATGATTTTAGACTAGTAATCCTACACAGGTAAACATAAAATACAGCCGTATTACCGTGTGCAGAATTTCTCCCCGCCTAGAAATTAATATCAAATTAATTTACACTGTAATGCGCCATGACATACCAAGCACGTTTTGCTGTTATTTGAGTTGATTTTAAGTTTATCATCCGTTTCAGCTGCGAGGCTATATGAGATTTGGACCTACCAATTAAAGTGGAATCCGAACCACATGAGCTCCAGCAGGGAACTGAACACGGGCCTCCAATGCCAAAGGCGCGTGCGCTAACCGCTTAACCACGAAAGAATTCTGGTGTTTATTTGTTTGTTGCTGTTCATGATTTTGTGTATATAGTAGGGATGGCCAAAATTTTCCGGAATCCGGATTCCGGAAATTTTGTTTTCCGGAATCGGAAAATTTACTTTCCGGAATTCGGAAAAATTCCGGATTTCGGAAAAATTCCGGAATTCAGAAAAATTCCGGAATTCGGAAAAATTCCGGTATTCGGAAAAATTCCGGAATTCAGAAAAATTCCGGATTTCGGAAAAATTCCGGAATTCAGAAAAATTCCGGAATTCGGAAAAATTCCGGATTTCGGAAAAATTCCGGAATTCGGAAAAATTCCGGAATTCAGAAAAAATCCGGATTTCGGAAAAATTCCGGAATTCAGAAAAATTCCGGATTTCGGAAAAATTCCGGAATTCAGAAAAATTCCGGATTTCGGAAAAATTCCGGAATTCAGAAAAATCCGGAATTCGGAAAAATTCCGCATTTCGGAAAAATTCCGACATTCGGAAAAAATCCGGAATTTAGAAAAAAATCGGAATTTTTCCGAGATCCGGAATTTTTCCGATTTTACTTTCCGGATTCCGGAAAGTAAAAATTCTGGAATTGGCCATCCTTAGCTAGTAGCTGTTAAAAGAGAAACACAATAATGAATAGGCTATATATACTGTATTAATTTCTTGTAGTTGGATATGTCTTTATCATTTACGTAGACAATTGCTACTGCAGTTATTTACTACTTTATGAGAAAGGTCTTATTTTCACACACAAAAAAGTCGCCGGTATGTCTCAAACATTATCGCGTTCTCACCTGCAGCTGCTCCAAAGCACTGCAAACTACTTTTTAACCAGGCGAAAGGCAGTGAAGGAAAATAAATCTCAACAAATATTCTAATAACATTCGCTTATTGTCAACATACCTACAGTGAGCGCAGAAAGTGTTCGTACACGTGCATACTTTATATTGAAAACAGCTAGCATGAGAATGGGAGGTGGAAAATATATATATAACCAGAATTAAGACTACACATTCATACATTTTATTTCTATATACAAGAGAAAGGGCAAACAAAGACAATCACTGTTTTGTTCAGAAGAAAAGAGAGAATTCCTTTTTTGTAAACGCAAAAAGTCACCGTACACTTATGATTGAATTAATGCTTATAAAGTATATTACGTTATTTAATATTTTGTGGGATTACCCTGTGCGTTAATGATTGTCTGTAGTCTTCGTGGCATTGATTTCACCTGTAGTAGTTCGTAGTTCTGTAGCTTCGGGACTGATTATGTCCCATTCTTCTTGAATAGCTTTTCTTAGGCTTTCTTTAGTAGACAAGCTGTGCCTTCTGATTCTTGTCTCCAGAAGAGATCATAGATGTTCTATGGGGTTCATGTCTGGGGATTGGGGTGGTGTGCGAAGCTGTTTCAAGGTATTATAGAGTCAGGGGCGGATCCAGAGGGGGGCGATCGGGGCGATCGCCCCCCCACAAGAGGAAACTCTTATTTTATATATAAATAAACCCATCCATAATAAGTTTGGAGCTCTTAAAAGTAGCAGTATTACCGCCCCCCCCCCAGAAGTCCGTCCTGGATCCGCCCCTGGCAAACCTTGCAGACAGGCCTCGTTCAACAGTACAAACAATAATTGCGATGTATAATGTTTCTATCACTGTGCGAAACCATAAAAATAATAATAATAATAATAATAATAATAATAATAATAATAATAATAATAATAATAATAATAATAATAATAATAATAATAATAATAATAAAAAAACTGGAAGACCAAGAGTGTTGAGTGAACAAGTTAAACGTTACATTATTAGGGAAAGAAAAAAGGTTCCAAAAAGTAGTGCTGTGCAATTGGCAACGGATCTGGAAACACGCGGTGTTAAAGTATCAGCCAGTACAGTGCGGAATATTTGCAGGGTATCATGGTCGGATAGCCAGGAAAATGTTCTGGGTGAACAAGACAAATCGTATAAAGAGACTAAAGTTTGAAAAAGAGTATAAAGATAAGGGATCAGGCTTCTTTCTGGAATAGGGTCATATTTTCGGACGAAAGTAAATTTAATTTTATCGAGTCCAATGGGAGGCGTATGGTATGGCGCAAGGTGAATACAGAGATGAATCCTCAAAATCTCGTCCCTAAAGTAAGACACGGAGGAGGGTCCGTGCTCGTCTGGAGTTGTATGAGTGCCTCATGAGTGGTCGTCTCCACCTTATCGATGGAGTGATGATCCACAAAGTGTATATTAACATATTAAAGGAATATCTCCATACTAGTGCGCAGAAGATGGTTCTTGAAAACAATTTATTGTTCAGCAAGACAACGACTCCAAACATACAGCGGAAAATACTCGATTGTGGCTACTCTATACAGGGGCGGATCCAGGACGGACTTCTGGGGAAGGGGCGGTCGGCAGTAATACTGCTACTTTTAAGAGCTCCAAACTTGTTATGGATGGGTTTATTTATATATAAAATAAGAAAGTTTCCTCTTGTGGGGAGGGGGGGACGATGGCCCCGATCGACCCCCTCTGGATCTGCCCCTGAGGTTTGCTATCTTTCTCAAAGACTTACCCTTCTTATGCACTTTAATAATTACTTTTCTTGTCTCCTCATTTGTTTCTGTTCGGTTGCTTCCCATTTCGACAGCCCACCGTGCAGTTTTTTCACTCCTATTCACAACTAAACTCATTCTGTTACTCGTCATGCTATACAGAGGTGTATACTCAGGTGAATACTAGTGAACCCCAGTTGTGGTATTTTTGTTTCGTATTCGTACGTCAGGTGTACGATCACTTTTTGCGTCTACTCTATACATTTTCTACGGAATTTATGTACTTTCTGACCATTAAACTTGTCTTTGTGGTTCTTTATTGATATATTCATAAAGCTTAGTTTTCATTATTCATATTGTGTGTGTTATTACACTTCTTAAATTTTCTGTTTCTTTTTCGCAGGCATTCTCGTTTCAATAGCATAGGTGTACGAACACTTTCTGCGCTCACTGTATGTACAGTAAATACAAATTTATAATTTTTGACTTTACGAAGTATACAATGTAATTGTTCAATAATTAACATAAGCAGGCATTCATTAATTTATATTAATATAATAATTAATAAAACTAATAAGCGGGTGATTGATGACTCAGTGGTAGAGTTTTCATCTATGGTATTCTAACCCAGGACATGTGGGTTTTCAATGGCTAATTTTGTGTTCGAAAATTTTCCCGGTGGAAGGCCTACCTTTCTTATATTTGTTCCATCATCACTCATTAACGAATTTAGTTTATCAAAACTCTATAGCCATATATTCATTCTGTCCGTCAGTGAAACAAACAGTCTCAAGAACTATCTGATGGATTACCAATCAATTTTGGCCATGATGTACAGAGTCAATAGTTAAGAATCGAGTTCCCTGATGAATGTAATATTCAAACCGGAAGCGGTTCAAACCACCATTTCCGGTTTAAACGTTAATCATTATATAGTAAATATGGTAATAGATAGCGAGAAGCGGTTTCCAGTAATCGACATATATAACATTCATGTAGATAGAATGTTACCCAGTTTGTGCATCTGCTGAAAATAATGAGCTTAGGTATTTAGAGAGCATTTTCCGCTTTAGAAAATGTGTGCTTGGTAAAGAATGTAGAGAATTAGCTGAGCCAGGCACGTAGCTAGAATATGGTAATAGGAAGGAGGGGGGGGGGGTCTGTCACGAAATACTGTGGTTATTTACCAGGGGCTCAATCATTCTAAACTATTTTATTGGCAACATATATTGGTTCGTTTAGCCAAGATTTCTAATGGGGGCATGATATGAAATACTGTGGTTACAAACCAGAGGCTCGATCAATCTAAATATTTTACTGACAACATAACCATATTGATTGGTTAGGACAATAAAATGAGGATATATTAGTAAGTATTTTAATAAGAAGCTATGAAGAAATCTCGAGTAAAAGAATATTAAAAAAGTATTGAAAAAGATATCGTCTTCCGAGGTCATTCGAACTGTGTCGAGAATTTTGCGTCTGGGAAATTTGCGCCCTACCTCAAGAACAGGGAAAATTGCGTCTGCGATGTACCTCCACCGGGAAGTTTGAGCCCTGCGAAATAAAAGAACCTATTGGAGCTTACGCATTTCCTCGGAGGGGCTGACATTACAACATAAACAATCCTCCCCTCACAACCATGCCATTTGTGATTTATTTTCATTGTGGCTATATAAGGGGAGAATAAACTTCAATATAAGCCAAAAGAACACAACGGATCAACGCAATCACTGCTTCTTCCAGAGATGATTTTGGGGGAACACGGGCCTCCCCAGAGCTCTCAGAGTGCCCCCTCGGAGGAGACCAAAATAATACGTCTATAATATAATAATAAATAGAATAGTACCAGCAGTGACCCCCCTCCGGAATACTAAATGTGCCCCCCGGAACATTTTTCCTGAAAGAACGACTGAACGCAATTGTGTGTTTGAAGTGTAATTCCAGCAAGTAAACACACTGTAAATAGTTTTCTTGATAATATTACTGAACTGATTTTACATTCACTTTACATTTTCTTTTCTATATTTTGTGTTCTGAAAAGCCAAACAACTCGCAAGGATTGTGAACAGAGATATCTGGGTAGAGCCAAACAGCCTTTTGTAGATTAAATTATACTCTTTGATTATATTAATAAATAATTATATATCAGTCATTTATACGTTTATTGTAAATTTTGTAGTATAATGAAAAATTGTATTTGTATGGATTGCCCTTTAGTGAACTAAAATTGTATTTTTTTCATTTGTTCGGAATATTATAACGGATGGAGTAACTCACTGAGACGATAAGAGACAAGCCTAGTTCAAGTGCGAGTGGAAGTTACTTTACACAATACAATAATAAGTTGAATTGTAGGACGCTAACATCCCAGTGCAAATATATAGCCGGCGCATTTTCCCCTCTTTTTGGGGTAGGGCGCAAACATCCCAGTGCAAATATATTGCGAGCGCATTTTTTCCTATTTTTGTGGTAGGGCGCAAATTTCCCGGGCGCAAAATTCTCGCATTCAAGGAAAATATAATGTCCGTGAAGTTGACAAGCCACTTATGTCAGACTCCAATTTCGACTTTAAACGTCGCTAGTGCTACGTTAGTGTTCGATAGTGACGCAAATCGTTAGTACTCCAACTGCATGCCAACACGCCCACTTCTAAGAATCATCTCAAAAATGAGGTTAACCGTTAGAGCAAGTAAGTGCTCATTGGTGCCATTAACATTAACGTTAATGCCTCCATCGTACGGCCCTTTGAGTAATAATAACACCACGTTTTTTGCTAGTCTCAATGCGTCCCTATATTCTCGCGAACATTCTGACGTGCCCAAGTTAGTTACTTTTTTTTGGGACTATTGTTTATCTGTTATTGTTTATTGTTTATTGCTAATCTGCAGAGTAGTCCTTACATTAATATGCCATTGTCCTTGATAATCATTGCGTATTTACAAGCAATTTGTTATTACTGTTAGAAGATATCAAAAAACAACAGATAAAATCTACTACTTAACGGTTCATATTTTTCTTTTACAGTACATAAACGATTATTAATAATAATAATAATAATAATAATAATAATAATAATAATAATAATAATAATAATAATAATAATAATAAGAAGAAGAAGAAGAAGAAGAAGAAGACTATTCCAGCATAAAAGTTATCAATTGCATCACACTGGCAACAAGCGACGCATATTTTAACTTCATAAAAAATCGTTTCTCACGATTTTCTGGAAAACTACGTATGATAACATCTTCATTATGTCAAGTTGTTTATCTCAGTGTGATATATGTCTTACCTCTGGACAATATTACAGTAAAACAAAAATTAAATATTAGGAGTACATCGTACTTTTGGACTACATCTCATTAACCATGGGAACATTGAGTAGTGTATACTTTAGGATGTAAGTTTCAGCTTAACTTGCATCATACATTCTTAGGATTACAAAAAGGAAATTTGTTCGTTTGCATTTGAACAAAATTCTTAGGATTACAAAAAGAAAAAATAATTTTTCCGAATTCCGGATTTTTTCCGAATTCCGGATTTTTTCCGAAATCCGGAATTTTTCCGAATTCCGGATTTTTTCTGAATTCCGGATTTTTTCCGAATTCCGGAATTTTTCCGAATTCCGGATTTTTTCTGAATTCCGGATTTTTTCCGAAATCCGGAATTTTTCCGAATTCCGGAATTTTTCCGAATTCCGGAATTTTTCCGAATTCCGGAATTTTTCCGAATTCCGGATTTTTTCTGAATTCCGGATTTTTTCCGAAATCCGGAATTTTTCCGAAATCCGGAATTTTTCCGAATTCCGGAATTTTTCTGAATTCCGGATTTTTTCCGAAATCCGGAATTTTTCCGAATTCCGGAATTTTTCTGAATTCCGGATTTTTTCCGAAATCCGGAATTTTTCCGAATTCCGGAATTTTTCCGAAATCCGGAATTTTTCCGAATTCCGGAATTTTTCCGAAATCCGGAATTTTTCCGAATTCCGGAATTTTCCGATTTTACTTTCCGGATTCCGGAAAGTAAAAATTCCGGAATTGGCCATCCCTAGTATATAGTAATTTCAATGTAATGATTTGTTCAATAGTGTACTTAAAATTAATCTGCACCGGAAAACTTAAAGCCAAACGATGGCCACTAAGATAGTTTAGTCCAATATTTTTATTTGTTGAGTTGTTATTCAGTAGTAACCACAATTACGAATCTGCACCTAAAAACTCAAACGAAATTATGGCTATAAGTAGTTAAATAAATGCATACATTCCGACCTGAAGAAAGAAGAAGATTCATAGGAAGCTCATTTTAAATCATGTCATAGTTTTAACCAAACATCATACGTTATCTAAAAGTGAAAGACTATAGTACAAAGGAGGAATTAAGGTTAATTTCTGAATAAATTTCTAACAATTATTTCAAATTCATGCAATTTGTTTTATAAAATTAACTATTCTGTCTATTGTTCTTTCAACATATGTAGATAAAATACTCTAAGAAGGCTACGATTCAGTAAAAACAGGTAATCTTTAATCAACCCACAATCTATAATATATATTGTTTGGTCTCCTATGTATTTATTCATGAAATAATGCTTATATACAATTATGTAGTTCTAGGTGAAGAAACGTGAATGTTATATGTAAAAAATATAACCATTGAAAGCACATAATTTAAATTAGGTACACGGACCGGTAACAATAAATTTAAAATACGAGTTAGGTTACGTTACTTTTAATGAATGGGATATATATATATATATAGATATATATATATATATATATATATATATATATATATATATATATATATATATATATATATATATATATATAGATAGATAGATAGATATAATGTAATTGCCCTTAAAGAATGAAGAGTAATGGGGCGTTTACACTTAGTCGATTTGCGTTCGATTCAGTTGAATTGACGTCACTTTCAACTTAATCGACCGTGTAAACGGGACTTCAACTTAATCGCTTGTTGATCGAAGGTGGCTAATCAACTGGCAACTGAATTGAAAGACGTTCTATTTTCTGTGGTTGAAATAATTGAACACATCCATCGATCTGATTCGGTCTAGTTGCTTCGATTTAGTGGCAAATGCATCGAGTCGATTTAGTCGTGCGACTTAATCGACCAAGTGTAAACGCCCCATTAGATATGATATGGGTTAAGTCGTTTCAGAGGACCATACATGAATTGCATAGTTCTTTGATCAGGAAATCCACTTCCTTTAACGTATCAATTATTTGTTACGTGACAAATTACTTTCTTTGGTGTAGATTCACTTTAGGGGCGCTTAACCAATTTCGATCTTTTCCTTCCAAAAGTTTTGCTGCTGGATTTTATTTGAATGGCATCGGATAAGTCACTGTTCATCTCAGAGTCCCCAACATCGATAGATTTGACACTAATATAGGTCAATTTCGATCACTTTTATATATATCTTACTCTCTTCCTCCATCAAGTTGCGCTCCTGAATTTGGATTTATACAGCGTCTGAAGTGTCACGGTTCATCTCAGCGACTCCAAAAACTATGTATTAGACACTAATATCGGTCATTTTCCATCATTTTTTTCTCCTCCCCCTGCCCTAAAATGTATGGTTGAATATCGGATTTAAACAGCATCGGAGGAGTCACTGTTCATCTCAACGACCGCAAAATCTATGGATTTCACACTAATATCGGTTACTTCTTTTCTCATACATCTCTTCTTCTAATCCCTAGACTTTTTCATGGCTAAGCTGTTAGTGTACGCGCTTTGGAAGATCCGGATCGATTTCCCGTGAGAACTAATGTAGTTCAGATTCCATGTTAATCAATATGTCCATGTCTCAAATACAATCGACTGCTGAAATTTTCGTTAAACTCAAAATCAACTCAGCTCAAACCTTCGCCAATTTGAAGGCTGAATTTGAATATAAATGGCATCTGAATTGTCACTGTTCATCTTAGCAACCCAAAGAATATGAATACGACAGTAATGGCGGTCATTTACGATCATTTTTATATAGATATTTTCCTCTTCTCCTCCGCCAATATAAAGGGCTGGTTTTGAATTTAAACAACATCGGAAGTGTCACTATTCATCTGAGCAACACCAAACACGATGTATTCGACAGTAATACCGGTCGTTTTCGATCATTTTTTATATATTTTCCCCTCCTCCTCCACTAAGTTGCGGGGCTGAATTTCGATCCAAACTTCATCAGACCTGTCACTATTCATCTCAGTGACCCCGCAAACTATGAACTAGACAATTACATCGGTTATTTTCGATCAACTGTATAAATCCTACCCTCCCTTTCTCCCAAGTTGCGATACTAATTTTGTATTTAAACGGCATTTGAAGTGTCAGTGTTCATCTCAGCGACTTCGAAAACTATGGATTTGGCGCTAATATCAGACATTTTCGATCATTTTAAAGTATATATATCTCCCCTCCGCAGAGCTGCACCTTCAAGGGGAAATGATAAAAAAAAAAAACATTCCAGGTCCGTATCTCATCTATGTTAAAAATTTGTTTGAGATTTGTCAGGTGGTTCAAGAGTTATAGTATTCGCGCCGACTCATGAAGCTTGGGCTCTAAACCAATCACAAATATTTTGCTTGAGCTCCGACATATCGGAAAACTTCGGTACAATTCGTGGAGCCGCTTCCCGAGCACACACTTGGGGAAAAGTCAAATAGCTGAAATTCACCAATAATGTTGCCAAACTTGGAAGACATAGTTAATGAGTATTTTAAAAAAGCATTTACAATTTATCAATAACACTGCACAACAATAACTGCTGTAACAATTATTCTAAAACAGTAACAATAACACGAATAGTAACAACGAAAACATAACGCAAGAAAAAAACAATTTACAAAACGGAACTTGGCGCCAATCTGACAACACTGTACTTTAGAGAGATGGTTTCCATGTAGCGCGAGAGTAGACACTGATAAAATTTGATGGGTGGGGATTGACGACCAGAACACACCCTCGCGTTCTATTGGGTGATGAAATTAGTAGATGTAGGTCAAGCTTTACAACTCGGCGCGAGTACTATAGTAACATAGTAACTTTCCTTTCTATATATAGAGATATGTAGTTGGTAGGATTCTCATAGTTGGCATAAGCGTCCCGGTTGCTTCGAATTTTCAGAACAATTACTTTACTTCTTTGAACGTTAGAAATGAAGGTTGGGTAAAACATTTTTATATTGAAGAGGACTTAATTATAAAATACCACACCAACGAAAAGCTAGATTCGGTTGCAATGACTCTATCGGTGTATGACTATTATTATTATTATTATTATTATTATTATTATTATTATTATTATTATTATTATTATTATTATTATTATTATTATTATTATTATTATTATAAGTGAGAGTCTGAGTTAAGAAACACTGAACTTTGTTTTTTGAATTTAGTTCGTATGATTTTAGCAATGTATGTTAGACATATGAATAGCGAAATGGCACAAGGTACAGGTTGAGTGAAAAATCTCGGATCACTCTTACTTTTTGAAACGATTCTAAGAGAGATGGCGAGATTTGGATATGGGTAATTGGGGGTGTAGGCACACAATATGGTTCCATTAAGCATCATGGTGTCCATCTTGGATTTCGCCATTTTGAATTCAGATCCAATGTTTTCAATCGAATCCAGGTAGCACAGTCACGTCATTAACACGTCTTTTTTGGGGTTTGAATTCAAAATGACGTCTTTTGAAAATTTGGAACGTCTTTATCACGTACCAAAATGGTAAGAAAAATGACGTGTCAAACATGGCCTAAATTGTACGTGTTTATCACGTGCCAGAATGGTACAAAGAATCACGTGTCGAACATCACCAAAAATAGCCGTCTTTTTTAGGTGCTGAAAGCGCGAACGTTCCCCGTACTGTAACTGCAGTTTGAACAGTGCATGATGGGAATCCTGACCCATTTGCATAATTGCGTGGTGTTCTGATGGTTTTCTGTGAATATAAACAATGTGTTTTGTTATTGAAGAACTATTGCCTGATGGTAATCCAATTATAATACCCCAACACATCTGGGTCACCCCACGGAAATGTGTCCAGTCGTTTCGAACGGGCACTTATAACGGGAGAACAACCTCAAAATACGTGGATGTTTGTGAAGTTAGAGGCACCTGTGAAAAAGGACAGCTTTAAGACAAGTAAGTATAATTCCTATCCTATTCCTATCTAGGTGTATTCTGTGTAAAATTAAGCAGATTGAGTATTGTAATTGTGAAGATTAGCTCCTTTCATACAGCGTTACCTATGGTTTCTTATTACAGTGTATTAAAATACCGTAGAAACAACGAGGATGCCTCCATTAGGTTAACTTTAGCAGACGCCCCTACCAAATTAAATATTTTTAGGTAGAATACTATATAAAATATTAATAGTGAAGGTAGTAAAATCATAATGTATGTGTTTAAACTCAATAAACCGTATATGAGAGTGAGTATGCATGGGAAAGTATGTCTTTCTGGGGTGCAGTTTTACTATACGGATACATAGATTGTAAAATGTGCGAAAACAAATTGGACAACTCTTTAATTTGCTCATTTCATGTCGAGAACAGGACCAACTAACCTCCGCGGGGCTTCTAACCCGTTCCTACTACTACTTATACAATTGATCCGTATAATAAAGCTGCACGCATTATGGAATATTTGCCAAGGCGGAAGACTGCTAGATACAAGCAAAGAACGAGATGACAGTAAGTTTAGATGAGTTGATTTTGAGTTTAACGTCCCGTTCAGCAGCGAGGCTATATAAGACGTGAGCCTACTGATTAACGTGGAATCCGAATCACATCAGCTCCAACCGGGAATAGAACCCGGGCCTCCTACGCCGAGATGACAGTAAGTGTATGCTTTTGGAGGCATTGCTGGAACAAACAGTTCTACCAAATTTTGACACATTTCTTACATTTTCGGGTTAGGTTAGAGTTTTGTATTTCCCTTAGCAGAGCATGCACTAAGTGTGGAGCTCCATTATTACTTGCAGATTTACTTCACGAGGGTTAGTATAAATACAGAGCAGACGTATGGCATATTGAGCACAGTGCATAAAACACGAACTAACTTTTGCTAGGTGCCCACTAAAAAGCACAAATGCATTCTATTTGAGTCAGGGCAGGAGCACAACAAGAGGGCCCGAGCGGCAACGAGGGGTGCGTCCGTAGGGAGCAGGCACGTCAACGACCGGGACTATACACGTAAACAAAGGATAATTGAAATGCACACTTACGCTTACAATGCCTTCACTATCACTCAAAATTCGGCTTCAGTCGAGCAGACGGTTCTACCAAATAGAAAATTTGTAGGTAAAATACAGTGTTGGGAAGTTACTTGTAAAAATGTAACGCGTTACAAGTTACTTTACTTTCATTTAAAATGTAACGCCTTACTTGCCCCAAAAAAGTAACTGTTACTTTACTTCGAAAGTAACGCGTTACTTCCAGGTCCGAAACTTTAAAAATGTGAAAAAAATATGACAAATTTTCCGTACTACTATTACTACCGCTATTATTATTATTATTATTATTATTATTATTATTATTATTATTATTATTATTATTATTGCACGTTCTGAATCGCTTTATGTAAATGCAAGGACAAATTTTTACTTGATATATGAACATTTCAATATAATGTAACATTGATAAAATGCCATACTGCGTTACTTGTAGGGATGGACACGTGCGAGTTTTCTTTGAAACTCGATCCGACTAGAAACAGACATCTTTGAGCTCGAACCGAGAACTCCTCCAACTCGACTCGAATTGGGGTCGAGTTTCGAGTCGACTCGAGCCAAATCCGGTGTGTAGTTTCGAGTACTTTTTCAAGTATATTACATAGACAGTATAATTATTATCAATGACACTACTAGTACTACAACTTTTATTATTATTATTATTATTATTATTATTATTATTATTATTATTATTAATTAATTAATTAATTAATTAATTATAACAACACTGTATATAAAAATGAAAGGGGCGGTTTGTATTTGAATACTAAAAAACTAGTTGATTACCAACCTCGGTATTCGTGGAGTCTAGGAGTGAAGGACATTGTTCACGAGCTTCTGAATTTGGGTTGAGGGTCTAGGTTGAGTATTCGGGCTCGAGCCAAACACTGTTAAGCGTTATAAGGGCACTGGCCAAATATCTTCAAAATTGCTCGGCCCGAGTTTAGAATTGTGAACGACTCGAGAAACTCGGCTCACAGCTCATTTACTATCGACCCGAACCAAGAAGTGAGCCGAGCCAACAGCTCACCCAACCGACTCGGCTAGAGCCCTCGGCTCAGTTGAGCCGAACCGAGCAAATGGCTCATCCCTACCAAGCCAGCTCGAGCCGATGGTTCACTCCAAGTGAGCCGGCTCGAGCCATCTTCTCAGTTGTGTCGAGCCGAGCTGAGCTTGTTATAAAAATAGCTCTTGTGGTCTCGCTATCGAGACGAGACGAGATGCGAGCAGTGTCCCTTCTCGTGAGTAACACTAAAAGTATTCCATATTACTGTTTAGCTTACATTTCTCATGGCTTTCGTTCTCCAGTGTAATCAGGCCATGATTTCAAGACGACTTAAAACGAACGAGCCATTTATCAAACTCGACTGGACTCGAAACTCAACCGGAAAAACTGAATCGGCTCGGAACTCGACTCGAGGATATTACCCTTGATTTGACTCGAAACTCGACTTGACTCGACTCGACTTGAAACTGATCTGAAAGAACTCCAATATTACATACCATCAGCAAACTATTTTCATTAGATTTATTCATATTAACCCCTGACTGTAAATCGTTAATTATGGCACCCTAGTTGTTGATAAATATTTTCCGCCGGGGCACTTCAGACACTTTAATTTTAAATTCTGTCCACCATCATCCTCAGCTCTTAAGAAAAAGTATTCTTTCAAATGTTCGAACAGTAAAATATTTTCGTTCTACTTCTTTATAAAAACAACACCAATCAAAGTAAAATAGACTACCAGTATCATTGTACTCCTATTTCACTCACTGAATGTATTGATTTGGAGCTGCCAAAATCTACGACAAAATCTTCCAGGTGCTTGCAATCAGTACACGTGATTTCTCTAAGACTGACCTCATCTTCAACAAACAGCAAGTGGCACTACGAACTTATCTGTTCTCTGTGTGTCTGTGACTGTCGGTCGCTGACATACCTAGTTCATGCTCGATTGTTTCATTCTGAGAAATTCACTTACAGGAAAGAAACATTTGTTTCCGAAAGAAATATACATATATTGTAGTTACTCATCTGAAATGTAACGCGGAAAAAGTAACGCAAACTAGGTACGTTACTTAAAAATTTGTAACGCGTTACCGTTACAGTTACTTTGGAAAAGATGTAACGCGTTACTAGGAAACGTTACTTAAAAAGTAACGCGTTACAAGTAACGCGTTACTTGCGTTACTTGACTTCCCAACACTGGTAAAATATTACGAGAAAGATTTTCCGTGAAGGAATGAGAGTGTGAAAAAAGGAATTACTGTCAGTGTACAGCAGATTGAAATGAATTTTAAGTGATCAGTGAAAGTATTGTATATATAAGTGCGCTCTTCCACTATCCTCGTTTATATGTGTACTCCCCGTCGCTGACGCGCCTGCTCCCTACGAACGGGTCCCGTCGCTGCTGCTCGGGCCCTCTTGCTATGCTCCTACCGTGACTCGGTTATATAACATTCCTGCTTTTTAGTGGCCAGCTGGTATAAATTGGTTCGTGTTTTATTCACTGACATTATTATGCTTTACGTCCACGCTGTATTTGTACTGAGGCATCCTGAATTAAATCTGCAAGCACGAATTTAGTTTCTGATTTAGTTCATGCTCTGCTAAAAAAAATACATTGTTCTAACCTGATATAAAACTAAGAAATATGTTAAAATTTGGTAGAACCGTCTGCTCGAGTAAAGCCTAAAATTCATTTCAATTTGCTGTGCACTGACAGTAATTACTTACGCTTTCATTCACTGACCAAAATATATTTCACATCGTATGTTACCTACGAATTTTCTGTTAGGTAGAACCGTCTGCTCGAGTGCTTTGAGAAATGACCCTCGGGAATGGTTGCAATGCCAATCGTGTATGACTTCAAAGTTAGAAACGACGAGCCCTATGGAAGTTCTAACCCCTTTGCTCACTCAGTTATGTTTCGTTTAGCCTTTTGTAACACTAGTGCCTTAAATCTTGTGAAAAATGCACAAAATCGATGTATATTTGATAGACTCGTTTGTTAAAGTAATGCCCCCATTGTATATGTGCATAATCAGTAAGAGGATATTACCCCAGTTGAGAGCACTTTCAAACTGCGACCATCGTCCTGTTGCACCTACGCACCCTCACAAGACACTTGGCTACCGTAGCTGTGCCACAGAATTGTGTGTGGGAATCATAATAATGTAACGGGGTTTTGACAGTGTTCAAATATTTTGTTCATTAATTGAGTAGAGAGCTCCCTCGTATTCTAGGCTCCTGTGTCAGCATGTGATGATGGATACTGATCAATGTTGCCACTGAATTTCAAGAAAATATATTCCAACTCAATTAAGTACCCTCTACATGACTACATTATTATGAGTTCCACTGCTAATTGTGAAACGATTCAAAGGAAACCAAATGTCTTATTAAAGGTCCGTGGTTGGGGGCTTGTGGTGGTCCTAGTCAGGTGTATTTAAGCGAGCTCTAGACATAGGGAATATCCTCGTAATATTTATGCGTGCATTAACAATGGAAGCCTCTTTGGGTCAAAAACCTGCTTTCAGGTAGAACACCACATCCTCATCATTAAGAAGAAATGAAATTAAATAGTTAGTTTCAAGCCCCAGGATAAGGCACCGAGGCTAAGGAAGATGGTGATAATGAAAAGTGAAAAATGGTGGTATGAAGAAATTGGGCGAAAACGGGAGAATGTCGTGAAAACCCAAGCACATGGTGTTTGTCCACCACAACGCCCACTTGGCACGAGCTGGGATCGAACCAGGGACCCCACGCACTAGAAGCGAACGCTCTACCACTGAGGCACTGCAGCCCCATCAGTAAAAAGAAACATACCTCATTGCTTCGAGGCTTACATATCTGCTGCCGCCAGGAGGAAGCTGTGTACACAACAGGGGCGAATCCAGAGGTGACGACTGCCACTCCAGAGTAGGATATTTAAAAAAAAAATAAATAAACCCCATCCCAGAGTCAGAGCTCTTGATTTTTCCAAACTTGTATTATAAATTAAAGATTTTTTACGTAGCAGAATTTAAATGAAGCAGTACATAGCAAGAAATTACTTGCCTTGGTGTTTTTGCTCAGAAAATGTCCACCTTCGAAAACGCAGCTAGTCATTTGTATTCTTTGTTTTCAAGATGCGATATTTTGCGTTCTCACTCCGTTCTCAAATCCGATCCCTGCTTCGTTAACAATGGGCAGACAATAATCCATAAAATCTATCTGTCCACAAGTTTGTCAATATTTATTTTACGTATCTATCCATTTAAGAAGTAACCATTCCCGCACTCAGGTTAGGACGATTTCGGACTCTGGGTTGATATATAAATTTAATTTCGAACGAAATTGTACCAGTATCGGCAATGCATGTGCAAAACAAGAAATTGTTCATTACGACCTGTAATTTATTTAAATTTAACTTTTAAAGATAATTATGAAACCGTATATTCAGAATGAATGGGATATAATTATTTTTCTTATAGCATGGTATTCTTGTAAAATATTTCTTCTTCACACCGTCCTTTACGCTGAAAATATCCAGAACAGAAAGCATGTGAAATTTATGGCTGATATTTTCCTTTCTATATGCTCTTAGTTTTTTTTTCTTTTTTTTATACAAAATATAGTAAAAAGCTCACTTTACTGTTTACATGAAATTAAACTGCTACATTTCATGTTTAATGTATTTAGTCGTTCTAATAGGCCTAAGCTGTAAATACATGTTATTTGCAAAGATAAGACTTGCATGTACTCCCACTTTCCAGAGTGTGTGGCCAATGCTCGTGCAAATGATGAATTGATCAGCAGACCACCTAGCACGGAATCTTTCTTAACTGAACTTGTAGCCGTGACTCTCACCCCTTCTGCTCGTCGAGCTGCTCTAGAAATAATATCACTGTGGAGGATGACTTACACACCGAAGGTGTGACAGATGAGTTTTTGACATGTTATATTATAATACCCATATAGGAAACTGCCGAGCAAGATGAAAAGAAAGAAAATAGTAATATTTTATTAGTACTTAACTAAAATAAAATAATTGCTGATCAAGGCAATACTTTTATGTAAATGAAGTATTCGATTTAACGTTCCACGATCAGGCACTGAAGCTAAGGGAGACGGTGATGATGAGAAATGAATTAAATGGTGGAATGAAGAATGTGGGAAAAAATTGGACAACTCCAAGAAAACCCACGCAGACGGTGTTTGTCCAACACAGAGCCGCTTGGCGTGAGATGGGATCGAACCAGGGGCCCCAGGCACGAGAGGTGAACGCTCTATCACCGAGCCCCCCTGCCCCACTTTTATTTAAATGTAACTGTTTCAGCAACTACCCTTGTCTTCTTCAGACACACTGTATTTATTTATTTATTTATTTATCATTTTAGATTTTTAAAGATTTTCTTGTTTTATTACTTCAGCAATTATTTTATTTGACTTAAGTATTTATATATAAGGAAAGCTTTAATATGGAATGTATCACATGTTATTGTGTTCGCGCTGGATTTTTTTTTTTTTTTGAATGGGTAAAAATACTCCTCCCGAAAATATTTTTCTCAACAGAGGGGTAAAATATAATTTTCACCAAAGAGAAGTATATTTTATTATTATTATTATTATTATTATTATTATTATTATTATTATTAATAATAATAATAATAATAATAATAACTACCACAACTTCTAACACTGCTCGAAACACTGCGATGATTTTCACTCTACTGATTGTGACAGAATTCTGGTTCTAGAAGTCTTCCTTTTTAAAATACTCCAGTAACAAGTGAGGGAGCCAGCGTTATGCTCTCAATTTGGGATCTTTCGGAATACAAAAGTTATACACCATTTAGTTTGTAATTTTCACTTTAGTTTTTGCCATATTTTGAAATGCTAATACATGTTTCGTCTTGCATAATAAATTTAACTTACTAAATCGTATCCAATCAGGATGAAATTTCTTATGACAGTAGAAGGGTGCCTCTCCTGCTTCGTTCCACTTGTGTGCAGCTTATCAGATTGCTGCATACGATAGCGCAATTCTATCACGATATGTAAATGCGGAATTTTTACTTCGTTTTGTGTGTTACATAGCAGTAGTGAAAAATAATAATTTTTATCGTTGTCTAGTTGTGTTTGATAAATGAGTAGCTATTTTATTTTATTGTTAGAAAGTTCTTTCTTTCATACCATGCTTGTCTGCATCAGTTATGATCCCAGCCCCCGCCAAGTGAACTTTCTGATGGACAAACACTGTGTGTGTGGGTTTCCTCGGGGTTCTCACATTTCCTCTCACTTTCTTCAGCCCACCATTTCATTCATTCTTCATCATCGCCGTCTCTTTTAGCCTAGACGACATAACCGTGGGACGTAAAACTCAAGATTTCTTTTTTTTTTTTTTTTTTTGCATCAGTTATGATATCGTATCAATATACTTGATCGTCACTTTTAGCTCACATATTAAAGTTGGTCTTGGAGTGGCATTGTATATTGTGAGCACATACGTAATCTAGCCTTCTGTGAGCGTTTCAGAATTATTTCTCTTGTACGTGTATATATAAAGTCTTATATCCTCCAACTTCTTTGATCATCCTGAACAATCAGAGTTAACAGGTGCAGTAAAATCAAAAGTTTAGCTATTACAGAATAACTAAAATTAATGGTAGTTTAATTTCGCTGTATGGAAGGCCGTTAAAAGTGGATTATTGAGAATAAGTGACTTCATGCAAGCGAGTGCAGTAAACAATCGTTTTATTGCGTATTGATTGTAGTTGCAAATGACATATTGTAATAATTTTTTTTCCTTTTCTCCCCACCTGAAAAATTGCACTATATTTGTTCATGATTTTCATTTTTATTTTTCTGTTTCAGCGTTCCTATCTGTCATCATTGGGAGGAAAAATGACCTTTCTCCGATGATTGGTTTCCAAAGAGCTGGAGATGAAATTTAACTACTGCAGAAAAAGGGCGAAACTATGAAATGTGTTTTCCTTCATATGAAATCAATAGCAACATTTAATTCTTTTTTATTTTATATTATTAAAAGATCTCTGTAAGTTTTAGATTATAACCAACAGATATACATTGTCTACATATTTCTTGTTTGTATTACAAATAATATGGACAATCAGTATTCTTCTTGCATTACAAATAGTATGAATAATATTTTATACGACAAAAATGTGCACATTGTACATATAACTAATAAATATAGAATTCAAATTAATGGTTATGTGTTTTCGCTTTCATCCCTCAGAGATTAATAAATTTTAAGATGTACTTTCTTTTTCGATTTTTCACCTCCAAATTAAAGGTGTCTTAAATTGGAGTTATAAAAGTTTAGTCCTAAATTTTGCAGTGTCAATACAACCCATTGTGTTTGTGTGTTTGTGAGTGTGAGGGTGTGTGCAAGTGGGTGTTTGTGTTTATGTGTATGTGGTGCATACTAGCGTAATAATGGATAGCTATAAAATTTATGGAAGTACGTGTTGTACGGTAATTTCATTAAGAAAAAGGTACTAGTAAATACACATGAATAAATTCCAGTGCTAAAATGAGTGGATTCTTCTTAGTACTGTAAGTACAATGATTCTTTATTTTTCCATTTCATTATTTGTTTTTGCCATGTTTCGTCTTTTCTCATTCTTAAAAGTCATGTAGTTTTTCTTTGACAAGGGTGAGTCTTACATTGGAGTTTTTTTTTTAAATATTTTTTTCCAACGCGTCTCGGTTTTCTTTTTAATGTATGGCTTTAAATTTATCATTTCGTGGAGCAAGCGCTGCCGTTTCTTTCCTGTAGCACTACGTATACAATTATTCCTTGACAGCTATTGTATATTCGCTCTTAATGTGTAGGTAAATATACCACACATTAAGAGGCGAATATATACTCTTCAATAGGTTACTATCCAAATACTGAAAAAATAGAAATTAACAAGACTAGAGGTGGTCAATTGGATATGCAAATCCCCAGTCCATAGATAATACGAACACTCGGAGAAGCGAAATCTCCAAAATCTTGGTACAGACCAATCAAATAGACGACAATATTTTGACGTTCCCCAATGTGTGCTTTCGAGAGAGGGTGGTGATGCATTCGCTGTGGCAAGATCTTAGGGTTCTTAGGGTCTATCCTGATCTGTTATTTATTACAATAAGCAAGTGGTCTTACTTATCTGGTATAGGACTTTGTAAATTATTATGCACATTACAACACAATTATATGTATAGTGATGGTGAAAAATCAAGCAGCAGCCACAAGGATAATTTTATTTTCATTATTGTTTTTACTCATAATGATCGTTGTCCAGTTTTTATTCGTCGACTTTTTTTTTTTTTTACCCAAGAAAAGTGTTGCGGCCAGAGATCAGTTCAGCACTGTCAAAAAAAAAAAAAAAAAAAAAAAACGCAGTTAAGTAGAAAGAAAAAGTATGATATTTTTCTTTTTGAGCATTTTTTTTTTTTTTTTTTTTTGAAATGTGTTATAAGCTGTGTGTGTTTTAGAGTAGATATTATTATTATTCAGTTCCATATGTCCAAATCATCATAAATTGATGTGTATCCAGTGTTGACATTAGGAATCTCAATCCATGTATAGTAGGATCTCGATTATCCGACACAGTCTCCGGGTTATTTGTTTCAACCACTATTCAACCGATCTATTTTAAATTTACGGGGGCAAAACTAGATAACCTTAGTAGCCTAACCCCTAATTTTGGTGCAAATCAGTTGAATAGGGGCTGAGAAATAGCCTGAAAAGTGTGGCGAATAATCGAGATAGTACATGGATTGAGATTCCTAATGTCAAAACTGAGGATGCACATCAATTTCTAATACTTTTGACATTTGAAACTGAACAATCCTGTCAGACTTCCATGATTTTTGAAACAGCTAGAAGCAAAGGGGTGTAAGTGACATTTTCAATAGAGTATGTATGTGTCTAAAATTGATTCTGCACAGCAAAATATACAAACTGCATAATGAAGTTTGGCGTACAGCATTTACGGGTAGACATTCTATTGGACTGCGACGAGCTTCACCATCCAGTTTGTATATTTAGCTGTGCAGAATCCATTTTTGAGACCTCCATACTTTATTGCAAATGTTACTTACACCCCTTTGCTTCTCGCTGACTCATTTCGAGAACGCCCCCCCCCCCCCCCCCGACATGTAAAAGACGTCATAGAAATCACGTCATATCCTATGACGTGTAAAAGACGTCATAGAAATCATGGTGGAAACCTCGTGTTTGGCCCATTTTTAGGGCCTTCTGTATTGTACATTGACTCTCAACATTCTTCTTATTTGATGTTTGGTGGGACAGTCAGAAGAGAAAGAAGAGTGAATATTAAACTAGGAAGCCAAGTTAATTTTGTGGTGGACAAACACCGTGTGTGTGGGTTTCCTCGGTGTTATCCCGTTTCCTCCCACTTTCTTCATTCGACCATTTCACTCATTTCTCATAATCACCGTCTCCATTAGCCTAACCGGCATAACCGTGAGACGCAAAACTTAAAGATTTCATTTTTTTTAACTACGAAGGAAAAAATATTAGATGAAATCCCATTCTCGCTATAGAAATTAAGTCTCTGTACAGCCACTTACATAAGTACCTGGACCCCTGACTGCTATAATTCCATTACTTAGGTACCAGATCATTTGCAGTTGTGAGAACGCCTAGACAGATGCAACCTAACTTACACGTAACTTTTCTCGGCACTGACAGCAGTTTGTAGCCCTGATCCAGGTATTGTCCAGGTAAAATTGTAAAGTAGGTGACTAACGAAACAGTTCTCCATTCTAAGATGAATCCCTATGGCTTTTACAAAGAGCCATAGGATCGTGTTTTACAAAGAACACCATATATTAATCTCAATATTGCTGTGTATGTAATGTATTACTTCTTTATATATTGTATATTCAGAGAAATAAAATACTGACCACGCATGAATAAGGTAATGCTTGAAAGTAGCTGAAACTATCAAATTTAGAACAACAGCTTAAAATAAGTTTGTAATGATTGCCTCTATTGAGAGGCCTTCTCCAATTCTTCTCATTCCAACATTTTTTTCTTTCTGGAGGAGAGAAAATCTTTCTTGTCACACTGAGAATATATTGAAATTGAAATTGAAACATTAGAAAAAGTTCCAATTCGGACGGGATTCGAACCTGGGTGTGCCGAATATAAGTTCAATACGCTAACCACTTACCTACCCCTTTTTTTTTAATTCTTTATTAACAGTTCTATCACATGTACATTGGACAGTTTTAAAAGCAATACAAGAGCGAGTTGATTAAAAAAAAACTGGTTTTAAATCTGAAAAGTTTACAGAATTGTTATGGAGCTAAGACAACAAAATAATTTGCGAAGTGTTGTTTATACTGCACATTCATTTGCTGCAAATGGTACCTTAAATAAAACAAATACACATCAACACGATATGGTCGATGTGTGGTGAGCACATAAAGAAGCGTATATGCAGCGAGCCAGACTACACTGTTATTTTTTGCTTTAGGAAAATAGTTAAAATCTGGATATATCAAAACATCAGTAGCAGTAATATGAGATGGTGAAGAATGACAAATCTTACTTATGAGTGTACTAAATTTGTTCCATATATGTTGAATCTCTGTACAGTATTGGAAGCGATGCTCAAGAGTATCTATATTATGACAGTAGTCACACAGATTACAAGACACTATACCGAGCTGATATAGTCTGTCTCGCGTTTCGTATTTATTATTAACGATAAAATACCAAAGAGATCGTTGCTGGGTAGTTAAAAAGGGAGCATTAATATTTTGCCAAATATAATTCCAATGAAGTTGTGGTTCTTTCAATTGAATGTGGGGCGTGACGATATGTTGCGTTCTGAGATAATGTCGGTAGAGTGCTTTAACAGGCATTAACTCAATTTGTGCTCTTCAATTAATGCATAAGCGATATCTAAGACGGGTTCACACAAGTGTGGGAATTTAATTCCCCAATGAAAAATATGAATCGGAGTTTCAAGGTCAATGCAACCTAAACATGCGGAGAGAACAGATGACGACACACTGACCCTATCGTTCGTAAACAATTCAATGCTTCTTTTCAGCAGTAGTGATTTTGCCTGGAGGGCTATGTTTACATAAGCTACGCCACCCTGAGCTGGTAAAAGCTCAAGTTGATCACGTGCAATTCTCAACAGCTTGTGTTTCCACAGAAAGAACAAAGCGTCACTGTTGAGGAAGTTATATGTTTTTGTGGGAAGAGGGAAAATCTGACAGAAATACCACAAAAGACTCAATGCTTTTTGTTTGAGAAATGAATTCCTACTGATCATGTTCATATTGCGAGACTTATGCTGTATTAAAAGACCACGTATTTTGTTTGCAATTATGTCAGAATTGTAGTGAATGGTTTGTTTGGTGTTATTGAACCATTCAATACCTAGGATTTTAACTGAGTCAGCAATCGTATAGTGCGAACTGTATGTAGTCCGGTATTCGGGGTGTATACATAGTAGTTTTGTTTTGTCTTTATTTAAAATCGCTCCAGAAATTTGTTGATACCTGTGTAAAAGGCTCTGAATATCTTCTAAGGTAGAAATACTGTTAACATAGAAATGAACGTCATCAAGATAACTTGAGACAGGAATGGAAGCTTGATAAACTTGTATGCCAGTGAGTCTGGTTTTTGCCGCGTATATGAGAGGTGCAACCGAGAAACTGAATAAAAGGCTCGACATGCTATCACCTTGAAGAATACCATTACAGAAAGGAATGACACAACTGAGACTACCATTGAGTTTTAATTTAGTTGTCCTGTTATGATATACTCCTTGGAGCATGGACAAAAAGGCGCCATTGAAACCAAATTTTTGTAGAACTTTAAAAAGATACTCGTGTGATACCATATCAAAAGCTTTCGAGAAATCGGTAGATAAAATAGCAACGGGCGTAGGAGAGGCAGTCTCATGATAGGCTATAAAATCTCTTATGTTAGCTAAGACTTCATGAATTAAAGCTTGTTGCCCATGTCCATATTGACAGGAACTTAATAACTCTCCCACATATTGTTTCATACGAAGCGCGAGACATCGTGTTAAAATTTTTAAGTCCGCACTTAAAAGGCTGATAGGACGATAATTGTCTATGAAGTTAGAGTTAGGCTGTTTAGGGATTAATACAGTAATACCCGTGGATAGAGATTCCCCTAAGGTACAGGTATCTAGATATTCATTGAAGAGGTCCGCAAGAAACGGGGCAAGAATATCAATGAAAGTAATATAAAATTCTAATGGTAAAGAGTCAATACCAGTAGATTTACCACGTTTCCCTAATTGAATTGATCTCTTGACTTCATCAAGTGTGAAGGGACTGTTGAGATACTCTTGAGCATTTACATCTAGGTTTAGAGGAATAAAGTCCAAAAGAGATTCATCTTCATTATGTACATTAGGTTTTGTATACAATTGTTTATAATACTGAACAAATTGGGGAAGTACCTGCGAAACTTCATAAATTTGGCCATCCTTGCCCTTAATAGAAGAAATTAACTTTTGTTTGCCTCTGAGTCGTTCTTTGTGAATTTGCACGATGTTAGCTTGTTCCGTGTCATTGGCCTGGACAAGTTTGCTTCTAACAAAAAAACCGCGCATGCGTTGTTTATGCAACGACAATAAATGCGCTTTGATTTCTTGAATTTGAGGCCTCGTAATTGTTCTTGCATGTATTCTTTGAGAAGACTAGAGTAATAGTTGTATTGAGTATTGTATGCCTGGGTCCGTTGAATACAATATTGTTTACTTATGGATCGAAATCTAGGTTTAATTCGCTTGTCCCAAAAATACATAAGTTTGCCCTGATAGCGTGATATTAACGGAAACAAGATCCGCCATTCCTCTCGAATTAAATGCTGATACTCAGGGTCCATAAGTATAGAGGTGTTAAAATACCAAAGGGGACTACTTCTCAAAAATTTGGATACTGGTAGGGTTATTCTCATAATTAGAGCATAGTGATCACTGAAACAAACAGGTTCGAGCTTAATATTGCGCACTTGTGCAACAAGTGAGCGGCTTATGTAAAAACGGTCCAAGCGACTAGATGATTGTGAAGTATGAAATGAGTGACCAGGTTCAGCGGTGTCGAAAATGACGCCACACATCCACTAAATCATACGTATTTACTATGCGCTGGAGTTCGGAAGAAAAGTTAAAGTTCGGAGTCTGGTCAATGGGTTGTAAAACGGAATTAAAATCTCCACCTAATATACAAGTGTGAGTACCATTAAATAGAACCTGAGCAAGGTCAGTGTTGAAGAAATCTTGGCGCTCTCTCTTGTTATGAGAACCAGAGGGGACATAAATATTACATAATTTGATGCGTTCAAGCATACCAAGGGAGATTCGTTCATTTGGGTAATCATTAAGTGTCTTAAAAGCTAGATCACTACGATAGATAATTGCTGTACCTAGCCCATTCTCTGTAAAACGAGAATAGCATGTATGATTGGAAAGAGAACCATATTCTGGAAGGGCCACTTCTTGAGCGAACAACACATCAATATCTGCTTTGTAAATAAAATCTCTTAACGCTTCTTGTTTAACAGGAGAAGTAAATCCATTTAGGTTAATGGTGGCAAAACTAAAACTATACATAAACAAAAAGAAAGTGAAACGAAGTGGTAAACACTGCATAAAGGGCTGAAAATGATACCACAATAATACAAAGAAGATAATTATAAATCTTCCCCAACAGGGGTACCAGCTTTCAACTTTTTCAAGGTGACCCGTGTTCGTGCACCTGAAACAGATGTAACATCTGAAGAACGACCTCCTTTAGAAGTTTTTGAAACTCCAGTAACAGTTGCCTTTAATTTGGAAAGTTTACGTTTTTCATATACAGGGGCACTAAGATCGGATTCACTGGCGGAATCACTGTGAGTGATTGCACATTCCGGTCACGGTTGGTATTTGAGTCGGCTACCAATGGCACAACAGACTGATTATCGTGGTCCAAGGGAGCACTAGAATCCATTTGTAAATCCTTTACTGACTGTTGGTCACCTACCTGAGGTAGTTGTCCTTCCTTGAGAATTTCTTGGGCCTTGCATTCAGGAGTAGACTGAGGTACTGCAGTAGATTCCAGAGGGGCAATAACTTCCGGGTCAGTAGTACGATCTTCTTCCATTTGTAGGTCGGGGCGAATGACGGGATCGTGGGATGTTTCAGGTGCTGGAACGTCATGACTTGAAGAAATACCAGGGTGAGCAGAAGTGAGCAGAGGAAATTCCGTATAGTTATCAGTATGCAGAGGCACCTTTTCATGTGGGAGATTATAAGGGGTACGAAGCGGTGACAGGGGAGAACTGCGAACTGGCGGGTGAACTTTGAAGGGCGGACCTTTTTTTCGGGGGCATTCTTGAACAAAATGGTCCTGTGAATTGCACAACGCGCAAGTTTGGATTTGACCGGAATAACTACAGAAGAGGCGCAAACCACACACAGTAATAAATGAAGGAATATTTTGTTTAACCTTCATTTTCATTAATTTACGTCCAGTACGGGTGACATAGACATGATCCGCAGAATACTGTTCGTCTAGGATTGACTGTATTTCACTATACTGAGAAAACACTCGTGTTAACTGTTGATTACTAAGTTCCATGGGGCACAAAGACACCTTAACGACGGTAATACTGTTGTCAGCGAGATCAATAGGAAGTAAATATTCCTTGTCGCTATCGGTGAATTTGACTTCACCATGAGTAGAAGATAGAATTCGTTCACACAGAACCTTGTTGACTAACTTAATATACAGTTGTTTCTTGATATAGTCCAGTTCAATGCTGTGTATTTGATCTATGGTTAATTTAAACGTGTTTCGGATCCATTCATGGACAAAAATTGTAGAAGGCTTTTGACTTACTTGACCAAAATTTATACGTAAGGTATTTTCACGTAAACAACTCATGTCGAAATTTCGTCGTAGAACGACCACAAAATCACTCGAAGAAATAAATATATGAAGAGCTAGAAGACACTAATAAATTCAATATCCCACTAAGATAATCGCACAGTACACAAACTTAAATCGACTCGTCGTGTGTTACAACACTAACAGCGAGCGAGAGACGATGTGAATAGCACGAAGTCTCACGAACGTATGACCTCGTCACTTCACCTTTTACCTAAACTATTAGCTAGTCAAAATCGATGCGTGTAAGACATATAAAAAATACTAATGCTCGTATAAAAAGACGTTCCTTATGAGTGTCACAATGACCTACTCGAGATTTCCTTGTTTAACTCGAAAACACGTTATATAGACCTTCGTCAATGAGGAAAATATTACGAAACGTTCTTCAAGTTGAGGCTACCTCATCGTTTTTAGCTGTTCCCGATTTACATTACTACTGTTATTCCTCATAGTAACTTCTAATTTCCAAAGAAGAAAAGCCGGCAGCATATACGCCGATCCCAAGAGTTTCAGTATTCGCGCGCTACCCTAGCCACTGTTAAATATACAGAAAAAATTGAGCAAGAGAACAGAACCTAACCAACCCCTACGGAGCTTCTAACCAGTTCCTACTACTACTACTACTACTACTACTGCTACTGCCATTATTATTGTTATTATTATTATTATTATTATTATTATTATTATTATTACTATCATTATTCCTACTACTACTATTACTACTACTACTACTACTACTACTACTACAACTTTCACTATGGATCCGTATAGTAAAACAACAAGCTTATTTTAATAAGAAATAGAGTTATGAAAATTTAAAAAAAATAATCGCTAAATCACATTTTTTAGTATTACTTTTAATCCTATTTTAATGAAGAAAGTGTTATAAAAACTTTTAAAAAAATTAAAGATAAATCCTTGGGCAGGGTTTGAACCCACGCCAAAAACGATTTACAATATTGGGTTGTTGCGCTAACCCACTCGGCCACGAGGACCGATTTACTTTCTGCTATATGTAGGTCATAACTATTGATGTCCTATCAGCATCGGCCAATAAGATCAGAGGATATCTGAAATTCTTGGAATTTGCGAAAATTCAAGCCTTCAGACATTATTTTCGCATTCTTTGAATTGCATCAACACGTGTAGAAAAAGAAAGTTCTATTTTTATCTTCCGTAACTACTAGTTCATTGTTTTATCTCTGTATGAGGAATTTATGGTGGATTGGCAAATTATGAAACTCAAATGGCAGAGAAACAGGTTAGAATTCCGTTGTGGCAATCAGTTTTTCTTAATTGGAAGGTATTGTTTTCGTAATTGATTTTCTAATTCTGTTATTCCTTTATTATTATTGGGTTAAGTTTAGAGTTGCCCCTCCGTTTTTTTTTTAAATAAAAATTAGGAAAATTTATATGAAAAAATGGGGTAAGAAACGATGATCTGGAATTCTTATGTGATGTTTAGGTGTGAAAGTTTGGCAGTAAAGTTATGTTTAATACGAAAAAAAATTGTAGAAGTGAGTACTATTTGCAAGACGATGACTGAAGGGCATGGTAGTCGTATAGGATGGGTAATCGGTGTATTGAATATGATATTTTCCCATTGCGTTTTATAGAATTATATTTGAATAATGAAGAAAATCTATTAATTTTTTTAGAACCATGGATTATGGAATTTAAGTGATAATTAAAACTTACATGAGAACCTGTTCCATTCACTGTTCTAGTCTAACTAAAGTCTTACCAGACAACCTAACCGAACCTAAAACCAGAGTAGATTCATATTGAAACTTTTAAACTACTTTAATTTATCACGTTCAAAGATCCGTAAAAGAATATTAATTCACTGAAACAATTAAGAATACTACTTCTATCTAAAAAAAAGAAATATAATATATGTTATTTATGAATATGTTAATTCTTAAAGGAAGAGAAAGAAAAAATACAATGAGATCCAAAAAGCTTATATATATTATTCCACAGAGACTGGAGCATACGCTTCATAAAAGTCAGATTCAAAGCAATTAGAAACTATTTTATAATAAGTAAATACTCATTTTATGATTGAGGTGGCAGAAGAGAAGATAAGATTTATTTTGAACGAAGATATTTGTGTATCTACAACTTGTTTTCCAGTTTAGAGGTCTCCAGCAATATTTTCCAGTATGCCATGCGGGCACATTTTTGCCCCGAAAAAAAGTCGCCAATGTAATTAGGATATAAAGAATATAACGTTTCCGTATATGTTTTTCTGAACTCATTGAACCAAACCCGGATCCTTTTACTATATCTATATGATTTTTTTTATTTTTTTACATTGCTAGCTAAGGCTAGCTACCTCTGAGAGGGTTACGCTCTCTTTTAGGGAAGTGATTTGAAAGGATTGTGGGTTTTTAGGTCGGTGGTTGGTCTAAGTGCTTTATTTATTTACTTCATAGCAGTAATGGTCATAAGGAACTTTGCGTTCCTTAACATTAGGTGGAGAGATAAACATAAATACATGTATTCAACATAAAACATACATATATAGCTGTTATGAAAGTAGATGAACAATGATCTACAAAATATTAAATGAGGAACACTAAACAATATACAATAAACACGATCAGGAGAATAGCAGATAAGCGATAGTAATGGAGTATTATAGTTATATAATTGATGAGGATGAAGTATGAGATGAGGTGCAATCACAGGACAACACATAGGAAAATGTTAACAGACGAATGCAGTTATCTTCTTGCCTAGAGGGACTCTAGGCTATAATGAGAGACATGATGAACCCAAGTTAGTATGAGAATATTACTGTGCATGAAATGATGGAAAAATGAGAGGTAAATGAGCTTGAGTGATGCAATCGTTCAGAAGCAAGAGTGAGGGATCATCAGGAGGAAGAGTGTAATGGTATAACGTAAACAAAAGAGATAATGGAGTGTGAAGATAACGGGTAGGTGTAGGATGTAGTGCTAAATAGTGCATTGTGTCGAAAAGTAGTGGATGTTGTATTTGAAATCGGCGGCGTATGTATGAGAGTCGAAGGGATTCAAGATGGTACTGCAGGGCGGGAAAAGTAATGCGCTGATATAATTCTCGTGTAGGGCTAGGTAATTTGATGCGATAAGCAATTCGGAAAGCATGGCGTTCGAGAATAAGAAGTTTGTGGTAGAATTTTTCTGATGCGGCAATCCAAGCTGTGAAACCATATGTGAGAGTAGGGCGAAGAAAGACTTTGTAGGTGTTCAAGACTGTGTGTGATTTGAGACCCCACGTGGTTCCTGCTAGACGTTTAAGCTTTTGTTGAAATTGTTTTAAGGTGTTGCATCCAGGTGAGGTGTGTGTCAAACGTAATGCCTAAGTATGTGACTGCTTCTGTAGCTTGCAGAGGAACCTGGTCTAAGTGGAGAGATAGGCAACGTCGATTTCTGCGGACTTTAGTTGTTTTCTTTGGTGGAATGAAGATGATAGCCTACGTTCTTGTAGCATTGATGTTGAGTTTCCAGTGTCGGCACCAAAGGCAGAAGTCAGAGATGGCTGTTTGTAAGATCTTATTTATATGCTGGATGGATGTTCCTAGAGCGAGAAAAGCAGTATCATCTGCATACTGGAAAGAATAAATGTTGTCTGGAAGGTGTGGCATGTCAGCAACAAACAGAATGTATAACAAAGGTGAAAGGGCAGAACCCTGTGGAACTCCTGACAGTAAGAAGATGGGATGAGGCAAATGTTCGTTAACGGCAACATAGGTGATACGACCTGAGAGGAAGTTAAAGATAAGTCGTATGTATGCCGGAGGAAGTTGGAGCTTAATCAGTTTATAAATAAGACCGAGATGCCACACTTTATCGAAAGCTTTCTCGAGATCGAATAAGACTAAACATGATGGTTTCACTCTATTATAATGCGTAGTGATAAGGTTTGTGAGACGTAAGAGTTGATCGTTTATGGAGAAAAAAGGACGGAAGCCTGCTTGAGTGAGAGGAATGACATTTCTGGTGTTGAGGTAAGTATGAAGCCGTTTAACGAGAATGCGTTCGAGAATTTTGGTAAATGTGCTTGTGAGCTGGATTGCCCCGTAAGAGGAGATCTCATGAGGAGGTTTATGTGGTTTTTGAAACATAAGAGTTTTAGATGTTTTCCAGGGTAGAGGAAAGTAACCTGTACGCAGTACGAAGGTGAAGAGATTGGCGATGAGGATGAGTAATGTAGGTTGACACTCTCTGATCTGGCGATAGGTAATATTATCAAAGCAAGGCGCTGTGTTTCGTTTACATTTGACAGTATCTGTGACCTCGTCAACAGTGATAGGTGAATTAATAGCTTGGTTTACACTGAGTTCGTGCATGGTGTTAGGTTGCAAGATATCTATATGTAAATTTCTTCGTCTTTATTTAACCGGATTTCAACCTTGTCTTTGCCTGCTTCTAGTCCGAGGAATGCTCTAACGTCGCAATACCCAAAATTGACACAAAATTGATTGTTCCCTTAGAATAGGTTTGAACTTTCTTTTCAGAAAGTTTAAACTCTCTAGCATTAAATTTGTGGAAACAGCAGAGAAAATATAAAAATACGTTACTTGTGTAGGAGAACAGTGTTGCCATCTATTGTCGCCTATCTCCTTTTACACCAACCACCAAGGAATAACATTACTTGTGTCAACGGACTAGTGGATAACGAAATATGTTAACAATTGCGAGAATCAAAATATCCAGCAAACTATACTTGATACGAAAAAAGCTTTCTGGATCAATTTCCAGATCATACAATTGAACTAACTACAGTGTCGCCAGAATATCAAAACCTGAAAAGTTTTGGTTAACCCGACAGCACTGGTGTCAAGCCACACAGACACAGTCTTTTGATCTTGAGCTAAGTAAAATCAACCTTGAATAGTAATAAATCTCATAAAATGTCTATTGCCCCAATCACTTTTTTGTTCCTGGAGGCATTAACACTCAACTTAGAAAACTCAATAAATGTAAAATCACTAAATATACAATTAAATGTAATTCATAAATGTTGCGAGACTGCGAGAAGTCTCGGGAGACTTCTCGTGCGAGACTTAACCGAGTCTCGTCTAGCGTCTCGTCTCGCATGTTTTAGTCTCGTCTCGCGTCTCGCATAAAATTTTCACTCTCGTCCGTCTCGTGTCTCGTCTCGCAAATGCGAGACCAGACGCGAGACGAGACAAGACTTCTCGCGTCTCGCGTGCATCCCTATTAGTTACTGATAAAATGGCCAATTCTACGCGTACTTGTACTTCTATAACAGGATTTTTATACGTAGATATCTCCACCAGCCCCCGGAATAAAATCTTCTGAAACACTGATCTCAATGAACGCTTTACATTGTATTTGAATCTGGAGCACTATCACAAAATAATTAAACTTGAATCGATTGAAAAATGGAAGTGAAAGCTGTTTGTAAGAATCATTTTTTAAAAAATGCTTTAGGTATTCCCTGTTCTTTGTAGGATTTGAAACATTGAATCATTTGGATCATTTGAAATAATCAAAGATGGTATACATTTCGAAGGCAAATAATTTATTCCGAGTTAATAAATTTTTAAGCAAATTCAGAAACTGTGTTTGTATTTTTCGAGACGAAACATTTCACGAATTGTTTCGTATTGTATCATGTCTCGCTTCAAAGAGTCCTGTCTCGTCTCGTTGCAACACTAAGAGACAGAGATGGAGTGGGTCAGGGGGTCAAGTTGTCAAGTTTTCTGAGTTGGTCAGTGGATCGTGGGTCAACAGCATGTGACGCAGCACCCACCGTGACCCAGTGCGACCCACCACTCACTGTGACCCACCACCCACCGTGACCCACTGCGACCCATCGACTCAGTATGATCTACCGACCCACTATGCTCACTGCATTGTTGTCAGTATCTTCTGAAGACTGGTAAATTTGTCTTCGTTTTACTTTCGAGACCTTCATTTTCCATTTGTTTCTGTCTACTTACCTAAGGTGAGTAAATCTAACCAAGTGAAAAAAGAACTTCAGGCACTTTTGGATATTGATATTTTTAATTGTAATAATAGCAATAGGACTTATACTACTACTTGGCTTTCGAGACCTTTGAGTTTTTAGAGGAGCTAACTACTGAAAAAAATTCATTTTTGAATCACTGTAATATATAAATTATTTTTTAAAAATTCATGCAACTATATGTGCCTAATCATCAGGGTCAAATTGCAAAGTCAAATGAAATTACTTTTGGTATATAGTTAGGCCTTTTCTTCCAAACTGGGATGTTATATTTCTTTCATTATAATGCATAATATCCTAAGGAGGTAGTGAGAATCCGAATTTTTGAGAAAAAAATGAGTATCTCGCAAGCCATTAATCTTGCGGAGCTGAAATTCAGAGTATTAACTCTTTATTGAAAATAAACTTCCTAACATTTTTTAAAAATTCTTCTTTATGGGGGGGGGGGTGCACTTTCTACATATGGAAAATTAGTAGTGAGTTGGTTTGTAAAAAGGATCGAAAACGATCGATGTTATATAAGAAAAAAATCAGAAACAAAAAATACAGTGCTTGGCTTCATATATCCATTGCTTTCTACTATAATAATTGCTGAAGTTTATGTTTATTATATGGAGCGCTTACAGCACAGGGCAATCAACCCATTAAGTTGTGAGAAAAATAGGCATAAAATTTATACTGTAAGCTAAATTACACGGAAATTTTAAGTTTGAAATGAAATGAAATGAAATCTTTGAGTTTTACGTCCCACGGTTATGCCGGTTAGGCTAAAGGAGACGGTGATGATGAGAGATGAGTGAAATGGTGGAATGAAGAAAGTGGGAGGAAACGGGAGAACCCCGAGAAAACCCACGTGCACGATGTTTTTTATGTTCTTCTAGAGATTCGATAGCGAGATGGCTCACATCAAAAAATGAGAGAATTAGTGCTCTGACAATCTGGTAGAAATACAACATGCCATATATACATTACTGTGATTACATTACTATTTATTCAATTATTATTTTGCTTAGAGCTTTCTTACTCTCCAGGGTCTCTTCAAGGTTATACAATTACTCTTCACTTGTGTCGCGAAAAAATATTCAGCTTGCAAATTTATTTCGAGAACTTCTCATTCCCTAATACATGTTTATTCTCTCAATTTCTACGTACAGCCGACAAACTTACACAGAATCTCAACAGAGTTCAAATGTGAGGTGTCTGCTGTGAAACACAGGTCAGTTATATGGGAGGGGCTTTTAGAGTGCAATTCTAGGAACACTGTTGGCTTTTAGAGTGTAATTCCAGGAACGCTGTAGGGGATCATCCCGCTCCACCTGAGACAAAAGAAAAAGAAAAAAGAAATCTGGCAGCACACAACTAATTCACACTGGTTACAAAGCTGGCACAACAAAGTTCTGAATGAAAGATGTTTATTTATTTATTTATTTTTTTTTTTTTTGCACTATTCCATTTTCCGAACAATAACATTTACCGATGACCTGTTAGCCCCTCCACCACAGCCACTATGAAAACAAATTCAATCGGAATTTGGCCAGCTCGTTTGATCACGAATAATTATCGTTTGATCCCAACGCATAATGACGTATTACACACAATTTGGCTAGGGCTTGTTAGCCCTTGATAATCGACATGTACCATTTCATAGATATTTCAATCGTAAATAAGTAAGCAAAGTTTCGTTAGTTTCTGGTAGAAAGTATGACAGATAAAGTTGATTGTTTATATAACAATGGTGGCTTCTAACAATGAAACTATCATCAACAACTGAAATCGACAAGTACCATTTCATAGATATCTCAGTGGTAATCCGATGGTTGTGCCAAGTTTGGTCAGTTTCTGGTACAAAATATAGCAAAGCTGATTCTTTGTTTAACGATGGTGGCCTTCAACAATGAAACTAACAACAATATGTGAAATCAACACGTACTATTCCCTACATATTTCTATCTTAAATGGGTGCGCAAAGTTTGGTTAGTTTGTGGTAGAAAGTATAAAAGATAAAGTTGATTGTTTATTTAACAAAGGAGAAATGCAATGATTGTGTATTTAACAATGGTGATCTTCAACAATGAAACAAAAACAATATGTGAAATCCACACGTACCATTCCATAGATATTTCAATCTTAAATGGGTGTGCAAAGTTTGGCCAGTTTCTGGTAAAAAGTATGGCTGATAAAGATGATTGTTTATTTAATAATGGTTTCCCCTAACAATAAAACTAACAACAATATGTGAAATCGACACGTATCATTACATAGACATCTTAGTTGTAAATGAGTGTGCCAAGTGTGGTTAGTTTGTGGTAGAAAGTATGGCAGATAAAGTTGTTTGTTAATTTAACAATTTAGAAATCCATCGATTGTGTATTTAATAATGGTGGTCTTCAGCAACGAAACTAACAACAATACATGAAATCGACACGTAGAATTCCCTAGATATTTAAAACTTAAATTTGTTGCAAAATTTGGTCAATTCCTGGTAGAAAGTATGGCAGATAAATTTGATTGTTTATTTAAAACAGTAGCTTATAACAATGAAACTAACAACAATACGTGAAATCGGCAGGTACCATTCCCCAGATATCTTAGTTGTAATCCGATGGGTGTGCCAAGTTTGGTCAGTTGGTGGTAGAAAGTGTGGCAGATAAAGTTGATTGTATATTTAACGATGGTGACCTTCAACAATGAAACTAACAACAATATATGGAATCCACACGTACCATTCCCTAGATATTTTAATCTTAAATGGGTGTGCAAAGTTTCTTCATTTTCTGGTAGAAAGTACGGCAGATAAAGTTGATTGTTTACTTCACGACGGTGGCCTCTAACAATGAAACTAACAACAATACGTGAAATCGGCAGGTACCATTCCCAAGATATCTTAGTTGTAATCCGATGGGTGTGCCAAGTTTGGTCAGTTGGTGGTAGAAAGTATGGCAAATAAAGTTGATTGTATATTTAACGATGGTGGCCTTCAACAATGAAACTAACAACAATATGTGGAATCCACACGTACCATTCCCTAGATATCTCAATCTTAAATGGGTGTGCAAAGCTTGGTCAGTTTCTGGTAGAAAGTACGGCAGTTAAAGTTGACTGTAAATTTAATAATGAAGAAATCCAACGATTGTGTATTTAACAATGGTGGCCTTCAACAATGAAACTAACAACAATATGTGGAATCCACACATACCATTCCCTAGATATCTCAATTTTAGATGGGTGTGCAAAGTTCCTTCACTTTCTGGTAGAAAGTACGACAGATAAAGATGATTGTTTACTTAACAACGGTGGCCTCTAACAATGAAACTAACAACAATACGTGAAATCGACAGGTACCATTCCCAAGATATCTCAGTTGTAATCCGATGGGTGTGCCAAGTTTGGTCTGTTGATGGTAGAAAGTACGACAGATAAAGTTGATTGTTTACTAAACAATTGTGGCCCCTAACAATAAAAGTAACAACAATAAGTGAAATCGACACGTACCATTTCATAGATATCTCAATCGTTTATGAGTGTGCAAAGTTTGGTTAGTTTGTGGTAGAAATTATGGCAGATAAAGTTGATCGTTTATTTGACAATGTAGAAATCCAACGATTTTGTATTTAACAATGCTGGTCTTCAACAATGAAATTAACAACAATATGACAAATCGACACATATCCTTCCCTAGGTATTTCAATCTTAAATGGGTGTGCCAAGTTTGGTCAGTTTCTGGTAGAAAGTATGGCAGATAAAGTTGATTGTTTATTTAACAATGGTGGCTTCTACAATGAAACTATCAACAACAAGGAAATCGACACGTACCGTTCCATAGAAATCTCAAATCGTAAATGAGTGAGCCAAATTTGGTTAGTTTGTGATAGGAGTGCAAAATAAAGTTGATTTTTTATGTAACAATTTAGAAATCCAACGATTGTTTATTTAACAATGGTGGCCTTCAACAATGAAAGAACAACAATATGTGAAATCGACACTTACCATTCCATAGATATCTCAATCGTTCATGAGTGTGCAAAGTTTGCTTAGTTTGTGGTAGAAAGTATGGCAGATAAAGTTGGTCGTTTATTTAACAATGGAGAAATCCAACGAATGTTTATTTAACAATGGTGATCTTCAACAATGAAATTAACAACAATATGAGAAAACGACACATATCTTTCTCTAGATATTTCAATCTTAAATGTGTGTGCACGGTTTGGTCAGTTTCTGGTAATTGTTCATTCAACAATGGCGGCCTCTAACAATGAAAGTAACGGCAATAAGTGAAATCGACACGTACCATTCCATAGATATCTCAATCGTAAATGAGTGTGCCAAGCTTGGTTAGTTTGTGACAGAAAGTATGGCAGATAAAGTTGATTGTTTATTTAACAATGGAGAAATCCAACGATTGTTTATTTAACAATGGTGGTCTCGAACAATGAAACTAACAACAATATGTGAAATTGACTGGTACCATTCAGTAGATATCTCTGTGCTAATCCGATGGATGTGCCAAGTTTGGTCAGTTTGTGATAGAAAGTGTGGCAGATAAAGTTCATTGTTTATTTAACAATGGTGGCCTTCAACAATGAAACTAACAACAATATGTGAAATCCACACGTACCATTCTCTGGATATTTCAATCTTAAATGGGTGTGCTAAGTTTGGTCAGTTTCTGGTAGAAAGTACGGCAGATAAAGTTGATTGTTTACTTAACAATGGTGGCCTCTAACAATGAAACTAATAACAGTGTGTGAAATGGACAGTACCATTCCTTAGATTTTGTAACGTCCATTAATCAGATTATATCCGTTTTTGCTTAATTTTTCAATTGTTTATTTTATTTTTGATTGTTTTAATTTTATTAGTTGTATATGTTAATATTGGTGACGGTGGCGCCATCTACCGTTTTAGAAACCAACGTTATTTGGACGTTATGAATAACCTTAAATGCACACTTTTGCCTTCCTTTGCATTCACTTACAGAACAGAAACTGTTTTGTGACTATTTCGAGGTCTTTAAATTATTTTTATGTTGTTAATATTTAATGTTTATCTTTTTTATAATTAATAATACTTCAGAGCGAAGTGATCTGTTAGAAATGTATTTAGTACTTTGTTTTAACTTTCCGATAATTGTAGTTTTTATTTTATAGGTCAGAATGGAATTGGCACCTAGTAGCTCGTTGAGTCAGCCACTCGAAAACAGTTATATCAAGTTTAGTAATGTCTCTGGGAGAGCTGTGGAAATTCTATATAAGAGTAACCCCAAGGAACTTACTTCCTTGCTAGTGAGTATACATCTTTTCAAAATGCTATTTTTATGCTCCGATCATGAGGGAAAAAATGAATATGTAGTATCAGCGGGGCAGTCGTAAGTGTATATCTTTGTTTCATATTATTACTTCCTTTCAGTCTATAGATCATTCTTTTCAGACTCATATTTTAACATATTGCTGAACATATATTAAAACAATATCTTTATTGTCATCAAGAACAGTTTGCATGCAATATATTTCATTTATTGGAACTATTCTACGTATATTAATTATTTTATCTTTTCTATTTGCTCGATTTGAGGGATGAAATATGGAATATGCCATTGATATTTCTTATAACATTTATTTAGAAGTATTGTGCATTATCATTAAAATGAATAACCAGAGGATCAATATTTTTTTTGTTCTTCTTCTTATTATTATCATCTTTCACTAATTATACCATTTTGTTTCAGTGGAAAAGTCGAGAAACATTCTTGGGACTTTCACATTCTATTTACAAACGACAAACATGTCACTTCCTCGCACTAATCGTTTGAGGTAAACTGTCACATTACTATATTTCGCACGTTGAAAATTTGCAGGTTCCGAAATGAATGACCCGAACTCAGAAGGCTATATGTTTTATATGAATGAATATGGAACCTTGTATCAAATTTATAACGCACATAGAAACTCGAAGTTTCTTTTGGGGCCAGTTGTGAAATGTTGGTTTACGTGGTTGTGCGTAAAAGTTTTCTTGTTCACTGCAAATAATAATCAAACTCTTCCCATACTTGCGCAGGCGTTCCAGGGTTTGCTACAACCAGTGTTGTTGCTATACAGTGTTACTGTTTGCCTTGATGGAAGGAGAAGCAGATAGACGGAGTCCTTCAGCCTCCCCCTTACATAATTCACATTGAGTATTGTATGAGCGAACAAGCTATCTCGGCACCAACTCGTAAGATACCTCTATCGACAAGCATCACAAACTTGCAACTATCTGTAAAACAAAACGTGATTTTCGAGGTTTATTTTAAAATTTTCTGCAAGGTTCTACCTTCATTGTTGCAAAAGCTATGCCGTTATGAAAGAGAGTCGTTCTTCTTGAAACAGTCTGTCTGTGACACTTGAAATGCAACTTATAAAATACGGATGTTTCATTTCGGATATTTTAAAGTTGGAAATATGTCGAAATCGCATATAAATTTGACCATTATTATTTATGTACCTGCAAATTAGTTGGTGCAAAAACTCCGTTCCTCCTGCTCCTCCTCCTACTACTACTATTACTACTGCTACCACTACTACTACTACTACTACTACAACTACTACCACTACTACTATTACTACTACTACTACTACTACTACTACTACTACTACCACTACTACTACTACTACTAATAATAATAATAATAATAATAATAATAATAAGAAGAAGAAGAAGAAATGTAGAATTAAAGTTCCTAATTAACCACAATTGTAACATATCTAGATATAGTTTCCATCTAATAAAGGGTTTGCTCAATAATTCGAAATCATTACTAACGCAAACAAAATTGTCTGTCGATATATATATATATATATATATATATATATATATATATATATATATATATATATATATATATATATATTAATTATATATAAAACTACATGAGCTGACATAAATTATTGAGCACTTCCTGTAGGGCTACAATGATTAAATTTGGTATGATTGTTACTTTCCAGAACTACCCCACAGGAAAATTGCCAATAGTGACTTTTTTATTTTTAGGGGGGTCGAAAGAGAAGATGAAAAATTTCCCCATGTTATTTAAATAGACCTATTTTGGACTTATAATCTCAAGTTTTAGGTACTTAGAATAGGAATAAAAACTTGAAATTCCATATGCTTGTACGTTTTCATTATCACTACCTAAGTAAATCAGCAAAAATTTAAAAAAAATCCAAGTTTACAGCGGTTTTATGTGGAACTGAAAAATCTTTCCCATGTTATTTATATGGAACACGTTTTACATCCCCAAATTATTCAGCACTTCCTGTAGGGCTGGAATGATAAAATTTGACATGATTGTAGCCTTTCTGGACGTTTGCGTGTTACTTGCCACGGTGTTACTTGCCACTATTGGAATTTCGTGTTACTTGCCACGGTTACCTTATCGCATATTTATCTGTCTATGACAGCGTGTCCGTTGCCACGCACCTGCATCTAGATTTGACCTTGAGGGGGTGGGAGTAATTTCCCAAGCAATTTTCAAAACAAGGCAATCACCTGAAACGCAAGAAACAAAGCAAATTTCTGATTTAAGAGCCGGCGGGAGTCAAGTGACCTTGACGAATCGAGGATAGAGTTTCTCCTTGCAGTTCAAAGTGTTTCCTTATTTTGGCAACAGATGGGGTTGTCGCTGAAATGCCGTCAAAGCAAATGCACCCGTCCTTTTCCTTCGTTTTCCCCTGCATGTGGTCAAAGTTGGACAGCGTAGGAGGGGGATGGTTACGGCTGTAAATGGGACAGAAGAGTGAAATTCTTTTCTTTTGGCTGAAAGAGAAACAGAACTGAAGAAACAAATAAATAAGAGGGACCAACATGATATCAGCCGTCAGCTCCCTGTCAGAGAGCCGCTCAAATACCTACAACGGTCACAAACATACCATAGAGAACTAAAGCACTTGTCGCCTGTCTCTTTCTCAAAGGATTCTACCTATTTTAAATAACAGAATAGTGCGGGAAGAATCTGATATAAAATGAAGAACCATGCCAATATATAAAAAAAAAAAAAACACACACGGGAGAGTCGATATTCTAATTTATTTAGGGCCTTCGTGGTTGAAAAAAGAAAACTTGGAATTGAAAGGCAGAAAACCCAGACAAAGATTTGAAATGTATTGACAATGTGAATCATTTTTTTTAGTGGAATCCATTTCCTTATTTTCTTTTCAAAATATGACCACCAGATTTACCCTCTCTCTCGCCTTCACATTCGAATGGTCCTGGGATCGATACCAGTTGCTGACCATCCTGAGTTTTTCCTATTATAACAGGAAAAAGCAGCAATGTTACATTCAGCCTTGGGGGCCGGCTTAGAAGGACAGGAGGGAGCACATGCCCTGCTTGATGTTGGTTTTTATTGGGGGAAATAGACCACTTCATTAACAATAGAATTAAAAAATGTGTCACTCATGTCCAAAATTATTGTCGCATGTCTTTAAATATGTTATTGTAGGAATATAATTTGATAACGAATTCACCCGGTATTTCTTATAATGTTAGTATGCGTACAATCGGCAAAGACATGTATGTGGCAAATTTCATGTCAAAAGAGCAGTAAATAAGAACAATAAAACGAAAACAAAACTTTCGTGTCCATTTAGCAACATTTTATTTTACTCATTCTAATCTTCGTATTTATAATTACTGTATTTTCCTATGAAATTTACCACATATATTTCCCGATTGTACACATAGTATCAGTATTAAAAGTCTCCTGCAAAATCATTATTACATGATATTTTTACAAGAAGACAGTTATAGAAATGCGACAATCATTTTGGACATGAGTGTACAAGGATGTAACAGGTGTTTGTTTCAAACATTAAATAAGTGTTCGTATAAATTGAACTTATTTCCTGACGTCATAGAACTAAGAACTGTTGCAGAGCGATGTAAGTCCGGTGACAATACAATATTCCATTCTTACTTTCATACTTTGCAATATATCTATTTATTTTAAAAGCAAATTTTAATATGTTTTTATTTTCAACTTCCTTATCCTAAAATAAATACTAGCCTTTAACCAGCCCTGGTATCCCTGGTTGCATATCACTTTAGGATTTGGAAAAGGTGTCCAACGAATTAAAAAAAATGATAAGACACCTTTTAAAGACATTCTTTTGTTAATAAATTCCCACTAAAAAGTTAAAAATAATTTTGTTTATGCAAAACTAAATAAAAAGAATAAAGTGCGTCATTTTAAGAATTTATAAAGTAACTGTAAGCCTATATGAGAGCGCATCCCTTTTTTTTAGTCACGCATAAACATTTTTTTTAAACTTTTAAGTGCGACTTGATTAATGAAAGAATATCTTTAAAATGTTTATTATTATCTTTTTTTATTATTGTTAATGTTTGCGTCCTTGGCATAGGGTGTTTATTTTGGTAAGGTACCGTATGGTACATTTCTATACTACTAGGGTATATTAAAATTTAGTTTCCTATGCGTTACTACATACATTAAAAAACATTTTTTTTAAAGAATTACTACCGAATATTACTACCGCTCCGCTAATAAGAGGGAGACAGATTGAGGATACCAAAGACCCCTACCGTTGATTGAGAAATATTTAGGTGTCGACACTGATGAGCAACATCTACATATGAATTTGAATGTTTTATGGGCTTTAGACAATTGATTCAGACCGGGAAACATGGGGGACAGAATGTTGGAAGCAAGTAGTCCAGTCCCTAGTTTGAATGCCTGGAATGAGTAAGGACTCTTCCCCCCTTGGTAAAACCTGCCGAAATTGGAAGCAATATCAAAGAAGCACTGCTTCGAAAAAAGAGGGAGCAAACATGCATAAATAGTCAGAGTCGGATTTAGGTTTAGTGGGGCCCCAAGCTGTTGAAGGTAATGGGGTCCTTTATGTGTCCAGATGAACATACGCACCCTACATACAGCAATGAAGAAACTAGAGATAATTTAGGAAGCAGACTGGTAGAAGGAGCCCTATTAATTACACGAACGTAGGCTGCACAGCAGGAAGCACTGTTGCTACGTATATATAAATTTTACTTTATTTTTTAAAATTTTCTTATATTTTAGAAATCCAATTTTTCTTTAGATTTTGGGGCCCCCAAGAGAGCAGGGTCCTAAGCTATAGCTTGTTTCGCTTACACGTAACTCCGGCACTGTAAATAGTATACATATACAGGCGCGGACCCAAGGGTGGCTATAGAGGCTATAGCCCCCCCCCCCCCCGTTGACGCTCAGGTATACACTGGATAAAATGGGCTTCAATCCTGTTTACTCTGGATAAAGAGGCAAACTATGGTTTACCTCCTCCCTTGATCATATCCTGGATCCGCCACTATATATAATAAGGAAAAGAAAGGAAAAGAAGGAAAGAGGAAAAGAAATAAGGAAAAGAAATATCCACGTTGGTTCTCGAAAGAAATTATTGAATTAGTAAAATTGAAAGAATATTATAGGAAGCATAAGAAAAACTCAGTATATAACACAATGATGTATAAAAATGTAAGATCAGAACTGAAACAAATGATCAAAGGAGCGTATAAAAAATATGTAAATGAGTCAGAATTAAAAATTAGAAATGATATAAGTGCATTCTGGTCATATATAAAAGACAGGAAAGTGACGAAAGTAGCACCCAATGTTATGACTCTAGATAACAGGGAATATTGTACTAATAAAGATATTGTTAATGGTTTTGCAACTCATTTTAAAGCTGTATATCTGGGAGTTCCATCAACTTATAGAGTGAATGACAGAAACAATTATTCTCAATTATATAGTACACTAAAGTTAGATCCTGTAAATGTGACAGAATATCAAAACGCTATCCGTAATTTAAAACCTAAGAGAACATGTGGAATAGATGGAATACCACCTTATATTATTAAGGGTTGCTCGGAGGTTTTAATGCGTCCTTTATGTTATATATATAATTTGGTGATTAAAAAACAGATGTTTCCAAATACCTGGAAGGTATCTCGTATTAGTCCAATCTTTAAGAGTGGAGAAAAAAATAAAATTGAAAATTACCGACCGATATCAATAATTTGTGCTCCAGCCAAGGTATTAGAATATATACTCTATATACGTATTTTTAATCACGTTAAGTCTTTTATTTATCAGAACCAACATGGATTTTTTACAGGTAGATCAACTGTTACAAATCTGATTAATTTTGTTGAAGATGTACAGGATGCATTGCATAAACAAAATAGAGTGGATACTATATACTTTGACTTCTCAAAGGCATTTGACAAAATTAATCATAATATTTTATTGAATAAATTGTCAAATTTTGGTTTGAGTTTGTTGTTTTTAAAATTAGTGGCATCGTATCTTGAATATAGAAAACAATATGTTTCATACAACGGTCATCAGTCTTCTTTTTATCAAATGAGTTCTGGCATACCGCAAGGCTCTAACTTAGGACCTTTATTTTTTCTAATATATGTAAATGATTTACCGTCTAAAATTAAACATTCGAACTGTATAATGTACGCGGATGAGTTAAAATTGTATAAAGAAATAAAAAATAAGAATGATGAATATATGTTACAATCCGATATTGCGGAAGTCTACAATTGGAGTGTTGAAAATATGTTGTATCTAAATTTACAAAAATGTCAATTTATGATAATAACTAAAAAGCGGAGCTATATTGATTGTAAATATTACTTAAATGGTGTTGAGTTGCAAAGGAAATAGGAGGTTAAAGACTTAGGTGTATATTTTAATAATAGCTTGTCATTTAAAAGTCATATTGATAATATAACGAATGATGCTTATCGAATGTTAGGTTTTATTATAAGAAGTACAAAAAATATCCATGATTTATCAGTTATTGAAATATTATATAATTCAATGATTCGAAGCAAATTGGAGTATGCATCAATAGTATGGTCACCAAGTTGTAAATCACAAAAAAATGAAATTGAAGCAATACAAAAGAAATTTTTAAGATACTTATATTTAAAAAAATATTCTGTTTCATCCTATCAGAGAAAAATTTCGTATATGTGGTTATTAAAGGAATTTCACTATGTCAAATTAACAAACAGAAGGATTGTAGCCCAGCAAATGTTCCTATATAAAATTATCAATGGATTAATTGATGATAGTACGTTTTTGGAAAGAATATGCTTTAACGCTACCCCATGTAAATTAAGAAATAGGAATCTTTTGGTAAATAAAATACCCAAAACAGTGGGATATAAAAATTCACCATTATTTGCAATGTGTGAAGCATACAACAAATTAGTAAAAATATGTGATTTGGATTTTAGTTGTAAAGTAAAAAATTATTGTAATTTGGTGGAAACTTATGTAAATTTGGAGTATATGTAAACCCCTGTCTGTAAATTGCAGCACATAATAGTATTAGGTAATGGTAATAGGTCGCAAAACATGAATACTTATGTATGTTGGCATTCTTGTACGTGTTTGTATTTTTCATTTTTGTGTTTCTTTATATTTTTTGTATTTTTTTATTCTAGTGTTTGTTTTAAATTGATAACATAGATGTAATATTTTATGTAAGACTCCTGTAATTGGGATTCTCCTGTTGGAGTCAGCGGATTTAAATAAATAAATAATATATATATATATATATATATATATATATATATATATATATATATATATATATATATATATATGTACATGTATGTATGTATATAAATGTGTGTGTCTAGTATGTTGTACGATGGAAGCTGATGAAAGAGCTTTATACCATATTATTCTTGATTTTTTGACAGGTAAACAAAGAATATTTCCGGTATTAATCTATCCTAAAGATTATAATAATGTATCTTATTTTTTCTCTTGCATGTATATTCTTAGTCCTGCAGGAAGTTTTCATTTCTTTCTTGGAATAGATAAACGAAGACTTTGGTTCGGCTTCTCCTTCACAAATTTTTGTCCAAAGGTTGACTTTATCGCTATAAACACAAATTACTTTTTCTCACAGAAACCATCTACAAACACACTGTACTGCTGAAACAGAAACCATCAACCAAAGAGGTCATAAATTTTGCCATTCCTCGTGTTTGAAGTTCCCGTTCTTCACAATGATTTCCTTCCTCTCGCCCCTGTTAAGAAGTTCAAAGTAGATTTTCAAAAGGACTGGCTCCTGCTGAGAAGAAAAGGGGGATGAGGAATGACTATAGTGCCATCTAGCAGTTATACGGCCAAGTACGTGAACACAAAAAAATCTGATTTCTGATTTCTGTAGATTCAATTATGAAGGATATAATTTCTCATCGATTGTGAAATGGATGTCTTTGGAAACAGCGAAAAAATAGTACAGTAGCGCACAAATACAAAGATTGTACTCCATTCTTAAAAAAGTCCGGAGATTTTAGCTCTTTTCCTTACTGTAAAAAAACAGAAGACTTTTCCGCCTGATTTTGATCATTTTCTTATGGAAATTTGGATTATAATTATCTGTATTTATAAGAAGAAAATATCACGCACAGCGTTCAAATTGCACCTTTAAAATGAGATGCATCATATTTAGTGCGCTACTGAGACATTTTTGCGAAAGAACGAAATGAAACCGTGATTTGCCTAGAAAATGGTTGAGATCCCATGTTAAATTGAACACCAATATTCCGGCCGCTGTGGCGCACTCCTTCTCCCTCTTAAGAAATAGGAACCTTGTTACAGAAGCGTCATTTCAAATTTTGCTAGGGGTGGGGTAAGATCCCTTGAAATAAGCAAAATTTTGTGTTTTTCACTGGTTTGCTACTATTCTGTTGATAAAATCTATATAAATCTCAAACTCAGGGGGGAAATGCCCCTCCCTGCCCCCTTAAATTACGCCCCTGCCTTGCTAAATTTATGCGTGTCACAAAACTCACAAAACTCGCACGAAATATAAGAAACAAAACAAGATTCTGATGAAAGGAGTATTCTTGCAAATCTACACAAACAATTGAAGTTCTTCAGTAATTCGAGCGCTCATTTTGCCGCCTGAAAGAATGGAAGAAACGCAATGATTTATATATTACATCACATTCGATCCATACTCCTAGGTGGTTCCAATAGGAACCTTGTCACTTGCGCGTCGCACGTCATAATGATTATAAGTGGGGTTTGTGGTGGACAAACACCGTGTAGATGGGTTTTCCCATTTCCTCCCACTTTCTTCATCTTGCCATTTCATTCATTCTCATCATCGCCGTCTCCTTTAGCCTACCCGGCATAACCGTGGAACAAAATTCCAAGGTTTCATTTCATTTTCATTTCAAAATGTAATAGACTCCTGTGTAAAAACCTGTGTTATTTTTTTCTTAGCTGGGAAGCTCATTCCAGTTTCTTACAATAGCGAAACACACTTTCTCCCACAATTTCTTCTCTCAATTTATATCTGAATATTCTTGCAAACTTTCCTTTTTATATAACGCTGGGTGTTTCTCTATTTCCTCAATTTTTCATTGTCTTTACCACTAATTAAAGACATGCATGTATTAGCTTCCATTGCGAACACTTCTTTTCATACTCTACACACGGAGCGAACTGTTATGTGAAAAAACTTGTAGAAAACATCTATTTTTTTTTAATCTCTCTGCTTGGATGTACCTCGGCAACTTTTCTGTCGCCGTCGCCGCAGTGAGCGGACCCCCATGAGACTTAGGCCTACCGCTCACTGGCAACATTTTGTCGGGCAACTATCTTGTTGCTCTGGCTAAATGCATTGAGTGTTATGGGAGTCCGCTCACTGAGGCGACGGCAACAGAAAAGTTGCCGAGGTGTCGCCAAGCAGGGCGACAGCAGGGCAACAGATCGGCGACTGAACAGTTGCGCAACATCTAAAAATGCATTGAGTCTTATGGGAATCCGCTCACTGAGGCGACGGCGACAGAAAAGTTGCCGAGGTACCACCAAGTAGAAAAGTAAAAAATAAAGTTTTTCTACAAGTTTTTTCAAGTAACAGTTCGTTTCGTGTGTAGTGCGTGAAAAGAAGTGTTCGCAACGGAAACTAATACATTCTTTTCTTAGTGACTAGCATGTCTTTAATTAGTGATAAAGTCTATGAAAAATTAATTGAGGAAATAGAGAAACACCCAGCGATAAAGAAGAAATATATATAAAGAAGAAATTATTGAAGGAAGTGTGTTTTCCTGTTGTAAGGAACTAGAGTGAGCTTTCCATCCAAGAAAAAAACAACACAGATAGGTACACTCATGTCCAAAATTATTGTCTATAAATATGTTTTTTGTAGGAATATAATTTGATAACGAATTCGTCCGGTATTTCTTATAATGTTAGTATGTGTATAATCAGCAAAGACATGTATGTGGAAAATTTCATGTCAAAAGAGTAAAAACAATAAAACGAAAATAAAACTTTATTGTCCATTTAGCAACATTTTGTTTTACTCATTCTAATTTTCGTATTTATAATTCTTTTCCTATGACATTTACCACAAATATACATTTCCCGATTATGCACATATTATCAGTATTAAAAGTATCCTCCAAAATCATTATCAAATTATATTCTTACAAGAAAACAGTTATAGATATGCGACAATCATTTTGGACATGAGCGTACATTAATCGATAATGACATATCGCTGTCATACTACACACTACTACTTTCATTAATTTTCCACAACTAGAAAAATAGAGATAAAATTATCATTATCAATTTTCTTTCCATTTCAAATATAAAAAAGAAAAAAACTGTACAGTATAAAAGTAGCCGATTTTAAAACGTGAAGAATACGCAGGAAGAACGAAGAAAGCCAATTTTTATTTTATGGCTATATGTAGAACATCTGAGAGTACAGTTACGGTACAGTGTTGTCGGATTGCCGCTTTTATTAGTTTCGTTCTCTTAGTTATTTACAGTCGTTTTATATTTTCGTTATTATTGTTATCTTTTGATTCGAATAATTCTTCCCGTTCGTATTAGCTTACATAATGCTGTTATTTTTGTCACTCATTGACGCTCAGGGACGTCATATAGGGAGCAGGAGGAGGCAAATGCCCCTCAAGAGTTTGAGAAATATATAGGCCTATATAAATACTCTAATTTATTGTCTATTAATATACTAGTACAAAACGTGAAAGTCTTATGTCGGTGGTGCTCTTGCCCCCCTCAAGCGAAGTTTGAAACGACGCCCCTGTTGACGCTACCTTCCAAAATTTGATAGCATTGGTGTAATTAGGATAATTAGATGGGAAGCCATGTCCCCCTTACTTCTAAAAATTGCAAGAACATTTTAGAAGATCTTGTTATAATAATGTTATATATGTCGTCTGAGTCTATCCCCCGTCCTCATTGTTAATCTTTTCAAATTATTTAGTTCCTCATTGTTAGTTCCACTCATGACTTTTTTGATCTTATAGACCTTTAACACGCTCGAAAACCTGTGCACGCTAATTTCGAGTGTGAATTGATTAAAAAAAAAGCCTCATGCAAATGGTACAGGTGCCCACGATAGGGTACATGTCTAATAGACCTTTCGTACTAATTTGAGGACGCTCAAGCCACTCAATTTTGAGATTATTTTTCTGGAGACCCCAGAGAGGGACATGTTAAGAAAATAGTTCTATTGGATTGAGCGTCTTGAAATTAGTAGAAAAGGAGGACTTTGAAATTTATCCAAGCAGGTCTTATTTCATTTATTTAAATTTATTTATTTAACCACTGGAATGGGCTATAGTTTTTAAAATGCCCGAAACAAGCGATTATATGAACTGTTCCGGTTGCCGATTATGTAAATTGTGATATCAAATGCTCGGCAACTTTTCTGTTGCCGTCGCCAGTGAGCGAGGGTATGGCAACAAAACTGTTTTGTCTTCGTAAAGTTGCTGACTGCAGGCGACATCGACGAGATAGTTGCGCAACTGTTTTGTCGCCAGTGAGCGGTAGGCCTTAGGCCTACCGCTCACTAGTAACATTTTATCGGGCAACTATCTTGTTGCTCTGGCTAAATGCATTGAGTCTTATGGGAGTCCGCTCACCGAGGCGACGGCGACAGAAAAGTTGCCGAGATGTCGCTAAGCAGGGCGACAGCAGGGCAACAGCTCAGCGACGGAACAGTTGCGCAACATCTAAAAATGAGTCTTATGGAAGTCCGCTCACTGAGGCGACTTCGACAGAAAAGTTGCCGAGGTACCTCCAAGTAGAAAGGTAAAAAATGAATTTTTTTCTACATTTTTTTTCACGTAACAGTTCGTTCCGTGTGTAGCGCGTGAAAAGAAGTGTTCGCAATGGAAACTAATACATTCTTTGACTAGTGACTAGCATGTCTTTAATTAGTGATAAAGACTATGAAAAATTGAGGAAGTGTGTTTCGCTGTTATAAGAAACTAGAATGACCTTTCCAGCCAAGAACAAACAACACAGATAGGTACATTATTCGATAATGACATATCGCTATCATACTACACACTACTACTTTCATTAATTTCCCACAACTAGAAAAAATACAGATAAAATTATCATTCTCAATTTTCTTTCCGTTTCAAATATAAAAAAGAAAAAAACTGTACAGTATAAAAATGGCCGGTTTTAAAACGTGAAGAATATGCGGGAAGAACGAAGAAAGACAATTTTTATTTTATGGCTATACGTAGAACATCTGAGAATACAGTTACGGTACGGTGTTGTCGGATTGCCGCTTTTGTTAATTTCCTTCTGTTAGTTATTTCCAGTCGTTTTATATTTTCGTTACTTTTGTTATCTTTTGATTCGAATAATGGTTCCCGTTCGTATTAGCTTACACAATGCTGTTATTTTTGTCACTCATTGACGCTCAGGGACGTCATATAGGGGGCAGGAGGGGGCAATTGCCCCCCAAGAGTTTGAGGAATACATAGGGTCTATACCTTAGTCAATTGTCTAATAATATACTAGTACAAAACGTGAAAGTCTTATGTCGGTGGTGCTCTTGCCCCCCTTAAGCGAAGTCTGAAATGACGCCACTGTTGACACTACCTTCCAAAGTTTGATAGCATTGGCGTAATTAGGATAATTGGCTGGGGAGCCATGGCCCCTTACTTCTAAAAATTGCAAGAACATTTTAGAGGATCTTGTTATAATAATGTTATATATGTCGTCTGAGTCTATCCCCAGCCCTCATTGTTAATCTCTTCAAATTATTTAGTTCCGCATTGTTAATTCCACTCATGACTTGTTTGAATGTGCACGCTAATTCCGAGTGTGAATTGGCTAAAATAAAACTCGTGCAAATGGTAAAGGTGCCCACGATAGGGCACATTTCTAATAGACCTTTCGTACGAAATTTTTAGGACGCTCAATCCACCCAATTTTGAGATTATTTCTCTCGAGACCCCGTAGATGGACATGTTAAGAAAACACTTCTATTGGATTGAGCGTCTTGAAATTAGTAGAAAAGGAGGACTTTGAAATTTGTCCAAGCGGGTCTTATTTCATTTATTTAAATTTATTTATTTAACCACTGGATGGGCGGTAGTTTTTTTTAATGCCCGAAATCAGCGATTATGTGAACTGTTCCGGTTGCCGATTATGTAAATTGTGATATCAAATGCTCGGCAACTTTTCTGTTGTCGTCGCCAGTGAGCGAGGATATGGCAACAAAACTGTTTTGTCTCCGTGAAGTTGCTGACTGCAGGCGACAGCGACGAGATAGTTGCGCAAATGTTTTGTCGCCAGTGAGCGCTGGTAACATTTTGTCGGGCAACTATCTTGTTGCTCTGGCTAAATGCATTGAGTCTTATGGGATCCGCCCACTGAGACGACGGCGACAGAAAAGTTGCCGAGGTGTTGCTAAGCAGGGTGACAGCAGGGCAACAGCTCGGCGACGGAACAGTTGCGCAACATCTAAAAATGCATTGAATCTTATGGGAGTCCGCCCACTGAGACGACGGCGACAGAAAAGTTGCCGAGGTGTTGCTAAACAGGGCGACAGCAGGGCAACAGCTCGGCGACGGAACAGTTGCGCAACATCTAAAAAATGCATTGAATCCTATGGGAGTCCGCTCACTGAGGCGACGGCGACAGAGAAGTTGAAAAGATATCTCCAAGTAGAAAGGTAAAAAATAAATGTTTTCTACAAGTTTTTTCACGTAACAGTTCGTTCCGTGTGTAGCGCGTGAAAAGAAGTGTTCGGAATGGAAACTAATACATTCTTTGATTAGTGACTAGCATGTATTTATTTAGTGATAAAGACTATGAAAAATTAATTGAGGAAATAGAGAAACGCCCAACATTAAAGAAGAAATATATATAAAGAAGAAATTGTGGAAGGAAGTGTGTTTCGCTGTTATAAGAAACTAGAATGAGCTTTCCAGCCAAGATAAAACAACTCCCACCATTTCAAGGTCAAATCTAGATGCAGATGCGTGGCAACGGACACGCTGTCATAGATATATAAATATGCGACAAGGTAACCGTGGCAAGTAACACAAAATTCCAATAGTGGCAAGTAACACCGTGGCAAGTAACGCGCAACGTTCTGGACAAACCCACAGGAAAATTGCCTAAGGTGGATGTTTTTAATTTTTAGTTGGTCTAAAGAACGGATGAAGAATTTCCTCATGTTATTTAAATGGGCCTTTTTTGGGGCCTATAATCGCATGTTTTAGATACTTAGAATTCGAATAAAAACTTGAAATTGGTATGCTTGTACGTTTTTGCTTGCGTTACCTAATTGAATCATCAGAAATAAAAATTTCCTAACGCAGAGTGGTTTTATGGGGAACTGAAAAATCTTCCCCATGCTATTTATATTGGACGACTTTTACACCCCAAAATGTTTAAGCCCTTCCGGCAGATTTAGAATGTTGAAATTTGGCATGATTGTAGCCTTCTAGGGCTAACCGACAGGAAAATTGACAACAGAGAATTTTAAAAATTTTTTAGTGGTCTAAAGGGGGATGAAGAAATTCCCATGTTATTTAAATGGGTGTTTTCTTGGGATACAAAATCTAATCTTTTAAATGGTTGAAATTGTAAAAGAAAGGACAGAATTGTTTGTTCAAGAGGTGCGAGGCCGTAAGCCGAGTAAAGACAGTGTGTGGGGGCGAAGCCCCCGGATGGGCAGATTCAGGAAGTATGAAGAGCAAGTTCATTAAATTCACTGTTGATGCGAAAACTGATAGATAAGAAATGCGAGGCCGTACGCAAAGCAGGCTCGTGGGTCTGGGGACGGAGCCTCCAGTTAGACAAAGTCTTGTATATAAAACTACATGAGCTGACAAATTATTGAGCAGTTCCTGTAGGGCTTAAATTTAGCATGATTATAGATTTTCGGGACAAACCCACAGGAAAATTGTCAAAACTAAACTTGTTATCTAATAACCATTTTGTTCTATGGAGATAAACGTTGGAACAGGAAATGATTAACTTGAACGACTTCCGATATGAACAGAGAGTAAACGGAGGAAATGAAACCTATCATTGGGATGGTGAATCGATTGCAACATCCGTTATCTCTTTATCTTTTACCATTTTCTTCTCATACCTGTCGACAGGCGGACGTACGAACGGACATAGCTGTACTATAAATCTTTAGGTACTTATGCATAGCACAGTTTGGAAGTCTCATACCAAAGTGAACCATATTCCTTTGTGCACTGAATGCCAATTTTCAGTATAAAACACTAGCTTCTGCCAGCAATCAAAACTGGATAATAGAAGTTTGTATGTAGTCAAGGGCGCCGATCCTGGGGGAGCCGGTGGGGCCCTCCCCCCAAAGCTCATGTGGGCCCCTGTTGTATTTATGAATATACAGCATTTGGTATAATTTGAATGCAATCTCTCTTAAAATCCTCATATATCTTAATGGACCCCCAAATTTACAGAGAAATCGGCGTCCTTGTCTGTAGTGAATGTCATGAGAAAACTTTGTCGTTTCTAAATACATTCACCTATACTTGATTTGTGTGATATACTTCATATAGAAAGAAAAAAATTTTGCTTTATTCGTATTAAGACTACTGTGCTAAGCGCAACACAGCGGTTTAGAACACGAGGGCACAAGCTACAAGTTAGTGGTTAGATGAGTCCCGCAGGTAACTGCCTAAAGGAAAGACACCTTTCCACAGCAGTAGTGGTAGAATAAGAATTAATACAAACAATTCTTGAATCTTTGAACAACCACCAAAACACCACATTCAAGTTCGGATCAGCTGCGACAAGCCAATAGTACACATATGGTAGTCAGGGAAGTACGCAAAGGGTGGGTCCTGGGGGTCCGGATCACCCTCCAAAATTTCAACTTTTGTGTAAATTTAGCCTAATTTTAGGGGCAATTCTGTAATTTTAATATAAAATATCCTCATATTGAGTTTGGACCCCTCCCGAAATAAATTCCTGCGTACGCTACTGATGGTAATATATAGCATGATCGCAGCAATTGATGATTGAGAGTTTGGAATCACTGGACAATATTCAAACGGAATAGTTTCACGATTATGCTCTTCAGGTTAAAATGATAGACAATTAATAAGAGCAATTGAAAATGTATTTTTTGCGTTCTAGCGGGAATAGAGCCCGGAACCGCATACATAGAGGAGCACATGCAACTCACTAGACTAACGGGAAGGGCTGAAAGCTAATATTTTATCTGATGGTACAAAATTCTATTCACAGTTATTTACAGTACTTTACTTACAGTCAGTTACGTCTAACAAAGAAAAATGAAAGAAAAAGCAATCTGTTTTACGTCCCGTAGTTATGACGACTAGGCTAAAGTGGCGGTGGTTATGAGAAATGAATGAAATGTTGGAATAAAGAAAATGGGAGAAAACATCAGAACTCCGAGAAAACCACCCCACACACGCTGTGTCTACCACAAAGTTCACTTGGCGAGAGCTGGGATTGAACGAGGGACTCTATGTACCAGAGATGAACTCTCTACCACTTCTTTTAACTTCCTGACTCATTCTCTATTTCAATCACATTTCAAGACTACTAGAATCGACAGGGACATGAACACAGAAACATCGAGGACAGTTAAAATTCCTTCCATGCACGGGGACTCGAAAATCTCACGATCGTCAGTATAACATACCAGGCTGCTCAGCTACACCCACCGGCTTCCACTGCGGCCCCAGTAGACCTGGAGCTGAAAGTCGCAGACAAAAGAATTAATTGTTTTATTACCTAACGACTTTTGATGTCAATATGGCCGTGTCGGCCTTGGGGAGGTTTTAGGGGGAGGTGGTTTTATTACCCTGTTTGTTAGGTGGTTAGATGGGTTCCTGGAAAAGGTTGAGTGTTAGGTGGGATGGAGTAGTTTCTAGAAAAGAGGTTGAAGGACATGTATCACGTGATTTTGATAGGGTTGTTTTTAACAGCTATGCTATGATCAAATTAATTATTTTTATTCTTTTATTTTATAGGAAGCTCATTCTTATTTGTATTTTCCTAATAAATTAGTCGGAGCATCTTATTTTACGGATCGCTTGCTAAGCAAGCTCCTTATTTATTGGATTGTATCTTTTTTTCATTTTTCGCTTCATTAGAAGGTCATTCTTATTTGCATTCTCCTAATAAATAGTCAGAACAATATGTGAGTGTACTAAAGAAAAGCTCGTTGTTAAATTTGATTGTGATCATATTATTTTTTTTCCCAAATCGTATGCTAAAGCATACTCCATATAACAATCTCTGATTGTGATCATATTAATTAATTTGAACAATCTTTGATTGTGATCATATTAAAATGGTGGAGGGAATAAACTTTATTCATGCGGGACACATTGTGGATTCTCCGTCTGAAAGACGTCGTGTATATAATATGTATACTGCGGTATGATATGCAATGCTGGTACATATACAGAGCGTGGTTTTTCTACGTCTTTCGCTGGTGAACTCAAGACATGAACTGAAATTTCGCGCGCTTTTTGGAAACTGGTTGTGCAAGAGGGAAAGATGGCGTTGTCGGGTAACAGGTGCGTGTTAAAACATGAAGACAAATACAAAAGAAACCGACGCCGTGTTTAGTACACATCACAGAGTGCCGACAGAGTAATAAAAACAAGTTTGGCGCCAGGGTAGGTGAACACATGACATTGTCGGCGAAGAATACAAAGAGGATTGAGGTTGTGGCAGGTAAACATGTTGAATCATGCCCCTATGCTAATTGGTAATACAAAGGAAGTTTTCCGCGGCGAATCATGAACACGTGATTACCTTGTGGCTATGAAAATACTTTTAATACGGGCCATAGCGGAAAATATATATAGAGACACCATGCATCTCTTTGAGAAAGAAGAACACTACGAGGTTAACACTGAAGCAATATCCGATGCTGAAACAGAAATATACGAATCATCGTCAGATGAAGAATATGATTTTGATGCAATAGATTCACCAGTACTAACAACAGTTTCACCAACACCACCGTCATCACCAGCAGTATTATCAAGAACATCACGATTTTGGGGTTTAGATTGTTGTTGTAATAGTCAAAAGGTGGACCGTGAATGTATAAAGAAGGCTATTGAAAAATGGGATTTCAACGATACATTAATATGCGATGGATGTAGAGAAGGATCCCCTCATGATTTTGCGCATGATTGTATGAATGTACACCCAGAGTCATTGGAAACCCGTGCATGGAGTATTATTGCAAGTCCTAGTGTTGAAGAAGATGTGTTTTACTTGTATGCAAACACCCATATTATTGGAATATTAACAAGAGAAAAATTCTATGAAACGTATGTGGAATTATTAAGTGATACAGACTATCTTCCGGAATTACTGGACATTTTCATAAGAAAAGACAGACGGAAATCTGACATTCCAGATTGAAAAAATGTATTCGAATAGAGTTAGTGTTTCATGTGTGTTATGCAGTGATGAAAACATTAATGTCAATTGTGAATTAAAAACTATAAAAGTATACTTAGGTAACACCAATCCAATTGAATGCATGGAATGTAAGTTAAATCTTCCTCATGATTGTACTCATCTTCATAATACTGGAACATTTGCAACGAAGTACTTATCTCTTGATAAAACTCTTAGTGAACTTTTTGAAGTTTTTGAACAAGAACATAGTGAAATCTCATTTATATGGTTTATGCGTAAAATTTTTTGATCTTTTAAAAAATGCAGAATTTGTTGGACAGATTATTCCGTTTTTCATTTATCACACAAATGAAATTTCACCATGTGTAAATCAATATATTATCGATATTCAAGGTTTTAAAATGTCTGATAATGAATTTATCATTCGTGAGTTTTGTTTAACTGCATGCGATGATACAGTAAATTTCCATTGCTTGGTAAAATCACCAATAGATTATAATTTATTATCATTAGGATGTCAAAAACAAATTGATTGGTTAACTTTAAATTTACACGGTTTGAAATGGAATAGCAAAACTGGATATACTGTATCATGCATATGAAACCTTGTATATCAATTATGTTCAAAGAATTCATCCTTTTATTGTAAAGGTTTAGAGAAATCTCTTTGGATTAAAATAATATTTGCATTAGATAATGTCATTGATTTAGAAACAAAACATTGTCCACCATTAAGTGAATTATGTGCAAACACATTTAATGATTATTGTAATTTTCATACAAATATTGTAAAGAAATCAGGATGTGCATATCGTAATGCACAACAGTTGAATTATTGGTGGAAATATGAAAGATCAACAGCATTAACTAATGCATTATCAAGATTGTAATGTTTTTTCTTAGGAATTGTAAATAAAATGCAGGGATGTAAGTTTTTAAAAAAAATTATTGAAAATTTAAGAAAAAAAAGTTGATAAAAAAATTGTATATATGATAAAAAAATTTAAAAAAGTGTAAACATATAATAAGAAAAAATAAAAAAATAAAAAAATATTTGTTTTCTTTTTTTAAAAAATTTGTTCACATGTTTATAAACGATATCATCATTCTTTTTCAAATTATTCTTGTTAAACATTTTTAAACACTTTTGAAATGATTGAGTGCGGATAATATGATGCAAAAAGAACAACACAAAATACTCGCACAACACAGAATTATCATGTTGATGTTGATGATGATTATTCGTAAAGTACATTTTAGTATTTTTCGACAAAAAGTTTTTTATTTCTTTGGGAATGTCTATAGCAAGACTGTCAAAGTAGTACCCATGTTTTTTCTTATTGATGTACACTGCGACCCAGTGGGAACCAGCAGAATCAGATGTATCAAGATTAATCACAAGTGCAGCAGGAGGTTCTACCATTACAGGAAGTCTGTCAATAGGGTAAATTCCAGTAACACTTGCACCAGTCACTTTATCACTTAGTAACACTTTTAACAATTCGTCACTATACATGATGAAGATTATTATTTTTAATTGTAGTAGGTATGTAACTATCACTGTTATTCACATGTAAGACATAGTCATACACTTTTACATATTCACTATACAGTAATGCTTCATGAACACTGCACCTATATTGTCCGAAACGATGCTTATTATGTGCACACCGATGAACGTGAAAACTTAATGCAGTAGACTTTGGACAGTTTATTTCTTCTAAATTTGTAACTTCTCTTTGAAGAATTTCTTGAAGAACACTTTCTATTTATTCCGTAGGTGTATATTGTTGTAGTATTTGAACAATATGATTGAAGTATTTCCTTAAGATGGGAATATTCTACATCGCCTTCGTCCCAGGTAATGCCATACACATTCTCACCTAGATATTTGTTTGTACTTACGATCGGCTCAGCTAACTTATTTAAAGGAAATGGTGGTTTAAGAATCCAATTTTGGAGAAAGGGAACGTCAGGATTTACAATGGCTAATTCTTTTACAATAAAGTCTCTTCGTTATCATGATACGCCGAGAAGTGTACAACAACCCTCATCGTACTCAACTGAATAAATTAGAAGGTGTTATCAGTATAAATATTTCTATCTTTGTCTACTTGTGCTAAAGAATCGAATTGTGCATACACAATGCATGTAACAGGTTCAGTTAAAGTTTCTGAAAATGATACTTTTAAATTTACAGGGGAAACGCGTACCACATCCCACGTGTTATCATCTAAAGTTCCTGTTGGAGATAGAATAAAAGCATACAGAGCATATCCGTTTGGATACTCATCAAGATTAACAGTATGTGAATAATTTTGATAATATATACCAGTACCTGAAATCAAAGTATAGTAACTTAGAAGGTATAAATTGTTATTAAAATCAGGAGTGAGGGGGTTGGGAGGAAATGATTTTGAGCCGACTTGTAATTGCAGTTTCTTAACGTTAAAGTTTCGAAATTCAAAGGGATTAAGATGTGATTTCCCATTGAAGGCTGTGTTGGAGATGAAACCAATAACCAGGACTTTAGGAACATTACCCAGGAAAAGATTATCAATGTTGTAAGACTTTACTTGTGCAGGTATAGTATAAGATCTTGTCTCTCGTCAGAGGTAACTTGGCTGTTTCCGAACCCATTCGTGTATTTAATTGCATAGCTAAATCTGCAGCTACATCAATACGTCGTACATGAAGAATAACTTCCTCAAGTGCAACTTTATAACTTGTATTTTCAGGAGACATTAAGCAAAAATTATCTTTACTACGATGTAGTTTTACACGTAAACTTACTTTGTTAGGAAGCATACGATCTAAACTTACAATATCCGTATGAAGACGTCCATACATTTTAAAAGATTTACTATTTTTCACCTTATTAGCGCGGTTTTGAAAACCAGCATTTGTATTATCTAATTTATTAAAATTTTTTGCAGTATCTTTATGCCACAATGCACATGCTAAATGTGTTTGAGAAGCATCATAAGAATAATTTAATAATGTTTCAATGTATACACGATAAGGATAAGATCCTGATGAAGAACTAATTAATTTGTCATTTAACGAAATATCAATTTGACTAAATAAAGAATGTAAGAAATTATTTACTGGTGCAACAATATCATCATTAGCTAAAGTTGTATCATCAGCTTTAGTAATTTTACAACGTACATAAAGATATAGATATGCAGGATGAATAAATTCCCCTGTTTCTCCTGGAATAACAAATTCAATAGGTCCTTCTGAGGTTAATGTGGAAATAGGACGATATTCAGCATTTGTAGTTGCTTCAATAGCTGTTTGTGTCATTGGTATAGAAAAGAAATCAAATTCATTGGTACAACATTCAAAACTACTTGAATTTAGGAGTGCCATTATGAAAAGATGTCGTGTATATGTTTACGTTTTGCTGGTGGTCCAAACTTTACAATTGCAGGAGCTTTCCTCTTGCGTGACCGTCTCTTGCCGTTACCAGTTAGCAACTGCCCAACTTTATTAATTGCTTTTGTCTTTAAACTATTACCAGCTTCTTTTACACGCGCACGAACAGATTCTTTAAACGGTCGATTTTCTAATACATCACCCGCAACTTGCATACCGGTTTGTAATGCTTGACGTCCTTCAGTTTTTGCACCTTGTTTAAGAAATGGTAAAGCAAAACGAAATAATCCTTTAAAGAAACTACCTATACCATGTCCCCTTTGATATACAGGTCCTGAAAAATATGGTATTCCACGTCCACGGTAATAAGTAACACGTCTTGCTCTCATCTTTTTATAATTATTATTTAGCAGATGAAGGAGAGCGTTTAAAATGTAGTGTTACGGTCAGTGTCCCAGAACAAAATGGCAAATTTCGCCCTGCATGATCTTTTAATAGTATTTCAATTGTGTTAAAACAAAATTTTGCAAGTCGCATATAATGAATATCTTGAAAGGTAATTGTTTGAACTTTTCCGTATTTAATATCAGAGATTGTTGCTATACGTAATAATGGTGCTTTTGTATCACCTAAAAATTGATATTGTATAATATCTGTATATATAAAAATTTGATGTGGATATCCGATATATACATATGGTTGTTTCAATCCACGAGATTCTTTAACAAGATCTGATTTTTCAGAAAAACCTAATTGTAAAGCTAATGTAGGCGACAATGTAATTGATTCTACACGTTCATCACATTCAACGTGCACAACATTTGAAAAACTAAATTTTATAAAACTTGATATTGCGTTTAATTCCTTTAGTAAATGATGAATGGATGGATAATATCCAACAAGAATTTCACTTTTCATAGGTTCTGCATTTTTAATTTTGTACCATATAACATTTTCACCTTCGGTAACATTATAACATGTTAATGGAATATGTACTTCACTTAATCCTACATACCAATCGGATTCTGATAAACGAATATTATTTTTTAATTGATTAATAAAATGTGTTGGACTATTTGTAGGATATACATCTGCACTAGCATTTGAAACTAGTGTAATGTAAAAACTATCATCAATACTTTCAGAAATCATTTTCGTTTAAAGTGAAGTGTTAGGTTTGAAGTTCCAAAACGAAATGGTAATTTTAACCCATGTTCATCTTTTAAGTTTACTTCTACCGTATCAAAATATTTCTTTTCAACTTTAACATAATGTGGTGAGTGAAACAAAAGATTTTACATGACCGTGTTGTACATTATATACACTAAGTTTTCGAACTAATGGTCCTATATTTTGTTGTTGTTTTACAATATCAATGCAAACATTAATTGTATTGGGAATATTATAATCTAAATCACATGGAAATTTTCCACGTGCTAATATTAAATCAACATTTCTAACTTTTGTGTATATAACTTTTCAACATCATACGTATTTTCATTAATAAATCCAAAAATGTGTTGTAATCCTGGTGTAACACCAATCATGCATTGATCTTCTAATTTCAAAGAATGTTTAATAACAATTTGATTTTTATTTTTTAAATAGTGTAACATACGAGCATTTTCAGGAATTAATTGTAGAATAGATTCAATTGATGATTAATATCCAGGTGTTATTGGAACATGGTGGCGTTCAACTTTACCATCGATAACACTAGTAATTATAATTTCTTCATTTTCACCAACATTGTAAAAACTCCACGGAATATTAATTTGTGTTAATGCAACACCCCATTCTCCATCACGTAAATCAATAGGTTGTGCCAATTTAACTCGAAAAGATGATGTATTATTATCAAAAAGATTGCTACTTGCATTTGAAGAAAGAGTAACGTAAAAGTCGTGTGTAAAGTTCGAATTCATTTTGCAGACTGAATAGAACCTGATCTAATCCACGAATTCATACCTGATGGATATCCTAACCATTTTACATACATCCACCCATTTTTACGTTTCAATACTTTTTCAATAAGATATGTTTTCTTTGAATTTATAATTACTTTTTGTAATTCTTCTGCATAAAATATTCCTTTAATTTCTTCACCGTTCCAATCTTTTAATTTGTAAGTGAGAGGATCTGACTTTATACATTTGTCAACAATAAATATTTCTTGTGACCATTTAGGTAAATATCCTTTTTCTAATTTATGTTTATACTTACTAACACGAACATAATCACCCGAACTAAATTTACAAGTTATATTTTTCTTATTCTTTTTATTTCCGTATAATGTTTTCCACACTTGATTCACATTGGAATCATTTACTTGTGCAGGTGCCATTTTAATACTTGAATGGTATGAATGATTATAATTTTTTACAATTTGATCTAATACATTAATATAACGATAAGTATTCTTTGCAGTAAAATAACGATACAATCTTTCTTTTAATGTACGTATAAAGCGTTCTGCTAACGCACACTTAATTTCGGAATGAACACTATAATGATTAATTTCATATTCTTTAAACAATTGTTTTACATGACGATTATAAAATTCACCACCTAAATCTGTTTTGTACGTTAAACACAGGTAACTTGAAATTTTTTAAAATTTCTGTTATTGCTTTTACCATTTCAGGACCTTTCTTTGTTTTTAACGGAACACAATATGCATAACGTGAAAAATGTCAATAACACATAATATATATTTATAATTATTATTATACTTTGCAATATTTTGCGTATCTGCTAAATCCATTTGTAATGTTTCATTTGGTGCACTAACATAATACTTTTCACGTTCAAAAACTTTACGAGCTGGTGCATGTAATGTATAAGCATCTTGAGAAGCTAACCATTTTTTAATTTTCTTTTTAGATAACTTTGTTTTGCATTGTAATGTTTGTATACTTGATAAAGTATCAGGATTTGAATAATCATAATATATTTTTGATAATTTTGTCATTTTACATACTATATTCTTTCCAATGTTTAAATAAATTAGCTACTTCTGCAGGACTAGGAGATTTTCTTACTTTACGAATACTTTGTCTACTACTACTACTACTACTTTTCACTTTCGATGCTGGCGTGCTAATAGGTGTACCAATAAATTCTTTAGGAACATTAAGATCTTCTAGTAAAATTTTAAATTCATGAATACCTATAGGATTTCTTGAATATTTTCTTGTACGAACAACATCATTTACTAAATCTATAATATTTGAACCTGGTATTGTTTTTTCATGAATACGTACTGTACCAGACTTATCCCATTGAATTTTATCACAACTTGTCAACTGTTTTAATAATAGATCTGTTTTCCTACGAAGTGTTTTCGGTACTGATTGTAAAATGTCTGATACAAATGGTAAAATAGAAGTATTGCTATCTTGTTTGGAAGTTGATGATGATGATTTTTCTTCTTCTTCTTGAATGATAGGTAAAGTAATAGGTTTATGTGAAGAATATGTATACTGTAAATAACGATGCAAAGCTTGTTGATATAATTTCCATTTTTGTTGTACACTAAGATCACGACGTTTTAAGATGTTATTCGTGTCTTCATCTAAACGTGACTGATGTGAATCTATGGATTTAGATTCGATTGAATTTCATGTACAGCATTTTCAGGAACTAAAATCATTTTACGTAATTCTGACATACTTAACGACTAAAAATACTGCCTCCCACTGCTGCAAGAAGTGGTCCCAAGATTAACGGTAAAAGAGCACCACCTTTCTGTAGTAACAACTTTTTCTTTTTATTCAATGCAGTACGTTGCTGAGATAGAGCACGTAAGATCTTTTTATGTCTACGTAAACGTTGCTTCTGACGAGAATTTAAAGGGATGTTTCCTTTTATTGTGTTCTTAGCTACTTGAGATATTGTTCTTATTAAATCCCCTGAAGCATTTTGTAAAATTTGTTTTCGTTTGGTATTCTTGCATTTGCACAGCGCACGGAGCGTGCTGTAGTGTTGTTTCACCTTCAACATCTTGATGCAGACTAAACAAAAATTTCTGTATGCATGTCCTTTACGTTAGCGTACACATACATGATTTCATTCGGAAAAATATTTGTACGTATTCGCAATGCATCGTTTGTTTTTTGTGTCAAGTCAAATAATAAATAAGTGTGAGGCTCTCGTGTTACTTCTTCGAACACACTCACGACTTCTTTACTATACCGAGGCATAATTTGCCTTGCTAAATATTGTATTTGTAATTTATCACGTGGATTTTTAAATACTATAATATAATGCGCATTTAAAGTAATATCACGTGAATGTTTTCCTTTTTGGAAATAAATTTTGAATAATAAATATTACAGTTAACTTTTTGTGATGTGCATACTTTGTAAATAAATTAGCAAAATCACCATTAGTTTCTGACATTAAATCATCAAGTATTAATAATGAATTTTCTTTGATTTCAAAATTATTCATGTCAGGTATTCCCTCTACAATACGTATTTTTGCATTTGCATCTAATTTTGGTATTACTGCACCATAACAAAAAAGAATATCATTAAACTTTATACTAAACATTTGATCGTGTTCATTAAGTAAATGATTTACAAAACAAGTTTTACCAGCCCTTGAAGGACCAGCGATTAAAATAGTAGAGGGATGTTGAAACTTTAACATCTTGTAATCAAATGAATGCATACAATAGAGACTCTGCTTTATATATACACACACACACTCATACATTGAATATCAAGTTTCCATGGGAATTTTAATATTTTCACAATCGTTGATTGTTCCGAGTATACATAGTAATGAAATGGATAAAAAAATCACTGGGATATAAGATTAAAGCTGAAGTGACTAGTTTATACATTGTTTGCACAGCAAACGAAAATATAAAAAGAATAAAATAAATTAAGAATAAATTAAATAAATTAGGAATAAATTAAGAATAAATTAAAATAAATTAAAAATAAATATTTTTTTTACATTCGATGATGGTTCGGGGTTTCATTACACGAAAGAGACGTTCATACAAGTCACATTCACTCATTCGTGGGCCTATAACCGTAAGGTACACTTGCACGTTTTCGTATTGGTTCATCGTCGGTTATGTCAGGTTCGTCAATCCGTTTTCGTTTTTTGTTGACCTCACGGTGTGTCTTTGTCTCTCTACAGCTAAAGATACGGAACCCCGGTCTACGAACGATGCTATTTGGGTTTTCTATTACTGTGGACTCTAATTGTCCAGACACTAATTTATAGAAACTCTCAAAGTTAATTTTTTGAGAGGTCCTATCATTTAGTGTTATCCCCCTAATTTTGTATATATGCCGAACATCCCCTTGGGCGTTTGTTAGCCGCATAGCATAATTTTTACAGCCTAGACCAATAAAGGTTGTAAACTCCCAACCTTCAGGAATTTCATTCGTCAGATCACCCAAATAGTTTCCGAGCGGTAACAAGGGTTCCTCATCTTTTTTCTGTAAGTACATGATACTGTCAGTGTCACAGTAGATTACTCTGTCAGGTCCTACAGTCGTCAGTTGTTCGTAAAGTCTAAGTCTAGCCCACGAAGTAATAAATGCGGCTAGTATCACATTGGAAAACTCTAACGGAACGTTTTCATTTTCAATGTCTCTGTACGTGAGAATGAGATGGTCATCATCAATTGGTACCACACTTTGAATTTCATACTTTGCCGTAGTTAAATACCTAAGAAAGGTAACCTCATCACTAACGATTATACTCTGCGACATGTCTGTGCGTTGCCCCCACTTTCCATACAATGAATTGAGGTATAGTTTCGCACATTGCCTCAATCCCGGGTTCATCCGAATATTGTCATAATTTAATCGTATGCCTTCATGGGCATAATATTCATCGATATATTTTTGTTTGTCTTTTTCAGTAGTACAGTAAGCAGGAAAACCAGAGGCTTCCTGCTTCATCTGAAGGAAGGAATTCACATAGGTCCCGAACAGCCCTCCTGAATTCCCCTCTTCAGGATCTAAGAGTTCAAATTCCCATATCTCATGTATATCGATTATTTTGTAACCTTTTTTAAGAGCAAGGTGTAACTCTGGTGTACAAAATGTTCCTGTGAGAGCACACTCAGCATCACTATGGGTACATTCGTTAGTGTTTTCTTCTTCCATGCATGTGCGGCAAAGGCCGAAAAGTAATCGACCTCCCGCAACGTATGGTAAGATCGGAAAGTAGAGGTCCTTTGCAGGGACGATTGTGCATTTGACTACACCGTGAATACTTTCCACATCTGGAAAGTCCGGTCCCGTGTGAATCTTAGGTGATTTAACCGGCATAGGTTTACGCGCCATCACCCAAGGGTATAACGATTTACATCGGCATAGGAAATTCGCTCATCACTCGCACAATTGACGTAGGAACGAAAGACCTCCGTGCGACCACCGTTGTAACAGTTCTTAGGAATAAGAAAATCAGGTAGATTAGTACAACATTCTTGAACAAACTTTTGCACTTCCTTATCCGTCTTTACCTTATTGTCCCAAGAACATTCCCATGTTTCGTATAGGTTTACACCTATACTTTTCAGGTACCTACGGCGGCGCATGGTTTGCTCATATCGTTTCTCCATCGTATTGTACGAGTCTTGAGCATCGTGCAAAACCGCGTCACGGTTAAAGGGAAAACAAAGGCGACAGGCATGGAAATAACACCCGTAAAAGTCGAAGGCAGCGTTGAGTCCTTCGTGCCATCCATCGACCTTGTACCTACCAATATACTTTTCCCCACCTCTCCTAGCATGCTGGATTTCTATCCCTAATTGGTCTTCCATATACATAAGCCATTGTATAGCTTTCGTACTATACTTGGTCTTATGATGAAATCCCAACGCGGTAATGATAGGAATAGTATTCTCCGGTAAGTGCAAGGTACGATATGTCCGCATTGCGAGACTTGCAATGGTAGATGATGTTATGAAACATTGCAAACCCTCCGTTTTCTCTTCGATGATATCGCTAAACTTAATGACCGCTTCTGTTAGAATTCTAACATCATTCTCACAATAAGCCAGCATATCCCTCTGCAGGTTAAACTCCTCGCCACTTTTCGCACGTTCTTGGTGCCAGGCTTCCAGTTGTTTTCTTTCTTCTGTGCTTCGCCCATCAGGGTCATAGTACTCAAGCGGAGGGTAGGGACCAACATAATTTTGATTCTCTTCAGTATTGAACAAATATGGGAAATCTCCCTTCTTAAAATTTTGACTAAGGCCTAACGTTTTTGGTAATTTGGATAATTTCACGCCAATATAAAGGAAAGAGTCGCGGAAAAAGATACGATTACCTATGCTGATATTAAAAATCTTTTGACCCTGAATAAGGACACTAGGTACAATATGCTGGTCTTCTATTAGAGTTCTAAGACAGAAGAGGTCATCGTAGCGGCTACCATTATGGGCGATTGCCACGATCTTCTGAAAGACAGGACGCTCTACTAACACATGGTTAATAAAAGCCGTCATTGTCTTAAAAGAAAACGAACGATTTCCAATATTGTCACCGCACGTTTTACAAGGCTCATCGATACCTTTTCTTATACAGGCATGACAAACATGACGACAACACACCAGTACAACTTCGTGTTCCCCTTCACCGCGCTCATTCGGTGCCTTCAACATCGTCTCTACATCATAGGTGATGTACACTCATGTCCAAAATTATTGTCGCATGTCTATCAACATGTTGTTTTAAGAATATAATTTGATAACGAACTCACCCGGTATTTCTTATAATGTTAGTATGTGTATAATCAGCAAAGACATGTATGTGGCAAATTTCATGTTAAAAGAGCAGTAAATCAGAACGATAAAACGAAAATAAAACTTTATTGTCCATTTAGCAACATTTTGTTTTATTCATTCTAATTTTCGTATTTATAATTCTTTTCTTATGAAATTTACTACAAATATACATTTCACGATTATACACATAGTATCAGTATTAAAAGTATCCTGCGAAATCATTATCAAATTATATTCTTACAAGAAGATAGTTGTAGGTATGCGACAATCATTTTGGACATGAGTGTACATAAACCTTTTCGTATGAACAGTTCGCTGTCTCTGAACAAAACATGTATGGTTTGTATCAACATACGCACGGCACGTTGAACAAAAATGTTCACCACACATGTGATCAGATTTTCGCCCTCTAATCAAAGATGACCCCGCAATTGATGCAGAGCTTTACATTATCACATACAGATCTAGCCGATTTATTACGTGTCACATGATTATTAAAGCATTCACCTTCAGCAAACTCTCTATTGCATGCATTGCATTTAATTCTGTTTGCAGTATAATCACGTTCGTGAGTATGTTCGCAAAAAGTACAACGAGTTTTACCCTTGTGTGCACGTGACCTTTCATCATAAGCTTCCAAACAACAATAACAATACTTTCGTGCCTTGAGGAAAGTACTAATGTTACGAATGGGTTCAAAATGACCAATAGTGTTACCTCTTCGATAAAGGATAAAAATCTTATTTTCTGCAGGTTCTCCCGGATAACGTACTATATATTCCCGGTTATTCTTTTCATGCTCCTCATAAACTACGATTTGATACTCCCCTTTCAAATATGTTTGAAAGAGGTCCAAATCGGAAAAGTCACAATCTTGCTTACTTTCAACGTTAACCCCTGCCATCTCGCAGAGAATTTCTGCTTTAAGAAGCCATGTATCTTGGTTTCTTGTTCTTAAATTATACAAATCATGTTTTGTACCGTGGAGCTTTACTTGGCCCCATACAATGGCCATAGGGAGACAGTAAATATTTCTATTTTCAATGTGAATTAATCGCTTTTCTAAGTAATCTTGGTATTTTGCATATTTGTCAACGGCACTCGTTGTATTATTTCTTCCCTGGCCATGCATACTCTCAGCTATATGGAATCGAAACAATAGTTCTTGCCCCAAAAGGAACACTTCATTCGAATTTAATACACGTTCGATTGAAGTGAGGACTGTCCTAGCAGAGAAATTGCCCTTTCTTATAAACGGAACGTACACTGGTTTGTTGTTGGTACTATTACTACTCTCTATGTATAAGCCAATGTAGTCCGAGGGGCGTGCGTTGGAGATAACATGTTCCAATACAAAATCAATTAAACTTTCGATATAAGGTCTGACGGCAATATCATGTCCCGTAAGATGGAACTTACGAAACCTTTGTCTGCTTTCTCTTACAACTTCGAAATTACTATTTCTTTGATTATCCCCGCCATTATTATTATCACTACCACTACCACCTGTACTACCACTATTAAAACTACCAGTAGTACCAGTTGTACTATTGTTGTTGTTTATGTTGCCATGACCAACCATTGGTGGAACACTGGCATATGACGGGTCAGGCAGAGGAATAAAAAACATTTGGCCCCCATAGTCATGATTATCCTGTACACAGTATTCAGATGGATTGTATACAGCATTTTCTCCCTGGACTTGTTGCGTGGGTATAACCACAGCATTGTCCTCGTTTTGAACCAAACTCCTCATTTCTTCAGCTGGTATTTCATCGAGATTTTGAGTGCCAATCCCATTTACTTCATCTAAGAAAGCTAAATCTTCATTTGTTAATTGATATAGATTATTAGGACTCAAGTTATGATTTTCTTGAGGGGCATGACTATGGCATTATTTTCGGATGGGATTAAGCACGGTTCCGAAACAAACCGCTTGCCAAAATCAAAAAAGTCCGATAACTCTGTATCTTTTATCCTATCCACCTGACCTTCCCCACATGATAATAAATAAAAGAGTTTTGACTGCGCCGATTCGTAAGTATCATATGTACGGAAAAATCCATACGAAAATAAATTATTATATCAGCACTGCTTACGCAGTGCTGGAGAAGAAATGTATCATTACCTTCGAAAGCACGAAGGGCGCTTAGGAGTGCATAGCATCTCCCCGACCCCCGATGTCCCAGCCTGTTCAATTCCATGATGGCTTTCCAGGTACTGAAGACCCTCGGGTAGTCGTTGAAACCGCGCACCAATTCCTGGAGATAAATTTCATCAACCATATTCAATTCTTCGGTTGGGCAGAAGAAATCCATCTGAAAGAAATAAAACAAAGAAAAACTATTTTGAGTTATCAAGTTGACGTTAATATATCACTTGAATAAGAGAGAGAGAGAGAGCACATTCAATTACTTTCAACCTATAGTTATATTTTAATGATATATAAATAAAAATCAAACACTTATTTTCAATCTATAGTCAAATATTGATATGTAAATAGATAGCAAATTGTTCAATTTATGAAAAAATCAATAAAATATATTCACTTATATTGAGTTGTAAACTATTCTTTTAAAATATCCACACACAATAACTCTCTCTCTGTTCATTAATATTGGTTAAATACAGCTCAAATATGTATAATTTCTTTCTTTTTTAAAAAAAATCACAATAAGTGAAGAAATACACACCTTTCAAGCCTTAGTTGTTCGTTCACAAAACAAGAAAAAAAAGAAGAAATGTTGACTCTGCGGCGCTGTAAGGCTGAACAACAATATGTCTGGGTGTTCTATTTGTGCTGCTACCACCACTCAAGGTTCGGCAAAGCTTCAATGTCTGGAATACAATAGACTTAAATCAATTTCTTTATACTTTATTTAATACTATTAAAACTATATAGTTAATTAATTAAGATGCTCTAAAGCTTGTCCTTGATCTTACACGTACGCTGCCGTGAAAGGAAATGATACCCCCACACGCCAAATGCATGTTATATCATGTCCTATTATGTATTGCACAACCACTACTACTAGTGACACCTAGCGGCAAAAGTCATAATTAAAGATTAGTTGTGCGTTGAAAGTTGAGCACTGCTGACGCGTGTGTAATGGAGTTCCGTATATTTCTCAGGTGAGTATAGTATATATGTTTTCAATGTGTAATAAACCATAGCACATATTCACTTCATTCAAATACACATGCTTGTATATTCTGTTGGTCTTAATATTCTATAAAAGTATTGAAAATCAAACGCGTATAAGTAAAACTATTGGGTTAAATAAGGAATATAAACCCATGTCTTTCAGTGACAGAACGAGTATTTACTTAGGTGGTGCGGTACCACATCATTTCTGGGGTATGAAGCCCAGTCTTTCAGTGAGGGATCACTACCTCCTCACTTCAGGGGGATGACCCCTCTACTAGTACTGCTGCATACGTTTACATTGAAATCCTAGTGCCAAAAAACGGGTAAAACCATCTCTCTCACTGCGAAATCCATGTATAAAACAAGTAACGTTCAGTAATGGGAGGCATTACTCTTAAACACGGGTATAGTCCCCCTCTTCTCCATGCAAAAGAGCGCGTTCACTATTTGGAAAAGTTATGAGGGGGAATTCAGTCTTAAACACGGGTATAGTCCCCTCTTCCCCACGCAAAAGAGTGCATTCAGTAATTGAAAAGTTATGAGGGGGAATTCAGTCTTAAACACAGGCATAGTTTCCTCTTCTCTACGCAAAAGAGCGCGTTCAGTAATTGAAAAGTTATGAGGGGGGAATTCAGTCTTAAACACGGGTATAGTCCCCTCGTCTCTACGCAAAAGAGAGCGTTCACACTGCGTTGGATTCTCTTTCTGCATCCCTAACAAGATATTTCGTATTTCATTTCATTTTACAAAGCCAATATTTATTTTTCTCACTCATTACCTTGCTTAATATAGAGTTAGTATGTATACACGACTCCAAAAGTGCATTACCACCTGCAATTCTCGTTTTCCTGCAATAGCAGGCAACCCAAAAAGCTCGGCGGTTGGGTTGGTTCCGAATTCGAAAGGCGCTGGACCAAACCTCAATTTTGTAATAAATATATCAGTGTGGCAGAATGCAAATAAGGGAATAAAACAAATTGTTAAAAATGACAATAATATTATCATGACGGAGATGGATGACATCAAAAGTTACAAAATGATCTTACTTAAGCAGTTCAAAAAAGATGAATGGCAAAAGACACATGTCAGAGGAAAACATTTCTCTCCTCACCTCCCAAAAAAAGAATCTCATAAAAAATAAAAAGTTACATAAAGTTACGTAAGTTTTAATATAAAAGCCCCACTCTATATTGTGAAAGTTGACACCCGAAAGGCAAGAACAACTGTACCAAAGTCAATAAAATTGTGCACAGATATTGTAGACATAAAAGGAGGGAATACGAGTTTCGTATTTTCCTGGAAAAAACGGTTGGGTGGGGCACGGACCCCTCCAAACCTTTTATCACGAAATATCAAAACTGCTAGTAACAGTATGTTAGAAGTGTGTAAAAGACATGAATAATTGCAACGGAACATTTTGTATTGAAAATACGCAAAAACTAAAGGAATACGGCCTTTTTAAATTTTCTGCGGAAAAACGGATTTAGGGGCAAAAGCTCCCACCCAAACTTTTGAAACTTGATGTCCGAAAGGCAAGAAGTGAACCGAAGTGAACGAAATTAAGCGCAGATATTGCAAACGTAACATGAGGATACGAGTTTCGTATTTTCCTCGAAAAAACGGTTAGGTGGGGCACGGAAAATCAAATGTGCTGGTAACAGCATGTCAGATGTGTGTAAGGGACATGAAGAATTTAATCAAACTGCGTCTATGGACAATACGCAAAAAATAAAGGAAAACATTTATTTAAATTTTCTGTGAAAAAAACAGTTTTAAGGGAAAAAAGCTCAAACCCAAAATTTTGAAAGTTGATGCCCGAAAGGCAAAAGGAAGTGAACCGAAGTGAATGAAATTGTGCACAGATATTGTAGATATAAAATGGGGGAATACGGTTTTAGTATTTTTCTGGAAGTAACGGTTCGGTGGGGCACTAACCCCTCCAAACCTTTGATCACGAAATATCAAAAGTGCTAGTAACCGTATCTGAGATGTGTGTAAAGGACATGAAGAATTGCAACGAAACTTTATGTGTGGACAAAAAAATAAATGAATATTGTTTTTTTTTTATTTTCCGCGGAAAAACGGTTTTAGAGGGAAAAATTCCCACACAAAATTTTGGAAGTTGACGCCGGAAAGGCAGAAGAAAAAATGAAATCTTTCAGTTTTACGTCCCACGGTTATGCCGGTTAGGCTAAAGGAGACAGACGTTGATGATGAATAATGAATGAAATGGTGGAATGAAGAAAGTGGGAGGAAACGGAGAACCCCTAGAAAACCCACGCACACGGTGTTTGTCCACCACAAAGTTCACTTGGCGGGGGCTGGGATCGAACCCAGGATCCCAAGCACAAGAGGTGAATGCTCTACCACTGAGCCACGGCGGCCCCTGAAAAGCAGAAGTAAACCGAAGTGAATAAAAATTTTCACAGATATTGAATACGTAAAATGAGGATACGAATGTCGTATTTCCCTGGTAAAATGGGCCGCGTGGGGCACGGACCCCTCCAAACATTTGACCACGAAAAATAAAAGTTCTTGTAACAATATGTCAAATGTGTGTATAGGACATGAAGAATTGCAACGAAACTTTGTGTATGAACAATAGGCAAAAAATGAAAGAATACGTTTTCTTAATGTTCTGCAGGAAAACGGTTTTAGGGGGGCAAATGAACCCACCCCAAAAGTTTGAAATTTGTTGCCGAAAAAGCAAGAAGAAGTGAACCGAAGTGAATGAAATTTTTCACACATATTGTGAAAATAAAATGTGGGAATTCTAGTTCCGTATTTCCTGAAAAAACTGTTAGGTGGGGCACGGACCACTCCAAACATTTGCTCAGGAAATATCAAAAGTGCTAGTAACAGTATATCAGATTTGTGTAAAGGACATGAAGAATTCCAATGAAACTTTATGTACGGGCAATACGCAAAAAAAAAAAAAAAATTAGAAGGGTTTTTCTGCGGAAAAACGGTTTTAGGGGCAAAAGCTCTCACACAAAATTATGAAAGTTGACGCCGGGAAGGCAAAAAGAAGTGAACCGAAGTGAATCAAATTGTGCACGTACATTGTAGACTTAAAATGAGGGAATATGGGTTTGCTATTTTCCTGGAAAAAAGGAGTGGGTGCGGCACGGACCCTCCCTAACGTTTGATCACAAAATATCAAAAGTGCTAGTATGTCAGATGTGTGTCAAGGACATGAAAAATTGCAACATAACTTTTTGTATGGACAATACGCAAAAAGTAAACGAATACGGGTTTTTCTAAGTTCTGCGGGAAAACGGTTTTAGGGGGCAAAAGCTCCCACCCTAAATTTTGAAAGTTGAACTCGAAAAGCAAACAGAAGTGAACCGAAGTGAGTGCAAATGTGAACATATATTGTAGACATAAAATAAGGATACGGGTTTCATATTTTCCTGGAGAAAATAGTCGTGTGGGGCACGGACCTTTCCAAACATTTGATCACAAAAAGTTAAAATGCTAATAACAGTATGTAGAAAGTGTATAAGGGACATGAAGAATTGAAATGAAACTTTTTGTATGGATAATACGCCAGAAATAAAGCAATACGGGTTCTTTTATGTTCTGTTGAAAAATGGTATTAGGGGGCAAAAGCTCCCACACAAAATTTTGAAAATTGACGCCCGAAAGGCAAAAAGAAGTGAACCGAAGTGAATGAATTTCTACACAGATATTGTAGACGTAAAATGAGAGAATACGGTTTTCTATTTTCCTGGAAAACAGGGTAGGGTGCTGCATGGACCCCTCCAAACCTGTGATCACGAAATATTAAAAGTGCTACCAACAGTATGTCAGATGTGTGCAAACAACTTGAAGAATTCCAACATAACTTTGTGTATTAACAATACGCAGAAAAGTGAATACTTTTTTTTTCTGCGGAAAAACGGTTTCAGGGGCAAAAGCCACGACCCGAAATTTTGAAAGTTGACGTCCTAAAGGCAAGAAAAAGTGAGCCGAAGTGAATGAAATTGTGCACAGATATTGCAGACGTGAAATGAGGGTACGAGTTTCGTACTTTCCTGGGAAAAACACTAGGGTGGTGCACAGACCCCTCCAAACCTTTGATCCCGAAAAATCAAAAGTAATAATAACAGTATGTCAGATGTGTGTAAAGGAAATAAAGAATTGCAACATAACTTTGTGTATGGACAATACGCAGAAAGTAAATGAATACGGGTTTTGTTATGTTCTGCGGGAAAACGGTTTTTGGGGGGCAAAACCTCCCAAACAAAATTTTGAATGTTGACTCCCGAAAGGCAAAAAAAAGTGAACCGAAGGGAGTGAATTTGTGCACATATATTGTAGACATAAAGTGAGTGAATACGGGTTTCATATTTTCCTTTAGAAATCGGTTGGTTGGGGCACCGACCGCTCCAAAGCTTTGATCACAAAAAATCAAAAATGCTACTAACAATATGTTAGATGTGTGTAAAAGACATGAAGAATTGCAACAAAACTTTCTCTGTGGACAAAAAATAAAGAATATGTTTTTCTTTTTTGCGGAAAGACGGTTTTAGGGGCAAAAGAACCCAAAACCAAAATTTTCAAAGTTGACGCGCGAAAGGTAAGAAGAAGTGAACTGAAGTGAATGAAATTTGGACAGATATTGTAGACACAAAATTAGGGAATAAGTTTCCTTATTTTCCTGGAAAAAACGGCCAGGTGGAGCATGGATCCCTCCAAACCCTTCATCACGAAATTTCAAAATATCTAGTAACAGTATATCAGATGCGTGTAACGGACATGAAGAATTGCATCAAACTGCGTGTATGGGTTGAGTTGAGTTGATTTTAGTTTAGCGTCCCTTTCAGCAGCGAGGCTATATGAGACGTGGACCTACTGATTAACGTGGAATCCGAACCACATGAGCTCCCGCCGGGAATCGAACCCGGGTCTCCCACGCCAAAGGCACGTACGCTAACCGCCTAGCCACGGAGGAGCTCTGCGAGTATGGGCAATACGCAAAAAATAAACGAATACATTTTTTAATTTTGGTTAAAAACGGTTTTGGTTGGCAAAAGCCCCCGTCTACAATTTTGGAATTTGACCCCAAAAGACAAGAAGAAGTGGACCGAAGTGAATGAAATGTCCACTAATATTGTAAGGTAAGATGAGGGAATACGTGTTTCGTATTTTTCTGAAAGAAAAAAAAATTGTGAGTGAACCGAGGCGTTGAGTCGCGGGAGAAGTGGACCGAAGCGAAAGCAATTGTATGTAGATATTGGATATGTAAAATATGGCCTCTCGTGTTTCACAAGTGTCGTGTCTCCATCCGATTTCTTCAAATTTTGCAGATCAAGTAACAGCAAACACAAACAGTATAGCGTATTTTATAGTATTTCAGGAGGCACCTTTAACCCTTGCAATGTTTTTTCAGCATAAAGAAAAACACGTGTCGATTTATTTCCAGTTTGCTATTGGTATGCCAAATTTGAAGCAAAACGGATAGGAACACTTGAGAAACAAGAGAACCCTTATTTTACATATAATGTCTACACACAATTTGATTTGCTTGGGTCCACTCCTTTCTGAGCTATTACGGTAATATTTCCTTTTTTTGGGGGGGGGATGGGACCTATGCCTCAACACTGTTTTTCCGCAAAAATTAAAACACGTTTCATATACTGTTTTGCAAATAGTCCCTTTACGAAGTTTCGTTCCAATTCTGCATATTCTTTAGGAACTTTTGCGTATGCTTATTTGCACTTTTCATATTCCGTAATCAACGGTTTAGAAGGTCCGTGCCTCACTCAACCGCCTTTTCCAGGAAAATACGAAACCCAATTATCTCGTTTTTTGTCTACAATATCTGCGCACAATTTCATTTAATTCGGTGCACTTCTTCTTGCATTTTGGGCCTCAAATTTCAAAATTTGGGATGGGGGCTTTTGCCCCCTAAAACCGTTTTTCCGCAGAAAATAAAAGAAAAACCGCATTCGTTTATTTTTTGCGTCATGTCCCTACACAATGTGTCGTTCCAATTCGTCATGTCCTTCAAACACTTCTGTTATTAGCAGTTTTGATATTTCATGATCACAGTTCTGGAGGTGTGTGTGTCCCACCTAAACGGTTTTCTTTTTTTTTCTCAGGAAAATGAGAAAAACGTATTCCCTCATTTTATGTCGAAAATATATGTGCACAATTTCATTCAGTTGGTTCACTTCCTCTGGCCTTCCGGGCCTTAACTTTCAAAATTTTGGGTGATAGCTTTTGCCCCCTGAAATCGTTTCTCAGCACAAAATAAAAAAAACCGTGTGCCTTTATTTTTTGGTATGTTGTTCATACACAAAGTTTCAATTCAAGTTGCAATTCTTTGTGTCCTTTACACACATTTGTCATATTGCTATTATCACTTTCGATATTTCGTGATGAAAGTTTTGGAGGGATCCGGTCCCCACCTAACCGTTTTTTCCAGGAAAATACGAAACACGTGTTCCCTCATTTTATATCTGCAATATGTGTGTAAAATTTCGTTTACTTCGGTTTCCTTGGTTTTTGCCTTTGGGGCGTCAACTTTCAAAATTGTGGGTGGGTCTCTTGCCCCTTAAAACCCTTTTCTCCGCAGAAAATAAGAAACACGTATTCGTTTATTTCATGTATAGTATCTACCTTCCAAATTTTATCAAGATCGGAGTGTTACACTTCAGAAGTGTTGCTTGTTAATAATAATATTTCTCTAAAATTTTATGAACAAATAGAGGGAATTAAAGCGAAAAATTGGGATCAATTGGAACTTCGGCTCCTACCAACATTGAAAGAAATGACAGCACAAGTATTTAGATGCAAGGTAGACATAAAATTTAGAACTGAGATTTAACTATATTTCTGTCATGATTTTAATGCAGACTTCGAAGTTCTTAAATGCTAATTAAGTCAGGATTTCACATCCAAATTAAGTTGCAACATAATAATTCTTGTTAGAAAACCCGAATCGGCAATGCGAATTTAAGATTAGCCGATACTTTAGATAGCATGGGAAAAAGGTGAAGAGTGTAACCTAAGTGTGCTGCCAAGTGAGTTGCGAGGCGGTTTAATAAATTGGATGTCTTCTACTCAGCAGAGTCCACTTCAACCGTTTAATTTTGTTTTAAAACAAAACATTTTTGTCATGAGTTAGATTTAGGGATGCGCACGAGACGAATCGAGACAGGATTTTTCTGACAAAATTCGAGTCGAGACATGGCACTTCCAATAGAGAAATATACATTTTTCGAGTCGAGACATCACTTTTACAGCACATTTTCGAGACGAGACAGCCACAAATCTTGTCTCGTGCGCATCCCTAGTTATATTAGCACACACTACATGAGTGACAATTTATATTATGATAGAATATACTATGAGCTTTAATAGAAAAAGTGTAGACACTCGATAATTATTTTATGTAGTAAGATTTCAATAGATTCAGCGCTTGATCGTGCCGTATATGAAGTTATGAAATATGAATTGGTTTCAACAGGCGCGGATCCAAGAGAAATTTTATAGGGGATAGGGATACAGCCCCCCCCCCCATGACGCCTAGGTGTACACTGGATAGAGTGGGTTTCAATCCTACTTTATTTACACTGGCTAAAGTTGGAAACTATGGTTTAGTCCAGCGTTTCCCAACCTTTTTCAACTTGCGGCACACTTCAGGGTAACTTGAATTCTCGCGGCACACATATTATTATTATTATTATTATTATTATCATTATTATTATTATTATTATTATTATTATTATTATTATTATTATTATTATTATTATTATTATTATTATTTGAAAATATAAAATACTGTAGTATTTTTTTCTGATTACTGACATCCTTCTCACAGAGAAGAAAGCTAGACCACTGTTTTTTCCCCGTGGTAAATCATTATGCTTATTTTTCATTTTAATTTAAAAATAGAAAACAATTACAATCAGATATAGGGCTCAAGTTGTTAAAAATACACTTTTTTTTTCGAAAACTGTATCCAACCTTTCATTAGGAAGGAGGATCACTAAATAACGAACGAACAAACGAATCTCTTTTACTTTTAAAACACAAATATAGGTAATTCGTATGCATGTTTACTTTGCCGGAAGGATTGAATAATATTTTAAAATTTCAAGTTACGAAATAGTCTGCAACAATAAAGAAGCAATAATGGTCATAACAATGATAACAAATACTTTTTTTTCAAAATTAGAAATGTACAGAAAAATGTTCTACAGAAAAGTAACACAGTATGAAACTTTAAATTTTAGATTCATAGTAGTAATTTGAAATACAAATATACCTTTTTCTGTATGTCTTGCAATTTGATTGCTATAGAATTAATAATTTTGTTCCGATTTCCTCGCGGCACACCAGCGACCCATTCGCGGCACACCACTGTGCAGCGGCACACCGGTTGGGAAACGCTGGTTTAGTCCATCCCTTGATCATATTCTGGTTCTGCGGTGTTAATATCTGGTCAGAACTTGCTGTTCTAGAAGCCTTAAGTTCATACGCGATAAAATAGTATTTCCGCATTATGCACCTTTTTAAACTATTTTCAATATTTGTATGTATCTTCAGATAAACCCTCCGTGAAAAGTTTTATTTATTGGATACTGTATTTCTGACGATGCTTCCATTATCAAATAGTGTATGTGGTTTTATTTAACATAGAATTGCATACGACAAAACAGTAGAAAACATTCTCATTGTTTTAACTTTTCTTGAGTTGATTTTGAACTTAACGTCCCTTTCAGCAGCGAAGCTATATAAAACGTGGACCTACTAATTAACGTCGAATCCGAATCACATGAACTCCCACCGGGAATCGAACCTGGGTCTTCCATGCGTTAACTTTACTTGAATTTGGACTCGAACGCTCTGCAGCAGATTTAAAACGGTTGACTTGCCACCCCAGAGTTTTTCAATGAATGTATTTCTTAGTAATTATTTTAATTTTACTTTTGAAAAGGTGTAAGCATTTTGCTTTAAAAAAATCGTTGAATTATACGTAGTCAGTGTTGAATACAGGTTTCATTTTTGTACGTGGCAATAGTAACTTCCATGGTCCCCTCTCTTCTACCTCTAGACACAGAAATTTTGTTTTTAATGACGCCAAATTACGATTTTTATCAATAAAGAGTGGCTGTCCTACTAACTCTTGTATCGATTTCCTGCTAAGCAAATATAAAGTGAATCTGAAAAGGTAAAGGAACGGTAGGTAGCGGCATGATATCACGCCGTCCCCCATGCCTATCTTTGCCCATTGTAATTTCTTAGGAACTGGGGGGACGCCGTACACATTTTTTGGAGGTGGGGGACGGCGTCCCCTGCATTCCCAAGCACTTTTATCTCTGCTGCTAAGTATTAATTGCTGTAAGGACTAACGAAAAATATTATGTGGTAATTCTACTACTACTACTACTACTACTACTACTAATAATAATAATAATAATAATAATAATAATAATAATAATAATAAATGATCTGAATGATAAAGATATTTTTTTAACTTTCTAATACAATCTCTGTGGGCTTTCGCGAATCTGGATATATTGTTTTTATGAGGAATAAAGAGGCTTCAAACTACGACGATTTGTATAAAAGTCTTATCAGGTGTCTGACAGCTGACCTTGTGTTGTTTTTTTTTAACACAATGTTACAAGGCACAGAAGCATGCGGGCATTTTTCTTTTTTTTTCTTTTTTTTTGCCTGAGTGTAGTTTCAGTAAGACTTTCGTTCTGTCGTTGGCACGTGTCGAAGCAGCTTGTTTGCTGTGCGATGTTTTGCCTTCAGGCGATCGACTAGATCGAAGAGTCAAGAAAGAAAGAAATAAACAAAACGATATGCTTGTTTCATGGAGATATGCTTGCTTCTTGGCATTAGTGTTTGAAAACCAAAACTGTTCTGAGTATCCATTTTGTTATGTCTATAATAAGTATAAAGGGAAATGTTAATTCTCATATATAGTAGGGGTAAAACTGAGGGGGAACGCGAGGGTAACGTTATATATATTAGGGATGGCCGGATCCGGATCTGGTCGGATTCGAAGATCCGGATCTGGATCCGGATCTCGGATCTGGGTCCGGATCTCGGATTTCGGATCTGGATCCGGATCTCGAATCTCGGATCTGGATTCGAAATTCGGATCTGGGTTCGAAATTCGGATCTCAGATCTTGATTCTTATCCAAACCCACATCCCACCCAAATTGTGATAAACTTGAATATCAAAAATTCGCCGAAAGAAATTTCACGAAGTCTTGACAGTGAAGAAGAACACAGAAAATTAAGAAGAATACTGGCAAGTCTATTTGTCTCCTTCAATCTACACTAACGATTAAATGCTTGCCTAACTAAAAAATAATCTGATTTGATCCGGATGAGAGTTCGAATGTCGAATCTAAGTCCACCCGGTTGCAGGACCGAGATGAAATACATACATATTTATATTTGAAACCGGAATACAAAACACGAATATTTAAAATTCCTCAATACACCTATTTCATTGACAGTTAAGAAAACATAAACAGTTAAGAAAAGTATTGACTAGATTTTACGTATATTTATCTTGCTCAGTCTGCTCAAAATATCAAATGTATAACTTACAATTAGATTTAATAATTATTTAATAAATCACAATATGAGCACCGAGAATAAACTATGAATTTTGGTGCCCCTTATCTAGATTTGAAATTTCGGATTCATACATAGAATCAGGCTGAAAGATAAATATTTGAAATCTGGAAACCGAAACAAGTGCTAGTACCAAGATCGTAGCCGTTTGTACCTAGGTAGTGCGAGCGGAAGGCACTTGCACTATGTCCGGGTGTACTTTGGGGAACACGAGAAACTAAAAACAGACATATGTTCTTTTTCAGGGGCAAGTCGCGCTTTAACATGACTTTTCATGAGTGTTGTGTTTAAATACGAAAACTGTAATGGCGATTTGTTTGAAATAAATGTCATTTTTTTAGCAATAAAGTTAGGTACTTTCACATTGAATAAAAATTACCAAAGCACATTTCACTGATGAGAGTGCTGGTTCTTATGGAAGCTTTCACACTGAACCGAAGATTTCCTCATGTGGGTATCGGATTGCCACAATTCACCTTTCTGAAAGACGTGGTTTATCAGGAGGTCGGCCAAGATTCTTTTGGACTTAGCGTGTAGACTGCTTCTGGTCTCAATTATTCAAATATAGTAAGACTAACCGTATATAAAGTTGGTTCGAAATGATTTAAAATGAAGGGTGCGGTGGCTCCGTGGTAGAGCGTTCACCTCCGGTGATTGGGGTTCCTGGTTCGATCACAGCACGCGCCGTGTGGACTTTGTGGTGGACAAACATCGTGCTCGTGGGTATTCTCGGGGTTTTCCCGTTTCCTCCCACTTCCTTTATTCCACCATTTCACTCATTTCTCATTATCACCGTCTCCTTTAGCCTAACCGGCATAACCGCGGGACGTTAAACTTAAAGATTTCATTTCATTTCATGATTTAAAATATCACTAATTGACCTTAAGGGTATAATTGCGATTTAAATATTCATAAATTAGAAGAGATGTAAAAATTAAGCGTTAAAATAAATCCGATAATTCCTAATGCAACCTAATAATAGCAATAAAACTCCTTATGTAACATTTTCAAAGCTAAGATTAACAGTTATGTTCTTGAAGAGGGTTTATGGCAACATAGATTATAAATCCAATTATCATAAGTAGTACCTCTGACAGCCCCGCATTTCACATCACCATCGCCCTTCATCCTAATATTCCGGACATCCGGGCAATTCACTTACCCACAATGACTTTTCAGGCGTTCCAGTGACATCAATATCTCAGTTTGGGTTTGGGTTCATGCTTCGGTGAACCTTGACTATCACCATCAGCAGCTATTAGAGAATCAGAACTTATTTCTGTATTAGATAATGTGGGCAACTATAGCTTTTCGTCTATAGAAGACTGAAAGCCTGCCTTCGGTGCCCGTGGTCATGGGTTCAATTTCCGGAGAGGCACTCAACAATTTCGATGTTGACCCAGCATCGTGGGGGAGTTATCTTAAGTAAGAGGTAGCGGGCTCCAGTCTAGAAAGCCGGCATAAGGACTTCGGGTGTCGATGCGTTGACTACACATCCCCACTTTGAACGTAAGGCCGCTGGTAGGAACCAAAGGACTGTCGTGCCAATAATTTAGTTTGTTTTAATTATCATAAATGCCTTCTTTATTACTAAATTTTATCCAATATTTTCTTTTCAACTAGTTTGCGAAACTCGGAGCTAGCTACTTGTTTTCTTTTTAATTCATGTTCATAGTTAGAAGAACTAATCACTAAGGAAAAACAATCTTTTCAATAAAATTCGTCTCGCGTCTTTCGTAGCTCTAAGTTTAGTTATTTTTAGTGTTTTTTTTAAGTTGAAGGGCGGTTTATCATTTCCCATCGCTTTCCCTATTTTTTTTTCTAGTTTTACCTATATTTCTTTGCACGGACATTGCACCTAAACCCACGTGCTTAGTGTGTTCGTATATCTGTGACGAAGTCATAATTACTTAATTTTTGCATCGTACATAGTTTCCTGATCCTCATTAATCTCTTTACCCCCGCTTCCTGAATTCCAGTTCTAGTATTCTTTCTTGATAGCGAACTGATGTCTCATGTAGACTTATTAACTATAACATCAGCAATAAATAAAGTACGGTTTAATTTGCACTAATTTTAAAACATTACATTAATTAAATAATAATAATAATAATACGGAGCGAGCTCAGGCTACTTGTTATGATTCTTGCTTTGCAATTGGATAATACCAGATTCGAATTCGGAGACCAGCCATCCTGACTGAGGATTTTCCAGGGTTGTTTCTCAGTTATACTGGGCCAATGCTAGGTTAGTACCTTGATCTAAGGCTCTGGAGACCTTCCTTCCATTCCTTTTCCAATGTTTTCATCTGTTGATTACTACAGTGTAAAGTAGCCTCTGAGGATGTATCTGGTAGCTTATAGTGAAAAAACAATAACGACGTAATATATCTTCACGAAACGTGTGGGTTAATTTAACTACAGCCTTACAGTCCCAATATATAGCTAAAGTTTTAATATCAATTTCCTGACTTTTAAATACTATTTTCATATTGTTTCAGCTTTCAATTTTCTCATGTATGTTCCCACCGAGAATTGAACCTGAGATCACATGAACAAATGCGAATATGTTAAATATTTTTGAACACTTTAATATACAAAACACAAAACGCTTCAATGATACGACGCATGGATATGTTTTGGTTACCTCCTGCAATGTATGTTTAAAGAAACATGGAGGGTGAAGAAAAAATAATAGAAATCTCTTTTATATTTACTCCTTCAACAAACGACCGACCTCAGAAGGGCAAGCCATAAGTTAAGTAATAAAGTCATACAACGAAAACAACCATATCGCTCTCCTGAAATTCTCACGCCAACCAGTCTATATTTTTTATTGTATATACCTTCGAAGTGAAAGATATTCATTATTACATTTGTTGATGGTTGGACTCTAGTGAGTCAGAAACTACTATTAATAAAGAGTTTGTTTTGTCTAGTATTCCTGCGATTAAAAGGGCCTTATCTAAAAGATATTTCATTTGTATCTGAGAAAAGGAGAAAGTTTATTTTCTAAGAATAAAATAAATATTATCAATGTGAAGCTAACATTAAGTTTCGAAGAGGAGCTAAACAGAAGAATTTGTTACCATTTACATCAGTTTTCAGACAGTTCACTATACTCTGAAATGGGAAGAAATCAAACTTCGAAACATTTTACTAAAGCGACTTCGACAGAAAGTGCAGCATGTAAATATTGCAAGGTTAAAATAAAATAAAGAACAAAGGTAGCACAAACGTGTTACGGAAACATTTAAAAGCACAGCAACCTACTATATCAGTGAATCCGAAAAAAGTTTTAACGAATTTTAGATATTCAATTTTATAAGAGCACAATTTCAGATGTAGGTTTGGATACGAATCAAGATCTGAGATTCGAATTTCGGATCCAGATCCGAGATCCGGATCTAGGCCCGGATCCGGCAAGATCCGGATCCGGATCTCACTGGATCCGGAATATTCGGATCCGAAAATTTTTGGCCATCCCTAATATATATAATAACATAGCATATTTCTTTCCAAAATTTTATAAAATTTATTTATTTTATAGAGTTCAAAATTCGGCCAAATGTTTATTAGTATTAATATTGCATGTTCACTTTTACTTTTTCTTGCTAAGGTAATATTATAGCGCGCTAATTAAAAATTAATTTTCTTCCATTTAAAAGCTGTTTAAGATATTGGCTGCATTTTGCAACAGTGCAGAACAGCAGATAGGAATCTAACCAGGTAGATTTCTTTCTCTCTCTTCCCTCGCTAGGTCACGTGCGTAAACTTAGGATTGTCCGCGGAGAAAAAGAAACCGATGGAATGCAGATTGACAGCAAATAAGAACAAAGTCTGTTTTCTTTCTCTTCATAGATCGTAAAGATTTCCTTGATTCTATGTAAACATCTCCGCGAATAATTACCTGTACAGGAATATTGCAGCTAACAACGTACGGAAGTTTCAGAAAATCTGTCTATGTTGTTTTCAAGTGTGGGGAGTCTGTTCATCTTATAAAATCAGTTTCGAAATGTAGAGCGTAGAACAAACTCACTTATTTTTTGCATCAACTGACAAAAGTTTACATACAGATCAAAGAGAAGTCTTAGTGCGTTTGCACACGGCAACGATAATATCGGTGGAAGCATCGATAATGTCGGCAGTGAAATCGACTTCAATGTACTCAAATCGTAGCTTACACACGCCACCGATATTATCGGCCGATCCTCCGACACGCAGATGCTGTCGGCCAAGCCCAGATAATGTCGGCGGTATCGCCGACACCGATTTTGTCGGTGGCAATGTTTTCTTATGATTGGATGCACATGTGGCCGATAATGTCGGCCGGCCAGTGGGTTAGATGAAGAGAGTGAGTGACAAGACGCTGTATATTTTTGTTTCATTTCTTGTCTTTGGAATTTTGTTGTTTCCATTTTTTTCTATTATAATTGTATAATAATATTATTATTATCTTGTCCTATAAACAACTTCGGAACAGCTTATTATTTTTTTACAGTCTCTGTTTTGGAGTAGCTAATTCCCTTTATTAAATAAGTATAAAATGTGGGAAGTTTGAAGAGTACTGGTTTCCCTCTAAATAGCTATTACCAAATAGAATATAGAAAATTTAGATAACCAAGTTCTTGATTATTTTCCACTAATTTTTAATTTTTGTTCTTTCTCTCTCTGTCTCTCTCTCTCTCTCTCTCTCACACACACTCTTTGATGGTATATTTTTTAATCTATTAATGCATTTAAATTTCAATACATTCTGGAAATTAATTTAAGCGTAATTTTCAAATTTTGATACACTGTGAACATAAGCATATGGAAAAAATTCTGATTAATATTACTTCCTTTTATTTTCATTAGAATTGTGAGCAGATCACTTTTCCCGGTTCCACTCAATAAGCAGTGATTGAATACAATATTTTTTGACAAGTGAAAGTAGAATTATTATTTTGAAACGAAACCAACACAATCAAACACTCTTTCCCAAGCTCCAAGGACAAGTTACTCACTTGGCATTTTCTTGATTGTGATCTCAACAATAGGGATGTGACTTCATGCTTCACTTGTTACAGATTCTTTCTCTCACTTCCAAAACTATCCCAAATCTCCCATTTTAAAAAATAATGTGTAGAATGGCAATTGAAAACAAAGACCAAAGCTATGTATCCAAGTTTTCCCTCTCCCCTTTGTACCGGGATCGACTCCCTGATAGAGTTCTGCATTTTAGCTACAGTGACTGGATCAAAAGGTTGTGTATTATTGCATTCTTACCTTTCTAGTTTTGCTTAGATTTTTAGAGATGGCAGGAATTTTTCCATTCGATATTTTAACCGTTATTGAACTTGTGGAATGTAGACTTTGCATATGGGATAAGATAACAGACTCTTTCAAGGACAGGATTGAAAAGCAAAAAGCACGGCGAGAAATTTATGCAAGCCTTGTCCAGGATTTTGAGTTCATCGACAAAAAGAAACGAGAAACGACAGGTATGTATGCAACAGCGCAAATCTGTCTTCAACATTAGGGGGGGGGGACGGGTAAGATCGTTCCCATATTATATATATACATATATAGCGATGTTCAAAATATTTCTGTAGCCGAGAAACAATGCTGTAGAGGATCAGGGGAGCAGAATTGTCTTCAACATTGGGAGGCGGGCAGATTTGAGGCTTATTCTGAGTGGACATTAATTTCATCTCACTTTCCTTTCTAGCGATCGGACACAAATAATCAAATTTCTCTCCCAAAAAACACATTTCAAATCGGATTATTGGGGAGGACAATCTCCCCAGTTCCAAGATTGGAGGGGACATGTCCCCTTCATCCCCCCGGGATTTGCTCCAGTGTATGTATGGAGCAATGTAAAACAGAATTACTAATTCGAATTTTATCATTTAATCTACTATGACATTAATGTTAACTACATGGAAAACAAAATAATATATATACATGTGTTTTCATTGGGAAGGCTGATGGGGGCTGAATTTGAACGTAAACACTATCGGGGTTGTCACTATACATCTGAGCAATCCCGATAAATATGGATTCGACACAAATATTGGTCATTTTCTACTACTTTTACATGTCCCGGTAAACGCCCCCTGAGACCCCCTTGGTTCGAATTGTGAAAAAATCGCCTCTGGCCTTCAGCCGATACCGCGAAAACTATGAATGTGACACTAAAATCTGCCATTTTCTACTACTTTTACATATTCCGATAAAAGCCCCTATGATCCTCTGGTTCCAATTTTGAAAAAAACATGCCTCTGGCCAGCAGCCGATGGGGGCAGTATTTGGAAGTCAACGCCTGTGTGAGTATCACCATTCATCTCAGCGACAGTGAAAACTATTGATTTGAGACTAATATCGGTCATTTTCCATTATTTTTACATGTCTCGCAATTCTCCACCCCGGTGACTCCCGGCCCACATACAATGGTGGCTGAATTAGAAAATCATCGCTAATGAAAGTATCACCATTGATCTCAGCGACCGCGAAAACTATGAAATCGACACTAATATCGGTCATTTTCTACTACTTTTACATGTCTGGGTTAACGCCCTCCTGAGACCCCTCTGGTTCGAATTTAGTCAAAAACGCTTCACCTTGGTCTGGGACCTGAACCAAGGTATCCGTGTCCAAAATTTGGTAACTCTCGGCCAACTTGTCTGGTTCCCAGGCCGGTCCCGGTTGAAAAAAAAAACTCTTCGTCTTGATCTGTGGCCTAGACCAAGCTACCCGCGACCAAATTTTAAAAACTTTCGTCCACTCGTCTGGTCCACGGGCCGCACACAGATAGAGAGACAGACACTCAAGCAAACTCTATTTTATTTATATTAGAAAGGTCAGATCCACCGTTATTGTAATAGAGCGGTGCTTGAGTGATTGATCGTAGAAATTTAAAATCCAATGAGTGATAATTTCATAGCCTTGTTTTATTACAAGTTTAAACTCTTTAGTCAGTAGAGAAGAGGGCATGATTCGTGGGTCAGAGTTGATGACAATGGGTTTTGTTGGGTCTTGGGTCACAGTGTGTGACAGTGGTTAATGGTGGGTGGTGGGACAGAGTGGGTCACGGTGGGTCATGGGTCACGATGGGTGGTGGGTCAGTTGGACGTGGCTAAAGTTTTCATTGCCCCACACTCTCTCTGAACTACAGTGCTGAAAATTAATCAGTGAAAATCAATTGCAATTGATCAATCAATTGAAAGTAATTGCTGTGGAAATCAAAAATTGCAATTGAATTAATTGCTAATTAATTTCAATTGCAATTACTTTCAATCGATTGATTAATTGCAATTGATTCTCCTTTATTAATGGGCAACTGCAATTAACAATTAACCATTACTTACTTGTTATTTAAATTTGACGAAGTAACGTGGGGACGGAGAAGGAGGAGAGATATATATAAAAATCAATTTATATAAGACTGAAAGCCACTATTTTTGTAACTTAATAACTCTTGAACTATATCTTGAATATCCGACCGATCGCAATCAAATTTTCAAGATGTATGAGGTTTGGATCTGGAAACATTTTTGTAATTTTACTTTAACGGTACATCCTAGGGGGGAGGGGGGAACGTATAAATAGAAACTAATAAAACCTAATAACTTTTGAACCACACAACCAATCTCGATCTAATTTTCAACAAATATGAGGGCCGGGCCTTGGGTGTTTTTTTATCATTTCACTTTGACGAGCCAACGTAGGGGAGGGAGAGGGGGCAGATATATGTAAAAAAAATAAAAATAAAAATGCCTGTCTCTGTGACTTCATCACTCTTGAACCACCCGACCGATCTAAATCAAATTTTCAATATGCATGAGTATAGGGGCAGGGATTACTTTAGGCTATTTACTTTGACGAAACAACGTAGGGGAAAGCGAGAGGGAGAGAAATTTAAAAATGATCAAAAATGACCGATATTAATGTTGAATCCATAGTTTTCGGGCCCGATGAGACAAACAGTAACACTTCTGATGCTGTTTCAATCCAAGTTCAGCCCTAATAGTTGGGAAGGTGGAGGGTACAATGGAGGAGAGGGGGATAAACGTTTAAAAATGATCGAAACTGAGTAATATTAGTGTCGAATCAATAGTTTTAGGAGTAGCTGAGATTAACAGTGACAATTCTGATTTCGTGTGCCGCAGCACGGGGGAGGGGGGGAGGGGGAGCTATATATAATAATAATAATCGAAAATAACCAATATTAGTGCCTAATCCATAGTTTTCGGGATCATTCTGATGAACTGTGACATCTTCGATCCGGTTTAAATGCAAAATCAGCTCCGCCACTTGCGGGAAGGGGAGAAAGTGATATATAAAATGATGATAATGGCCACTATCAGTGTCAAATTTATAGTTTTCTGGGTCGCTTAGATGAGCAGTGGTACTTTCGATCATGTTTAAATTCAAATTCAACCCCACAACTTGGGGGAAAGGGAGAAAGAGATATTTAAAGATAATGGAAAATGACCGTTAATTAGTGCTGAATCCACATTTGTGGGGGGTCGCTGAGATGAACAGTGACACTTTCGTTGCCATGGCCCGCAACATAGGGGAGGAGGAAATATATATATAAATGGCCGAAAATGACCATTATTGGTGTCGAATCCATGATTTTTGGGGTCGCCGAGTTGATCAATGATCTTTCCGATGCTGTTTAAATCGATGCCATTAAAAACGAAAACAGCATATTTCACGGGTACTAAACACATGAAATACGGAGTTGTGCTTTAAAATTTTCATTTTAACTTCGAAAAGCGGGTAATATATGCTAGTAATACTAATAAAGCTCAGGTACTGTCCTTTCTCTATTTCAAAACCACATATTTTTTAAATCTCTTTGCTATAATATCTATTACTGGAGCTATCAGTATATTTTTGTTTTTCGTCTTTATACAACACCAAGGTTATAAAGGAAGGTCTTTTATATGTGGGTTCGGAACTTGAATCTGATAGGTCGTTCCCAATCATACTATCTCGCCTCCAGAAAAACTGGATTACAGGGCAGAGTCTAAAGCAAGAAATTTCTCTCTCTTTTGATAAAAAAAATTTTAGTTCGCATACTAGTCATAGCACATGTTTAGAGGTTTTTCAACGAATCTGTATGAGACGAGACCTGCAAATGACACAATACTGAAAGTTGAGCTTACACCAGGAGTCGAATCTGGTATCATCCTAAAACAAAAAAAAATCCTAATGGCTGACTACTTTCATGCTCATAAATCATTCTAATGTAAAAATTTTTGGTGAGCCCGGCCCCCTAGACTCCCCGTGGATACGAGCCTGTGTGACCCCCCACCCTCGAACACAATTTTCTGGAAGAAAGCCTCTATTCTTCCTTTTGTCTGTCTAGTTTACTGAAAACATGAAAAGCAAACTGGATCACAGAGCATAGAGTTGGAAATGATGGACATGTTGCATTGCAGACATATTTTGCACCGTTGATGATTTTGGGAGGTTTTCCAGGGACAAAATTCACCTCGGAGTTATATCTCCTATGGTGCTCAATATGAGTTGAGTTGATTTTGTCGTCCCTTTCAGCAGCGAGGCTATATAAGACGGGACCTACTGATTAATTGAAAAACCCGAACTACATGAGCTCTCACCGGAATCGAACCCGGGTCTCTCACGCCAAAGGAACGTACGCTAACCATTTAGACACGAAGAAGCTCGGAGCTCATATTAGAAAAGAAGAAAGCACATTATGGGAATTTCAGTGCAGACAACTAAGTACGACGACTGTTAAAATAATATTTTTCATCTTGAATATATTGTAATAATGGTCAATCTTATTCGATAATGTCATTTTTAAAAAAATAGCATTCTCTTTTCTGTAACTTACTACAGTATACAAGTTAAATTTCACACAGTGTGCAAAAGAGGGGAAGGGATTACAACATACGATATGCTTCGTTCGCTTCCTATCCGATGGACAAAACCTTTCTTGTAAAATTCAGCGTTTCAAAAAACCTGTGTGGTTGCTGATAGCTACACATAAATTGACAGAATTTTAGTACTGTCTGCCTGAAGCAAAGTCTTAATTTTAGTACTCAAGCTGCCTGAGGCAAAAAAGCAAGCACACCGCAGGCGTGGTGGCTTCTGTGCCTCGTAACATTGTGTTTAAAAAAACAGACACAAGGCCACTTGTCAGTTCTTGCAACTGATAAGGCTTTTTTTTCTTTTATACAAATCATGTTGTTTGAAGCCTCTTTATTCCTTTCAAAAACAATATAACCAGATTCATGGGAACCCACAGCAATTGTAATAAAAGTTGAAAAAATATCTGTATCATTCAGATACTTTATTATTATTATTATTATTATTATTATTATTATTATTATTATTATTATTATTATTATTATTATTATCACATAATATTTTTCGTTAGTCCTCACAGCAATTAATACTTAGCAGCAGGGGTTAAAGTGCGTGGGAACGCGGGGGACCCTATCCCCACCTCCAAAAAACTGTGTACGGCGTCCTCCCACTTCCTAAGCAATTACAATGGGCAAAGATAGTCATGGAGGACGGCGTGACGTCATGCCGCTACCTACCGTACCCCTACCTTTTCAGATGATTCCATCCCATCTAGCCTAATCCCACCTCGCCTAACGATTTATCAGCCACTTATATCTCCAAAATAAGAATGTCTACCATTTTAGGCGAGATGGGAATTTCCATCTTACTTAATCCCATCTCGCCTAAAATGGCGGTAGGATGCAAGAAGGGAATTTCTGTACTGAAGAGGGAATTCCGATAATAGAATTTTAACCAGATATTTCAATCAATATTGGCAATCTCTGTCAATTACAATATAAATATATAATAAGTACTATACAAGAAGAAAGCATAGGGGGAAGGCGATTTAGTGAATTTAGTTCACTTTTGGTTTATTTTGGGAATACTGGAAATTGATTGGCAAAGAGTAGCTAATCAGAAACAGGATAGAAATATAGAGGGTGTTTCAAAACAACACTTACAACGTTTGAGAGCTCATTCCTAACACCGTGATAAGACAACCTGGGTGCACAATGCTTCCTTTTGGCGCTATGACCAGCCAAAATCCAGTCGGAAAAATGCCCAAAACCGCCGTAACTCGAGAACAAAATGTCGGATCGAAGTCGGGGGAAAGGAAATGTATATTATTTTTAGCCATGGCTTCCATTAATGCACAACCCGATATGGTACAGAGGCAGCACAAAGGTCACCTCAAATAAATTGAAGAATTATGGGGATATTTTATGAAAGGGGGTTATAGCCCCACACAAGTTACTGGCACATGCAAGGAGCATTAGAATATTAATTCTGTGACATTTGTGAAAACTCTGACGCTCACTGGCATTTCCGGAACAAAATTTTGAATTTTTATAAAGGTACATCATCTAATGCTTCGTCTCCTGTGCCCCCCTAAGGCGGTGCGTTACCAAAATAGCATTCCATATTTCAAAAATGCATACTCTTTTGCTACAATGACGCCAAATTTCACACTAATTAACAAAAACACCTTCTTCTCGTATGTCCCTACTAAGGATATTTCTGGTGATTTTCTTACTTTTGAAAGGGGGCTGTAGCCCCATTATCAGTCACTCTTACATGTAAGGAGCATTGGAGCATTAATTATGTGACATTCGTGATTAATCTGACGTTTACTGGCACTCCGAAAATAAATTTTGGGACTTGGTAACACATCACCCACCAGCTCTTTACGGCCCTTGCCCCCCGAAGGGGGGCCTTCCCAAAATAATGTTTGAGAAGGCTTTACTAGCTTTGTGAATGAGTGTTTTTGTATTTCGTAACAAATACAACTCATTTGCCCCAAAATCTTTACGAATAATTATTGGAGAAAACTGCTTCCAAAATTTAACATTGAACCTCCCATAAGGAAAATGAACTTCTGTGTTTACACTTCCAAAAGGGGGGCTAAACATTAATTTTCTTCTATTTCTTTAGAAATTCGAAAAATTCAGATATTTCTCAATAAGAGTGCCAAATTTTATATTAATGGTGTGAAAACTTCATCTTCTCCCAGTGCTGTAGAAAATTACACGAATTGTATAACAGTCTGTATATATATATATATATATAATTCAAAATCACGTTTTCAGTCAAAAGAAAAAAAACATTTCATTTGTTTACCTATGGAATACCAATATCTAATCTAAATGATCTAGACCCTCAAAAGTATTGTAATATTTATTTATTTATTTTGTATATTACTGATACGCACACGCCTAAAATGCCATGATTGTTCTTTCATTTTAGTAGATATTTCTTTTAAAGTTATGTTTTTTAAGTAACATTCCGTATTTTGGAATGCAAAATATTGATGATAATGCTTCTACAATAACTTTGTTTTCCTTCTGTCGTATCTTCCTTTCTCACCTCGCAAAAGTCGATTTATGGTCAAAAATGGTTGGAAAATGAAAATAGGGATATTTCACCCTGTTTGACAAGTCTTGTTATAAAATACTGTACTTAGAAGGTAAATTCTGTACCACCAGACACGTCAACTCTGACGCGAAATCGTAGCAGTTATAGTAGTATTAACTGTGGTCGTAGTAGTAATAATAGAAGTAGTAGTAATATTAGTAGTATTACAGTACTTTGCAGTCTTGAATAGAGAGTCAGTTTCCCAAACACACTACGATTAACATAGACTGACAGTAAGACCGTACGAACACGGCAAAGGCAGGGGTAGTGGAGGACATGTAAGGGAAAAAATGACAACATTAGTTTCCAATCCGTCCTTGAGTGCCCGGTTCCAACCCGGAAATACGTGCGCCCGGTTCGGCCCTATAGCATTTGTGTCCGGGCCGAACAGGACACGCCCAGCCCGTGCAGGGCAGAGCCCTGCAAACCCAGGCCCGAAGACGGCCCGGTCCGACCCGAATGGATCTGAATTCTGTGCCCGGCTCGACCCGGCCCGGCCCGAATCTCGAGCCGGGCTCTAACCGGGCCGGGCACATTTCGGGCCGAGCCGGGCCGAAACGGGCCAGGCACAAATCGGGCCGAAACGGGCCGAGCACAAATCGGGCCGAGCCGGGCCGGCCCGACTCGGCCCGAACACTGTGAAAGACGGATCGGAAACTAATGTTGGCAGCCTGTGTTAATCGTAATGTGTTTGGCATGGGCGGCGATTAGGGGGGGGCAAAGGGGGGCCGTTGCCCCCGCACTTTTTTTAAGTAACCAATTAATGTATATAGTTTCATTTGGAAATGTAACGATTTTGTATGTGTTACTGATTAATAGGAAAAAATGCTGCCATATAATATTTGCTGTTGCTTGAATACGTATTGGTTGTCTTCCCATGGAGTAAAGAAAGCTACAGTAATTGCGTTTTAATCGCCAAAGAAAATAACCCCAAAAAATAACCTATTGGAGCACAATTTCAGCATACTTTCATTTCTTCTTACAAGGGCTCGATATGTTAGTGAGCCGCTTTGAAGCTAATCGAAAGAACATTATGCAAAAAAGTAGGGCCTATTTCACAAGTTATTCTTTAATTCCACAAAAATTGACAGTTCCTAAAATGTCTTTTCTTCTTTCTAAAGTAAGGAATATCGATTAAAAAGAGCGTGATAAGAAACAACTTCTACCTTTTCCATTGTTTTGTAGTGTAATATACGAGTGAAGTGTTGTGTTTAAGGATGTACGAGTGTATATACAGTAAAATTTAGTAAATTGAACATAATTCTAGGTTTTAATTTCATTTTGTATAACTGAAGTGTGGATTGTAAGTATTGTTGTGTTTTGATGTGTTCCAAGAAAGTGAAATCTGCACCTAATGGCAACGAACATATTTCAAGAAGTTGCAAAAGCAAATATTTCTTTAAATGTCGTAGCATATGCTTGAAGTATTTACTGTCTTTCATTTTCTAAGAGTAATAACACACATTTAATATCATGTGTGGAATTAAATATTAAGTTTTTCATTAATCCTCAGTTTCAATATAACTTTTGCAAAACAAGCATCATTATTCATTACTATGATTAATATTATCCTTTCTATTTATTTGTTTTGCAAATTTATTAAATAATCTGATCACAGAATTTTCCAGACAGAATTTTAAGATATTCATGAGCAAGGAATCAAATCTCTTCTTACACTTTCGTTGTTTAAGAGTACAAAGGGCTAGTATCTACTTGCGTTGTTCTTCTCAATTTACTTAATAAACTATTATATACGATATACGGTATTTTAACTGAAAATATAATATTCTATTAGTTATACAACGTTTCGTCAAACAAAATGTTAGAAACAACCAGGAAAACTAACATTTATATACAAATATTCAGATCATGTCTTGCCCCCTCACTTTTAACGTCCAACCGCCGCCACTGGTGTTTGGGAAATTAACTCTTTATTCAAGACTGTAAAGTACTGTACTTCTACTACTCTTACTACTACTACTACTGCTGCTGCTATTATTATTATTATTATTATTATTATTATTATTATTACTTCTACTACTACAACTGCTACGAGCGTCAGAGTTGACATGACTGGTGGTACATACTTTACAATCTAAGTACAGAAAAAATCGAAGAAATACTAGTTATTATGGCCAGTCTGCGTAGTCTGGCCAGTAGAATGCATTCACATCTGGTGCTAGAGATCGTCGGATGGATCCCTCCTCGTGTTATGTGAGCTATGTTGTGGACAAAAATCGTGAGCGTGGGAGTTTTTGGATTAGACCGTTTTCGTCCACTGTCTTCATTCCACCAATTCATCCATCATCATTCATACGTCTTGAGCCGTAATTGCCTAAAGAACATATGAGAAAGTCAAGTCCTTGACCTACTAATTAGAATTTGTTCCGCTACATTAGACCATGGATGCCGAAACCATGAACTGGCGTGTTCATAAGATTAGCGCAATTTGTAGTAATGTTCAATTAGCACGGCAGATTCCAAATCATATTACATGTTCCTGTATTCTTTATAATTCGATGCTACAATAATAATAACAAAAAACAATGATCAAATAAATCACCCAGACCCCAGGATCGATGAAGTGTTCCTGGAACGGTGCGTAACAAGTAAATAACAGAGCTATATGACGGAATGCGAGGCAGTAAATCAAAACAAAATCCACACATATCATTGTTGATCAAAAAATACCTCAAAAGTCCCCTGAATGAAAAATGTATAGATATCAGCTATCAAAAATGCCTCTTAACATCACATATAATAGAAGGGATAGTTGATATTAAGAAAATGAAAATATAAGGTTTCCTAAGAAACCAATAGTGCAAAATGAACATCGCTTTACTGTATGTCCTTGTACGCATCGAATAGCACGGAAACAGATTCAACAGTTTCAGGCTTTAGAGCATTTCTCCGTTCCTGAGTACTAAAATCTCTTTCAGTAGACGCACTAGAAGCAGGGATGACGAGATACTGACGCGTTAATTTACACAATTTTGGTAATGTTTGTTCTTGTTGCTTCCACCACTGCAGTATATCTAGTTCTCTTACACATGATGACATGTTGAGGTAGATGTATACTTCATCATCAAATTCACCAGAGACTGAATGTCTATCTTCCCTATCCATTAGTTTATTCTTCTTGGTAGGTGGTTCCAAGTTATGCCAACTAGCCTAAAGGAGACGATGGTGAGAAATAAATGAAATAGTGGAGTAAATAAAGTGGAAGGAAACAGGAGAACGCCGCGAACCCCCCACACGGTGTTTGTCCACCACAAAGTTCACTTGGCGAGAGCTCGGATCAAACCAGGGACCCCATACACCAGAGGTGAACGCTCAACCGCTGAGCCACCGTTCCAGGAACACCTAATCGACCCTGGCGATTTGGTGATTTATTTGATCATTATATTTTGTTATATTTGTAGCATCATACTATAAACAATACATGAACATGTAACACCATTCGATATTTGCCTTGCTAATTGAACATTACTACAAATTGCACTGATCTTATGAGCACGCCAGTTTATGGTTTTGCCCTCCGTGGTCCAATGGTAGCGTACCAAATTCTACTTACTAGGTCAAGTATTTGACTTTACCATACGTTCTTTAGGTAACTACGGCTCAGGCTGAATGGATGATGATGGGATGAATTGGTGGAAAGAAAACATTGGGAGGAAGCGGGACCACCCCAGAAACTCCCAAGCACACGATGTTTGTCCACAACAAAGCTCACATAGCATGAGCAGGGATTGATCCGACGACCTCTAGCACCAGATGTGAGTGTTTTTTCTATTGAGCCACTATTCTCCCTCGTAGATCAAGCATCGGTTCACATTCTACGCAGACCGGCCATAATAACTAGCATTTCTCAATTTTATTCTGCACTTAGAAGGTAAATTCGGTACCATCAGACATGTCAATTCTGACGCGAAGTCGTAGCACTTGTAGTAGTATTAGCAGTGGTCGTAGTAGTAATAGTAGAAGTAGTAATAGTAGTAGTAGAAGTAGTAATAGTAATAGTATTACCAGTACATCACAGTGTTGAATAAAGAGTCAGTTTCCCAAACACATTACGATTAACATAGGCTGACAGTAAGACCGTACAAACACGGCAAAAATAGAGGTAGTGGAGGACATTAAAAAAACAAATAGGCTGACAACATTAGTTTCCAAACTGTCTTTCAGACTATCGGGCCGGCCCGGCTCGGCCCGAAATGTGCCCGGCCCGGTTCGGCCCGAAATGTCCCCGGCCCGGTTTGGCCCGAAATGTGCCCGGCCCGGTTAGGGCCCGGTCCAGTTTGATATTACTTGAAACGGGTCGGGCCGGGCCAGGCACCGGGCCGAATCGGGCGCGCCCGGCCCGTGGAGGGCTCTGGTGCAGGGCTCTGATTCATATCCACTGCAAACGCTGTTTTTGTTCCATTTTGACTTTTATTTTAGTACTCAGACGAGAATTGTGTTCTATGTCTTAATTTTCTGCATTCTTTCACATATGGAAAGATTCGTTTACGTATCTAAATGTTTCATTACGTATGGAGAGCTAAATGACAAACAGGCATGTGCTGATATTAATACAAAGTTTCGAAATATTGAATTATTAAGTATTTCAATCAATGTTGCTTTTTTATAGAATTAATAACAAGTCTTATTATATTTAAAAGAAGAAAAACACATCTGCAAAATTTCTCCCGATTGCAAAGGTTGACTTCGAGGTTCGAACCTGGTTTCCTTTTTCCCGAAGATACCCGAAGCTGGACTTAGAATTTTTTTTCCTTAAAATACCAATAAAGAATGCCCTCGACCTTTGAGACAACATGTATCTTTCGGGAGTCAACTTTCAAAAGTTTGGTGTGGGTTCTTTTGCCCCATAAAACTGTTTTTCTGCAGAAAATAAAAAAGCATTCCTTTATTTTTTTGCGTATTTGTCCATACAAAAAGTTTCGTTGGAATTCTTCGTAACCTTTACACACATATGACATACTGTTACCAGCATTTTTTATATTTCGTGATCAAAGGTTTGGAGGGGTCCGAGCCCCCTAACCGTTTTTCTCAGGAAAATACGAAACCCGTTTGCCCTCAATTTAAACCTACAATATCTGTGCAATATTTGATTCAATTTGGTTCACTTCTTCGCGTCTTTCGGGCGTCAACTTTTAAAATTTTGGGTGGGTCTCTTGCCGCCTAAAACCGTTTTCCCGCAGATCATAAAAAACCCGCATTCCTTTATTTGTTGCGTATTGTCCATACAAAAGGTTGTGTACAATTCTTCATGTCCTTTACACACATCTGACATACTAGCACTTTTCATATTTCGTGATTAAAGGTTTGGAGGGGTCGGCGCCCCACGCTTCCGTTTTCCCCAGGAAAATACGAAACTCGTATTCCCTCATTTTATGTCTACAATATCTGTGCACAATTTAATTCACTTCGCCTCACTTCTTCTTGCCTTTCGGGCATCAACTTTCAAACTTTGGGTGAGTTCTTTGCCCCCTACAACTGTTTCTCCGAAGAAAAAAAACGTATTCCTTTATTTTTTGCGTATTGTCCATACAAAAAGTTTCTTTGGAATTCTTGGTGGGCTTCACACACACCTGACAATCTGTTACTAGCACTCTTGATATTTCGTGATCAAAGGTTCAGAAGAGTCCGGGCCCCAACTAACCGTTTTTTTTAGGTAAATACGAAACTCGTATTCCCTCGTTTTATGTCTACAATATTTGTGCAAAATTTCATTCACTTCCGTTTACTTTTTCTTACTTTTTGGCGTCAAATTTCAAAATTTTGGGATGGGGTCTTTTGCCCCATAAAACCGTTTTTCCGCAAAAATAAAAAACCCGTATTCCTTTGTTTTCAGTGCATTGTCCATACAAAAGTTAACCGTGCAATTCTTCATGTCCTATACACACATTTGACATACTGTTAGTAGCACTTTTGATTTTTCGTTATCAAACGTTTGGAGGGGTCGGCGCTCCACCCGACTGTTTTCTCTAGAAAAATACGAAACCCGTAACCTCATTTTCTGTCTGCAATATCTGTGCAAATTTCATTTACTTCGGCTCATTTCTTCTTTTCTTTCGGGTGTCAACTTCAAAATTTTGGGTGAGAGATTTTGACCCCTAAAACAGTTTTCCGCAGAAAATAAGAAACCAGTATTCATTTATTTTTTTGGTTATTTTGCATACACAATGTTTCGTTGCAATTCTTCATGTTCTTTACACACATCTGACATACTGTTACTAGCGCTTTTGATATTTCGTGATCAAAGGTTTGGAGGGGTCGGTGCCTCACCCAACCTTTTTCTTCAGCAAAATACGAAACTCATATCCTCATTTTACGTCTGTAATATCTATGCAGAATTTCATTTACCTCGGCTAATGTCTTTTTACCTTTCGGGCGTCAACTTTTAAAATTTTCGATGGGGTCTTTTGCCCCCTAAAACCGTTTCTCGCAGAACATTAGAAACTCATATTCCTTTATTTTTTGCGTATTCTCCATACAAAAAGTTATGTTGCAATTCTTCGTGTCCTTTACACATATCTCAAATACTGTTACTACTACTTTTGATATTTCGTGATCAAAATGTTTGAAGGAGTCCGTGCCTCACCCAACCCCTTTTTCCAGGAAAATACGAAACCCGTATTCCCTCGTTTTAAGCCTTCAATATCTGTGCAATATTTCACTCACTTCGGTTCACTTGTTCTGACCTTTCCAGCTTCAAATTTAAAATTTTGGGGTGGGTTGTTTTGCCCCATAAAACAGTCTTTCTGCAGAAAATAATAAACCCGTATTCCTTTATTTTTTGCGTATTGTCCATACAAAAAGATATGTTGCAATTCTTCATGTCCTTTACACACATCTCAGATACTGTTACTAGTACTTTTGATATTTGGTGATCAAAGGTTTGGAGGGGTTGGCGCACTACGGAACCGTTTTCCCCAGGACAATACGAAACCCGTATCCTCATTTTACGTCTGCAGTATCTGTGCACAATTTAATTCACTTCGGCTCACTTCTTCTTGCCTTTCGGGCTTCAACTTTCAAAAGTTTTGGTGGGGCTATAGCCTTTAAAACCGTTTTCCCGCAGAACATAAAAAAACCCGTATTCCTTTATTTTTTGCTTATTGTCGATACGAAATGTTTCTTTGGAATTCTTCATGTCCTTTACACACATCTGACATACTATTAATAGTACTTTTGATATTTCGTGATCAAAGGTTTGGAGGGGTCGGCACCCCACGCTTCCGTTTTCTCAAGGAAAATACGAAACCCATACTCCCCCATTTTATGCCTACAATATCTGTGCACAATTTCGTTCACTTCGGCTCAATTCTTCTTACCTTTCGGGCATCAACTTTCAAAATTTTGGGGTGGGTTCTTTTGCCCATAAAATAATTTTTCCGCATAAAATAAGAAACAAGTATTCATTTTCTTTTTGCGTATTCTCCATACACAATGTTTCGTTGCAATTCTTCATGTCCTTTACAGACATCTGACATACTGTTACTAGCGCTTATGAAATTTCGTGATCAAAGATTAGGAGGAGTCCGTGCCACACTTAACCGTTTTTTTTAGGTAAATGCGAAACCCGTATACCCTCATTTTATGTCTACAATATCTGCGCAAAATTTTATTCACTTCGGTTCACTTTTTCTTCCCTTTCGGTGCCAAATTTCAAAATTTTGGGGTGGGGCCTTTTGCCCCATAAAACCATTTTTCCGCAAAAATGAAAAACCCGTATTTTTTTGTTTTCAGCACATTTCCCACACAAAAAGTTTCGTTGAAAGTCTTCATTTCCTTTACACACATCTCACATAGTATTAATATTATTTTCGATTTTTCGTTATCAAACGTTTGGGAGGGTCGGCGCCCCACCTAACTGTTTTCTCTAAGAAAATATAAAACCCTTATCCTGATTTTACGTCTGCAGTACTTGTGCAAATTTCATTCACTTCGGCTCATTTCTTCTTGTCTTTCGGGTGTCAACTTTCAAAATTTTGGGTAGGAGCCTTTGACCCCTAAAACAGTTTTTCCGCAGGAAATAAGAAACTCGTATTGATTTATTTTATGGTTATTTTCCATATAAAATGTTTCGTTGCAATTCTTCATTTCCTTTACACACACCTCACTGTTACTAGTACTTTTGATATTTCGTGATCAAAACTTTGGAAGGGTTCGTGCCCTTTCCAACAGTTTTTTTCAGGAAAATACGAAACTCGTATTCACTCATTTTACGTTTACAATATGTGTGCACAAGTTCATTCATTTCGATTCACTTGTCCTTGCTTTTCGTTCGTCAACTTTTAAAATTTTGGGTGGGTGCTTTTCCCCGTAAAACCATTTTTACGCAGAAAATTAAAAAAAACAGTATTCGTATGTTTTTCGCATATTATCCATACATTAAGTTTCGTTGCAATTCTTCATGTTCTTTAGACACATCTCACATACTGTTACTAGCACTTTTGATATTTCGTGATCAAATGTTTGGAGGGGTCCGTGCCACACCGAATCTTTTTTTGCAGGAAAATACGAAACCCGTATTTCCTCATTTTAAACCTACGACATCTTTGCAATATTTCACTCACTTCGGTTCACTTCTTCTTATCTTTCTCGCGTCAACTTTAAAATTTTGGGGTGGGTTCTTTTACCCTATAAAACTGTCTTTCCGCAGAAAATAAAAAAAAGCGTATTCCTTTATTTTCTGCGTATTGTCCATACAAAAAGTTTCGTTGTAATTCTTCATGTCCTTTACACCCATCTGACATTTGTTACTAGTACTTTTGATATTTCATGATCAAACGTTTGGAGGAGTCCGCGCCCTACCCAGCCGTTTTTTAAAGGAAAATAAGAAACCCGTATTCCCTCATTTTATGTTTATAATATCTGTGCAGAATTTCATTCAGTTCGGTTCACTTCTTCTTACCTTTCGGACGTCAAATTTCAAACTTTTTCGTGGGGGCTTTTGCCCCCTAAAACTGTTTTCCGCAGAACATTAAAACCTCGTATTCCTTTATTTTTTACGTGTTGTCCATAGAAAAAGTTTCGTTACAATTCTTCATGTCCTTTACACACATCTGACATACTGTTACAAGCATTTTTGATATCTCGTGATCAAGGGTTTGCAGGGGTCCGTGCCCCACCCTACCGTTTTCTTCTCAGGAAAATATGAAGACTGTATTCCCACATTTTACGTCTGCAATATCTGTGCACAATTTTATTCACTTGGGTTCAGTTATTCTTGCCTTTCGCGTGTCAATTTTCAAAATTTTGGGTGAGTCTTTTATATTAAACCTTTACTTTATGTAACTTTTTCTTTTTTAAAATTCTTTTTTTTTGGGGGGAGAAGGAGAGAAATGTTTTTTCTGATATGTGTCTTTTGCCATTCATCTTTTTTGAACTGCTTAAGTAAGATCATTTTGTAACTTTTGATGTCATCCAACTCCATCACGATAATAAAATTGTCATTCTTAACAATTTGTTTTATTTCCTTATTTTTCAGTTTGCCACACTGATATATTTTTAACAAAATTGAGGTTTGGTCCAACGCCTTTCGAATTCGGAACCAACCCAACCGCCGAGCTTTTTGGGTTGCCTGCTATTGCAGGAAAACGAGAATTGCAGGTGGTAATGCACTTTTGGAGTCGTGTATACAAAAAGCATGTGACTACCATATGATTAAGATTCTGAATACTGCAACACATGTTAAAAAATACGCAAGTTCATATTTCTTACATTTTTCAAATATATTCCCAACACTTATTCAGAAATAAAGAACATCTAATTTAAATTTCTCTCACTTAATTACATTCTTTCATTTGTCATGTCTTGGAAAAAGAACCATTTGAGTATTCACTACGTTTCGTGATGAACAAGCTATTCTAACACGAATTCAAAGGGGGAAGTCCGCCGCTATGATCCAAAATGAATCAATGAACGTAGTTCTTTTCTTTCGAGTCTAACTGTGGGAAAGAAAAGTCTACACATTTACGTAAAAATTGCAATATTCGCATGTATCTTGGAAAATTGCATCCAATACAACTGAGAACTCTTTATATAAGTACATTTTTCAGTATGAAAACACATTAAAACACTTTTGCTCGGTTCTGAACACTTTTGCTCAGTTCTGAACACTTTGTGAATACATCTGTACACTAAATACTGAGTGATTTTCTAAAATATTAGGGATACAAGCAAGACAAAAGTCTATCTTTCTGTTGAACTTAATTATTTTACACTAAACAATATATTTTGAACATTATCTGTAGTAAATATTGAATATGTATCTGTTCTAAAAGTGTTCTTTATGTGTAAATTGCTTATTTTCCGAAAAGACTTCCCAATATGAATACATATTCACAACAAATCATTCAGACACAATGTATTTATATAAAATCTACCATCATAAAATATTGGACAGTACGCAATTCTGTTTAATCACAATTTCAGTTATAAAGATTGAAAGAAATTGCACACTTGATTTTGCCGTAAAGTCCGTCAGTGGCGGGTCTTAAGGCACATTGCCAAACGTTTCTAAAACTATAAAGTATCTCATTGACGGCTCTTAAGGGACGTCACCACGCGTTTCTAAAACCTCCAAAAAATCTGCAGTAAACTATAAGTCCATCCGTCATTGACGGTTCTTAAGGGATGTCACCACGCATTTATAAAAACGCCAAAAAATTCTGTAGTAAACTATAAGTCCATCCGTCATTGTCGATTCTTAAGGGATGTCACCACGCATTTTTCTCTAAAAAGATTAACACTGCCAAGATATTTTCTCGTGTAAAGTTCCCCACATATTCTTAACTATAATAATAATAATAATGCTAGTTCCATTCTTCACTCTTTCCTGTGGTTAACTTGTCCAAAAACGCAACGGAAACGGAATCAAAACTCAAACATAGTCTTCAAACAAAAGTTTAATTATTCGTAAAACAATTCATGAGGCGCTAACACCGTCAACTAATCTCTTTTTAAAAAAGCGAATATTTCGTTCCTTCGTGGGGGTGGGCCAGCCCGTTCAGGAAGCTATCTTTTCTCGGTGTTGGCAAACACGGTTGGGCGTTATGCCCCATGTATGGATCCCCCGATTTTCGGTAAACACGGAAGGTGATATAAGTCAAATGCGGTTCCCCAATTTTGGCAAACACTGTGGGCGCTATGCCCCATGCATGGTTCCCCCGGTTTTGGCAAACACGGAAGGCGTTATAAGTCAGACGCGGTTCCCCTGTTTGGGGGCACTATGGTCCCCAACAAGTTGAAACATATTGACAAACTCTTGGTTCGTTTCTACAATGTGTTAATTATTTTCATAAGAAAAAACAATAAGTGTTAATTTTCTAGGGGGAGTCCCACCATTCGATACTTATGCAAATATATCTAATCAATTATAATAATATAAAACTTACATGAATATGATATCTTCTTCTTTGAACAAGACACAGAAAAAAAATCCAGAAAAAAAACCTAAAGAAGCAAACGCAAAGGTCCTCGCAAGCAAGATTGTCAATACAGGAAATGTGTACTGCATTTATATAATATATTTTTTATTTATTTATTAACATAAGGGGAATGGAATAGGGGGAGAAAAAAATAAAGTAAATGAATTTGTCTTGTAATACAGCATTGCCTCACTTTGCAAAGAAGAAGAAAAGAATTGCGGTATTTCGTTTGTCGGTATCTTTCCGAATCGAAGGAAATATTTCTTTCTTTCTTTTTCTATAGAGGTAATACCAGGGAATTTTCACACAATGCCTAAAGTTTGAAAAACATCGCCAGCATGTCTGAATTAGTACCTCAAAGACGCCAAATTGTCGTATTTTTCACGGCAAATAGTTGTTTACCAAGCAATAAAGAAATAAAATTCGTTAAAATGAAGGTCAAATCTCGGCTTTATTCAGTAAAACTATATAGTTATCATTTTCAACATCTGTTTCAATAACTTGAATTTTGCCGAAAAGAACAGCACAATTATTTTACGTGGCAATACACAGAAACCATTCTACAGGTTTTTTTTGTGTGTTGTTTTGCAAACTCAATATGAGGTTATCGACATTGAGTCCAAGGCCAGTCTGGCACCCACCACCTTGTTTGTTTGTCCGAATGGGCGGGGGGAAGGTTGTTCGCAGAACCAACCACCAGAAGTGGTTTGAAGTAAACATCCTTTGTGACAAGAAATGTATGTCAGTTGTCGCGGGGTGGGGAGAGGGTAGATACCTGTTCACACAAGACATTGATGAGGCAAAGAGAGGCGGGGGAGAGTGGGATCTTCCGCTCACTCAAAACTAGAGGGAATGATTGGCAGGTAACTATCTCGCTTTGGTTAAACATTGGAGGCGGAACAAACTGGTCTTTCCTGGCCAATCATATCGCAAGGTTGTTTGCATAGGGTGTGAGAAACTAAACGTTATTCTCCCAACGCTCAGTATTGCAATGGAAGTTGAAGAAAGAACACATCAGTCTACGTATCTGCGAATTTTGTACTGAGCAGCGCTGAAAAATAGCAAAGTTAAGTCTGTCATTTAAGAGCCAAGCAAGCTAAACGAAAGAAGTGCAGTTCGCAACAAAAAAAAATAAATGAAAATAAATAAATATTTCTTCCTTTCCTTCCCTTTTTTCCATCTTAATACTTTACGCCGTAAAACAAAGCACCATTAAAAATCATTGCTAAACATTGGAGCTTAAAGGGTGTAATAATATTCATTATTCATAATTTTCTAGTTCAAATAAGAGTGTTCAATTAGTTACGAGCTTTACAAGTCAGATCATAATTAAATTAATGGGGAAAAAGCTTGTGGGAGCTAGGGACCGCGTTTTAAGCCATATACTGAAGTTCTAATTATCTAAATCATAGTTTTAATTCTAATTTGATTATAATTTTAAAATTTCGATTCAAAAAACGTATAGGTTCGTGTTTAAAGCTAGAAACCGCGTTCAAAGCCGTATCCTCAATCATGAATCGTGTTGGATCGCGTTCAATGCCATATACTGATGTTCTAATTATCTAAATCGTAGTTTTAATTCTAATTTGATTATAATTGTTAAAATTTCGAATCAAGAAACGTATAGGTTCATGTTTAAAGCTAGGAACCACGTTCAAAGCCGTATCCTCAATCAAAAAACGTGTTGGATCGCTTTCAAAGCCGTATACCAATGCTCTAATTATCTAAATCGTAGTTTTAATTTTAATTTAATTATAATTTTAAAATTTCGATTCAAGAATCGTATAGGAGCGTGTTTCAACAAGAAAGGAGGTCATTCCACTTTTCCAAACAACCTCTATTGCACAACTAATAACGGTGATAAAGCATTAAAGTAATGATACAAATTACAAATAGTGATCGAACTTACAACTCTAGTTACAAGAACGATTCTATCCAAGGTATTACCTCACCTTCCTATCTAGTAAAAGCCGGGTTCGATTCCCGGCAGTAGCTCATGTATTTCGGATTCCACGTTAATCAGTAGGTCCCGTCTCATATAGCCTTGTTGCTGAAAGGGACGTTAAACTCAAAATCAGCTCAAACTATGTAGGAGAAGGAAGAAACAAAATTCATTCCTACTACCAGCTAACAGATATTTATACTCCATTTCTTGATCTCGTAAATTAATAATTCTATCTGCCAATCCATAAATGTAATAATATTATTACGTTCATGTGTAAGCTTGAAAAGAATCTGATATAAAATATATCTCTTCTGTTTCTATCAATTGCTTCGACTATGTGTCTTTTACTTTCCTTCTTTTGTCAATCTAATAATAATAATAATAATAATAATAATAATAATAATAATAATAATAATAATAATAATAATAATAATAATAATAATAATAATAAATAGACACTGTTTTCCTCAGAAGCTTGCGACTTTAAGATCTACAGTGTAGAGCTCTGCCGACGACAACACACTGGACATTGTTTATAAAAAGACCGAAAAACATTATTCATTAACTTATTGTCTACGGTTTGAACTGCAAGAAATTATCATATTTCTTCACGATAATGTGAATACAAAAGTGAAATGCTGTGTTTCTACAGAATTTCCTTTTCTCGGATGAGTGGATAGTTTTAAAAAACTTCTATTGTTGTAAAGAAACTAAAACGTAAGTCTTCAGGGGGAATTGATCTGAGGACCCCATGTACTTAAGCCCTCGGTGTAACTGGATACACCATCAAGACCTGCTTCCAAGGAAAGCGTTACATTGAATTATTTGGCGAAGGAGTCCATGCACTTTAAATCGCATTGTATCTTTTCCTTGTTTCCTCGTTTTTATTGCGTTAACTCTGTTTTTCGTGCAATACACGAAAAAGCAAATACATTTTTCGCCACCATGCCCAGGAATATTGTTTTAACTGATCAGCAAATAGGAAGCTACTGGCGAAATGATATGGGGCAATGTGTAGTATTTTATTTTCATAGTAACAAGGGGTAAGATACTATCCTGCAGAAAGCATGCATTCATTTGTTTCACAGAGAATACCATATAATTTTCACCTACCTGACAAAGTCAACGTTACCGGAATTGGCGAATGGTGTCAGCTAAATAGCTCGCAGAGCCCTGTTACTAAATCTTCAAGGAGGAATCTAATCATTCACTATTACCTATGGATACGAACAAAATCAATTATGAATAATTAGATTTCTCTCTGAAGATTTAGTAACGGAGCACTGCGAGGTTATTAAATGATGCCATACGCCAATTTGGATGACGTGGAGTATAAATATGTTGGTTTACTAAAATTCTTATATGTTTCACGCATTCTCTACTATTTAACTCTATTTCTTTCATTACTTCACTCACACATCCTATCCTCTTTGAAATTCGATCCTACATTCGATTAGTCTGTCTCTCGTAATATGTATACATCGCCTAGAAAGCTATTTTGCTATCTCTCTATTAACGATGAGTAAGATTTCAGGACAGTTCATTTTAAATAAACTTACAACAATACGAGTTACGCGATCTTTCTCATTAAATATGTATATTTGACAGTGGTTCCGAAGAGGATGTAATATTTCAATTGGAGATAGTGACCTTCAACATTCTAATCATAATAAATATTTATGTCCAAATTATATATAATTGCATCATAGAAACAAACCAATACAATAACTGGGTAATAAAGCAGCTCAAACCAATACTATTACTTCAAACCCTATTGTAGATTGTAGTTATTATGACAATAAATGAATATTCGTACCGCAAAATTAGTTTTATCATGCATGGTTTGGCATGAAGGGGCGATTAAATTAAATTAAATTAAACCATAAAATATATTTATCTCTTGGGGTTTATTACATGAGTTAACTAAACTATTAAGTTTCAGGGAAGTTGTTTCAACGAGGAAGTTGAGAATCGAAATTGGGACATTCAATTCTGAAGTCAACGTGCTAATCACTTGTCTAAGCTAATAATTACTTTAGAGGTAAACGTCCTTAGCATTATGGTTATATGACAAGTGGATTTGTATTTTGAAGAGCGTTCCAAACTTTCGTAATGCATTCAAATCTGTTTCATCGGGAAGCGAGCTCAGAATCTAGTGTGCCAGAGAGACGAGCTTTAAGGTGATATTACTAAATGTGTTGAACTTGACTTCTCATCACTGCCACATCAGTTAATGTATGTTTAATAATTTCATACTAAATTCCACGAACATTGAAGCGAAATAAGTAAAATAATGGGAGTGGCATTTTGAACTGCCCACTATAGCAAGGCTGCGGGGCAAATACACCATTACGTAATTCAAATAAATCCTTATTTCATTTTCATAAACTTGTTCTTATAGCAACTCTATGGATTTGCTAATTAAGTTCAATTTATAGATAGCTGTGTCTTACATAGCAGCTAATGTTCATGCTATAAAGTATAAAACTAGTACACATTCGATGTAAATAAATGCCTGTAATTGCGATTTAATTCTATTTTGAAAACTATGCATCTTTTATACGATTGTGTAAATTGCTTATAAATTCAGATTATGAATTACACTAACTTTCTAATGAAAAATACAAGCACACACACACACATATATATATATATATATATAGGTGTCAGGAACATGAATAATTTTCATTTAGAAGTGTGGTTTCAGGTTAGTATTAAATTTAGTAATCTGTTCTTATTAACAATGTCAACGCTCCTTATTTTAGTGCCTTTATATATAAAAGATGGACATCGTGAGTAAATGTGACTGAGTTTTGAAACGTGACAGTTCATCTGGTTTTGCTTTTTCAATTTTGTATTTTAAAAATCTCTATATTAAAAAGAAAGTTTCGTAATCGGGCTTGAACTGCCGTCCTTTGATTCTAGAACTTCAACAGAAATACTGAATTCGCTTGACCACAAAGGCAACTTCTTCAAAAACATGCTTTAATATTGCTAATAGGTCACTAAAAGCGCAGGTTCAAACTTGAATTTTTAAATATCCATTTTTTGTCTCTTTTCAGTAATTTGAACTGAATATATTGATTTATTTTGCATATTGGAACTGTGCATGAAGTGCGAATTGTATGATAGTTGCAGAAATACGTAGTTGTCTGTTGTTTACATATAACATCTTTGTAAGTGTTCCTAATATCTGCACACTGTATTGAGGCTGGTTTTCCTCAAAATTTCCCTGTAATTATTTGACCGACTAAGGTTTCATCACAATTTTTTTTGCTTTTTTATTTTGAATTATTTTTTCTCCAAAATCATAAATAATTATTTACTGTTAGATTGTTTTTTTATGGAAATCACAAAGAAGCAATAATGTGACTGAATTATTAATGAAAACGTGGAAGTTACAGTATATGCGATCTCTTTTTTATGTGGTTAGCGATACAACTTACCTCGCATGCAAAACTCACCGCGGTGACGTTGTCATAAGGCAAGTGACAGATTCTCGTTACTCAGTCTCCGCAGTAGGGGAACGTGGTCTAGCTTATTCTGATACCGCCGAAACTAAACATATTCTGAGAAAGTTTCATTGCGGGCAATTTTTCACGGCATCGCACATCCTAGAAATATGACAGGTGCATAATTTTTGTGGTCATGCCACTATGAATAGAACTATACAATACAGAGTGCTGAGCCCGCAGCACCCACGTGATCAGCTAAAAACCGGCCTCCTGTGAGGATGACTCCGTCGCTATTGAGTGTGGTATGGGTCAAGGGACTACCCAAAACCTTCCGCATACAGCTAGAATTGGCCAGCGAATGTCTCACATGGGAGGCAACAATCATTGGCACCATTCATCATGATTTGCGCCTCACGATCGTTCCCATGAGCAGTGTCCACGTCCTGAAACTGTGTCATGTGGCTGAATGAATGTGATCTCACGGGTGATCGGTGTAAGTTTTTGATACGCTTGAGGAGGCGTGGATATACCTCACAGACTATGGTGTTGTTCTTGCCATTATATTCACAAACTGAAATGTCCTGACTGAAATTACCAGAATGAAATTCTAGTATTATATGGATAAAATGTGAATGAGTTTGAACTGCATCAAGACAATTCATCTAACCACAAGGTTAAAAAATCCCTGGAATTATTTCCCCGTATGGAATAGGAAACTGGAATTTCCACAATTCCTTTCTCTGACATCCTGTCAATCGTCCAAATGCTCAATAGACTATTATATTTTCTGACTTCCGAAACGGTGTATGTATCATCATCGATTCCACATCATCTCCAACCTGTGGAACGCCTGTAACAAGGTATAGGGTGCAATACCCGTGGTGCAGCTGAAACGCAGTCTCTTTGTAATGGAAAATCTGATACCTGACAATAGTCAGTAAGGGTGGCATGAACATCAAACAAAACCGGTGGTGGAAACACGACGTTCACTTGATAAGAGGCACGTTCAAATTGGGCTCAATATAACTAAACCTCTGTAAATATAGAGTATGCTACAGGTCGTAACATAAAATGTTTTTTTTTTTTTTATTTTGTCGAAAAACGTAATCCTTAGCTTTATTTACATATAAGTTCTGATCTAATCGATTTTGTTTGTTTAATGCATAAATTAAGCATGGAATGATAATGAACAAAATAGTCGAATAAAGAAAGTTGGAGGAAATGGTAGGAAATTCATCCACACGGTATTTGTCCTTCACAAAATCCACTTGGAGGAGGCTAGTGTCAAACTAGAGACTTACCCCATCTAAGGTGCGAATCTACCACTGAAGAAACGCGGTTTTATATCAAATTAAGTCCAGAATTTTACATAAAAGGAAGTAAAAGAAAATGGAAGCTAGCACGTAAATAATGAAAGTTACTTAAACGATGCCAAGCAGCTAATAAGGAAAGGACATGAACCTGTCAACGGGACTTCCTAATCAAACCTAGTCCATTCGATAAACAACAAAGATATGTTCATGCACAAAAAAAAAGAAATAAATAAAAAATAAAAAAGAAATTAAATAGGTGCCATGGACAACAGAGTAAGTTCCTAGGGCCCATTGACTCTGTTAGTATAAAGCAAATTGTAGACTCGCAGTGAAATATCTATTGCATCAACACTGTTCATTGCAAAGTCATGGTTTATAGTTCATTCTCTTCAACATAAAACATGCTTTCAAGAAGTATTGGGGTCCCTAACGTACTTGAACAGGGAAAACTGAGAGAATGTCGGGAAAATTCCCTTCTGAAATCCCTCGCATCAACTTTGGACCCTTCTGGAGTAACTCTGAGTAAAAGTACACGATCCAAATGTATCTCGGAAAATACTATAGTTGATAAGAAATAACTGTACCAAGTTTTGTATTACTAGACAGAATAGGTATGAGGGAAAATCGTGAATTGGTATGCAAGTTCCCTCATATCTGTTAAGTCTATCGATACAAAACTTGGTATACAAATTTCTTATCCCCTATACTATTTTTTGAAATAAATTTGGATTGTGTGCTTTTAAAAGAGGATATTTCAGAGGGTTTTAAAGTTGATAGGAGGACATTCTGGAGGGAATTTTCCCGACATTCTCCCAGTTTTCCCTCTTCAAATACATTAGGGGCCTCAATACATAGCACCTCTGGAATGCCTGTTTTATGCTGAAAAGAATGAACTATAAACCATGACTTTCTAATGAACAGTGTTGATGCAATAGCTATTTCACTGCGAGTCTACGATTTTCTTTATACTATTAGGGTCAATGGGCCCCAGGGACTTACTTCTTTGTCCATGGCACCTATTTTTTCTGCATGAACATATCTTTGTTATGTTTATCGAATGGATAGATTTGATTAGGAAGTCCCGTTGACAGGTTCATGTTCTTTCCTTGTAAGTATCATGTGGATAGCTATAAATTTTGGCTTATGATGGGCTAAATGTAAGTAGATCGTAGAGACATGTGGAACAATATATTTTACGTTGCTAGTTAGGATGCACGTGCCAAAGACAGGTGCTAGTTTTGTTTAAATGATAATTAATTTAGTTTTTGTTTCTACAATCTTTGGAAAATTCATTTTGAAATTTAGCAGTATGATATATAATTTTCACAGCTATATTTTGATAGAAGAGGAAATAATAATTTCGAATAAATACGTATTTGTTGTAATATCTGATCTAACTGAAATATACCGTTTTATCCATTCCTTTCTACGTATAATAATACAATAATATTAACTAAACTTTATTTTTAACGATTTTGTTTTAGGTGCTCTTACCCCAGGAAAAAATTTTCGTGCTTACTAGACATACTTTGCGCTGGGCATTTCTCGACATTGAGTCTTCTGGAGTTCTGGTCCCCAAAGTTGAAAATGAAGTAAATAGAACAAGACTAACACCGGAGGTAGGTAAAGTGAAACAACAGAATGATATTGATAAATGTTATTGGAAGTCTTTGTTTGACATGTATATTATAATTATTAGATTACCTGACGTAAGAAAATACAACTTTATGTATAATTGTCAACAATGTTATTCTGATAGTAGTGATCAGTATGGCAAACAATTTCCCTAAGCTGATAACACTATGCAACGCTTTTAAAAGTATTTTTTGTCCTTCGGTTGCTATTTTCGATTCCTTAGTCATATTCATTGAACACAAGAAAATGTGCATAATTCTCATGAAACTTCTTTTTGGTAAGTTTAGCATCGATTTGTTGGCAGCATTATCATCATTTTCACGAATTAGTCCCCAGACATAGTCCCCCATCATGTTCTTCTTATATTGTCCTTGATAACTGCGTTCAAAAGAAATAATGTCTTGGTTAAAGCGCTCATCGTGCTCCTCTGAATATGCACCTATATTTTCCTTAAAACTGTCCAGATGAGAGGCAAAAACATGTAACTTAAGTGACACCCTACAACCCACTTTGCCATAGTTTGCCACCATGTTATTTATAAGCTTCATATAACATTCAGCTCAATAATTTCCGAAGAAACATTGAATGACTGTCACACAGCTGCCCCAGGCTTCTCTTTCAATCTCAGTTAGTAGCATGGGGAATTCAGTGGACTGAATCATCTTTATCACTTGCGATCCTATAAACACTCTAGCCTCTACCTTAGTGCGAAATAACTGCGGTAACATGTCTTGTAAAAACTATCCAAATCATTCACAAATTGCTTGAAAATGGTAAGTTTAATATGTAGAGATGATAATGATAACATTTTAGGATCCACAAGTGGCTCGTATTTTACGTTATGTGTCCTCACAGTGTACTACTTCCGTTGTGGCCAGTACTTTCCCCGGTAGTGGGCCTTTGTGTGCTTCTCATAAACAAAGATAACACGGGAATTTGGTAAAATCGCCCTGCAAACCCATGAGTAAGGCATTATTTTGAAGTCCCGATTACTTGCCATTCATATTTTGTATACTCCAAATTGTCCAATAAGTCTTCCTTCATAAAGACGGAACGAGTCACAGGAATAGACAGATGCAAGTATTGTGCAGAATCAAAGCCTTGGGACTTCTAGACGAGTTGTCTATAATCAAACGTCACTCTTTCAGAATGCAAGATATCTGTAAAACATTAAACAAACCACTTATATCTTGACAGAAGCACAAACCATCTTTCATTCAAAAAAAAAGGGGGGGGGGAAGTTATTCATTTGGGGCCACAGCGAAACTCACATGTAACGTTTTCCAAATATAACACCCCGATTTCGATAAAATTTTGGCAGGTAGATATTACACATAAAATAAACGATTACGTGCTTTTTACTTTCTGCAAAAAAAAAAAAAAGATTTAGGAGGTAAAAGCCCCCATCCAAAATTTTGAAAGTTGACACCCGAAAGGCAAGAAGTGGACTGAAGTGAATGAAATTGTGCACAGATATTGTAAATGTAAAATGAGGGAATACGTGTTTCGTTTTTTCCTGAAAAAAAAAAAAAAAACGTTTGAGTCGGGCACTGACCTCTACAAACCTTTGATCACAAAATATCAAAAGTGCTAATAACAATATGTCAGAAGTGGCTAAGGGACATGAAGAATTGCAACGAAACTTCGGGTAGGGACAATGCGTAGAAAATAAACGAATAGTTTTTTTTTATTTTATGCAAAAGCACCCACCCAAAATTTTGGAAGTTGACGTCCGAAAAGCAAGAAAAATTGGACCAAAATGAATGAAACTGTGCACCAATATTGTAGACGTAAAATAAGGAAATACGTGTTTCGTATTTTCTTGAAAGGAAAAACTGTTAAGTGGGGCAGATACCTTCTAAGTCCTTAATTACGAAATATCAAAAGTGCAAATAAGTATTCGTCAGAAGTTCCTAAAATATATGGAGAATTGCAACGAAACTGTGTGTAGGGACAACTCCCAAAAAATAAACGAACACGTACTTTTAGCTTGTGCGGAAAAGCTTTTTTGGGGCCAACCCCCAACGAGAAAGGTAAATATTACCGTAGTAGCGCAGGAAGGAGTGAACCGAAGCAAATGAAATTGTGTATAGGTATCGTATATGTTAAATAGGGATTCTAGTGTTTCCCAAGTGTCCGCATCCGATTTGCTTCAAAATTGTCATATCAACAGTAAACAGGAAATAATTCGACAAGTGTTTTTGTTTATGCGAAAAAGCATTGCAAAGGTTAAAGGCGCCTCCCAAAATACTACAAAATACGCTATACTGTTTGTGCTTACTGTAGATGTGCCAAATTTGAAGAAATTGGATGGAAACACTTGCCAAACACGAAAGGCCTTATTTTACATACACAATATCTACGCACAATTTTATTCACTTCGGTTCACTTCTTCTTGCCTTTCGGGCGTCAACTTTCAAAATTTTGGGGGTGGGGGTTAACCATAAAACCGTTTTTCCCAGAAAATAAAAAAACACGTATTATTATTATTACTATTATTATTATTATTATTATTATTATTATTATTATTATTACTATTATTATTATTATTATTATTATTATTATTATTATTATTATTATTATTATTATTATTATTATTATTATTATTATTGCCTATTGTCCCTACACAAAGTTTCGTTGTAATTCTTGATGTCCTTTAGGCACTTCTGACATACTGTTATTAGCACTTTTAATATTTCGTGATCAAAGGTTTGGATGGGTTCGCGCCCCTCACAACCGTTTTTTCCAGCAAAATACGGAACAATTATTCCGGCCCACTTCATCTTGCCTCTCGGGCATCAAGTTTCAAAAGTTCGGGTGGGGGCTTTTGCCCCTGAAACCATTTTTACGCAGAAAGTAAAAAAAAACACGTATTCGTTTGTTTCTTGTGTAGTATCTTCCTGATTTTTTTTTTCAAAATCAAAGTGTTACACTCGGGAAGTGTTACGTGTCAGTTCTGAGTAAATATGCGAAAAGTGTGAAGGTAGATTGAAATCGAAACCTATAAAGCACTTTCGTCTCTTGACTGTTTTTAGTATTTTAACTCATAACGTAGTTGTCCTATGACCCCAAATTTTTTATACAGCCTGTACATCGACATATAGTGAATCACTTATCTTGAAACATCCTAGCATTTAAAATAACATTTGATATAATAAAATTTTAAGTTGTGGGCTTTTTAAATCGTGACTAAATAATGTGGTGACTTTGGCTCTTTCTAAAAGAAACAATAAATTGATTTTGCTCATGGTTTCTAGAAATTCATGTTTAATTATCATCCATGTAATTAATGAATTACGAAAAACTGCGAAGGGGTAATGTACTCTTTGGGATGTAAATAAATAATAGAATAAAAATAAAACATACCATTTAGTCTACTTGTTTTTCATTAATAAATGACCTAACGATAAAACATGAGTCGTTTTGCATAAAAATACTTTTCAAATTAGCAATTTAATCTTGGAGGTATTTTTTAAGACTTTTTTTAAACAGAGAAAGTTCAATTGATTTTGTACTTTTTCTGCAGAAAGTTAGCACCTCCCCATAAACGTAAGAAGCCTGAAAGTTGGCGCTTTTTTTAACTATCTATTAAAGAATGGTCGTTGTTAGGAGGAGTTTACTTTTGAGATAAAGTTTTTCCAAAACTTTACTATAATTTTGTTCATATCTCGTAAATAAGCATGCCCTACTAATTGTAACATGGCACGATTGGATTTCAAAAATGTGAGCGAAAAGTTCTAGTCTGGTTTTCCGTACCTTTCCCTTATACCGTTTTCACGTTATGTGAACTAAAATTTGATTATCCACTTTCTACTGACATTCCAATTCTATACAATCTTTGTTAACAGTTTGCAACTAATAAGTATTTAGAATCTTTTTGCGTGTTGTTTTTCTTTCTGAAATATTTCTAAAAAAAATAGCATTAATATTATGTTAGATTCTATACTAGGTTTAAGTGTAACATAAATTTGTTTTGAAAATACATTTTATCATTGAAAACAGTTTTTGAAAGTTATAAATTATCGTTCTTTTCAAGTAAAATAAATTATACATTATCACTATTAACTATAAGTTAGTTGCTACAAATTAAGTGTCTTACATATAGCTATTTTACTTTTAATGTAACGAATTCAGCGTTTAGGTGTCTGCACGCGTGAACATTGTTGTTGCGAATGGATCGAAATTATTTTGTTGTTGATTTGCAGGGAGGACGATTGAAGTGTGTGAGTGCTGTAATGGATACAAAAATTTAGGGCTTTTGCGATGGATACTTTTGTATTCTTTCAGACGTTCGCTATGCAACTTGAAGTTATTTCTAAATAAATAAGCATTAAAAAACAAAAGGTTTCCGCTTGTCAAAGGAATGGATTGAAGTGTCTCCAATCACACCAGAACGAGTACTTTTGATGTTACTGTTCTCTTCGACATCTAGCATCGTATATATCTAAATAGCCCCGATGGGTTACAGAAAGTGCGTTCGTTTGTGCGGTGTGGAAACCCATAATTTGAAAGAGGAATACCAAGTACAATACAACGCCTTCAGGCAACCGCAAACGAGTTAATGCACGTAATTTATATATTGTATATAAGAATAATTCATAAGATCCTATGCTTCGTCCGTTAAACATTAAGGAGAGGAATATAAAGAGTCGAAAGCTGTTTGAAAACAATCTTGCAATTGATAGATTAACTCTTTCATATTTCCAAACTACGTTACGCATAAGTGTCTGGTGTTATGGAACGGCTTTGTCCGTCCGTCTTTCTGTCGACAGGAATCGGAGAAGAAACAATAAGAGATGTCTAGGTACGTTTTCACAATCAATTTAGCGTCCCAATAAAATGTTAAGTCTCCTCCGTTAACTCTTTATTTAAACCGGAAGTGATTCAAATTTCTAATTTCTGGCTTCAACATTTATCACTACCAAACTTAAACGATAATAGCAAAAATTTTCTTTCTGCAAATGATTCAGCACCTGAAGACAATATATCATGACAATCCACAATGCTCTATCAAACTCTGAAGTTGTAAACTCTGAACTTTCGGTTTTAATACTGATTTTCGTAGAGCAAACGCGGTAAATATCATGAAGATATGTTTCTTGCAATCAATTCAATGTCTCAATGATAGGTTCCCCTTGCTCCGTTAAACTTTATTCTAAACGTAAGTGGTTCAAAATAGCAATTTAATGTTTCAGTGTTCATCACCATGGAACGAAAAGGGTAACAGATAGAAAGAAGAGTTTCTTACAAACGATTTAACGTCTTAAGGAAACATTTCATAATTATCCGCAACAATCTAGCGAAACGGAAAGTGGTTTAAATTTAATATTACTTCATGTTTCAATACTAATTTCCGTACAGCATATATTGTAAATGATATTAAAACACTTTAACTAACTAACTCTATGGCCTATGGAACCCGGATGTTCGATGCCACATTCAAGAAGGCTCTTCATTGACTTCTGTCCTTAGAAAACTGGATCAAGTTTATATTTTGTATTCCTATTTCTGCGAGATAACATCTTAATATTGTCCTCCAGCCTGCGCCTAGGTCTTCCTCACAGTTTTTCCCATTGGATTTCCAGTTAAAAATTGGAAAGAATTTCTACTTTTTTCCACTCCGGCTACACGACCTTCCCACCTGAGCTTCCTAGAGTACATGACTCTAACAATGTTTCGTAAACGGTATAAGTTATTTAGTTCCTTGCTACGAACTTTCTGCCATTCCACATACCCGTTCCTCTTGGGTCGAAATATTCGTGTCAAGATCTTATATTCAAATACTTTCAGTCTGCGTTCTTCCCTCAGAGAAAACAACCTTGTTTCGCAACCATAGAGCACAACAGACATGACTAACGTTTTATACATTTTACGCTTCACTTTCCTCGACAGGATCCCTGACAGCAAACGATTTGGAGCTGAGTAATACAATGAATTCCCTCTGTTTATTCGGCCTTCGTGGATATGACTTTGGCCTGTTAAAATTGATCCTAGGTATTTGAAAGTATCCGCTTTTTCGAAAGTTATATGATATCTTAACGCATCTATATTTTGCAGTATTACGATCTCGAAGAACGTCCAAGTATTTAAATTTCTGTGTATTTACCTCTAAACCCATGTCCTTCCAAGCATTTAATAGGACCTCTGCACGTCTTTGTATTGTTCTCCTATCATCTCCTATTATATTTACATCACCAATATACGTCATAATCTGGTGATACCATTCAGCTGTATTCCCTGGTTTCTGTCTTTGATTTTCCTTATAGCGTGCTCCAAAACAAAGTTGAATAATAATGACGACAACGCATCTCCATCTTTCAGGCCATTCTCGCCGTAAAGGCTCGTGAATGAGAATTTACCTACTCGTACTTTACTTCGGGAATCATCTAAACATATCTTTATTAATCTAACTAGCTTTTTCGGTATTTTATTTATTTATTTATTTATTGAACAAATTCCCAGATACAGCATATCTTTGCCATTTTACACAGGGACTTGCTAACAAAAGAAAGAAAAAAACAAGACAACAATAACAACAACATAGAAAAAAGAGTGTAAAAGTAAAACTATTCCGTCAAAACTCGTTTAATTGCTCTATCAAACACTGGGTAGCTCGAAAAAATGTCCACATCAGTTGTTACTTGATTATAACAGTTTGGTATTCTATAAAAAAGAGACCTCTGTATAACAGCCAACCTAGGACGGGCAAGATGGAATAGGTGGGTATTCCGGGTGATGTGGGAAGGGACACGTAAGGATAGTTCCTGAAGTAATATTTCCGATCTTAAGCTTCCATTAACTATTTTATGTAGATATTTCAGGTCAGAGATAATTCTGCGTACTTCAGAAGTCTGAATATTAAGATGTCGCAAGAGCTCCTTCTTAGATAATATTCGAAGTGCAGGAACACGAAAACGGACTATAGCGATGAAGAAATTGAGAACAGAATCAAGTCTGGAGATATGTGTAGGTGCTGCCATGGCCCATATGGGAGAGCAGTATTCGATCTTGGGCGCTATTAAAGTCTTATAAAAAGTTGCTAATGAAGAAACAGTGCGTAGTTCGGTGAATCGATAAAGAAGTCCCAACATGCGCATTGAATTCTTTAGTATTGAGGAGATGTGGTCAGAGAAGGTGAGTTTTGAATCAAAGATGACATCAAGGTCGTTATGACTAGCAGAATGTGTGATAGGGGAATTGTTGATATGATATGTGGAGGGGACAGGGGACTTTTTCAAAGTAATAGTAATACTGTCACATTTCTTACTGTTGAGTTTCAAGTGCCACATTTCACACCAGCCTGTAAGGTAATTTATGTCTTCCTGTAGAGCAATTGTGTCATGGAGACACGATATTTCTCTGTATAACTTACAATCGTCAGCAAAAAGCAGAAGGCCACTAGGTTGAGCTGATAAGTGCGTGTAGAGATCATCCATATACAGGACAAACAGCAGAGGCCCAAGTACACTCCCCTGAGGCACCCCTGAGATCACGGGTTGGGGGTTAGAAGTCGCCCCTGAAAGAACAACTCTCTGTTTACGGTCCTTCAAGTAGCTTGTGATTAGAGAGAGAAATTTGCCATGTACATTAAATCTATTGGAGAGTTTATGAAGAAGATGAATGTCTGACAGAATCAAAGGCCTTCGAGAGATCAAAGTAGATAACATCTAATTGAGTATTGTTATTCATACATTTGACTGCACAGGAAAGAAGAGTACTTAAGTTTGAGAGACTTGAGCTTTTCGGTAGGAAGCCGTGCTGAGAACTATGGATGTAAGGTGAGGTGAATTTAAGTAGCCTGTCTTTCATTATTTTTTCGCAGATAATTGATATTACAGAAAGAAGAGATATTCCAAATATTGTAAGAATGTTGCATAACGTTTCCATCCTAACCAAGTCGTAAGCCTTTCTAAAATAAAATAAAAATAAATAAATAAAAATCATAATGCGGTATTGTATTCATGTTTGTTTACAAAGTATTTGTTCAATGGCAAATATCTGGTCAATAGTTGATCGATTTAGCCTAAATTCGCACTGATAATCTGCAACAAGTTCTTCTGCGTATGAGGTCAACCTTACTAATAGAATGTTTGACAGGATTGTATACAATGTTGACATAAGAGAGATTCCTCGATAATTATTACAATCAATTTTGTTGCCTTTCTTGTGAATTGGGGCAATGATTCTTTCCACTTTTGTGGCAATTCCTTCTTATTCAACATAAGCAGAATGAAATTGTGTATCTTGTTCCACAATTTTTTCCCTCCAGATAAGATTACCTCTGCCAGAATTTCGTGTACACCCGGAGTTTTGTGGTTCTTTTATTGATTTATAACGATTTCCACTTCCATTCGGTTAGGCTCAGGAATATATGGTTCTGCTGTGTGCATTTCTCCTTTTCCATGAACATTCCCGATGTCAGCGGAATTTTGTGTAGTTATATTATTCGGATTTTGAAGCCAATGAAATTTTGCCTGCTTTCCTTTCTATGCTAGCAAAGTGCTTTCGTGGTCGAACAATGGTCTTACTTACTTGGTCGTGCCCTACTTTTCCTTTTGCTGAAGTTTTAATGCTATTCCTAATTTCAACCCAAGGATCCTCAACAGTAGTGCACTTCAAACATTTTAAAACCTACAATTTATTCGACACTTAATCTGCTATTCCTCTCTCACCTGGCTCTCTTCTAATGTGTTTAAATTGAGTCTCTCCGTTTCCAGATGTTGGATATTTCATTTATTCAACGATAATATTTCTCTTATTTTCACTGCTACCAGGTAGTGATCATTGTCACAGTTAGATCTTCTAAACGAAAGAACATCAACTGTGCTAGACCAACTTCTTCTATCTTTAAGAGGTGATAAATTTGATTGTTTCTTTCCATCTGGTAAGGTCCATGTATATTTATGAACGTCGCTATGTGGGGATTTTATACTCTTTACGATCATATTTTTGTATGTTGCAAAGTCCACGAGTTTAACATCGTTGTCATTACTTCCCTTATGCAGAACTGCATTCCCTATAGTCGGTTTGAAAATATCCTCTCGTCCTACCTTCGCACTGAAATTCCCTAATATAATTTTCATATGGTATTGCGAGAGTTGGTGAAATACTCGTTCTGCTTCTTCGTAAAAACTGTCTTTTATATCGTCATCCTTATCTTCTGTTGGGGCATTGACATTTATACAATAATATCACACCACGGACACTTTAGATTTATAAAACAGTCTACCATAAACAAATTTAACCCTTTTAATTGCTGATATTATTCTTTAATAAAAGAAAAATCCTGATTCTAGGTGGTAACTTTTATTTCCTTCCCCGTAAAAGAACGTGAAACTACTGGACTTCGCTGATTCATTTCTTTCCCATCTAACTTCCTGAACTTGTACTAGGTCCATCCTGTATTTCTCTAGCTTACTCGTTACGGACTTTAGCGCCCATAGTATAAAGACTTTTTATTTTCTATGTTTCAAATCCCATGTCCACTTTACTTTTCCGAGGTCGTGCCAAGTTACCAGTCCTCAGGTGCATTTGATCGTTTTCGGTTCAGCATCCTAAGAAACGGTTCAATCTGTTTCGTTAACCGTCAATTCAAACTGGAATAAGTTAATATGTCATTCCGAAGTGACTTTCCACAGCACTCTACCAAAATCGAAAGTGACTCAAATTTAATATTAGCTCCGGTTTTAGTAGTAATTTCCCTAGAGCATAAATTGTAAACACTATGAAGTCGTAGTTTTCTGCAATCGATTTAGCATCCCAAGAATATGTTTCGTCTCCTCCGTTGAAGCTATGTTCAAACCGAAAATGGTTAAAATTACTCATTTACGTTTCAACGTTTATCGCACATAAAGAAGGCGGTAAAAGATAGGGAAAAGAGTTTTTCTGCTAACGATTTACCATAAAAAAAGCAACGTTCATGACAATTTGGAACACTGTACCAAAATTGGATGTGGTTTACATTTATATTTTTCCGGTTTCAATACTGATTTTCGTAATGAATAAACGATGAAAGATTTGAAGAAGTGGCTTTTTGCAATAAATTCAATGTCCTAAGGATATGTTCTATATCTCCCTTAGCCATCTATTAAACCGAAAGTGGTTGAAATAAAAGATTTTTGGTTTAACCCTATTGCCATAGAACAAAACAGAAAAAGATATCGAGTAATGGCTTCTTGACATGAATTTAGCGTCCAAGGAACATGTTTTATCTTTGATTGTATTACTCTATTGCAACCAGTTGAAGCTTGAGTATTGAATTCGTATAGTTTGGAATTCTTAGTTTCAGACTGTGAAACGTAACTGACTTTCGTACTTGTTAGTGAACTTAACCCAAGCAGGAGTAAATTAGTCAGAATGTGATAACAAAATTTCCAGCTTTTCTCGCCCCCGCGATTTTAGAGAAATGTTAATCTTGTTATTCTTTTCATGTTGTTTTATGGTTGTAGAAATTAACTGACAAAATTTCAAAATTAAGTTACTCATAGTTGAGAAAAGGGTTAGGATCAATGCAGCGTGTTACTAAACGCACATTTCGGATCCAGTCAGCAATCATGGTATTCCGTCTCTTTATGGCAGCGACACATATAACATTTCCGTTCACCTGGACAAAGCAACCAGTAATACTGGGATGACATCGGTGAACTACATGAAATAGATGATAACGTGAAATAGGAATGCATGCAATCCGTTTCTGATATTCATGTGAAAATTCCTAATAAATTCCCTAATATGTTTTGTGGCTTTCTGTTGTCAATACGAGATTTGGGCTGGTTGTACACTCTGCGGTCTTTGAAAAGTTTGTCAATGGAAATAGAACAGATAATCAAATTGTATTTCAATACATTATTCATCAGTGAAAAGTGAGATGTCAAGCGATAGTTAGATACAGTGCATGCACACCGAATAGTGCCTGGTGAGGACGCGGTATTTACTGGCTTAAGAACATACGATATTTTAAGTTCGTGAATGTGACTAATTCCATACCATAAATGTGAAACTAGCTTTGATATGTGCTGTAAGTCTGACCTCGTTTATGTTGAATATGGCTTGTTTAAAGATAATAAAACACATATTAAAACTGGTTCACTCACGTATACTAAAACTATTCCAACATTGTAAGATTGTTCTTATTTACAGGATGTTCCGGAAAGGCTCAATAGCTCCCTTGAAATTGGAACAGTTTCCATCATACCAGAACGTACAGCAGTAAACATAACCTTACCAGTTTATACTTTGCAGGATTTGAGTGAACAAGTTAGTATCGTCTCCAGATTTCCTTGTGTGTCATTGCAAAACCTGTTATTAGATAGCGTATAACAAAATTAATATTATTACCAAACGAATGAGAGAAATTACTAACAACAAATTCATACACAATCTATTTTCAAACATGTTACTGCCAGTACAAAATTAATGTGTATAAATATGTATAAACAAAGGCTTTAGAGGCCCCATCACGCTAACAAATACCGCTAATTTTACAGTAATTATGTGATTTCTTCAAATAGATAAAAGATAATCGAAAAGTGGAACAAGAGCGCGCTAGACAATATTATTTTTCATGAGGTACCCTTATCACAACTCACTTAACTGCTTTCGATTTTCAGCAATTTAGAAAACCGGCATTTATTTTCGCGTTTCTAAATGGCTGCAAACGGAAAGCTAGTAGTCGACTCGTGATAACGGTACCTCATGCAAAATAATACTGTCTAGCGCGCTCTTTTTACACGTTTCGACTGTTTTTTCTATTTGGAGATATCACATAATTACTGTAAAATTAGCTGTATTTTAATTTCGCAGTGATTAGGTCTCTAAAATCACTATTCCTTAGAAAATAAAATTTGAACTTTAAGTTAATGTCACAAAGTGAGGTCGACTAACTTGAATAACATGTAATGGTCAACAAACAAATGAAGCTAAGAACAAGATCAATAATGGAAATAATATTTCTCTTGGAAATTGAATAACAATTATAAAACTTTAGTGTTCAAAAAACAATGTAATGCATGATTTATATGGAAGAATGTTTTTTTCTTTTTTCAATGTTCTTCCACTGATCACGGATTCATCCAAGTATTATCTTTGGTCTCAGCAGAATATTTCCAAATTTCTCCACGTCATTTCATAAATTTTGTTAGTGGTTGGAAGCGTCGCCAGATGAATATTAAATAGAAAAGCAAATGCATGTGCTAAGTATCATATACATATTGTTATTAAAATGATTGGAACCACATACATTTTCAAACATGTAAGAATTGTGTGGTACTAATACTGAGAATACGTGTTGAGAACATGCTTGTTTTCTAACCCCCCGGAGTAAACATACGGGAGCTTATATTTTCACTGCTGGTGCATATGTCTGTGTATGTATGTGCAAATGCGTGTGTATGTGCGTGACTGTGTTTGGTATTATGTTTCTCGGTAATACTTGCCAGACCTGAATAAAATTTGGTGAACAAATAGCCTATGGTCAAATAAATAATAAATGCTATGTTTGGAAGCCGGGCTCGGTAAGGGACAAACTAGGCTTGGTTCGACTCGTTTTTTCAGGCTGTACTTTATATTTCAGTAATAACTGACCCCATCTAAACCAAATTTTGCGTAAAAATAACCCATTGCCAAAGAAATAAAAGTGCTATATTTGGTAGTAATATTCAGGTAGTACGTCGAATTGGTGTGTATATACTACTTTATTTCTATATAATTACATGCCTCATCTAAACGAAATTTTGTGAGCAAGTAGCTCATCGTCTAGGGAATGAAGATCATTACATTAGTGATCGGGCTTTGCTAAGGACAGGTTCGGATCGGATCGCCTTGTATGTGGTTATTTCACATTAACCACTGTACAGATCTAAACCAAATTTAGTGAACGAATAGCCAATGACCGGTTGGGAAAATGCTACATTTATGATTGCTCTCGGCCAGGGGCAGGCTCGGTTTTGCTCCACTCGTATGTGATACTTTATTGCTCGGTAACTATAGACCACGTTTGAATAATTTTAGGTAGGCAAGTAGCTTATTGCTTAGAAACTGAAGATCAGTATATTTGGTGGCTAGGATTGACCAGAGACAGGCTCTATCCGACAACAGAGTCTGTGTTTCACAACTTTACACGCCGGCAGCTTTTGACTTGGCTTCACTCGGCTTGTATAGTATATTGGATAATATATTAGATGATCGTTTGTAATACGCTACTTAGATCTGGGATGACGCGAATCGGGGCTGTTGATGCAAAATTGAAGACTTTACTTTCTTCCAAATAGGCAAAATTGTTGTAGCGCTCTTAGTTAGTGCTAGAGTATCTTACGAGATCAGTGTTGCATATAGGTTGTACAGAATATTATTCAGGGAAATAACGACTTAAATAACGTATGATAAAATTATATCGTCGTAGAGTAATGGCGAACAGAATGAAAGTATCAGCTATGTTGATTCGTATAATTTACAGGGATTGTCAGTAAGGATCGTAGAGCGAATGCTGGAAATGTGACTAGGGAGGTCAACTATCACCCCGCACAGTTTATTGCGACAAGAGTCAGAAGTGAGATGCATAACTTGATATCTGTGGTCCAATAGCAATTTTTCTACGGCTTGTCTCCACCAATTACGCTAGGGTAAATAAAACAGTGCCAGGAGCCTGCGAAAATGATTGTTATTGTTAAAAATGACTAGTATATTTCGATAAACCATATACCGTGTTTACAAGGACAGAGCAAGTATTCGTATATTGCAGTCTTAAAGAAAATTGTGCTTTGAATTTTCTCCCATTCTTTGTAACATGGTCATGGTTCTGTGATCTTGGGCATGCGATTTTCTGGTATGCTGAATGTCCAGCGTTTAGCTCAATCAAACATATTACTGTCAGCATTTACAAAGTAAACATTTTAGATTATAGTGTGAACCCTTATGTTAGCAATACTTCTTTTGGCCAGTGGCACTATTTTGTTAGATAACTGCACGCCACTTTATATCAATGTTATTAAATCGTCTACCCATGAAAACGGGAATAACTGCAATACCTTCTGGACAAATCAAACTTCACACATCATCACTCTTGAACATTTGTGTTCAATTATGGAGCTCAGACTCGGGAACTAATATCATCATCTATCTTCATTGATAGAACTGGGCGCTGTGCTGCATGAAAAATTATACAATATCTGCAAAGCATCCATGAATTATTTACATTTATTCCACGAAGAGTTAGACCTGTCCTGCACGATGACGATAGCACGTCACATTAATTAATAAGTACGTTGCAAATCTTCTAGGTATTTTCATTATTTTGACACTTCAATCCTAAATCCGAGCAATGGCCGTGGTAAATTATTAATGCAAATGGATATGCTTGATAATACGAGGCGCATATCTAAATAAGGACCCTATATTATTTTACACGAGGTTGGCAACATATATAAAGTTGAGTATGCTCTCGAGAATTCTCTATTAAATTGTACTTGCAACAGAGATAGAATTATCCAAGTGGAGTTGCATACTTGCAAGTTGCAGTAGGCAAAATCATTATACAAAATCCCGCTAAATGTGAAATGAGATTTGCTATACGATTTGTGAATGCCAAAGAACAGAATGCGCCTGATATTCATCGGGAATCGTGTCCATTTCTAGGCCGATAGTAATGAGTAGTCAGATCAGACAATTGTGCAGACAGTTTCAGGAAGGACGTTCAAATACTTATGACCATGAGTATACCGAAAGGTGTAGAGATCAGACGGAGAATTTGTGGAACTCGTAAATGAGAAAGTGCGATTCAATCGCCATTTCATAATAACTTCTTAGCAAAGAATTTTTAGAAGTGTCTGAGAAAGCAGTGTATCACATTGTGACTGACAGGATGGATTTTCATGAAGTGTCCAAGATGGGCGTTGAAATGAGGACAGACGGTAACAGTAAATATTGTTAATTGTACATGATATCTTGCAGAGTATGGGGAAGACTTTATTTCACATAGTCACGGCCAACGAAGCCTTGATATCGTACGTCACTGGGGAGTATAAGCAGCAATCAATAAAATGGCTGGCAGCACTCTGTTTCTCCCGAACCGAATAAACTCAAAGGAACACTATCATTTCACAAAATAATTTCAACTGTTTTGGAACCCAAAGGATGTGATTCTTAATTAATTATTTTAACCAGGGCAAAGGATTACATCAAATTTTGGTTTGTCAAATACTGAATAATCTGCGACTTGCTATCCAATTTCTGACTTTCTGAAAACGATCATGATACCGATGGCTAAGAAATCGAACCCAAAAAGATGTGAGGATTATAGAACTATTAGTCTCATATCTCATGCAGCTAAAATTCTGCTCCGAATACTGAACAGAAGGTTATATGAAAGAACAAATAAAGAAGTTGAGGGGGAGCAGTTCGGGTTCAGAAGAGGCAAGGGCAGAAGAGATGCAATTGGATTATTAAGGGCGATCGGTGAAAGATTTATAGAAAAAAGGAAAGAGGTATATGTTATATTTATGGATCTAGAAAAGGCTTTTGACCGCGTGAATTGGGAATTGTTGTTGGGAGTACTAACGAAGATAGGGTTGGAATGGAAAGATCGAAGACTCATAAGAAATTTATACATGAACCAACAAGTAGGTGTTAGGATAGGGGAAGAACTGACGAAAGAGAGTGCAATTGGAGGGGGAGTTCGACAAGGATGCTGCCTCTCGCCAACACTATTTAATGTCTATCTAGAAGAGATAGTGAAAAAGAGTTTACATGATGATGATGGCATTTCGGTAGGAAGTAGAATGATTAGATGCATAAGATTTGCAGACGATATGGCGCTTGTTGCAGAATCTGAAAAGAAAATCAATAAAATGTTACAAAAAATGAGAAAGGGCTTTGAAGAATATGGGATGAAAATAAATGTTAGAAAGACAAAAGCCATGGTGATTGGAACGAAGGGGTCAGTGTCGAATATAAAAATAGGAGGGGAGAAAATAGAACATGTCAATAGTTTTCGATATCTGGGTAGTATTCTTAGTAATAACATGAAGTGCGAACGTGAAATAAAAGCAAGGATAGGAATGGCGAAAGAAGCCTTTAGGAGGAAGAAAAGTCTTTTTTGTGGGACCTTGAATAAAGAGTTGAGAAAAAAGACTCATAAAATGCTTCGTGTAAAGTGTTGTACTGTATGGAGCGGAAACGTGGACATTACGTAAAGGTAATGAAAATCGACTGGAAGCCTTCAAAATGTGGATGTGGAGAAGAATGGAAAGAATTAGTTGGGTCGAGCGGAAAACGAATGAGAGAGTGTTAGAAATGGTGGGTGGGAAAAGAACACTCTTAGATATTATTTAGGAAGAAGAAGAGAAACTGGTTGGGACATTGCCTAAAAAGAGGGACGTCCTAGAGGGAGCATGGAAGCTTCTCAGTTGCGGCAAGTGACCTGCCAATAAAGGCAGAATACCTATGATGATGATGCTATCCAATATCAATGAAGTGGAATGCTACAATCTGGAGTTGTTCTAATCCATAAAAACGCTCGCCCACACACAGATTCTCGTACTATTGAGACAATTCAAACATTTCGCTGAGACCTCTTTAATTATTTCCTATACGATTCGGACCTTGCCAGTAGCGATTTCTTTCTTTTTCTTCAGCTGAAAAAAGTTGCTTGCATAGAAGACTATCTTCGACATTTGAGTACTCAAAACATCGGTTCTGGACTGAATACATCTTCAGGCGGCAGAGGGTATACGCAAGCTTGTGCCACGCTACCAGAAATGTTTAGATGTTCATGATGACTACGTCGAAAAATAGCCAAAGTATGTACTTCTCTATCAATCACAATAAATTTCTTTTCTTACAATTTTCTGCTTTTTAAAGAAATATAGTGTCTTTTCGACATTGTATTTTAAGAATTCCGCCCAACAATAGCAATAATTTTTGTACTCATCTTAAGCCACAAAGTTTAAAGGTTTATTTTTATGCTTTTTGTACGCGTACAATTTCTACTTCCTGATACAAATGCGCTAAACTGACATGAATATGCTATATAGGCCTAAGCCGAGGAAAAAATGTAAATAGCATGTGTATATGTCTGTGTATATTACAAGTATCATCATTTGTTGATGCACCATACACTTCAGTTTTACACTTCACTTGTTGATGCATCATAGGTAGTATTACCTACAACTCATAGTACGAGGTGAAAAATGATAATAAAATTATATTGCTCACTAACAGTGAAAAGACCCATAACAGGACAAGACCTGTACCTGGTATGAGAAATAATTAGAATATATATCCTTTTTATCATATGAGTATTAGGGTGGCCCATATTATATAGTCAAATTTTCAAAATTAGTTTACACATCTAGGCACACCTAGTTCTTTTACTAGTAGTAAAACAAGTCAGATGGCAAAACTAGAGGATTACATTCCAATTGGAAGACAATGCTTAAAAGTATATTATATTAAGAATGGAATAAAAAATAGGGGTGGCATGAGAGACCCGGGCGGTGAGAGATCATGTGGTTCGGATTCCACATTAATCAGTAGATAAACGTCTCATATATCCTCGCTGCTGAACTGGATATTAAACTCAAAATCAATAAAAAAAATAGGGATTTTAGGTTACTTTTAATGAAGTATAGCCAGCTGGGAAGTAATAAATGACGTGCATTTCCTAGTAGAATATCAACAAATATTGCAACAATACAAAAATCTTACAGGAGAATGTAGTACAAGAAGTAAACATCCTTTGAAGATGACGGCTTAACTTCCAACAACTGCTTCTTTTGTCTTTTGGGTCGGAAGCAACTGTCTGTTAGATTCGACTACTTGAAGCAGCAACTGCTTTTCTTCACCATCTGTAAAAAGCTTATTGAACTCTTCAAATACAGTATGTCATTTACAACTTTGAGGGTTTTGATTATTTTCCCCCTCTAATGTAATATTGATTGCTGCTCCATTCATCCGGATGTGTGGTCGAAAAACTTGCCTTTACAGCTTGGTTAGTTAAAGAGCTGAGTCTCATCTAACCTTACAGTCTGCAGACTCACTTCATCTTACTGATAATTGCCATCTTATCCTCACTAGATACTTTATTTGAGTTCATTCTAAAGGTACCAAAGATGGAATTTGAAGGCATTTTTCACAACCTCACTTATTTTAGAATCAATGTCATGCTATTTTGTCATGTCATTCCACAGGGAAATATCTGATCAAGGAGCATGTGTAGCCACAGGTACTTCAATCCAATATTTGACGTACACAGGAGCTCCAAATTTCACAAAGTGTTCTAACTGAGAATTTTCCTTTTGTGTGATTTTGAAACCGTCTTCATCAAGAATCAAGTATATTTTGATAGCGTATAATTGCTTCACCATCCAACGAGCGTGGTGTACTGAATCTACAACTCTACAATGAACTTTGCCTGGAGTATGGCCCAGAGGAAGTAAAAAGAGCTCTATAGTCATCTCTGGGTTGGTTCTTAATTTCAAAGGCAATTAATAAAACACTGACTGCAGAGTTTAAGATCATCACTGCCAGGAATATCTCCCAAAAGCTGATAATTTTCTTTATGTTTATAATGCCATGCTGCCTTGAATTTTTTGAATAAAGATATATCAGGAGACTGGAAGCTCCAAAGCAAAAAGTAAATACTTCATTAAGAACAATTTCTAAAATGTGCTGTCTGCATGCTAGCCGTAATAATTCTCTTCGACTTTGTGTTCCAGCAAACCACAAGCTCCATATTTAAATTCTCTATTAACTGACGTAGTGTCAAAACACATACCTACAATAATGTTACACAAACCTCATTCAGTTAGCTTATTATAAAATGCATTCTCTGTATTTGCGCCAGTATCACTTACAAGTTTTGGCACATCAAGCACTCTATCTTTACCATCTGTAAATACTAAGACGGGCAAACAATCTATTTTAATAGTGCCTAAAATTTCAGGAATAATCTTCCCATTCCAATGAGATTCCTTTATTCCTTCAAACTAGAGGTCTGCACTGGCTCGAACCGAGCCAAAAGGCCAGACCCAGGCCTAAAAGCATATATAATTTCGGGCCTTGGCCGGGCTGTAAATTTTTAAATATCGGCCTAACTTAGTAAATATACTGTACAGCGATATTTATTGGACCGTTCTTTCTGGAGAATTCTTGAAGCACAACTGGAAGATTAAACCTACAATTGCAGTAAATTAAAATGTAATTTTTCGCCAATTATTAAGTTTCTGAAATTCGGGCTTATTTCGGACTCATTTGATTATCACACGAGCTCGGGCCTAAACGCTAAAACATATTTCAGATTTGGGAAGTGCCGCACATTACAAATTTACGGGCTGGGCCGGGCCCGGCCTAAAAATTCCGGCCCATGAAGACCTCTACTTCAAACATAATTTTCTTGCTGTTTTTCTCTTGCGTTGAATAATGTCTCGTGATAAGGGCAATGAAGTGGCACCATGACCTAGTGCTGGTGCAAGAGGGGCCATTAACCTTAAGGTTTCCTTATCGGAAAATTTATTGCGATCTAATGCACTAGTGACATGTGAAGAAAATAAAGATATCTTTCCAATTGGTTCAGACTGCAGATCTGTAAGTGATCCCTTTTTATTTAGAAAAAAAAAAGATGATGATGGCTGTTCTTCTGATTTACCTTTAACCGGATCAGAATTTTCTGATGAATCGTCTTCTGAATTTGAAAATATCACATTTGGGGATGCCAGGGACGAGAAACTTTGATCTGTATATTTTTCAAGTCTCTTCTGTTCTTTCAATCTTCTTTCAAGAATCATTGCTTGTTTTCTGCTGTATTTCTTGTTTTCTGATGAAATAACCATATTTCTTTCTGTTCCTTGACAGTTAAAAACTTTCTGTCTTCATCTACTTTGCACATTGTAAATGCTTCATTGTGAGCAATGTCAAGCATCTTATCAAGCCACTCTTGAAATGATGTTTCACGTTTCGTTAGGGCATCAGACATTCTTCCTTTATTTCGTTTCGACAGGAGCCGTTCACAGTGTTCTTTTTCAAGCTTATCAGCACAATGTTTTGTAAGTCTAATAGGTATAGCGACCTTTCGCCACACCGACATTAATTCGTTTATAGAGCTGTGACTTGCATTTCTTATAGATCTTTTCATGTATAAAAATGGAATCTAAGAAGAATTTGCCTTAAAATTGTTAACTGATTAAATCCAGATATCGGTTCTACCTATATACCTATCAAAAATACCGTGTGCACTTGACACTTTGATAACACAACAGTCCTCACGACCTAATATTGACAGTTCTCATTTTTTCACTTCTTTGTACACTTTTCTTGATATTTATTTCGCAAAAACGGCATCTGAAAAAAAGAAATATATAATTACAAATTTATATTTCGAAAATGAACAAAATAACACAATTTTCCAAATTTGTAAGACGTTGAACACTGTCTTCTATTCCATCTAGGACATTGATGTTGGCAATTTACTACTATCGGCTGTATAAAAAAAAATCAGATTGTGCCAAGGGATGTGGGATAAATTTGAATCTTTTGGGCCAACCTAATGAGTATGTTTATGTGAATGTATTTTAAAAAAAGAACAAATCATTCAACGTTTAAAATTATAAATTAAATAGATCTTTCAAAATAAAAAATATCTACCTAATGCACTTTTAGTGGTTTATTTAAACGTTTTCGCTACTTACTAAGTTCAATAAGATAATCCATATTTGTGTAGTCCCACGACAAAACGGACTAACTACATTTTTTATGAAATTGAAATAAAGTGACATTTGTGTTGAGAACTGAAAAGTTAATCACTCGCCATAGAATCCACCTATCACAACAACTTACTCCATCCCTTGGCTAACTAAAGAAGCTACAAACTTGGTTCATTCTGGCATGATAAAACCTCTCAGTTCACAAAATGTCATTCTATTTCAATTTTGTTAAAAATGTAGTTAATCTGTTTCTTCATGGGACCACCCATTTTTAATTTTAACATCAAAATCAAAATTCAAAATTGTTTACGAATTAACGGAAACTATCTGAATTTTAATAGCGATTAACAAATTAGATCGACAAGTATATGTTTAATATGCAAATTAAGAACTGTCCACAAACATATTTAAGACAAAATAAAATAAATAATATCTGGAAATAGCATGTGTTGCAAACATTTATATTATCGAGAACAGTGGAATACTAATGATCAAGGTAGGATGAAGAGTACTAAGTTAGTAACCTTTATGTCTCTTTATCGTAATAGAAATATCTAACTTGTCTAGTAATTAAGTGAAAATTAACATCAATATTATTCATTTATTCATTAACATAGTTTGGATCAATATATGTAAAGTACTACTTCAATCTTCAACATTTAAATAAATATTTGTTTGTAATTATTTGTATACAGGCCATTATCAAACATATCAAATTAAAGAAAAATATCGAGCAGTTACGACTTCCGAGGATGATACTGAAACGACTGTGTGATAGAACAGAGTGGTTATACGAAAACAGCTATGAAAATCCATCAAATCCTACCCGGTAAGTATTCATACCTTCCTTCTTATTTATTTCTCTAATATTATATTTTAAAAAAAGTTCTCAGTGATGCAAAAGGGTAGAAGTACATAATTTATTTTTATACAATATAGAAAATGTGAAATCAAACTCTGCGTGTATGAAAAGGGAGATGAGAGAAATATGGCAGGACACACAAAGTCCTCCATGTCCATATTGAAAATTTCATACAACAATAAAAATCTATATCAATTTCTGCTGGTGCGTATTAAAAGAGAGTCAGCACTGAAATTATTTTGCTGTGTATTTATTAATAAAAATAGTATCAACTACATTTAATAATTGAGGTAATAAGTAAAAATTATTACAATTTGTTTATTCGTAACAGTAAATCTTGAATAATTGCATTGTGTTGCTCTCGAAGTATGTACTACAACAAAAGAATAGTTTTGTAGTTTCCATTAAATATTTTGACTCAGATCTATCATAGACGATTTCAAGATATCCACTGAAGTCTAAATGTGTTCTTCATTTTCTCCCTCTTCATAGCACATCCCCAGAATTTGCGTGGTTCAAAGTATGAATATGTTGTTTTTGCATAATATCAAATTGTTCTGCTTATTACCTATTAGTATTCAAATCCTAAATTTATAAGCTTAACTTAACGTTGAAGAATAAAACATGTGAATGTGACGTAAAAACATTTTCCTGTTAAACGGCAATACAATATATTGAGTTTATACCTGAAAGTTAAATATTAAAATCACATAGAAAATTTGGTTAATAAGCTTTAAGAAGTGGTATCATGGACAAGGTATCTAACTAGCTAACTCTGTTGCCAATGAAACCCGAAGGTTCAATGCTGCATTCACAAAATATCTCCCACTGATCTCTATCCTTAGCCAACTGAATCTAGTTTCTATTTTGTATTTCCATTTCTGCGAAATTCTCATATCTACGCCTAGGTCTTCCTAATGGTCGTTCTCCGATTGGACTTTCAGTTAAAACTTTCAAAGCCTTCGTACTTTCTTCCATTCTAGCTCATGACCTGCCCACCTGAACTTCCTAGACTCGATTATTCTAACAGTGTTTGCTAAACGGTATAAATTATGCAGTTCCTTGTTATGAAGTTTCCACCATTCCCCATTTCCGTTCCTTTTGGGTTTGAGTATTCCTTTCAGGATCTTGTTCTCAAATACTTTCAGTCTACGTTCTTCCTTCTGAGTAACCTACCATGTTTGGCAAACATACAGCACAACAGGCGCGATTGCACCATGTAACACACATTTTGTTCCTGGTTTGAGTATTATTTCCTGAAAATTTATGTTGTGGAAATAAAGAAACGACAAATTATTCACGTTAAAGTTTGCTTTCGTGGGATGGAGAAGGAATTTTCTAAATTGAATCTTGTTTTTATAACGTATGCAGCATATGCAAGGACATGATGTAAAAAAATAAACAAAAGAGTTTGAATGTACTTACATTCTAACAAATATACAAAAGCATGAGAAAAACTTAGAAATGAGCTGCTTTCCTACATTTGCGTCTATAATCCATATCACTTTCACGTCTGAAGCTCCAAATATTGTTTCCCATCATATATTTATTGTATGCTCCTTAATAGCGTTGTTCAAAGTTGCGAATATCCTGATAGAAGCGTTCTTCTTACTTCTCAGAATATGCCCCCATGTTGTCTTTAAATTTATCCAGATGAACTTGAAGGATGTGTAGCTTTAGCGACATCTTACAACCCATCTTGCTGTAGTTTATCACCTGATTATCAATTCTTTTCACAGTTTTCAGCTCTGTGGTTGCACAGCTACGAAACTGTCCCACGCATCTTTCTCAACATTCCTAAACTTCTTCAGGAACTCCTGGCACTGCATATTTTTCTTGATTTGGGGTTCAACGAAAACACCAGCTTTGGCCTTTGTTTCGGATAGCCTGGGGAGAAAGTCTCGAAGATACTTGAAAGATCCTGAGTCCTTATCAAGAGCCGTTACAAATTGCTTCATGAAACCCAATTTAAGGTGTAATAGTGGGATTAGCACTTTCTTTGGATCTACTAACGGTTTGCACTTGACATTCTGCTTCTCCGTAGTATACTCTGGTGGCCAGTGTTTCTTGGTGCAATGTGATGTTGTATATCTGCTGTCCCAAAGACGCAGATAGCATTGGAATTTAATGAAGTCACTTTGAAGACCAATAAAGAATACTATCATTTGGAAATCTCCAATCATCTCTCACCCTAACTTGTCATAATGCAAGGCTTCTAGCAATATCTTGGTGAATTCGTGTTTCTATTTCAGTTGCACTGAATGAGCAAGAGGAATAGAAAGATATTTGTTCCCATTATGTAACAAAACTGGTTTGAGGCTTTTAGATAAGCTGTCAATGAAGAGCCACCACTCACTCGTGTTTCCTTGTCCAATTGCCTCAAAGAGAGCTGACACATCATGACAAAAACACAGTCCATCTCGACGAGTGAAGAAATCTGATAAGGTGTGGTGTTGCTTCTTGACTTGTGACTCGCACACTTGCATCTAACAAATCCCACTCCTTGAGTCTATGTCAGAAGTTCAGCGTTTGATTTTGTCAGACCTAGATCTCTTCACAAATTATTAATGTCCTGTTGTTTAGCATAATATGGATTTCACTCACGTAAAGAATTTGTGTAAGGCTCATCTGATTCTTCGACATTACTCTCTTCGGAACAACTGTTCTCTCTTGCGGACGGCTGCGTTTGCAGAAGCGGTTTGGGCACATGAAGCTCCGGGCAGTGTGATACAGGGGCGATTGAAGACAGAATGTCTGCATGTGCGATAGGAGAAGTATTCTGACCAGATCGCCGTTTAAGAGTGTTGACCATGCAAATGTAGCAATTCGTTGAGTGGTCAGTTGTTTCACGCCAAATCCTTGAAATAGCAAGTTTCATGGTTCTGTTTTCTTATCTCTACCAACTTGCAAGAAAGTACACGGTTGCATTTCAAACAAAGAAAAATAAAAATTTTATTTCATAATTAAAATCTGTAATATCGTCAGTCTTTTCACGAAGGGGCGTAACTGTCAAAATTGATATTTTGAGTTATCACGGCATATGGTTTATCCTGTAAGAGGTAACTCCCACACAAAGTGGCGTATTTGGATTTCTAACAGAAAACAACTATTAGAGATTTTTGTTTCTGGCGTATCTAACTTTTGGACCAACAACAGTCAACGTAAAGTCTTAAGTGTTAAATAAACACTATCATAAAACTTTGCACTTCGTCATTTATTTTAACAGTATAGAAACAGGTAAAGTGCTTAAATGCTGGAGTGCTGAAATATCCTCTTCACTCTACGGTAACAGTTCATAGAAAAAATCCATGAGGATGGTGAATTTGCTGAGCTGATCTAGGGCGGATTTCAGCTTTGGCATGTAGATGCGTAGCGTGTGTATTATGCTGGTCAAGTTTAAATCCTTCATAAATTGAAGAAGTTCTTTAATAATTTAGATGATGTCTTTAAAACATAAGTTATCAACAGGAGACATCTTCGGTGATGAAGCTTCGATAGTGCGTGGTACTGTATGCTCAGGTGTTGAAGCGGATGTAGCAGTGGAGACTTGAAGAGGTGCTGAGCATGAGATTGTGCTCGTTGGTGTGGTTTTTCATTTTTTGCTTGTAGAATTTTTTGTATTCGCGGACATCCACGGTAGCTTTCTTACAAAGCAAATATGACACATAAGGCAAAATAAATAAGGACTTGTGGTTCCTCTACGAAACAAAAAGTTATTTGCAGGAATGGTTTTCGGTACATGTAAAGAATTTTCTACGTAGTAAACAATTCTGGAAATGCAACAGTTCTAATAATTTATTACTCTTAGTAGTATCGCTAGTATATACACAATTTCCTCATCTAAAACTATTCTGACGATTTAAAGCAAATACAAAATAATAATAATAATAATAATAATAATAATAATAATAATATATAAATCGTTATACTTAAGTATTTCCAAATAATGTAAGGACAGTAATGATATTTAAATTAGAACACTAATAATGACGTATTTATACAGCAATTTGTTGTGACCATCAAATTGCAGCTTTAAATGTATTTTATATTTTTTCATCAACGAGCTTTGGTGTTTATTATTATGGAACAATGATCGTAACTATGTTTGCTTCGTACAGAAATTATATGTATAATGTATCTCTGTTGGTGGGCAAACATATAGACAGAATGAACAAATAACATAAAATAAAATAATGGAAGTTGGTGATAAACAGAGTCAAGCTCGATCGATATGCAAGACTGATCTTTTTTTTTTTTTTTTTCACTTGTTCCTGCTATCTTACAATTTTCCATGACTTCCCTGTATTCATAAAATTTTCATTACATCATATATTCTGAAATAATAATATAATGTGTAGTTTCTCAACCTTTTCACCCAAGCATATTGATACCACTTTCAACAGCAGTTTGCGTGCCACCAATCATGCATTAACCACAGGTTTTAACTATTTTCTATTTTCCGTAACTCTATGCGAGAAATGTTGTCGCTTATCAGTGTTTTAATTTCATTAACTACAGCACAAAACATTAACTGTAATTGCAAAAATATGTCAAATTTACGATTATCAAAATATGTGAACAACGTAGCATCTCACAAAAAACCAAGTAACTAAGAAATATATAAGAAAAGTATAAATCATGTATATGGCATGTCGAAATTTTTGCGAACTGTTATGTTTTCCACTACCTTATTTTACGTAAAGGTGCTAGCACTGGAGTTATTACTATAAAATAGTGACATGGCTGTTTACCGTAACGCGGCGACCGCAGCGCTAGGCTGTCTCGGTAGTGTATTAGGGCAAAGATTGTACAACTTGAGGAGCAGTAGGACACCAGTTGGAAATAAGTCAGCAGACAGCGATAGGGTAAAATGGACGGTATCTTTGATTTCCTAAGCGTACAAACTATTCAAGGTTAATTTCGTGATGGGCAAGTGCCAGATTGTGTTGCGTGTGTCGCGAAGTCATTGTTCAAGATGATGACTCCCTACAAACCTCAGGGGAATATCACATAAGGGAAGAGCAACAATATTCGGAAGAAAACCGTTAGGGACAAATCCCACCAAACAGTAGACTAGATTCTCTCTGAGGACATCATGAAATTGCGGAACAAATGACGATGGAATTCAAGCACCACTTTCCATAGCCAATGTCGATATTCACAGTAAACTCCAAGTTACAAGACATTGACACATACGGTCGGATTGCACGGATGAAACCTGTAATAAGAAACTATAACGGTGGCGAGAGTAATCATGATGCTGGAAATGTAGGATATGATCGGATGACTTCAACTTATCCAAATCATGGGCTTTGTTTATGTTAGCCGAAGAAGCGTTCAATCAGCAATGTTTTCGACAAACGCGGAACATGACGGTGACTTTGTTGTTCTGTGGGCCACAATATCCCGTGTTTTAGTGGAACATAAACTGACGCTAATCAGTTGTGTTGCTGCAATTGAGTTCTCTTAGGTTGTCATGTTCACCCTATGTTCGTGATGATGTTTCGCGGCAATGACTCAGTATTCCAGGATGAAAAGGCACCCATCCGCACAGTTGGAGCTCATGCGGCGTGGTTTAAAAAATTTCAAATTGTGTTGAAGATCTTTGACTAGCTAATCACCAGAACTAGAGATAAGTGAACACCTATGGTACATTTTGCAGACATGAAACTGGTGTAGTAGCTCTCCGCCTTAATCATCTTACATGGAACTGAATAATGCACTACATCGTAATAATTGTAATATCCTAACTGGAATTATTGGTAAACTGTAATTCCATTCCAAGTCACATCAATAGTTTTCTGAGGGCGGAAGATAGTGTAACTCATGTTTATATGTTTCCATTAAATAGATAAGTGTATATAGGATAACCGATAAATGATAAGTATATATATATATATATATATATATATATATATATATATAGATATGGGAGGAGTATGGAGAAAGGGTCTATGAGAGAAAATTCTGGCAAATGTTTATTACTAATGAAACATGTGCTCTTTGTTTTTGTCCCTGGAATACTTTGCATGGATCCTGAGAAGTTGCATTGGCTGTTTCCCATTTTTGAAATTTTGGAAGTTTTCGAGGGGCTGATGCCTGTGAAGCTGGTTGGTTATCCGTTTTCTGAAAGGAGGTGAGTGAAACTAATGAATTTACAATTTCTGAAAATATCTGAGCTCATTTTGTACAGGTTTTGTGATATTAAGGAAAAACTCTTCAAATCTATTCACGACAAATTTAAGCCAGTTATGTAATTCATTTATAGAGAATATTTAAATATATATGTTTTAAGTCACATGCCTATCGTTTAATAAAGTTAACAATGTTATCTTAATAACATAAGTTAATAATGTTAAGTTAATATTAAATATTCCATTCCTGGGTTTAGATTAAGTACTCTTTATATGTATATCCCTAAATTTTTGTCTTTAATGTATAATTCCGTAATGTGTATATTTGTAATTTAGTTGGGTAATATATTTATTTTTTTACTTAACCGGAAACATTTCTCTCGGGGACCTAGAGTTGTTTCCAACATCTAAAAATAGTGCAGGGACGTCTAAAAATAGCGTGTTCTCTCCTTTTAGCGTAGAGGTAAACTCGCTCTCCTCGCTCTCCGTAACTGGTTAGTTTTGGTCGATTACACTCTTACTGCATAAGCGCAATCACCTTCAGCTTTTTACAGCATTTATTTAGAACTCAAAAAACAAATCAAAGACTTTAGTTAATTTTAACTACACAGCTGTCAACACACATGTCTATTGTGACAATGTTGTAGTTTATAGTACAGCAAAGCCTAAAAACGAGTTGTAGAAACAAGAAGGTTACAACTTTATGAGACACCAAAAAACTATGTAAACTATAGAGTTTGTTGATTTGTATTCGACAAGATTCTGCGAGTCTGGAAGTTCAAAACAATAGCTGTGAAATTTGTATAATTCTACTAAGTCACGTACGGATTTGCCGTAACATTAGTTGGTAAAGTAATATATATATAACCACTAACATTATGTAGCACACTAGTAAGATTATTGCGCTCATACTCAAAAGGCGGCTGCTGGAAAGTAAAATAGAAGAGATGTTAGAAGAAAATCAATTTGGATTCCGGAAAGGTAAAAGCACCAGAGATGCTAATGAGTTCATGAGAATTATATCAGAACGCGTTCTGGATGTAAAGGAAGAATTGTGTTTGTGCTTCATCAACTGGCAAAAACCTTTCGACTCAGTCAATTGGACGAAACTCCTTTAAAGAAATTGGGGTCAACTGGACAGACCGAAGACCCGTTCGCAACCTTACCATAGGGCAAGTGAAGTTGCACATGAACAAATAAGAAACTAATAGTGTGGAAATTGGAAGAGGAGTCAGACAAGGAGGTAGTACGTCGTTCCTCCCTTCCCCCCTATTATTCAGCATTGACAGTGAATGCTTAATGAAGGAAGCATTAATGGGAATTTTGGATTTCAAGATTGGAGGGCAGATTATTAACAAGATCAGATATGCGGATGATACAGTTATTATAACTAGAACCGAAAAAGGACTGCAGGGCATGATTGACAAAATACATTGGGAAGCTACATGGAATGAAAAGCAACATCGAAAAATCGGAAGTCATGAGAATAACCCGTGGAAACGTTCGGGTCAGAGTAGAAAAAAAAAAGATCTTGAAGACGTCGATCACTTCAAGTATTTGGGAAGTATTTTGACGAGAGATGCTTACTGTACCAAAGAGATCAGGACAAGAATGGCTATACCCAATGAAGCATTCAACAAGGAAGGATCACTCTTAACTAGCAGGCTTAATGTTGGACTAAGAAAAAAATTGGTTAAGTTCTATATATGGAGCATTGAACTTTATGGTTCAGAGACTAGGACAGTACAGAAATTAGAGAAGAAATATTTAGAAAGCTTTGAAATGTGGTCTTGGAGGAAGATGGAAAAGATAAAATGGACAGTGAAAGTAATAAATGAAGGGCCTTCAAACGAATAGGAGAGAAAAGAACTCTTCTGGCCACAGTCCTTTATAGGAAGGTCAATTGGATTGCACACATCTTGGAAAGAAATTGTCTTCTCCATACCACCATAGAAGGAAAGATGGAAGGGAGGTGAGGAATAGGAAGAAGAAGAACACATCTGATCGATGATTTGAAAAGTAGTAAAAAATTTTGGGAGTTAAGAGAGGAAGCAGAAGATAGAGAAACATTTCGAGTCCCAAACATAAAATTTAGAATTAAAAAAACTCATTCGTCGCAGGACCTGCGAAAAGTCAGAATACTTAATAATAATGATGGTAAGTAAATTAGACCAAACACAGAAAACTATTTTGATGATAGTGTAGTTTAAATTCTAATATAAATAAACATAGTCCATATGCAATAATAATAATAATAATAATAATAATAATAATAATAATAATAATAATAATAATAATAATAATAATAATAATAATAATAATAATAATAATAATAGTTTCAATTTTATTATATAATACAATGATAATACAGTATAATTATCGTGCAGTAGCTGTTTTTTTTTTTTAAAAAAAGAAACATATGACGTAGTTTCTGCATGGAAATTAAATATTGTCCCGCCAGTTAGACCCAAACTTCAAATCAGATATTTCTTATACTGTAGTATGTTGTTGTGTGCATCTATAATTAAAAGATACTATTGAAATATTTTTCATTAAAAGAAGAATAATTGCTAAATATGTGTTTCACTTTTCATGTAAAATTTCAAAAAAATGACTTAAGTGGAGTTTGGAAACAAGCTCTTTATATAATATTCTAATACGTATCCTTTTTATCCTCAATAAGCAAGTGAACAAATACACTTCTTACTCAATACTGCGTATTAACTAATTAACTTCTTACTCAATACTGCGTATTAACTAATTAAAAAGTGAGTACTCAACCAACTAATCACTTCTTAAACTATGCTGACGTCAAACCTTCAACCAAACAAAAGTCATTTTCTAAGTTTTGATCAATAAAGTTAATGATCCTACCATAAAAGTCCTGTTAAAGGCCCATATTTTTCAATCCTCGGCCACTGTCCCCCCAAAATTTCAATAAGGACACTTCCACATAGCCACAACAAAACCACCAGGTCAAAACGTCACGTGACTATAAAAGAAGAAGACGATGAAAACTTTCTCAAACAGGCAAACAACAAAAAAAAAAAAACGTAATTTCTGCTCCTCTCCGCCTCTCATTCACCCAATAAACTTTATGTTACAAATGCTGACTCAGCGGATCAAAGACCGTGGGAATTGCATACTAGGGGTGTCAAGCTCAAGTATATATACTTTACTTTTTTGTTGTTTTCTTCCAAGAGCTGTACCATAGTTTTCAAAAGTCCTACTCACTTTCAAAATTTTCCAGATTATAACAGTCACAAACGTACCGTAATTGTTACCTATCACTTATACTGTATCTCTAACACAACAGCAAGGGGAAATAACAGCAAAGATAATGAGGGGGTAAATTGAGAAGCATGTTTCCAAAACCTGATATTTCCATTCATTGCGATTTTACAGAAGACCATAAAAAACTCTCCAGCTCTTTTCTGAGGACACAAACTAATAAAATCTTTTGATTTCTTTAATCTACGTATCAGTATTTGTTAGTTTTGTTATTTTCTAGCATATATCTACTCATTTATATATTTATTTTTATGTTCAAAATTCGCCATAGCATGTTTTGAAAATAAAATTGGCTTTTAGCATTTTTTGGAAATAATTATATTCAAAAGCACTACTATTTACTTTCAAACGAAGATAAAACTACATTAATATGTTGTTAATAACAGTAAATTATCGTTAATATAGAAATAAAACATCTTTCATTTTTGGGTATAATCTTTTTTAATAACAAATTCAAAATATTTTTTTCATTTGAAATATTAAAAAAAACAAAGCTTCTTCTTTCAAAACAAAAATTTCAAGCCTCCCTTGGGTTGTACTGTATCTTTAAAAAAGTTGAACTGTTATATAGGACAAAGTTCAAAAATGATCTTCATTTACAATAATGGTGGTGTCCTCATCTGCTGACTCAGTTGCTGCCTCAAAATACTGTTTGTAAAATTTTATTCCTTGCCACTCCAACCCCATAGGTGCTAACAGTTGTTTGACATCATTGGCTTTTGCTGTTGAAACGTGACTGGTTTTCTTTTGTTCTCTCAGTCGTAGAGGAGCATTAATAAACCAAGTGATCCTCTTCAAGATCTTATTGTAGGTTGAACTTATCGAGTATACTGGTTGCAAGATTTCGTGTGGCCGATCTAATTCCAGTCCAATCACATTTGCTTCTGTGATTTTAAACTCCTTTTCAGCTCTGAGAAGTTTGCTCACTGGTGAACTCCAATCTTGTACCATCACGCTTTGCCCAAGAATGTGCAATGTACCAACAGAAGACACAAGATCATCATAGTCTCTGGGCTGAATCATAGTGTCCTTTTTCCGTATTTTCTTTTCTAAGATTCCAAATACCCGGTCCATCGGCATATAGGAGTGTCTCCTAATTGGAACTAACTAACTAACTAACTCTATGGCCTATGGAACCCGGAGGTTCAGTGCCGCGTTCACAAAAGCTCTCCACTGACTTCTATCCTTAGCTAATTGCATCCAGTTTCTACTTTGTATTCCAATCTCTGCGAGATCCATCTTAATATTGTCCTCCCATCTGCGCCTAGGTCTTCCTAATGGTCGTTTTCCTATGGGTCTACCAGTCAAGACTTTGAAAGCGTTTCTACTTTCTTCCATTCTAGCTACATGACCTGCCCACCTAAGCCTCCTAGACTTGACGACCCTAACAATGTTGGGTAAACCGTATAAACTATGTAGTTCCTCGTTATGGAGCTTCCGCCATTCCCCATTCTCGTTCCTCTTGGGTCCGAATATTCTTCTCAGGATCCTGTTCTCAAATACTTTCAGTCTATGTTCTTCCCTCAGAGTAAGCGACCATGTTTCGCAACCATACAGAACAACAGGCATGATTATCGTTTTATATATTTTAAGCTTCAAATTCCTCGACAGAATTCGCGACGACAAGAGATTTTGAACCGAGTAGTAACACGAATTCCCTGCTTTTAGTCGACATTTAATTTCTTCGTGAATATGATTTTCGTCTGTTAACATTGATCCTAAATATTTGAAAGTATCCACTTTATCAAAAGCATTATTTAATATTTTAACGCCTCCACAATTTGCCGTATTACGGTCCCGACGTACTTCCATGTATTTAGTTTTCTCTGCATTTACTTCTAAACCCATGTCCCTGCAAGCGAAATTGGAAAGAACCATTTATACTCAAAGTTGCTTGTTAGGCAAAATTTATGCAACATGAATAACATAGCATAGTTTTTTTATTTTGCCCTGTGCAAGAATCATAGAATAGTCTTAGCTTTTTCACTTTACCAACTTTTATCATTGCTAGCACAACACTGTTGAGGAAATGGTGAAGGCACGAGACAATTTCGTTGCATCCTCGTCCATACTCGCTTTCAACCCACCTGTACAACTGTACAGATTGAGAGTTAAGTGTACCGCTTTCATTGTGTTTGACGACCTCAAAAATATAGTACCGGATTTGTCTAGAATAATATGTCTGACCTATTAGAATTTTTGGAATAGGTTGTTTTTGCATTAGATCAAAATTCAATGTCAAGGAACCTTCTGGCCGTAGATTAAGCTCTTGGAAAAATCTTTTTGCCCGTGCTTTGTGTAACTTGAAATCAACAGGTAGCATATGTTTTTCTTCTTCCGTGGTTGAGTCAGAGTTAATTTGGGTCTTTAGTCTCACATATTCACTGCACACGTCTGTTTTCATGGATCCGAAACCAAGATAGAATATTGACATGAAAATTCTAAAGTATATACTATACTTGCACTTATTTTGATCTGTCCCGCAGAATAGCTGCCACATTTGTTTTACAGTCAAATGTTATGAAAGATAACACCAACCAGGAGTGCTGTTTTTACCATAGTGTTTTTCTCTGCATTTGAATGATTTAATGTGTGATACGATTTCTTCAGTTAAAACGCCTTTTACTTCACTGTATCTAGCCCCACCTCTTCTCTCTTTGATAGTCTCATCAAGCAACATTATGTCTCTAGCAGCCTTTTCAAATTTTACTCTTCCCACACTGAGAATACTCATGAATGATTCTTTGCATATTTTTACTCTACCATTACTTGTTGGGTAGTATAGTTTGTAGACCATTGTCACTTCGTTGCATTGGCATTCACTGATCTACTTCTGTTTCTTCGAAATACCGACTTCACTACAATGTTCCTTTGCAAAAAAACATTATTTCTTTAACTGCACTACCAAGACCCCAAAATTTATCATGGAATGCTTGTATATCATTTCCTGATACCATATCTATCTTACAAAAGTTATCCTCGCCCTTATGGCTGCATGTAAAATGACAATTGCTGTCTTTAGAGTTGCGCTTTCTTACCTTATCCTGAGTTTTCTTCCAATTCTCTGGACACCGTTTGCATTTCCTTGGTTTATCTTCAACTTCCATAGGTTGCTAACAAGCTCCAAAATCACTGTTGACCGACATTCTGGGAATTCACAAGTTTCTTAGAAATCGATTAATTATTTCAAATTGGGTACCAAGCTGCGCATGTATGTATGAGAACACACCAACAAACGAACTGATCTCGATCTCTGGCGTGTTTCACAATGTCAAGAGCGAAAAGAAATGAACGTGTAATAAATAAATTTTATTAAAGTTGTTGTTAGTCTGAGTGTTACTACTCTGTAAATAAATATATTTTAAGTAGGAATGAAGTTATTTAAAATTACTCACAATAAGTAAAACGCTATTTCTCTTAAATAAATACAAATACAATTCTCTTAAATACAAATGTTTTGGAAATAGACAATAGAGTTGTCGACAAAAAATTCCTTTAAGCTTGTTTTGGAAATAAACTGGTATTAGTATGTTTTGGAAATAAACAGTAAATGTAAATAGAGGATTTTGGAAATAAACACGGATTTTACATGATATTTTCATCGCTAAAAATATCTTTTAGGAGCAAAAATTTGTTGAAAGTTAAATGAAGAACAAAATTGTGTGCTTAACTCATTTTCGAAAAAAAAAAAAAAAAAAAGTCGTTTAGCAGGTTTTGAAAACAAGCTTCTCAATTGTGATTCGAAACCTTTTCTTCTAATGATGATATGAACGAATCCAGGTAAGGAGTTATTCGTGATCTTTTCCAAAGCTCGTTATTTGATGATGATGAATGGAATTGTTGTGTTGTAATAACTCTTGGAATTTAGAGTTAAATTCCGAAGTTTTGGGTTTTAATATTGGCTGCAGGCAGAATATACTGTTTCATGGTCACAATGTTTTTTGTGTGCTCTACATAGTCTAACATATTCAAATGTGTTGATTGCATTGCAATGTTTTTATTGCCAGTTCTTGCAGAACCTAATACTTGGCTGTTAACTTGACGCAATGAATTAATTTAAATGTTGATGCTGCAGAATATAGTTGAAAATAGTTTTTCCAGTAGTTGATGGAAAAGAAGAAAAAAAGGTTTCAACAATGCAAATGTCGCTACTCGCCAGTGATTTTCAGCACATGTGCAGCATAATTATTCTTGTAAGTTGTTGATAGAAAAAAAAAAGCCTTTAATCTCTGTCCGCAAGTGTATATCACCTTCGCACTTCCAAATTATAGGAAATCAATACGAAAGCAAGTATATAATTTCAAAATATTGTGATTAGTATTTCTTCTTGATTAGAGGAGTGCATATGCACCCTCCTGCAACCTGCTGACTACGCTTTTGGAAGTAACTTGTCTTTACTGCATGAAAAGTCATTTAGGGATTTTCGTAGATATACTCTTTTCAATTATGCATAGCGATTTGGAGAGAAGCCACTGTTCACAGGCTTAACTATTTTCATGAAATGGGGCGATTATGATGCTTTTGGATAGGGGGAAGCGATGTGACTGTGTGTCGATTGCAGTAGCGGCTTTAGTGGGTAGGCCGGGTAGGCACGGGATTACCCAAAAATTTTGAAAAACGTATAAACGCTAAAAGATACAATAAAGAATAAATATATTTTACACTATTTATATTAATGGTAAATAATTATTTAACAAATAACATCAACCACTACTGTAAAAGTAATTTCCTACTGTTATGAATCAATCAAATGTGTCCAGGTATCCATAAACGAGAGAGAGGACCTACCCAAAATAAAAGTCCTAAAGCCGCTCCTGGTCGATTGAAGAAAATGTGTTTAAAGATGACTGTACGGATATCTATATTAATGGGGTAAAATACCATTTTTCATGGAATGGAATCATTCTACCTCTTTGATACAAAAGATATATAAGTATGTCTTTACCTGCTTGAAACTCAAAACTGTAAGTTTCAATTTCAGCAGGCTGTTCGAACTGAATGTAAGAAAAATTTAAAAAAAAAATCAAAGACACATGAAAAGTTCTGTGAGGAAATCTAGAACACATCTAATCTGTTTCCTAGCAAACTGTGTTGTTAGTATGGTGAAATCCTAAGGGAAAAGCCTGCTGAACTGGAACAATACCTTTTCATTTATCATAGGGCACCTTACTAGTTTAAAGCCCACAATTTTGGGCCATTGGAAAGATTTCACCATTTCAGATTAAAAACCTCCTAATTCAAAGAACTTTCTTTTCTTTCCCTTTTTGCGTATCTTCACTCATAACAGAGTTGCCTCATGGCCCCGGCCTTTTGATATATTCTGAATACTTTTTTTCGTTGTATGTGAGTACCTTGTTCACGATTGCATCGAGGAATTGCGATATTTGGTGTTAAATATTAATGTAGTCGTAAGTAACTGATTTTGAAACTTTGGATGTGATCTGTGTTGTTTTAATGTTGAACTTGATGTTGTTACACAATTTAATTTATAGTTCATGGCTGTGTTCATTCTCGCATATGGAACAAACGTATAGGCAGAAACATTCAAGCGTTGTCTCCTCCTGTAAGTCCACATCATGACGACAGTCTTTCATCATCACATAGCAATGACAGGGACGAAAGGGCAAGGTAAGTGTTTCAGACAAAGGTTTCCACTTTATTTTTCACATAGGTGAAGGAAGGGGACGATGGCTCAGTAATGGAGCTCTTATCTGTATACGAGGGATTCTGGTTTGATCTCGTGTTGAAGGGACAACTTAATATCCGTAAATTTCTCGGATTTCTCCCGTTCCATCCTACACTTTCATTCCGCAAAGTTTCGGGTCATTCTGTGTGTTATTCGTTTTCTTTAGGCCACATAACATAACTATGGGACTTAAAATTAAGTATTTCATTTCATCATTTGTCTTCCGGATAAATGTTGCCAATCATCACTGACCCATTAACCATTTTACTGCACAACAATTGTATAAGATGAAACTCATACCCGTATACCATCACTTATGAAAATTGGATAATTTCCAGCATCGCTTGCATTTTTTAAAGATTAGATCAGTTCACCTCCTTGCTATTGATTAACTGCAAGTAAACCTTAGTGGAAATACTCGAAGAAAGCACACGACGTATGTGGTGTTTTAAAATAAAGTTTATTTGCGTCCTTACCGAACTCAAAGCGACGGGATCATTCTTCGTTGTTAAAGGACATACTCTACATCTCTTCTTAGTCTGATATCTTTTCCAGAAATTTATTGTGCAACACACTTTGCAGGATGGGATAAATACATCCCTTATTCTTGATTTCAAGCAACATTATTGCGAAGATTCACAGAAATTACACGGTATCGCATCAAAATTGAAGTGCATTTTATGAAAGTTACCGTAGATATTTTGTTCTCACGTTATGTATGTAAGTAAACTTCGAGTATTGGGCTCATTTTACCCTCGTACCTTTTTATTCTTAGTGGCTTCCAGCTCCAAGCTACAGGCTTATCTTCTATGTCTCCATAAAGAACACTTCAAGGTTTATTAAAATCTGATTTCTGCGGAAGAAGTTGGTCGAACGATAGAAACTTGTCTACAGCCGTTTCAAATGAAATATAATACTGCAGTTGTATCTTCTTACTCTTTCGAATAACTTCCAACCTTCTAAATCCATTGTAGATTTTACAAACATACTGTTAAAGTTTGTTCTCTTTCTTTCTGATATAAATGATTGCACTATAATATTTCAATAGAATAAATTTTTGAACAATAGTTTGTTGTAATTACTCTCCTGATCTAATTTCAGTATAAGATAAAGCGTGACATGTATTTGTGAAATCTCGAATTATTGCTCATCATTTTCCCACGTCTTCTAAATTTGACAAAAATTGCCATTATATTGTTGGCGTGCAGTCACAGTGCTGTCTAAGGAACAGCAAGTGTTTTAAGATCTCATAACTTGATGATACAGTACGAATTCAATGTCATGATCTAAAGTTGAGGTAGCACTAAAAAAGGTACTCATCTGGCCAATTTATTCCTAGTTTTTGAGAAAGGAAGTTGTAGAAGATGTGTTGAAGTATTATGCGAAAGTACCACTAAGTAGCGGTATAGTGCACATTGGGAAAATGATGAATGTTACGGATTATTGTAGTTCGGGTCTAGGAATAGCATAACTTGCTATCAAATAAACAGCACGTAAAACTTCCTAAAGTTGTTGGTTTGTTTTTCTGCTGTTCGTTAAGCTTTTAATACTAACGTGGTTTCGAAACACGTTTTTTTTTTTTTTTTCAGTTGGAGGTTATTTAAGAGAAAACAGCCCCTTCCAGTCAGTTTAAAATATTATCTGCGGATCAACTACCGTACATTAGTAACAAAATTGAAAATAAGATTTTTTTTTTAAGCTTACCGTACTAAAGGAGGAGTAATTATGTTATAAAGTTGTGCTGCATCTAAAGTAGATTCAATCAACTAGATCTGAATTATGCTTTCATTCCAAAACCCGTGACTACCGTTGTTTCCATTTTTTTAAAACATTTTAATACCTTCAGCTGCGCTAATTTTGTGTCATCCTTAAATCATTACTAGAGCTCTTACTTCCTACGATGATCCCATTAATGTGTTACAACCGTTATAAATATTTTTATCATTAGTTTTGAGAGACTGAAGATAACAATTTATCTAGATAGTAAGTAGTTAACATGGAAGAAGGTTTATTCGAAAAGTAGCAAGAATTATATAAAACAAACGTAGCAACGGCATTTTAGAACTTATTCATCAAACACGTTATATTGTGTAAAATAGTTTATTTCATTGTTAGCATTCTTTCTTTTGGTTTGCTACATGGTCGTTAGACGCAATTAGCTCATGTGCAGTTCTCGGTACTTTCAAAGGTTGCTTGGATGGAATCATTGCTATAGCAGTATTGTTACTTAGAATTACTATATTTTTGTTTACTAACAGCGTGAATTTTGTCCTTGCTACCTCAAAGCATGTATGTTTAGTATATTTTAAAAAGATTTAACTGGACTATCATTTTGATAAAAGAAATTCTTATGTGCAAGGACAATTTATTAAGTGAAGACAAATTACATTTTATTGAGGTATAAACCTCACATATAAACCCACATACGTTTTTTTTCTGCATTGTTCTGTTCTGTACTTTCTAGTACACTTTATTCCATCATGCATTCAGCGTCTGTGTTAAAAATGAAGAAGAAAAATGGTGGAAGTTGAATGGAAAGTTAAAAATGCACCGCTTCCCAACATGTACATATTTCAGCATTTTATGAGAATGTTTTAGCAATATGATTCAAGCTGTATAAGTAAAAGGAGAGCTCTGGGTGTGAATAGTTCAGGAAGACCGGGAGCTGGTTTATGGACATTGCGAAAAGTGTTCAAGACAGTGTACTTCTAACTTGGCATTCTATCTAAAACTAATTATTTAAATACAATGAGAAAGATTAATTGAAAACGGACGAAGACTGTGTACAAAAAATGATGTCATGTAGTACATTGTGCAACTCTAAACAATGTAATTTGCACTTATTTATTAAATGTCTTTGTGTTCCTTTAAGTAGAAATCAAGAATGACAGTATTAGGATAGATGTATTTCCATTTACCTTTATCCACTATCCCTTAAACCTTATATGGTTTCCTTATATTCTGCTTTAATAATAGGTCATATACTTCATAACCTTAGGATCCCTTAAAAATGCACCGTGTTTCAAAAAGAATGACCTGATTTTGGACAGTAATAATTACGGAACATGGGACATGCCGGGAAGGAAATAAGTTTGAATGGGCGTGGCCTAGAGTTTCAGAAAATAGCCGTTAAATATTAGTCAGTGCGTCTTCTTAGTTTGCAGTTTGCAGTCAGAAATAAGATGGCGTCCTCTCAACACAAGACGTTTTGTATGCTGCAGTTTGCAAAGACTGAGTCAGTGATTTCGGTCCACCGTATTTTCGTCGGCGTTTTGGCATTAATCTGCCTACACCCCCAAAAAATTGTCGTTGATATCGCCAATTTGAAGAGACAGGATGCTTGTGCAAAAGTAAAAGTCCAGTTCAGCCTCGCATTCTGTAAAGTTTATGACGAATTTCGCTACCGTCTAGATGTTCGTGCTGCTGTTCGTGGACACATAGGCCATTTGTAATAGCATAACTAAAACTTGAAGATTTTGTGATTATTTTGCAATTTTTCCCAATTTCGTAGTATGTTTTTATCAATACATATGGACTTTTATATTCAGTTCATTCTTTCTGAAACACCCTGTCTAAAGTAAATCGTAAATCTCTTGTTAACACAAAGCCAGTAGTGCAGCCAAAATATTTAAATTAAGTAGGAATAAGAATATGTTTCTATAGTTACTTACATTTTCCACCATCATCACCAGGGTTGAAATGAACGGGAGAATTTCGCATTGTCATTAAGTAATTATTCCGGTTTGTCATAGAAGAACCTACTCCTTCCTAGGGAAATATTTACTTTTATTTAAAACACACACACACACAAACACACAAACACACACATATATATATATATATATATATATATATATATATATATATATATATCCTTTCGAAAAGAAAAATTGATTCCAACCCTGCTCACCTCATGTTCCTTGAAGACAGGTAGTGTGCATAAAGATCTCCATTATTTTGAAACTACGGTACAGAGTCTAAATGCTAATAAGTTATTACCGTTGGAAAAGTGTAAGCATATTTTATAGACTCATTACATTAATTATCTTCCAAATTGAGTACGTTTGAAATATCAGTAATATAACCTTAAATTAGTTGTATTGTCACAGTTCGTCAGTTCGTATTTTGCATCAATTAATAAACACACTAGTATACACAGTTCACTACATAAATAAAAACGCATTAACTCTAGTGGCCTTAGTATTCAATATATTGCAGCTATTTTCATTACACATAATTGAAAACTGACATACATTCTTATAGTTCGGCGTTCCAATCTGTTATATCTTCATAATGACAATAATTAAGTATATATTTAAATAAATACCATACCATCTTGTAGCAACCCAAATCAATATCGATTTGTTGTTATAACAAGAAGCAAATTACAGAAAATCAACATAACATCTTGAAATAATTAACAAACAAATCAATATTAGTCAGTATATTTTAAACTAACTTTCTTTTCCTTTTCCTTTCTCTTCTGGTAAATGTAACATTCAAAAGTGCTTTTTGCCTTAAAGATTGTAATATATAATCGCATATAGGTGTTATTGTTACAGTAATAAAACATGGAAGAAACAGGAACATGTGAAAAAAGTAGCCATTGTTACTGCTGAAAGAAGGAAGCCTAGTATTTTTGAAGGATGGACGATGTTTATTTGACTTATATGCATTCAAAGAATATCGAAGTGAGTGTGAAATACTTTTCTCATTCGAAATGTGTTGCTTTCATCTAATATATATATATGCAGAGTGTTAGTGAACTCCATGTCATAAAGGGTTTACTCACAGTTCTGTTGCCAATGGCTCCAGAAGGTAGACGTTGAACAATAGATGTAAGAGGAAGTACTCATCAAGCCCTATCTAGAGGTACTACTATTTTGGCCCTAAAGTCTCAAGAAGTTGCTCAAAAAGGGTAGCAAAATAAGATGGTCATTGTGATTAAGAGAAACTGAGAGATTTCAAGAATGAAATCAATATAGGAAGAAGAACAGTATGCAACCGCATTTAGAATATGTGAGAAGCATCCAAAGAAGATAGTGTAAGCTGAGATACCCATATAGGATTTTTCCAAACTTAATATCTCGTAAGAAAACAAAGGTAGACGAAAGAAAAAATTCGATTCCCGGCGGAAGCTCATGTGGTTCGGATTCTACGTTAATCAGTAGGCCCACGTCTCACGTAGCTTCGCAGCTGAACGGGACGTTAAACTCAAAATCAACTCAACTCAACTCAATCGAGTGAGATATCATTCTTCACCATGCGAAAACTGCTGCCAAATCATTTTAAAAATCTAACCATATTCCCACCTTCGTTGATTTCTTTATTGATGATGGTTTAACGTTAAATTTCAACAGCGACATTATATGAGACGTGGATCTACAATTTAAAATGGACTTCGAACCACCCTTTCAATATGCTCTCCTCCCGGGAATCGAAGCCGGAACCCTTTAGGCACGCGTGCTAGTTGCTAGACCAGTGGGGAGGGTATTTCCACCTTCGTAGCAAAGACAGAACAAGTCCTTTGCGGTGCGTTCATGACAGTGTGCGCCAAGGTGGACCAAAGCAAGGTTGCATTCAGTAGACCTTCAACGAGAGAGATTCGTTGCTCCGCTTTGTAAAAACAGTTTGTTTACATGTGTGTACATAGGTGTTTTGACAAAACAGGTTATTTACATTTGTTCGCATAGATTAGTACAGGTTCAAGTTTCTTTAAAGGATCCACTAACCAAGTCTTGGTTTCTGTCTAACTGGGCAAGTCTCCTAATTAGTCGAAATGGAATAACTTGAGAAAAGATTGTGCCTTGACTGCTCCATCGATCTCACCAAATTTACTAGCGAATCGTACCACAAAGTATCGGACGGATATCGCTTCAACAAGTGCTTCAAGAATCGATACAACCAAGCTCAGCAATCAAGGTAATCTTCATCTACCTCTTCAACTCTAGAATTATTATCCAACGACGCAACAGAATCAATTGAATAGGGAGTGATACGCACTGCAGAGTCCCATCACTCTTGTGTTTTTCACTGCGAAAATTTTGAATCACTCGTCTGTATTCTAAAGGATGCATGCATTCATAGTAACAAAGATTCTCATTCCTGAGAAGACTAGGTGCTGCAGCACTCATCTCACTCCAGATCAGCTCTTGTGTTCAGCATCACTCCAGTCTATGCCTCAAGCTGTTGAAGCAGCAACCTTTACTTTTGCAGCATTAGAGTTGGAATTGCTAATTTTTGGAAACAATAAATTAACGTCGAATTCGAAATCAAACACCGCTTTCTCGAGAAGATATTGAGACAATTACTTACAAAGCAAATGCTATAGATAAGTTTAAAGACGTTTATTTCTGCCTCAGTTGTACACCTATCAATTGCAAGAGGCATTGGAATCTGAATGGCACATGTCCTAACCTACTGTCAGTCGTTGGATTAGAGAAGCTAGAGAATTTCTTGTATCTCACTATGTCCGCAATCATATTGGCATGGAAGTAATCACCCGCGATGTCATTAGACAAGATACTTCAGAGATATCGCGGATTCTCTATGGTTCTCAGGGCGAAGAAATCATTACAATCTGGGACGGGGCATACATTTATCTGCAAGAATCTGCCAATAACTTCTTACAGAAAAGCTCAAAAATGTGAAGTGAGCAGTATAAGTCTAATTTCATGATACCAATGGTAATCACCTCAACAAATGGATTGCTCATTCAATCGTTTCTATTTTGGCCTCCCGGCACAAAAGATGCCAAAATCTCATTGATGTAGTCAGATTAGATCAAGCAACTATTTAAATCTGATGATGTTTTTGTTCTTGATCGAGGATTTCCTGATTGCAGAACTGCATTCGAAAAAGCACAATTTCGAGTTGACATGTCACTATTTTTGAACGCAAGCAGCCTGAACTTTCTGCCTTAAAAGGCAATCAATCTAGACTAAGTACCATGGTTCGGTAGGTTGTAGAGTCTGTAAAGGTTCAAATTAAAAGGTTCTAATATGTTCCATATTGCAGGTCCGCAGTTAATGTCCCACATCTTGCTTAAGATCATCAAATAGTTTGCGCTATTAACGAGTTTGGATCACTTCTTTATACATTTTATGATAAACATGAAGTAGCCTATAGATTTTTGAGTAAAGTGTCGGGAGAGAGTTTTCTTCTGCACTTGGTTGCGCCTCGCTTGCGCCACAAAGCAGCGAAGGTCGTCTCTTTAGAATTTCTAACCTCCCGTGGATTTCCTGAGCTTCGTCTTTGGGAGATTACTATTCGTTTCGGTTCATCACATCAATCAAGCCGCCTCATATCATGCAGAAGTCAGACTGACCAGAAGACGATTTGAGATTCACCGCTATCACATTCCTTTAGATTACTCAAGTGCAGGCTTCAATACTCTTCAATCACCGTTCTTGTCCGAGACAGAGTGCCTTCTCGCTTCTACAAGAGCAAAGTTCACTGGAGTTTTATACTCGTTGATCTTGCCTTGACTTGTGATGTCTCAATTTAAGCTATGTATTATAGCTGTAAAGCTGTTAGCCGCACCACACATTTGTGTGTGCATATTATTTGTGTTGTCTGGTTTCCGGGTTATCATCTCCAACTTCCGGAAATTTCTGAACCTGCCGCATTTTTTAAACGCTTTCACCCCAACGGTGTTAATTCTTCTATTGACACTGATACAGTAGCAGAATAATTAACATAATCCCCGGAATATATATATATATATATAACTCGTTTTAGTCTTAATGTTGTCTATCTAGTTTTGAGTACAGTCTCATAATAAATAATATTTTTATACTTTATACTGATGCCATTTGTAACTTCTGTGGTGGACAAACACCGTGCTCGTGGGTTTTCTCGGGGTTCTCCCGTTTCCTCCCACTTTCTTCATTCCACCATTTCACTCATCTCTCATCATCACCGTCTCCTTTAGCCTAATCGGCATAACCGTGGGACGTAAAACTTAAAGAAAGATTTTGCCATTTGTAACTTTCTGGCAGCAGTTTCAACATGGTGAATAATTATCTCTCACTAGTTTTACAATGTTCCTGATGTTCCCTTAAAACAAATTGCATGTCATAGTCAAGTTCTTGAAGATTCCATACTAGACATACTTTCTCTTTCGTCTACCTTTGTTTTCTTTAGAGATATCTAGGTTTTAAAAAATCTTCGACTCACCGCCTTTGCCGACCCAGCTTAGCGCTATCCCCTATGGATGCTTCTCACACGCTAAATGCAGTTGCATACTGATCTACCTATATTCATTTCATTCCTAAACTCTTTTAGTTTATCTAAATCACCAATGACCTCCTTACTTTTGCTGCCCTATTCGACCAACTCCCCGAGAATTCAGGTCCAAAATAACAGTAAATCTAGATAAGGCTTTAGAAGTACTTCCTATTACACCTATTGATCAACGTCTATCTTCTGGGGCTCTGGGCAATGGAACTGTTAATAAAACTTTTGGAATAGGATTTTGTACACCAAAATACGAAAAAAAGTTTATATAAACATATGTTTTTAGTCACGTAGTTTCCAAATGAGAGTCTACCGAAAAAAGGGGAAAGCAATTTTGGAATTGTGTTTCTTACAGATGTCATACCTTCAGCTTATGACGGACATACACCACAAATACCTAAGAATATTTGCAATTTTGCCGTGGTTCATAATTGACCTATAGTTGCAAAATTCCTTGCAGATCTACGTAGTCTGCTCTCCTATGATTATCCAACCACACATGGTATATAAAATACATGCGGTCAGGTTAAACCCGATTGTAATATCCAATTGCGGACAGCAAATCCTGTTCGAGACTTTTGGGCAATCCTTTGTTGATCATATTTGTCTTTCTGCCATTTTCGGCATTCTCTCAGTCAAAAATTGCGTAGTTCAGGACACTTTTCGTATTTTGGTGTGCAAGATCCCTGCCAAATATAAATCTATGACACAGAGTTCAATAATATATATATATCATAATCTTCCTCTCGTTTGTTTTATAATTGATACGCTGTTGAAATTTTTACTAAATATATTTCTAATTATTATTTTTTAAAAAATATTTGTTGCAGTTCACCGTTTAAAGCCGGCAGATTTGAGTTTTCACACTCATCGTAGAACCCAAGGCACAATATAACACCCAGTGACTACTCTGGCGAGGATGAATGGTTCAATCTAAGTGAACGAACATTAATCGATTGGGGTTGTCTGGAAGAATGTGGAATATGGTGCAAAGTGTCTAGTACTTCGATTTAATCGTAATCTCAGTTGGTCTTCAGTTATAAGACTGATATACAGTGTCAGCAAAAACAAAAATCTTTACAAGGCAGTGAAACTACAAAATTATAATATTCATGTATTGTATTTCGAGTTCGTTGCAATTTGCATTTTGTCATATTATACTTACATTTGTAGCCGTTTCGACATTGATTCAGCAAGGCTGGCGAAGTAGATGCGTCCATGGTTATCCATAGTGTCTTCAGCTCCTCCTTTAGGCCATTGATGTTGCTGGGTCGTGTCTCTTACGTTCTGTTTTCCATGAAATTCCAGTCATTTTCTATGGGGTAAGGTCAGAAAGATTACTTGGACACTTAATGTTATGGCCATTGAGAAATTCGGTCATGGTTCTGGATAAATAATTCACATGGATGAATGATAAAAAAAAATTAAGCAAATGTTGTTAAAAAAATAACGCAATTGCTTGCTTTCACGGTCTGGTTCTTAGGAAGGAAGTACAAACCTTCCGTGTCCTTGCTTCCACTGAATGTACCGAACACCATCACACTGCCAAGCCGTTTTAAAGACTTAGTTTATATGTTGGGTCATACCGTGATGCGGTACAATGACAATCTTCGAGCCTCTCTTGACCAAACTGGATGTGTTCTCATTAAAAATCACTCTCTTCCATTTTCAGATGTCCAATTTTTATATTTCTTATAGAAATCAAACCTTACCTTCTAAATTCCTACTGTGAGCAGAGGCTTTTTTTTTTTTTTTTTTTTTTTTTTTGGCACGGCAACTTGACAGACTCAGGTTTTCCTGCAGGCTATGACAAATTGGCCAATAACAATGTTCTGGAGAAGCTCAGGGTATTTGTTTTTGAGCTCAACGAAGGATTTGACATCACTTCACGCTTCAGAAGCTTATTTGTCCTTCATAAATCTTATATTTGCACCAGAAATTGACTTGCTCTGGAATACCGACCCGGGAAGTAACAATGACATTGACCGCTTCAAGTCATAAATTGTCTCTATTGGCACGGCGGCTACAGCAATCACCGGCTACCTTATATTTAGCAGAGTAAAAGTTCGGCATTTCTCTTTAATTTTAAGCTTTTTATGACCCATTGTGTGCAGTGAGAGTAAAGATGTTAGACTTTAAACTTTTCAAAAGCAAAGAAACACTGGCCAGGTGGAGCCAAGTACTTTCTACCTCGCTGTAAAACACATGAGGCTTATTAATTTTTTGCTGGATGGGTGAAGGTTGCCTGAGAGTCGCTAGAGCCGTATGTGATCACTCCGCTCCATCCACATTTCTCTGGCGGGAATGACAAGTAAAATGATGACTCGAATTTTATATGTAAAGATTTTTTTGCGCACAAGTGTAAAACTTTTCTTGCCGACACTGTGTATAAAATACGGTTTTCCAAACCTAATCCAAAAATGAAGGATTTTCAATTTTTTCAGGAATCTCAAGCATGTGGTGTTAAATTTATTTTTATTTCCCGAGATAGGAGAACGAGATAAAATTTTCACAATATGCACAAGTTATATATATATATATATATATATATATATATATATATATATATATATATTGTTATTTTGACTGAGGCTATATGTGAAACATAATAATATTTACAAGAGTTGTCTTGATCTCATTTTCATTTCTTTAGAAATGCTCTTTCTTTTGTATTTCGATGAAAGCAAATAGCCTATCAGTCAGTCATGCTTTTTTATCTTCCTAAAATGTATATGTATTTTGGTATACATTCTTTACACATATCAAGCCATTCCTTTGACCGCGGACTTGAAATAGAAAAATGAATTCCTTTTTAATTGTTTGTGACCAAAGATATAAAGCATGTATATTTATTATATTGTTGCTTATTATTTTAATTATAAAGTATAATAAATTATGAAATACTCATAACAGTCTTGTTCTATTTAATGTATATATATATAGACATTTTGTAACTTTCGAGAAAAGATGTATGAGCGAGTTAAAATAAAATCAGCATAGATGCCTTGTTGACCTTCGAGGATTTATAGTTTTATTTATTTATTAAATATTGTCTATTGAATTCAACGGATTTGCGCGTATATCTGTCCATTCTAGGAAGATGTAATGCAGTCCACCTTCCGCAATATTCTTTAAAATGCCTTCAGCACCATTACCTCAACAATACCTGTAAGAGAGAAGTGCTAGGTCGGGATTCTAGAGTGGGTATTCAAGGTTTCCATCGGCCTTGGAAGCCTTGAAAAGTTAGAGAATTCACCTTGTAAAGTCTTGGAAAAGTCAGGGAATTCCAGGTACAAGTTTTTGCTTCTTATAACTCATTTTTAATTAAAAATCTCTCACTGTTTGGTAGGGGATGTTTTAAAAATACGAGGGTCACTTCATAAATAATTCAAATAATGGGAATACTGCGGAGTGGATAATGAAACCGAATTAAACATTTTGTCAGTTTAAGCTGAGGTCTTGAGGCAGCAGGATTAGTGATGGGCAGTGGAAATATTCACGGTGGGAAGGAATTTAAAAAATGGGAACATTCCCGGGTTTCTTCCCTGGACTATAAATTCCCGGGAAGGAATTTATTTCCATTTCCTTACTTTATCTTCCAAATAATAAGAACTATATGACTAATTGCTTTATTTTTATATATTATGACTTACTTCTAGGTTTTAAAGAATTTGGAGGTTAAAAAATTTAAAATTCTTTAACAGTACTTTATATAACTAATAATATGATTTTTTAAGTTCCATTTCCATTTGCACTAAAAAGTAGAGTAATTGTTTAGTATTGGGGGGCCAAAACTAGCAAAAAGTAGGACGATCTACGGAAGAAATGAGTTGATAGTAGTCTTCAAGTAGTCAAGAAAGTATCGAACACATTTTTTTTTTTTAGGATAGTAGGGGATTTGTACAAACCGTAAAGGTAAGTCGAAGTGATTTATGTCAGAAATGAAAGTGAATTGTTGGTAACGAAGATAGAAAGCAACCTGCCCTGCGGGACTCTAACCCGCCTTCACTCGCTAACGCTCGCTCGGTAATGCTGTCTAAATTTAATGTTGGTAACATAATTTAACGTATGAAACCATAAAACAACAACATCGGAATAGAATATCGCAGAAAAGTAGGTGCAAAATCTGACCCGCCAAAGCTAAACAATCGCCAAAAGTAGCAAAGTACTAATTTACAAATGATGGAAAGAAACCATTTTGTAAAGTAATTTAGAATTATGTAGAAACAGAAATGAAGTACTATTAATAAACCCTGAACCACCGTTAGTAATAGACGTCAGTCTGTCTCCTCTCTCTGACTCGAATTTCTGAAGAGGTACTCGAACTTCTCTTACATGTGAATTAACGCATGGAATTTCGAGAAATGGGCAGGAAGAAAAGTCATGTGTGGCAATGTTACATGCAAAATTATAAAGACAGGAAAGTATCTTGCAAATATTGTGAACATACATATTTATGCGCAAATGTTGACAAAATGGTGGGAAATATGTGTTTTGGCAGTTACCCAACCTAATTTGTTTATAACATTTAAAAATTTAATATGTTTATAATATCAGTAGTAGAAGTTTAGAAAATCCACTAACATGTAAATTTAAACTGTTTAGCGGTTTACAAGTATGTGGACTTACTATACCATTTTTGAAACATATTTACTTTCATAGAACATATTGTAAATAAATATCCAGTTTGCGTACTCTCTAAATATAATAATATATTAATAAAATAACATAACATCGTTCAGAATATACATTCTAAAGACTCCCCTGGGGGCAACAGTAATAATATACTGTGATATAAAAAGGAATTTAACTTTGAAATCATAATATAGTAATAGAATGCAATTTTCTTTGTGATTGTACATAAATTCCCGGATAATTCCCATTTTTGGGAATCTTCCCGGGAATCTTCCCAGGGGATATTCCCGAAAAATATCTTTCCGGGAATTTACCCATCACTAAGCAGGATATGTGCTAGTCTACTCTCTAATAAACACAGTGAGGCTTGACAAGTGTTTGAAATGAGGCTGGTAGGTGTATCATTTAACTAGTCTAATAAGGATCAGAGGTTGTACATAAAGATTGAAACTTTACGTGGTAGAAACTCCTCACAAATTCACAATGCCTTACATGAAGTTTGTGATGAGACAACACTGAACCGTAGTACAGTTTCTTCTTGGAATAATCGTTTCCGTAGTGACTGTGTGAGCATAAAAGGTGATACAAGACCAATAAGACCGAAATCATTAGTCGATGAAAGATGTGTTCATCTTGTGCCAGATGCACTTGAACAAGATCGCCGTGTGACATGTGAAGAAGTTTCTAACATGGCAGGGATTCCATCTGCGCCGTATACTGAATTTTGACAATTGATTTACAGAAGAAACAAATCTCTCCGATGGATTCCCCACTTCTTAACTGCTGAACAGAAGCAGACACATCTGGGCAAAGCAACAGTGAAGAAAGAAAGATTAAAATTTTGAAGATAAGGACTTTCTCTGCCTCACATTATTGCTATTGATGAAACATGGATCAGAGACTTTGTTCCAGGGTTGAAAATACAATCCTGGAAATTGCCATGTTCCAAGACCAAAAAAGTGTCACCGATCTCAATCAAAGGTTAAGCAAATGATGATTTTTGCATATGCTCACCAAGGCATTATCATAATGGACAGTGTTTCATGTGGAAGAAGTGTCATAGTAGCGTACTATTGTGAATTCCTGCTGAAACTGCGATGAAAACTGCATAAAACCCGTCCACAGTTGCTTCGGAACCGGTCCACTGATTGTTCACAACGCTCGCCTGCATACCACTAATGCTATGCCTTAAAAGCTTCTCAAATACTGTTGGGCAATGTTATCTAATGCTACCTACAGTCCGAAAATTACATTAAGATTTGGACTTTAAGACGGATATGGTCGCGTAACTGCAGAAAGAGAGATTAATAGCAGTGGTCTATATTGGAACATGATAGTTCTTCCATACTCAAGCAATCGCGAAAGGAAATTATTATTATTTTCCCTGCCAACATAGTATTTCTCACTTTTGAAATTTTGAAAATGGAAACGGCTTTGAGACAAAAGGTACAGCCCGTGGTCAGCAATGGTTTAGTCGACTTACCAGCGGCAATAAACCAGTAGCAATTTTTATAGGATGCATATTTAGAAAGATAAATATGTCTTATCTTAAGGAAAATAAAAATTAAGAGGTATGATTTGAACGCCTTGTTCACCTCTTCTTTAGTGTAACATTTTCAGCTGCACTGAATGTGTGACTGGAAAATTCTGTAACTCGGATGAAGTGAATTTAAGATTAAACCCTAAGCAAAGTTCATTCAATACTTCTAAGAGGTGATGGAAATGATACTGAAATGTTCCTCTCGAAATCCGTCACAAGGCAGAAGAGAGTTTCTCAAATGATTGGTACACACGTAATTTGAATTGATCGTATTATACATGTGATTATAAATTGTAGAAAGTTTGTTCTCGAATTTAAGTAGCAAATGTGAATGTAATGATTTTTAAAGATACTGATGTAAATCACTAATGCCCAAAATGGAATCAAATCTTCAGCATACAATATTGCTGTGTATGCGACATCTCTATAACAATGTCAACAGATTGATTGATGGCTCCATACTTGCATATACACTTAAAACTTGATCACTTAAAACTTTACAATTGACTGCAACAAATACCTCTTTGTTGCTTAAGTATTCATATTTTTTCGATGTAAACTGAATGGCATATTTTAAAAATTGTTTGTTCATGGTGAATATACAACGAATGGTTTATTTTTCTATGAAACAACTTGTTTCGGGAATTTATATCGTCTTTACATATAGTTGTGGGATGAAGGACAATTCTGGCAAATATATATTTACTCGATAAATTAAAATGATTTCGGCAAATTTTAATTTTCATAAACCGTGCATTACATAAAAACACTTTTCCTACAAAAATTGTTTGTTTTTCCATGGTCTCTTCAACAATGATAACTATTACATACCATGCCATTTAAAATTTTCAGACGAGTTCCTGTGGTCTCATGAGAGAGATCTCTGTAGGATAAGCAGAGTACTCCATTTGTTCCGACCTCTGACATTTTCATGTACCACTTTATGTTTCATTCTTTCATCTCCAACCCTTTACATTTTACATTACAGCCCAGATTTATATGCAAAGTGCATGTTTATAGTAACATGCAGAAACGTATGGAAACTATTTTTTCTTTCTTCTGCGTTTTTGTGTGCTAGTATTCCTTTGTGGAAACTGAGCAATGGTATACTACGAGACTCCTTTGAAAAATACATGATTGAAAGAAGTCTAATGAATCGGGGGCCTACGTAAATACTATCCGCCTTATGCAGAGTCGTTTCGAAGTTTGATTAGCTACATACTAAAACACTGACTACTGTAGGAGACTTATGTTAGTCGAACTTATTAGTATGGCGCTAATCGTACTCCAAAATGATTCTGCATAAGGCCCTATGTGCTTGTGTGTTTTAATGAAGTCATGGGAGAAATTCCGGAAGTGTTGGAGCACGAAAAAATATGAGTGTCTATCGATGAGACAACTGACTGGTTTGCAAGGTGCTGTGTTTGCAATGCTATTCTTGACGCAATGAAGGCGAATAGTAAACTTTACTGAATATCGAGGTGTTAGAGAAAGTGAATCATTCCTCAATTGTCAAATCCTTTAATGATTCGTTAACTTTGTTGTGGCCAAATCGCATCCAGTATGACAATGTATTACTTTTTGTAACTGACACGACCACGTACAATGTCAAAGTTTGAAAGTGTTATATCCTAAATTAGTAAACCTGACTTATCTTGCATGGTCTTCATCAGATGCCAATATCGGAAAGTAGACGCGCTTGTATCCGGTCTAAAGAAGATATTTGTGTAAGCTACATCGTGCGTACGCATCTTTCGTGAAGTTGTGAAAACTGTTCCACTACCTCCGCAACCAGTTTTAATTCAATGGAGTTCAAAGCTAGAAACTGTGTGGTACTATGCAGATAACTTAAATCAAGTGAAGACAGTTGTAGACTCACTAAGTCCCGATTATGCAACCGCAATTTATGTCACAAAAAAAATTCTCTACAAGGTGAAATTGAGAACAAAATTGGTTATACACAACAACTTCTTGAGAATATGTGAAATTATGAGAGTTGGAATCTCGTAACAATGCTTTGCAGCATTTATTCTCCTTGTTGGACGAATTATCGTAGACTTTGTCCAGTGAAACTTACGGTGTTCCGAAAATAGCGTCAGATAAACTTTGCTAAGTATTCGTCAAAAATCCGAGGTACAAAAAATGCTAATGCACTTAATGGTAAAACAAGGAATTGGAAGAGGATCTAATACAGGAAGACATTTGGTGTTTTTCACATGTACCAGTTACTTTTGTTGACGTAGAAAGGAACTTTTTGAACTACAAAACGTTTCTCACTGATAAACGCAGAGGATTTAGAGAAGAATACCTATAAAGATATTCGGAGTGCATTACAAGAGAGGCCGTTAAGGTAAGAGGGTGCGAAATCCCGGGCGAGACGTGAGGAATTCCCCCACCAAAAATGTTATGCTTGCATTTTTCCCTCACCAAAATCTGTAGGTGGGACACCAATATTAGACTAGAGAGGGAGATGGAAAGCAAATGATTACGAATATCCATCAAGACTAAAGAAGACGGTCATGATGAGATGGATGATGATAGTGGATTAAGAAAGTGAAACGAAACGGGAGGACTCCAGGAAAGCCTCCACATACAGTGTTTGTATACCACAAGTAGAATTTGGCGCGAGCTGGATTCAGCCAGGGATCCCACCCACCTGAATTGAGCGCTCTACCACTGACGCAACGCGGGCTTTTCGATGTGCTTTCAAGTATTTGCATTGAAATCATATCTGTTATTTATAATAACTTAATCTTGCTAATAATAGAATACAGATACATAGGTGACCGGATATCTGAGAGACCAAACTGAAACACTAAAAACTTAGCAAAGGAACGGGAATTTCATAAATAATAATGGAAACTATACTCTGACTCTACAGTTCGTGGGGATCTATGGTTGGCCAGGTGGATCGCTTCAGCTTCGTAGGTTTAATGCTTGGTTAGCACATCGGTTCCCAGGCGCTATTATTTCTGACTTCTAGATCTCATTCCGCTATTTTCGTGAATGCAGTCACAGTATGATGGTAAACACAACGGGACTATGATCCCACGGGAGACTAACACTGGACCATACGCACCGAAGTGTATTTATTAAATGCAGTAGATAAGTGTACCAATATAAGTTAAATGAATAAAGAACATTATAAAGTATTTTAAATTACAATGACCACTAGTTTGGACACTTATTATTAGTAGCATTAGTACTACTACTACTACTACTACGGTGATAATAATAATAATTAATAATAACAATAATAATAATAATAATAATAATAATAATAATAATAATAATAATAATAATAATAATAGTACATGAGTATTTCAACTTTTTGGAGCAGCCATTTTATGTGTGAAGCACAGTCAGGCATTAATGTGGATCGCTGAACTTCTTCCCCCACCATTTTCAAACGATTTACCAACCTGTAAGGTACTTTTGCAAGAAAGGTAAACGCTATTTTGTTAGTATACATTTTAGTGCATATGTTAAATTTCTTAATACATACTTTAGTGCATATACTTAAATCTTTTAAGTTTTACGTCCCACGGTTATGCCGGTTAGGCTAAAGGAGACGGTGATGATGAGAGATGAGTGAAATGGTGGAATGAAGAAAGTGGGAGGAAACGGGAGAACCCCGAGAAAACCCACGAGCACGGTGTTTATCCACCACAAAGTTCACTTGGCGGGGACTGGGATCGAACCCGAGACCCCAAGCACCAGAGGTGAACGCTCTACCACTGAGCCACCGCTGCATATACTTAGTACTTTCGGTCACATTTGCATGCATGGGTTTGTTTGTGTATGGAAATTCGGGCTTTATTTCTAAGAAATGACCCATTCGTACACCTCACATCCTATACTTTTCTACTATCTATTTTTACTATTTTACTATGTAATACGCTTTTATTACTTTATTATAAGCTTAATTCACTTAATAACTGGCAACGATGTTTCATGCTTGGGGCATTAAATTGTAAAGAAGAAGAGGAAAAAGAAATGAAGTTTTTATTCGTAACACTGTATATAAATCAACAAATAAGAGTTAGTACAAAGGAAAACTGCAATTATAAAAGGAGCTTGATAGAAATCATGTCTCTTCCATCATTAATTAATATTTATCTGAAAAAAATGTGAAGAAGAATCTACATAAGAAAAACGATATCTCTATAGCAGGTAGATCGATTAAGAATGTACAATTTGCAAATTATATACGTTCGTTGTGGAATCTAATTAGAAAATTAGTATGAGAAATAACAAAAGAAAACTCTGAAAAGAATATTGGAGAAAAGTAAACTTTAAAAAGACAAAATTAGTTACTATTGGAACGAAAACATACCAGGTAAATACCTTGTATAAACATCGGTAGTATTATTAATGTAGACAAGAATTAAATACGTTGAGTCAAAGCAATTATATCAATGAAGAAGAAGCAATGTCGATTTTGTGTAGTGCTGTAACAAATCTCCTCGGGGCCGGTTTAGAAGAGTATTTGTGGAGCCCCAGTTAAAAGATTATTTTGAAAATATGAAGCTTGACAGAAGTAATAAGAATGGGTCACATTAAAGTGATTCACACACTAATATGTATAGTACTTCGGTTGGTTGTAGAGACCTTTTCTCCTTGCACTCCTTGCTGCAATAATACATATTCCTTTCCTTCTATTAACACTATTAAATTAAATAATTTTACTAATCTTCCGATTTCAAGACATGTTACACAAACATTTTTGATACTGATGATCGGGTAGCTGGCGCAGCCTACCTGCAAGAGTAGGGTTGCCAGACGTCCTGGTTTTCCGGGACAGTCCCGGTTTTCAATGAAGGATTTAACTGTCCCGAAAAAGGCTTTCGGGACGTCTGTTTGTCCCGGTTTTCGTTCCTCAGGTTGAAATAGCATGTCTCTCCGAAAACCTGAAGGTTTTCAGATTTGTGTAGCCAAATGATTTTACCATTTGAAAAATAATTAAAAAATAAAAGAAATATAATTTGAAAATCACATCCATTCTTTCGTCCTATGGTTTTTTTTTAGCTTCCAGAGGGAAAAAAACGATTTAAAAAGAAAAATACAGTAATAGGGGGGTCTATCACTTGAATATCACTTTAAATAGAAAAGAACGTATTTTTCCCGTTGATGGGTTTTAAATACTATAGTTATTTTATACTTGAATCGGTAGCGCAGAGCTGCTCCATTGCAGGCCCGTAGAAAGCACAAAAATGTAGGGGAGTCCGGTAGAAGTTAGGGAGGCCTGATCATTTGCAAGCCTAGAGCCTTTCTATTTGATCTGTGTCCCTTCTGGCGCTGCAGTCGATGTGTGCTTTTCCGTACCTTCCTCAAAAGAGGAGGGGGAAGTTGTTGGGGCCGAGATCTTTCAATTGTTAGATGCGCAAGCGTAGCCAAAATGAATTGTTTCACAGACTTCGCTGTCCTCTATCTTGTTAGTCATTCTAAGTAGTCTACGATCTTCACTCGTCAAGACCAAACGATCGAATGACAAATTGGCAACACAGCTGAGGTCATTCACTTCTTTTCCCTAAGCAAAGGGAGAATTTCTCCGTCAGAGGATGGCGGGGGTGGGGCCGAAGTATAGTTCGAATACTTTCCGAGGGCATAGATGAGATAGACAGGCTCTAGCGTTAAAATTTTAGAGGGCCGCTCCCCGTGCTTCTTCCGTGGATACGGGTCTGCTTCATTGTTGGAAGTTTAATCAACAATAACGATGCTGCTCTCAGTCAATGCATGTTAACCGCATTTAAACTATTCCGTCCTGTCTGCTGTCTTTTGAGGTACAATTTTACAATCAAGCGTTTCATCCATTGCAAGTGAAGTACATATCGTTGCAAGTGAAGTAAAGTGAATTGAATTTATTTATTGGCGTTTTCACATTGCTCTAGCCTGGTGTGTAAAGTGTTTACATCATGTTCAAGATCAAGCGTTCTTTTCAGGAGAAATATTCAGTGGAATGGTCATTTATAAAACGAGAAAGAAATGACCATGAATTGAAAAGTAAAATGTGTTACATTAATATAGTGCATGGGGAAAGAGTGGATATCAAAAACCACATAGCGTGCGAAAAACAAACATGCATTCTGCTAGCACTTCAAAGAGCGATTTGTCCTCTTTATTTGACAAAAATGTCAATAATTTTCAGGTTTATACCTTAACAACTTCATCTAGTGCAAGGAATGGCAGTTAAACACATAAAGGTATATGTCTTGTTTTCTGATGCTACATTTTTTTTCCTGTGAAAGTTTTGAAGAGCCTATGTAAGTCTTTAGAGAGATTTACTATTTGTTTATCGTTCTGAATTTAGCGTAAATGTACTTTCTCTTGCTAAATGCTAAATTTGTTATTCTTTTACAGCAGTGGTTCTCAAACTTTCCGATAACACGGATCCCCTATTCATTCGGCAAGCGATTTGTGGATCCCTTTGCAATGCTATGAAAAAGATGAAGAAAAATAATGTAATAAGTAATTTATTCTAAAGATACATAATTGTTTTCTAGTGAACGAAATTTCAATTGAAAATACCGTAACTTTCGAGACTACAAAAATTTTTTTAAAGAAAATTAACTTACACAATATTCTCAAATGTTGGGTCACTAATGTAAGGAATGAAATTCTTTGTTTTTCCATAATTGCATTGAAATCTGGAATAATTTTTGTCCCATCAATCTTAGGTCCAATTCTACATAAAGACGATTTCGTTTTAAGGTTTTAATACTGCCAACTTGTAAGAGCAGGAACGGTCTGCTCTCATAACTAAGTAGTAAGGAAAGGCATCAAATGTTGCAATGCTTTTTTAGACAACTCTTCGTACTTACAGCTCACATGCAAACCAATTTGAGTCAAGATCTAGGAACATAGGCGGATCTAGAAACACATTTTGGGAGGGTCTCTCACCTTTTTTTTTTTTTTTAGATAATTCCAGAATTGGGGGGAGGCTTGATGTTCATAAGCACAGGAATGACTATCATTTACTTTAAAAAATCTGGAATTGGTGGTAGTGATGGAGGGCGGCGGTAATTTTGTCACCGGAAGTTTCGTCACAGTAATTTCGTCACCGGTAATTTCGTCACCAAAATATTAGCATGTAGGTAATTTCGTCACGGGAAATTTTGTCACGATAATTTCATCACCAATATCTTTTAGAATATAATACAAGTACAATGACTGAACTCGAAAAAGTTTTTGAAATTGTTTACTTTAATCTTCAACTGAAACAAAATTATGCAGCATAATCGAAATATATTATTATTAGTAGTAGTATTTAAAATAAAGAGTTACATATTTTAGATATCGTATTTGAGATAAGAGATAAAAGTTTCCAGTAATTCTGTCACAGAAATATTATGATATAAGAAATTTAGTCACGGTAATTTTTTCACCTTTCTTGAAATAAATAGAGGCAAATAAATGACTGAAACAGCTTACGTTATTTTAATCAAACTAGAAAAACAATTCAGTTGATGCTGAACTCTACAAAATTGAAGTTTCGGGTACCGTACTCAACGTAGGAGCAAGCAAAATAATGCCGGCTTCAGCAAATGTTAAAAGCACAGGCAACATGGGGAACTAATGGGTTTATGTATCACTATTTACAAATATTAAGTTTCGCCAATATCAAAATTTTAGAACAGAAAATAGCAAACAAATTTAGGAAGAGATGCCAATCCGTTCCCGCAAACTCGACGAAAATTTGCATCGTACTTGTACCGTTCTCTGAGCCCAAACTCTTGGACCTTCCTCCACGTTAACTGAGTCATGTGAAAAGAGTGAACGTTTTTAGGAGCTATTGAAAGGAGAATATTATATTTCAACTTTGAGTAAACATTGGCAATTTGTTATTGCATATATGTGAAGAAAACAAATTTAAAGGAAGAAAAACGTATAAATATGTCTGGAAGTTTCCTTTAAATAGCCTTATGAAGTTATTGAGAAGTGAAACATGGATGGTAGACGAAAACTTTTCAGTGGCACAAAAAAAAAAAAAAAAAAAAAGTAGCCCTACATGTTACGGTATTTGTGCAGTACGGTAAGCCCTAATGCAGAGCAAGACACAAAATTCATATGAAGAACTGTTTCGTGCGGTGATGCATCAGTGCAGTGAATTTAGTGAATATCCGGACCCTGTAACTGTGGTTATGGATTTCGAGATAACGGAAATGCAGGCTGTAAAAGCAACTTTTGGAAACACAAATCGTGTACAGCGTTGCTTTTTTTCACCTGACTCGCTCAACGTGGAGGAAGGTCTAAGAGCTTGGATTCACAGAACGGCACAAGAGCAATGAAAATTTTCGTCAATTTTGCGAGAAAATGAACGGATTTGCATTTCTTCCCGTAGCAGATGTGCATCAGTAATACAAGAGGTTTCGGAGGAAAAGCTGGATCTTCTAAACTATTTTGATAGTACTTAACGGTTGAAGCAACGGTTTCAACTGCGCTATATCAAGATAGAACCAACAAAGAAAACTAGAAGAGTGTTTCAGATTTTGTAGAAACGGTTCCAGTCTTTGCGCATAATGTATAACACTCGAACTAAACGTTTCAAAAAATGTTTGCTTGTTGTTTCCTATAATGTTATGAATAGTGGAAAATGAACATGTAAAACACTTATTGCGTTATAACAAGTTATATTTTGTTTTCTATTTTCTGATCTGAAATTTTGATATTGGCAAAACTTAATATTTGTAAATAGTGATATATAAATCCATTAGCGGTCCATTTTGCCTCTGCTTTTAACATTTGCTGAAGCTGACATTATGTTCTTTTACTGCTGTTTGTTCTTACGTCTAGTATCCGAAACTTCGATTTTCCCGAGTCGAGCACCAACTGAATTGTTTTCCAAGTTTAAGATAAGGTTAGCTGTTTTGGTCGTTCACTTTGTCCCTACTTAGTTCAACAAACGTCAAAAAATGACCATGACAAAATTTCCTATATCCTAATATTTTGGTGACAAATTATAGGTGACGAAATTACTATGTCAAAATTTCCGGTGACGAAATAACCTACATGCTAATATTTTGGTGACGAAATTACCGGTGACGAAAATACCGTGACGAAAATTCCGGTGGCGAAATTTCTGGTGACGAAATTACCTAAGTTCAGTGATGGAAGCTTTCCGCCACTCGAAGATGAAATGCATGAAATTATGAGGCGTCGTAGAGTTAATGTACAACTGTTTTTGAAAAAGTGTCCTAACAAAGAAGAAATTTCTCTCACTTGAAGTATTCTTATATAACAGTTGACCAATTTCAGGGCAGAAATTTAGTAAAGTAGGAAAATATTTAAATTTACAAACGTAGGTATGATTTCTAATTGCTTTATTTTTAGTAACTGATAAAATAGTTCTTCCGTAACAGCTGTGAGTTCCATTTTATTACAACAATCTCACTTTTTAAGCGCCGCTGACACCCTGGCTAGGTCCCATGGACCCCACTTTGAGAATTACTGTTTTAGAGTAATGTTTCTGATTCAGATGTTGACGCAACAAGAAAAGAAAAAATATACCTTCAATCATAAATGCGTGGATGTGTTGTACACCTGTGTACACCTGTTAAACACAAAAAGTCTGAATTCGGAATATGGGACGCCAGGCAGCTCTCCTTATGTTACCTTTTCACATTCTTTATACATCCCTTGTACATCACTTGTGGGACTTCATTTGTGTTAACTGTGTATAGAAAAAAACTGGAAAATTGTGAGTAGTAACCTGCAAAAGATAGGTAATTAATTGATTTTGACTAAATGAGGGGTACCGTATCCTGACTCTATAGCCTGAGATTGGAGTTCCGGTTTTCTGTGTTCAGAATCTGGCACCTCTGTGCTAGATACGTGTATTATATTGTGTGATGTGTTTTAATATTCAAATATTTTTCACTTTTGGATCACTCCTTGCATTTAACAAGAAGAAGATTAAAACAAGTTCTACTAATTTTAAATCTTATAATGTACACATTTTACATGCACATAATGAATAGCGTTACATTTAGTAATAAGTAATAAGTGCTTGAAACTTCGTTGCGATAAGAACTGTTGTGCGAAAGATACTAACCAACTTGTGTTAGGTGGCCAATATAAAGCACAAACCTTATCTAACCGAGTAAGTGCAGGAGCGAAGCAGGGGACCGAAGCGATTGTGAGGGGGTGTTCGTATGGATCAGGCGCGTGTGCGACGGTGAATATGCGCGTGTATGAAATGTATTTCCAATGTTAATTTCTACATGCATGGAAATTTCATATCCTTGTATTATGTGTATTCTTGATTCCTTATTATTGGAAGGGGTTAATTTGGTACATTGTTGATTGCCAACATCTCATGTTTCCATTTTTCATAATAAGTTACCGATAGTGCATTTCAAACAACGATACGGAATCCCCACGTATGCTCGAATAGCAACACCAGCGTTGTTAAGTATTACTTCCCTCTATACCACGGATGTGATGTGTCGCGCCCACAAACGGTCTCAAGGGGAACTAGACCTTCAAGGTCGACTGGTAGGATTTTCAGTGTTTGGAATTTGTAAGAACATCGCTTCTATCATTTGCATTCAAAGAATAGCGAATAGTTTATTCACGCTCCCAAGTAAGCCTTGGTAGAATCCAAAAATATTGATTTAACATACACGAGCGCTTAACTAATTTATGGCGAACTAACAGGGTGTGAAGACACCGACAGCGAATGATAGCCAAGAGCAACAAGTATTTATATACCGCCAGATCACAAATATCGCACAACAAGAACAATGCACAACGATCTACCACTAGAGAGTCATATGTTAAATCAGGGCCCATCGGGCGCAATCGCATGAGAATGAGCAGTCTCGGGTGACTGTCGGTCACCAAAATTATATGCAGCGGTAAAGGAAAGGGTTGAATCTTACCGCTTGCCACCACTTTTATGTCGGTGGTAGGGTTATTATCAACACAGTAATAGTACTAAAGAGCAAGAGGTAGCCTTGAAAAAGACTGTTTATATTGGGACTTTAAATTAGTCCGTATCAAAGACGAGCTATGCAGCTCGGGTGGTACGCGATTTATTAGCATACAACTTCAACAGCAATCGGGTCAGGACGCAAAGGCGCGGATGTCCATTTCAAGCAAGTAGGCTATCGAATGACCACTCGTCAAGGTGACAATACAGGAGTCCCGCAGTATTACATATAACTATAGTGAGGCGCTCTCGTCAGAATGAGGACAAGTGGAGTTAGTACGCAAGAGAATGAATGATTATGAGTAGTATAAATTAACGTTTAAACAATAAGTCCAATTAGATCTCAAAACACAGTTAATATTAGTGTGTGGGCTTCAGCGAGTTGGAATACCACTGCTCTCAGCCAGTTTAGAATACTTAAGAACTATCACATCAAAATACAGTATCTCGCTACAATTAAACAAGGATGTTATCGCTCGGATTAAAAGAGATCTTCGTAATCAAATGTAATTAACAATTCGCCAAAAAAGAGGAGCGGTTAGGATTCGCTCTGTCAACATTCACATAAGCGATATCAAAGCAATTAAAAGGTTTGAAAGTAATTTTGAAACTACTTGGGAGGTGATCCCCTTTACAGTTAAGCGACTTGATGGAAAAAGAAATGCAAATGATAGGAACATGAAAATATTAAAGGAACAGTGGTAACCCACATGAGGTCCGTGGTCCTACCTCCAGGCACTCCAAGTCGAGATGGGAAGACTCTGGGTTACCTCGCCGTTGTTATAGCCATTTCGTACACACCAGGTAACACAATCACTTAAAACACTCAAGAACACTATTGTTATAATTTACTCACTTGTACTTCGAGCGGCTGAAATACAAGAGCAGGATAGACGGACGATGGTCAGGAGTTCGTGTAAGACGATGTCGCCACTGAGCTTCGTACAGGACTAGAAGTCTTCAGCAAGTTAGAACTTCGCACAGGCTGGTCTTCTCCTGGATCGATGATGGAATAGAGGTGATACGAATGGTAGAATTCAGCTCCCAAATAGAATTATATCCAACGGGATTTCATTCCATAAGTCGTTTGCTTTCTCCAGTAGACTACAACATTGGCATGTCGATGTATGAGGCGTTAATAGAGATCTCAAGAAAGGATGGGATTTTCGAAAAGAAAGTATTGAGAATTTTTAAATGACGTAAACGACACAAGTTCGAGATAGAAAGAGTTTTATTTGTTGGCTCGAGAAAGTCCGTGGACTTGATACAACACAAATGACTTCCTACATGAGGTCTTCTAAAGTTGTGTAAATCAGCATTAGCACAGGCTAACTATTATTGCACTAGGAAGCGTTCTGGAACGCAAGCAGTCAAAGTTAACGAGGGATCTTTAAGAGATCCGTGCAGAGCCAGTTCTCAGATTTGATAGACGGAATCTGATTAGTAGTAAATAAGTTTTAGATTAACTGCATACCCACAATTAGACAAGTGGTACTGTCCAGTTTAAGTGAGCACTAATGAATGGATTGGCGATAACACACGCACTGCTCGTTTAAGATTCAGAGATGGTAAGTCTTAATGAAGCTACCGTGGTTGAAGAGTACTGTTTCATACGCCGTATGATGGAATTAACTGTCATTACCGACACAACAAAGTAGCACAGGTCGGTGAAGGATGGAAGTAACGGGAGATGCACGATATCCTTCGGAGTAGGAATTCAAACGACTCTCTGAGAGACGTCGGTGCTGTGATGGACAATGAATCCCAGTCAACAACTTAAAAGTTTCTCCCGACAGAAGAACGTACTTGAAGTCGGTGTGTCAACGTTCCGGCGTAAGTTCTCCGTTAGACTGCGGACAGTATGTCCACGTCTTGAAGTTCGATGGAGTTCCCCGGAGGGGGCAACGAGCACGGAGCTCGTGCCTCTTCGACAACTAGATGGTAATCCCCATTCTCTTCCCTTCTAAGTAAACAAAGAGAGGATGTCTCCGGGTTTTGTTTACCCATATCAATTTCGCACGGCACGATTGTAGGGACGTGTGAATACAAGGGTCAGCCAGGGTGTTACCTGATTGGATTTTAGTTATCTGTAAAACGAATTTGAGGTTTTGATTCTGCGTCAGGCGAGAGGGGGCGTTTCCCAAAAGCTTCCTTTACATGAGATATTTTTTTATACAGAACCTGATAACTTTTAGGAAGTTGACATTCGACCTCATGGGTACAAAGAGTCACGTCTGGTTACAGAAAGTACAATTTAGTAAGACAGTTTTAATTACACCATTACTCGGCAGACACATTATGATTCTAATAAAATGTTAGAAAGTTTAAAAGTTCAAACTTTACAATGCGCTGTAAAAATAATAACTTAAGAACTATGACAATTTGTATTATGAAAATGTCAAAAACAGAGTGAAAATCAAATTTATAATAGAACATTTGTGGTTGTGTTGCGAGGAAACGGGACTTTGTGTCAGTGTTATAGAATATATTGCTGGCTAGTAAAAATAACCTTTTAACCTTTGAGTAAACTAAATGAAATTCAGAGTATTCCAGTCTCTTCTATTTATTTAAAGTTGTGATAACCAAAGTGAGAGTCTGCTACTTTTCTGCTAAAAAGAAAAATGAAAATGTTATATTCTCAGACGAGCCCCGACTAGCTCACAGAAAAATAGCAACAACGGAATATTTTAGTTTTAAATGGGTCTAAAGGGGGCATGCAGAAATTGCCATCTTATTTAAAAGGTGCTTTCTTGGGATACAAAGGAATAGTTGAAATAGTAAAAGAAACTTTGAAATTCGGTAGATTTGTGTGCTTGAGAGGTGCGATGAGGAGTCTGGGAGAAAAGCCCCAGTTAACTAAATTGAGGAAGTCTTAAGAGCAAATGTACGAAATTTACTGTTGATGCAAATTGCTGATACATAAGAGTCGTAGACCAGCAAATTCAAGCGAGCAATGCAAGGAAATCAAGAATAACAAGCAACTATTCAAAAATAAGGAAAAGAAAAAAAGAAAAAAAACTTGAACTTGCCGACAAAATTGACCCTCTCCCACGGTGATGTATCTAGATTTTGTATCGATGTAAATTCTTAAGGAAAATTGTTCGCCAAAGGACGGTGAACTTGTTCCACATTCTTGGTGCAAACGTAGAGTAAAGTAAAGTAAAGTGAAAAGTAAAGTTGGCCCCAATAGACAGTACTTAAATATAAAATGCTTTTATTTCCCACTGTCAGGACGCCAAGGAGCACCAATTTCATCATGTTTCGTTACCCCACCAAAATGTTACCCGAATTCAACCCACCCTAATATATATATATATATATATATATATATATATATATATATATGTGTGTGTGTGTGTGTGTGTGTGTGTGTGTGTATGTATGTATGTATATACAGGATGGTCGTGCATCAATGACGGAAAATTTGGGAGGTGAATCTACAGGTAAAAACAAGCAAAAAATGTCATATGAACATTGAGTGAATGCGGCTTCGTTTCGACGCTAGAGGCATCTGAAATGTCACCTTCCGAGGCGGCAATTTGCAATATCGCAAGAACGGAGAGAAATACGAATGTCGGGTCAAAAGATATCAAAGACAGCCCTATCCGAAGAATCCAATTATTCATAAATGGTGGCGAAACAATGGCAGCGCAAGGGGGCACAAAAAGTGAATGGAACCCGGAACAAAAAAGTTCTAACACAGGTGTTGTTCTCGCATGAGGCATTCATACGGGATAGCATCACAAATGTCCACAATGACCATCGATGGACACCCAACAAGCCGCATGCAATTGTAGAGACGAAGCATCATTAGCGTTTCCAATTGCATGTGTGGGCTGGTATTATTGATGACTATATTGTGGGACAACACTTCTTGCCACAGCGATTAAACGCAAGCAATATCGTATCTCCAGTTTCTGACCCAGAGCCTACCTATTCTGCTAGAAGACGTGACACTGAGGACTTCAACAGTGTATGTGGTTTATGCATGATGTCGTCCCTTCTCATGCATGCCACACTATTCATGAATATCTGAATGAAACATTTCCACGCAGGTGAATAGATCGTGGTAGCAGACGAGCATAACCCCCACGTTCACCCGACCGAATACCTTAGATTTTTTCCTGTGGGGTTACTTGAAGAGTCTCGTGTACACACGGCCCGTGCATGACATTGAAGATCTTCGCCAGCGTGTATGAGCTACATTTGTTACACTATGGCAAACGCCAGCGTTATTGCCACCATTCAGAGAATCCTTACGCCATCGCATAACTGTCTCGAAGAAGAAGGAGGACATATTGAACATCTTCTGTAGGACGGCATTGTGTTGACTACGGTAAGCACAATACCTCTTGTTTCCACAGTACACTGGGTTTCATCTTCCATAGGTGTTTTGTACGATCTGCACGTTTCATCACTAAGAATGTTTAACAGTTCCTTTGTAGCTCCCATGCGCTGCCACTGTTCTTCAGTACGTGTGCATATCTGGACTCTTCGGGTGGGATTTCCTTTGATATCTTTTGACCCGACATTCGTATTTCTCTCCGTTCTTGCGTTCTCCACCCCTCATTGTCGAAAATACTGCATATTAAAACCTAAATTAGGTCAAGGTACACTGATGTAACAAAGATAATTTAAATCGGCGCAGTTAGAAGATCGTGGGCTAGTATCCATACATTAATTTTATATAAATATTAAAGAAGAAACACTGGGCACGAATCCCATTATTTTAAATGAACATTGTATGTACAAAGTTTCATCTTCCTAAGTTCAGAGTATGGTGACATCACCAATTTTTTGCATAAATTTGAACCCCCATTCCCCACTTAGGATACGCATTTTAACAAAAGTCAAGTGCCAACAATCATCAAAATCAATCCATCGGTCTAAGTCGGGATGAACTTGAACCTGAACCCACAAAGTGGGGGAAATGTATATGTTTCCTTAAAGCTTGTTATTTCCAAAAAGCTTGGGTCAAGGTAAGATCAAAACCAGTTACCTAAATTGGGGAAGTCTCATGCATTCCGCTTGGGGGCAACGCTTTACTCATTTTTATTAAAATCTCTAAGCGAGTCCATAAAATCCGTTGCAACCCCGAAAAATCTGAAACGGTGAGACAGATATGAAAACGGAAAAATATATCTTTCATAATTTCAAAGATACAACGTATAAAAGTAAAATACATTGTTCCAGGGTCCTTCGCAGGGCCCAAGACATGTCCAACTCAAAATTTTAAATGGAAATTGGGGGTCAACTTGCATATCACATGAAAGTTGGTGTTACATGAAAGAAGATAAATCAAGTCTCGTCTTCTTACGATAAGTCTGTGCAAAATAGCGGTGGGTAAAAATATCAACACAATCTTCATTACAAAGTCTATGGCCACTCGTATGAATCTGAAACGGTGGAATAGGTGTAAAAACAAAAACACGGATATCTCATTATTACAAAAGTATAATGATTCAAAGTAAAACATATTTCAGGGTCCCTCGCAAGTTTCCAGATGAAGCCCAACTCAAAATGTTGAAATAGGAAAGTGGTTCAAGTTCAGTATCGTTTGAGAGCTGATGTTAAGTGAAAGAAGATAAAACAAGTCTCGATTCTTGATGATTCTTGATTGTGTGCAAAATGCGATGGGTCAAAATGTCAACACAAGTTAACTCACACTAAATAGTGTACACTTCGTCAAATTGGCTTATAATCTGCACTTCGTTACAGCGCCTCATTGTGGTGGAATATGGAACATTTTCGCGTACTAGAAAAAATAAACATGCTTTTTTTTTTTTAGATCAATGACTTTCCAGGTATATTAAAGATAAATATATCCTGCAGATTGACAATATGGGATAACCATAAAATGCCTTAAGAGTTTATTTCATGTATGCCAACAGTTTCAGCTTACCATATATATATATATATATATATATATATATATATATATATATATATATATATATATATATATATATATATATATATATATATATGTGTGTGTGTGTGTGTGTGTGTGTGTGTGTGTGTGTTGTTTTATGTGCACAATAAACTCGTAACAGCATAATAACCACTAAACTATTGGCGATGTTCTATTTTATTAGGCATGCTTGAGCGAGAGAATATTGGTGGTTAGGGCACTGTAAAAAGAGTAAAATTGGTGGTTAGGTCACTGACGACACTGTTGCGAAGTAGCTCAGATATTTTGTTGCAAGTAAACGTAGGCAACTTGCAAGAACGTTATGACACCAAAGGTACCGGAGGAATCGCTGTTTACAACAATGTGGCTCAAAACTACTTTGGGAGTTCATATTTGGTACATTTTTTTCTGTACGGTAGATACAAAACAATGACACTATAGTTGTTGTAGTTCTCCTGTATTGCTTCATATTTTCCATAAGTAGAAGCTTTGCTTTGTATATACTTAAACACAAACAAACTATTTGCTGAGTAAAACAATATATTCACATACAAAACTACATACGTGTTACAGTTTCGCCAATTAACACTTAGGCTTCATCAGACACTATGAGATACATGAGAAATGTGCGATACATGTGTAACGTAATTATTTATTTTAATTATTTCTTAGATTAGATTAGTTGTGCTAAGATTGTCCTTTTTATGTGTGTGTGTAATTTACAACAGACAAAAAGCCTCGGTATAGGAAAATATAAATCAGGACACTTGAAGGGGATTGGCTGTTGCCAAGAGCCAATCGAAAGCAAGATGTCTCAGCTCTTGTTTGTATATAAGACTGCACATTTCTCATAGTGTCTGATGAAGCCAAAGTGTTAGTTGGCGAAACTGTAACACGTATGTAGTTTTGTATGTGAGTATATTGTTTTGCTCAGCAAATAGTTTGTTTGTGTTTATCTATTGCTTCAGTTACAGGCATACTGATTGGACTATATCTACCATATTGCGCTAATATTGAAGTTCCTTAGATGTTACTCTTCATTTATGAATCTATAGATTTTACCCGTAAATCATCGAAACACTTACAAGGACAAGGAAAGAAGTGGTGGAGTTGAACAACATGAGGACGAAAATTTACAGGAAAAAGTTATTATGTCACTATGAAATACCAATTTATAAGGATTACATATACTCAAGGTGGATAACCCTAATTAAAGTAATATGGTAAAAATAAAAAAAATGTATGATTACTATCCTATAAGCCGGCTTAAATGGAGTTCTGTAAACTTACTTCCGCTTGAATGTTGTTCTGTACACAGCCTGCTTAAATACATTCCAATATTCGCGTGCACTTAACTACGCTTTCTGCGCCCTACATCTCTCTTGTAATACACCCGCTGTCTATCCTACATGGTTCCCACTGCGAAAATGGTTACTCAGTAACGAAACAAATCCGCTTGTTCAAGTAAAACATTACTACTAATATAATAAGAATTTTATGAAAATTAAAAGACGGTTTTATGAAAAAATACACTATGTAATGTAATGGCTCCCACTGTCCAACTATACGAAAGGAATTATTTATTCATAATCGTTCATAGTGGGTACAGTAACGGGATTATATGAATTAAGAGGAAGTCAAGTCTTTACTTTGCCCATTTCATTCAATGAATCTTTCAATAAACCGATTCGTAACGAAGACAGGAAAGAATGGCCCTGCACAGGGGTGTAGCCAGAAGGTTCGTGTTGGGGGGCCCGTCGTTTTTGAGGGGGGGGCCAGCTACAATGTACAATGTGTTGCTGCTAGTGTTTTTGAGGCCTGAATGAAAGGAAAATTTTGGTTTCCTACTGGAAAACTAAAAACACTATTTTAGCTTCTTCTTCTTCTTCTTCTTCTTCTTATTATTATTATTATTATTATTATTATTATTATTATTATTATTTTCTCCATAAATTATATTCAAGATAGTTTTTATTATGCTTAACCAAGAACTACTGTCCGGGACCAAACGCTATACTTTTGTGCATAACTTTAAAGGTAACCAAGAAAGTTCTGTCCCTTTTCGTGGAGGTCTGTGTTCAATTGGACCTCACACCGTGAGTTGAATGCGAGTGGAGATAAGACAAAGGTCAGTTGTTGGTGTGGGTATATCCAACATACTATCTGGTTGTGGCAATTCAGATACACCGTGAACTTACATAAAGACAGAGGGAACATGGGACATCCACAGAGCGTCATAAGAGCATGTATGCTGAACGAGTTCAAATGGAGGTCAAACACCGCTGTAGCGGGACAGAAGATATGCAGGGCCTTTGGTGAGGGTGTCGTGACGACGCGGACAGTGCAGCGATGGTTTAACAAGTTTATGGACGATGACGAAATACCCGAAAACACCACGTGCCGGAAGACCAACACATTTACAAAGAGGAACTGGCGCTACAATTCAGTGTGTGGAGAAACCATTCGGCAGCACATCCATCAACTTGGGAAGCACTACAAGTTGGGTCGATGGGTCTCACATGGTTTGACTCCGGGCCAGAAGGCAACGCGACAGTCGCCTGTGTTTATTTACTATTTCGGAGCGATTTCTGGACAGGGTGTTGACATGTGATAAAAAGTGGGTCCCATACGAAGCTCCACGGCGCCGTCATCATTGTTTAGCATCCCATGAAGCGATTTCAAAACACCCGAAACCAGCACAGTACCAGAAGAAGGTCCTTCTTTGTGTTTGGTGCATCATGCATCGGGAACTGCTACCAGCTGGTCAGAGTATCAATGCAACTGTGTAGTGTCAGCAGTTAAGCTGTGCTCAACAAAAACTCAAAACTCTGGAGCCATCACTTCTGATTGCAAATGGGTCCTCCTTTACGGAACAACGCTAAGTCCCACGTGGCTAGGATGACTTAGGACACCATTCTCCGCCTTGGATGGGAAACAATATTGCAACCACTATATTCCCCGGGTATTGAACCGTCCGATTATCACCTGTTTCATTCTTTGGACAATCACCTTAGAGGACGCCAGTTCAAATCCCTAGTAAAAGTCCAAAATGCACCTGATACCTTCTTGGTTTCACGGCCCACCAAGTTCTACCGCGATGGATTCCATGGCCTCCTAGAACGTTTTCAGAAGGTCGTCGATGCTGATGGGGACTATTTTTGATCTTCCAGGTTAGGTGACATATCGATGTTCGAAGGTGGTGGGTGAAAAGCAACAAAAGTTTTCTTGGTTACCTTTATATTTAAATTTAAGACCTTGTATATAGAACCTATCTACACAAGATTGATTTTCTTTGAAATTTCACTTAATGTCTTTACGGTTTCCTGACAAAAATATTTATTTATCATTCGTGACTAAATGAAAAACATAATTATTTTATTACATTGAGCAGAAATAAAAGAGAGAGCGAATGAAATCCAAATTGAATAAAAACATTGTTTCTCACCAAATTTTCCATCCTCTATGTCTTTTAAAACACTTGTTAAAGCATATAAAAATATACCGTACTTACAAATCAGTTTAGTACCTTTGTTTTATGGCTGTATTTATAGTATCTTGTTAAAATGTTTGTCTTCAAACTGTCAAATATAAATCGCAGTAAATTGTGTAATCTGCTGTCACAAAAAAAGTATCCTATTTTTCGATCGGTATAAGGAAGAGATACCATACTATTTTTCGATCGGTATGGAAAAACAATATTTCTCCATACTATTTTACCGTAAATTATTAATTGTCAATAAACTTTGTTACTTTTAAATGAATGAAGCGAGTTAATTTTACTATGATGTTTTAAAAGCTGGTCATTTGGGGGGGCCAGGAAACCATTTGGGGGGGCCCGGCCCCGATGGGCCCCCCCTTGGCTACACCCCAGGACTCTAATTCGCCTTTACTCGCTGACGCTAGCTCGGCAACATTATGTGAATTAAATAGTAAACTTAGGTACAGAAAGAAACTAACCTAACTCTGTTCGGCCGAAGCTCTAAACTGCGATAAACAAAACCACGTGAAACTAAATCTCGCTGATTTGCTGTTGGTCTACCGACGCTTGTACTCCTCCGCAGAATAGTTCATATGATTTGATTATTACTTTTACTATGAAGCTCCGTATAAAACTTCTACATTATTATAAATGGCAAAAATATAATACGAATTATCTAATAATGCTGAAATTGAGTATGGCTAGTGAAACAATATAAATAAACACTAAGCATACGCAGTAATTATGGCGCCAATTCAACTGTAGACGCGTGTTCTGCTTTCAAGCCTGAAAGACGGCTGGCATGAATGCCGGTTCCGCGAGTGTTGTGGTGGAACACCAACAAGGTAAATCTTTACTCACTAAGCAACAATTGTTTACCAGCGAAATTCAAATATATATATATTTTAATCTTTCGAGTTTTCCCCCTTCTTTTCTTCTGCTGCTGTAAGTAACTGGACAACACGAGACAGTATTATAAAAAGCACTTGTAAAATTAGCTCCTCCCCGTGGGGAGTGGAAGTGGCGATACATCACTATCCAATCGTATTTATGACAAGCGGAGGGATACAAATATTTTGTTTAAGGGAGTTTAGAGGTTACGCTGAACAGGGAATAGCTACTAAATTATTTACATTGGCTAACAGGCAAATTCTCAAAACCGGAACCGAAAGATCAAACAACTGAATCGAAGAATAAAAATGAATGAAGTGGCCAAATTAAAGACTTACTAAGAGGAATTTGTGAAATCTTTGATAAATGTGGAGAAAGGAATTTTTGAACTGTATTTTTACTTTTGGGCAGCTGTCAAAAATGCAAAATGTACCGTAAATGGCATATTACAGTCTCTCTCAAGTGCAAGAAAATATGCTAGCTTTGAAATGAATTTGTTTAGAATCGAAACTAGAAAATTAGGCCCATCTACTTAATTATTTCAATTAAGCTTTATAAACCATGTAATATTTAAGCACAAATGTCTTTATAGCATTATTAAAGAAACTATTTGGTTGCTCTCCCTACACTATTTTAAATTTCATTTCATACTCAAAGAATATAACGTAAATAAATTTGTTATTTGCGTAACATTTTTATGTTGCACTTGTAAAATCACTAACTTGTATATTTATCAAGCAGATTATTATTAGATCAGTCCGCAAATATATTCATCTCAACAAAAATATTAAGAGTATGCCTTTTAAAATTTTATTAGGTCATTTGATGAGAAACCACCATATTAAGCACACAAGTATACTAATGTAGTATACATCCTCGCACACTACGCAGTATGCACTCGCAGACTTGTGCACTCTGACCTTTTGCCGCACACTGGGTGGCGTCAGTTCGGGAAGTAAGCGTACTTCGAATGTGCACTTGTATCTTTTGGACACGGCCTATGACCATGCCTATAATCTGAAACGCTGAGACAAGTGTAAAAAAAAAAAAAAAAAAAAAGTGGAATGTATCAAAGTAAAAAAGAATTGTCCCAGGGTCACCCGCAGGATCCCAGACTGGGTCCAAGTGAAAAGGGGGGCAAAAAACACATCATGTGAAAGCTCTTGTTAAATGATACATAACTGGACATTGGATAGGTCTCGACTGTCGATGAGCATTGCAAAATGGCAGCGGGTGAAAATATATTCATCGAAACCACGTCTATAGCCACCCCTTTAAATCTGAAACGGTGAGAGAGACGTGAAAACAGCAAACACGTGTTCCATTATCTCATAACTACAACACAATGATAGATTTTGTTTTGTCAGAGACCCAAATGAGATCCATTTCAAAATGTGTAAGTAGGAAGGGGCTTTATCTGGCATATCGTTTAAGATGCGTTACACAAGAGAAGAAAACAATAGACTTTTCAATGACGCTTGTATTAACATTTTGATCCACCGCCATTTTGCAGAGGCTTATTATCAAGAGTCGAGACTTGTTTCATCTTTCACTTAACATCAGTTTTCATACGGTACTCAACTTGAACTAGTTTTCCATTTCAACATTTTGAGTTGGACCCCGTCTGGGAACTGTGAGGGACCCTGAAACACTTTTTTTTTATTTGAATCATTATACTTTTGAAATAATGAGATATACGTGTTTTTGTTTTAACACCTATCCCACCGTTTCAGATTCATACGAGTGGCCATAGACTTTGTAATGAAGATTGTGTTGATATTTTTACCCACCGTTATTTTGCACAGGCTTATCGTAGAAAGGAGACATGATTTATCTTCTTTCATGTAACACCAACTCTAATACCATATGCAAGTTGACCCCCAATTTCCATTTAAAATTTTGAGTTGGACACGTCTTGGACCCTGGGACAATTTATTTTGTTTTGATACGTTGCACTTTTGAAATTATGAAAGACATGTTTTTCTGTTTTCATATTTGGCGAGGTTGCAATGGACTTTATGGATACGCATGTGGATTTTAATAAAAATGAGTAAAGTGTTGTCCCCAAGCTAAATGCATGAGACCTCCCCAATTTAAGTAACTGGTTTTGATCTTAACTTGACCCAATCTTTCAGGAAATATATACGTAATCCCCACTTTGTGGGTTCAGATTCCAGTACATCCTGGTTTTCTATATACTGTATAGATATTACTGATTTAGTACTTATCCAAGTTTTTAATCAGTGCAACTTCGGTGTACGTGGTCCTTATTTTATTTTGATGGGGACATTAATATCATATGTTGTTGCTTTAGCATATTGAGGAAATTGATAACCTAAATGAATTAGCAAGTAGCGACTCTGGGCCTGTAAATGAGAAATAATAGGGAATAGAAGTGTGGGCACTGTTGATAATGCACCATCCAGCTGGCCATAATCCTTCTTGGGTTGCGGCGACAGGGTATTTTGCTTAACATTTCCCTCTATAGCCTAACTTTATTAGCACTTCAATATTGTATAAGCAAGGAGAACAGAGTAGAATGTAATTCCTTGTATGATTTGTCTTTCCGGCAATTCATCTGGATGTTCAAATGAAATACTAATCTTCGTGATGAAAGAGCTTATGAAGAACTCTGAACGACTACATGGTGTCCATTTATACGGTAAAGCATCGGCTTATGTATCCATGCTTATTTAATATATATACAGCGTGATCCAAAATGATGTGAGCGATTACAACTCTTTATAACTTTTTTTTTATTAATCATCCAAATAGCTTCAAATCTTACAGTTAAATGCTAAAACTCTCCAAGTTTTTATGCTAAAAAAATGAAAATAGTAAATCACAAATGTTCTATGTGGGCCCCTTTTCTTACCCTGCATACATCCATTCGGTATTCCAATTCCGCTCAGACCCGTTTCAACATGTTAGCATCAACAGTTTGCACTGCAGCAATGATGCGCTCTTTCAGTTCATTCACATCTTGGGATAGAGGGGGTTTGTAGACAATGTCTTTTAGATGTCCCCATAGAAAAAATCGCAGGGAGTTAAGTCGGGTGATCTCGGTGGCCAACGTAGGAGCTGATGATCATTTTTACCTGCCCGCCCAATCCAGCGGGGTGGCAGTCTGTTGTTGAGGAAATTTCTGGCATTGTGATAAAAGTGACACGGAGCTCCATCCAATTGATAGATGAAGTTTGCACTGCCATGTTCGATCTGTGGCATAAGCCACGTAGTAAGCATTTGTAGAAATGCTTCTCCAGTCACAGTTCCTTCATTAAAAAAGTACGGAGCATAAACTTTTGAAGATGAAATTGCGGAAAACGCATTCGTCTTCGGTGAATCACGCACAATTTCACAGATTTGGTGAGGCTTCTCAGTTCCCCAAATTCACATTTTGTTTATTCACTCTTCCTGTCACATACAACGTAGCCTCATCACTGAGTTTTCTCACAAAGTTTGCCCCAAAAATCGTCATAAACATAGCACAACTCTTGAAATGACTCACAAAAGGTCTTGCGACACGTGTGATCGTTAAGTGTTAAGTGTTGTAACAACTGCACTCGATACGAATACATCTTTAAATGTTTACGCACTACACGCCAAACAGTTGTTTGAGGCACTTGAAGCTATTTGCCAACTCTCCTTGTTGACTTTTGTGAGCTGCGTTGAAAACTGGTTCGAGCCCATTTCGACATCTGTCTCAGAAGTGGATGGCCTACCGGGCGATTTTTCTTTACAAATGCATCCCGTTCTGTTGAATTTGTCATACCACTTACGTATGGAGTTCTTTGGTGGTGGATCTTTATGAAATTTTGTGTGGAGTTCTTGTTGGACACTAACAACAGACCGATAAACGTGAAACTGTAAAGTGCAAAATGCTCTCTGCAACACAGGCAGCCATCTTGGAACTAATCACTATGTCACCTAGCGGATAAATTTTAAACTACTACGCTCGTTCTAAACAAAACTTGAGGATATTATTGAAAGTATTTCCATAGAGATTTCATTGTTGATAGAGTATTATCACTTACGGAACGTTTTCTTATCGTTCAAATCATTTTGAATCGCTCTCTCTCTCTCTCTCTCTCTCTCTCTCTCTCTATATATATATATATATATATATATATATATAAAGTCCTTGTGTCCATCTTAAACACAAATTAAACATAACTTTCTTACAAGGCTGCCTATATTCTTTATTCGTTATTCACATTTCTCGTTAATTTATAATAAAGAATATAGACAGCCTTGTAAGAAAATTATGTTTAATTTGTATATATATATATATATATATATATATATATATATATATATATATATATATATATATATGTGTGTGTGTGTGTGTGTGTGTGTGTGTGTTAGGGAGAGAGAGAGAGAGAGGGCCCTCGTAGAATACGACACCTCGTGTCTCGAAGACGCCCGACAATTTTCTTTTTCTGTGTTAGCCTTGTCGCGGGGTAATGAATTCCCATTTATTACAATGGATCTGGGGCGGGACCTTTGCACACTACGTGAAAAGCGTGACACTGTCGCAGGCTTGTCGCGGAAACCTGCTACCTGACACAAGCTAAAACCTTCGCATACTATGCGACTTCGTGTGTCGAAGACGCGCCACAATTTATTTTTTCAGCAACTAGATACTCATTCTGAAAGATGAGCTCAATGGGCTTTCAATACCGATGGTTTTATTGCAAAAATTCAGGCACAACCTTGTATACGGAACTCCAGCAGTGGTTCCTATAGCAACAGAACTGAAAAGACGAAAGCATTGTAAAAAGTGTGTTGTGCATTCATGGATTTGCTATCGAAAGATAAGAATCGTATCGGGAAGTACAATGGATATTGCCATTTTGTTCTTCCTTACGTTTTCCAAAATTTGGGTGGGGGCCGCGGTGGCTCAGTGGTAGAGCGTTCACCTCTGGTGCTTGGGGTCCAGGGTTCGATCCCAGCCCCCGCCACGTGAACTTTGTGGTGGACAAACACCGTGTGCGTGGGTTTTCTCGGGGTTCTCCCGTTTCCTTTCACTTTCTTCATTCCACCATTTCATTCATTACTCATCATCACCGTCTCCCTTAGCCTAACCGGCATAACCGTGGGACGTAAAACTCAAAGATTTCATTTCATTTTTTTCCAAAATTTGGTACTAAGCCAATGAACTGTTTGGTGGAATTTGCAACATAAAGCTACATTGTTTACCACTTCACTTTACTATTTCAAAATAGACTTTAAAAAATAGCAGAAATGACCAGATATTTCGAACTATATTTTATGCATTCACAAACTGCCATCACCAGACCAATATGTAATTTTATAACATTTCGTTATTTTTATATGTTCTGTGTATTTAATATGTATACTGTATACGAAAATATGAAAAATAATGCTTATAAGCACTTAGGCATAACGCTGATGCCTCGTCGTACTCCATAATGAAATTTATAAAGAGAGGCCGCGAGATATAAAGGTAATACCTCATGTAGTAAGTGGCGGATTTAGTAATATACTGACTAGTCCCCGGATTTAGTCCGCGTCTCCTGGGGGACTCCAGGCTACACATGTACTCCTATGGATGTGCTTACACTTTCTCGTTAAAGAATACAACAGATTGTTTAGTATTACGGCAATTTAAAAATTGCATATTTCAAACTATATAAAGTGCATTCTCCCCTTGTTCTGGCTAAAATAGTGCCACATTTCCGCGATTCGTGAAGTAATATCTAGCGTCTGTCCCATCACGGATGTGTGTCGAATATCAGTGACGTGACGACAGCCTATCGCGCGTCTTCAACACAGGAACTGTCGTAGTCTGCGATGGGCCATATAGTGATTCATGACAGTTGACTCGTACTTATAGTAAGATTCAGTGAGGCAGAAGAATAAAGAACCCTAAGTGGTGTAACTGTCGGGGATACTTACATAATGCATTGTTATGATGTGTATCCTGCTGAAAATGTGCATAAGATAAAATATGCCAAACAAGCGTACCTAAATAAAAGTAAAGTTTAGGATTGTCTTGAATAAAAAATCATAGTATGAAAGAAAGAAAGCTATGTTAAACATTGAACTTCGAGTGTAACATAAAATGAACTGCATATTAGCAAATTAGCTTAATATCATAATACTGACTTTAGAGTAAAAATATTGTATTGTTTACAAGTGATATACATATTCAACTTGGATGTTTCAACGAAAATAACAATGGAATGGGTTCAACAAGTCAAAACATACATTTCATCAAAAATATAAACAACTACAGTATTTTCACACTCTTTTCAATACAAAGGTTTGTTTAGAATGCAAGACTGTTGTTGATAAAAGCTCAGTTACCACATAGAAGATACGTGTCATTTAACGTGATTTTCAGATCGCGTTGAGCTACAAGTAGTGATGAATTTCATGTATTGTTTGTTAATATTTGCTCTTGCATTTCTAGCACATGTAAGTAAAATTAATTAATTAATATAATGTACTAGTTCATTACTTCAATATTTAGAGTTACTTGAACTTCCATATTGATATCGGAAATTAAAGCAAAACGTAGACGGAAACAGGTGCTATAAACATCCTGACTATCATCAAGAACGCATATGTTCCATCAATTCAAAGTATTTAAATATAGAAGAATAGTATTTATTAGTTAGATAATACATATGAAAATGAAGGACATAAATTTACTTGAAGAAAAGTTCGTAAGGGTACGAACATGCCGAAGAGACCTCGCGATCAAGGTCGAGGTTTAAGTCGCGGTCGCTACCTCGAAGTCTAGGTCGCGGTGGATGAAGGGCGCACATAGCGAGGAGGTCACACCTTCGCTGTAAGTTCTCAATTTGAGGAGAAACATTATTGCGACGCGTGTGAAATTATTCCGTCAGTGCATAAAAATTACTGCGAAATCACATTTTGAAATTGAAAGGACCAAACAGTTTATAAATAGAGATGGATGCGAGACGAGATATGAGAAATGCTAATGTCTCGTCTCTTGTTTCGAAAAAAATATTCGAGTCTCATCTCTTGTCCATCCCTATCAATAAATCAAAGACTTTTACATTTTTTTCAATTTTCTGTGAAGAATTGCACTCTTTCAGCACTCAGACGAGAATTCATTCCCAGTAAAATTACAAATAAAAAAGTATGTCTTCAGGTTTCGAAGTGGAGGGGTTTTAACTTCAGCAAATGAAGTTTCGTTACTGCACTTCCATTATTCGATATTCCCTCCCTATGGATACGTGTCTGTCTTTACAAGTATTTCTTTACCTTATACCAGGAACGAATTTAGAAGAAACCCTTCTTATCTTAATCTCGGAATTGGGGGGTGCGTAGAGTTTTTAAGCATAGATATGATTAACAGTAGCTTCTTTGTTTCTTTAGAAATCCCACAATTTACGGACTCAGCCCGAAAGTCCTCTCTCTGTAACCGCCACTGCCTTATATAAGCTACAATATAATTCTCAAATAAATATGAATAACTTATCTGACATTCGCATTTCACTATTTTCATCTATTCTCTATTTAAAATGTATCTATTATGATGTTGTTTGTGTTTTTTGTATCCCATATTGCTGGAAAATTCATCACTAATTCTATTAATATGTCTTTCATAATAAAATTTAATTGTGTAGGAAAACCTCTTGAGCATAGACACACACAATCCCCTGCAGACGAAATTCGAATCAAATGAAGACTTTATTCCGTGCAGTGCTTCAGGAATTACCAATGAGAACACGAGCCACAGCGATGCTTCCGCTGAACATCGTTGTAAAAACAAACTCGGTTATTTGTCATCGTGACCACTAATTCACCCTTGCGGTCGACCTCTAGGTCGCGATGTAGCGTACATCTTCGGCATGCGGTTACTCATTTGAATCAATGGGTTCGTGCAAGTATCGAGGGTGCGACCGCGACTTAAACCTCGACCTCGATCGCGAGATCTCTTCGGCATGTTCGTACCCTAAGAAAGAAATATGTTAAATTACTGTTATTTGCTCAATTCGCATAACTTCGACTAGACTTAATCATCCACATCTGTTTAAGGTCTCCTATCCCAATATTGTTAAAAGTTATAGCTTTATTCAGCTAGCAAGAGGAAAAAAATGAAATGAAATCTTTGAGTTTTACGTCCCATGCTTATGCCGATTAGGCTAAAGGAGACGGTGATGATGAATAGTGAATGAAATGGTGGAATGAAGAAAGTAGGAGGAAACGGGAGAACCCTGAGGAAACCCACGCACACGGTGTTTGTCCACCACAAAGTTTACATGGCCGGGGCTGGGATCGAACCCGGGACCCCAAGCACCAGAGGTGAACGCTCTACCACTGAGCCATCGCGACCCCAAGGTAGCAAGAGGGCTAGACACTATTTTAGAAGAGTGAGTTGAGAGGAGCATTATGGGAATAATAAGGTATTTTTGGTTCGGTATGAGTTATTTACTTATTTACTTATTAAACTGGATTATTTACTTATTAAACTTGGTTAATTAACATATCAGTGGAAAGGATATTATGATTTTTACGATCATAAACATACTTGTGGTCGAACTGGACCATAAATCGTATAGAGACGTGAGCACAAAATACTACATGCAGTAGCGTACGTAGGAATTTATTTTGGGAGGGGTCCAAAGTGAATATGAGGGTATTTTATATTAAATTTTCTGACATTTCGCCTAAAATTGGGCTAAATTTACACAAAAGTCGAAATTTCGGAGGGGGTCCGGACCCTCAGGACCCACCCCTTGCGTACGTCCTTGACTACATGATATATAACATAGAAAGAAGGGCAAAGAACATATAACATACAATATAAGAAGTGTGAGTAATCAGACAACAAAACGTATAGATAAGCAGAAATCGTGAGTCATGATGAAAATAGGAGATTATTTGAAGTGCACCTGACGCACAACACGACGGAAGAATTGCTAGAAAGACGAATGTGGTTATTTTCTGTCTATGGGCTGCTCTAAACCAATGGAAACGTTGTGAAGCGTATGATGGAATGGGATAGGATGGGAAGATATGCGGAAGATTGATATGCAAACGATAGTCTTGGAGAGTCTCTAGATCGAGATGGTCTGAAGGGACTGTGTAGCAATATAATGTAAAGAGAAGGTGAAGTGGAGTATAAGAATGCTAGTTGTAAACATGGCATTCATAAATCGTCTGTTTGATACGTTACGCATGAATGTTTATAACAAATATTGCTAGTTAGGATAAAATAAAGAGTATTTCAAACAACTGGTATGTTCATGTTTTAAACAAAAATACTGTACATAAAGTAAAATTAACCTTTTTCGATAACAGTAAATTTCTATTTCATTTTAAATTACTCCCTTTCATTCAGGCCCGTACTGGCTCCAAAATTGTAATCGGTCAAATTGCATTCAAGGGTGCGTACCACCAGAAAGATATTTAGAATGACATAATTTTCGGCAACAACGAATGTGTTGAGAGCATCGTCTGACTTCAACTAACTTTAATTATCCTCTCTTTTCATTATTCCTTAAAAAAATCATCAAATTCCAAAAAATATTTATCAGATATTTCAAAAAAATACACATTACGTAACATTAAAAACTTTTAGCAAACAATGTATGGATTCAGAAAAAAAACTTATAGATATTATTATAGCAAAATCTTATATATTTTCATTCTTATAGAGTAGAATATGGCAAAAACCTCAGAAATCATAGTTTCTACATTATCACATAACAAATAGGCAATACACATCTGATACAGAACTAATACAAACTTGTACAGAACTGGTATTTTTATACGGTTTATTACATATTAGATTATAACTAAAATAAATGACAAAACTGATATATTTCTGCATTTGCAATTACCTGGTAGAATACAAAATGACAAGCAAAAGGCAGCAGGCTTCTAAATATTTTTCTTCCTAACAGAGGAAATAGTCACGGATCTCTTTACTTGTAGAACACAAATAGTCTATCACCTTCTCTGGTTCGATTTTATTGGTGAACTCTCTCTCGAAACTCATTAGTAACAGCGTTTCCAAATAGACCTGTATCAATGAACTACTCAAACGGTTCTCTATTATTTTCAGTTTCGAAACGCACTTCTGCATCAAACCTGTGTGATAGGAATGGTTAAAATGAATTTGTACATTCTGAACAAATTGCCAAATTGTGCATCAAACTGTCCATACTTTAAGAGAACAAGAAAAGCTCAATAAATGCATTTGGTACAGAATTTCTTTTGTCACATGTTTGATCTCTTTGAACTTTCCCTTGTTCTGAATATCTTACCCCAGAACCCCTCAAAGAGATCATCAATCACATCATACTCATCATCTTGAAGTTCTTGATTGCCTTTATATGCGTAAGTTACAACGTCCAACAGACTTGTACTTAAGTGTTCCCACTGGTTGGAAAACTTAAGAGTTGCTCTCGTACTGTAATGACATTCGTTTGGTAAAGTTCAGTGACTTTATACAGTACTCCATCTGATAATCCCTTGGGAAGGTCTTCAAAATTGGCTGGATCTATATAGGACAAGTCAGCATAAAGTTCTTTGTGTGCTGCGAAACGGGTCTCAATATTCGTACTGGCAGTATCCATGATTGTTTTGAACACATTTATTCTCTAGCGGTCGGTCGCAGTTCCAATTTGTGTTGATTTGTCTCTTGTCTTTTTACCAGGTAAAATTTTCACAATTCAAACTTATTTGTCTATAAATTCACTGTTTACTTTCATGTTTACGTTCTACGTTTGCATGTACCTGTGTGATACTTCATTGTAGGTAACCCAATTCATTTGAATTTCTCCCAATTCATTTGTATTTCTTCTTTCCCGCCATCTGTCTTTCTACAGAAAATTAGCTCTGGATTAAGTGTTCCTTTCACATCCGATTTCTGCTTTCGTTGAATTGGATAATTTTTCATAAATGTGTCTGCTACCTAATTGTTACCACTAAACCAAATCACATGTTCATTTGTCATTTTATTTAATGATTTTTCTAGCACACTTTTAAGTGCTCCAGATACAGCTGATGTTACAGATACCCCGGCATTTGCTTTGACATTACGAGTTACAATACTAGTATAAGCAGCTGAGTTGCGGCTTATAATCTGAGCTGCTCATGTTAATTCAACCCAATCAATTGTACACGTTACACCTTTGTCTGATGATGGTAAAACAGGACCTGATTTTTCGGTTGAGAAATAGTGTGATATTTTGTGCACCTCTTTGAACTCTCTCCTAATTCATTTCGCCTTTTTTTCTTTCGATACTGAGATCCGATTTTTCGTTTCCTTTTGGTTGGAGGTGACAGCTACTCAGTAGACGTACTCTAAAATATAACACAAAAATACGAAATTTATAGGCTATATATTTCTTTTTCGTGGATAGGGGGAGGACAAGGTGCGGCCAAAAGTTAGCGGTGGGTACGAGATAGGTATACTTTTTTTTTTAATAAGGACCATGTGCATGCTCTAAAAATAACAAATTGAAATATTTTCATGAATTCAAGCTTAAAACATTGTATTCAAGAACGTTTTCTTAAAAACACCCACAGATTTTCTAACAAAACAGATCACTCAACACCCTTCTCCCTCCAGCACAATTACATTTTCTCTAAACACCCGGGAACACTGTTATTTAGATTTAATACCACAAGTTTCAATTTAAATTCCTTATCCAGTGTGCGAATTGACTGGATCGCATATCTTAAGTAAGGTAAAAAAGACGCTTCCAAACAAGAGTCAGTTTTCTACGCCTTTTGCAAGCCGAGAAATCATCTTTAAAGAAACGTACAAACAATAACATCGTGGCTGCCAAGAAATTCAACCGCTTTAACATTGCCTCAAAATTATTGTGAAAGCATCTTATTTCATAAACACAAGAAACAACTTAAACTAAAGTCGACAGTTTTTGATAAGATAAAGGCTTTTTTAAAAATCGGAGAAAACTAGCCTACTTGTCCCTAGGCGTTAATTATTGCACTATCAACCCAACTACGCTGTTCAGAGTGCGCCCAATAACACACTTCTATCCTCTTCTTCAGAGTCCAGTTCTCTCGTTTGAAGCCAAATATATATATATATATATATATATATATATGCACCAAACCTTTAAATAAGATAGACCGACCAATGGTGCTGATGTCGTGACCAAAGGAAAATACTGTACCTACGCCACTATCAGGGTATTTCTAGAATTCTCCATATAAGCACGGAAAACAACATTTGATATTTTGAAAGCATATTTGAATTTTGTGGAATTTTGTGGGTGTAGAAAATCTCACCCGAAGCCTGGTTCGCCCATCCTCTTTTGAGCAGATTATGCGACCAATGGGTGTACGAGGTATCTTACCACCTGCTCTTTCATATTTTCTTTTCTCCTCTTGTTCTTTCCTTTTCTCTTTGTTTTGGTGGGGGCACACCGGGCATCTGCCCAGTTGCCCGATAGGCCAGTACGGGCTTGCTTTCATGGTGAATAAATGTTATCTTTCTAGCCTTTGATGTGAGCAATGATGGTATATCTACTGATTGTAGTATTTGTAATTTCGATTCAGGATATAACTTGCATCGGTGCTTTAAATAGATATTAAATTTCAAATAAGCCATCATTTCATATTTACCTACGTAAATAATTATTTGCTAACTGAATGTTTTTCTCTTATTTTTGTATATTCATTTTTTTGAACATCGTACAAATACTGATAGATTTTATCTTTTGTTAATACATCTAATTTATTTTTGCTACATTTATTTTCAAATTTGTTGGGCTGAACTTTAGGAACATTTTCAATACTAAGATTATATCAGACGTGGTCCTTCAATATAACGTGGGTATCGAATCGCTTCCTCAAGGACTCAATCCTGAATCCCACGTTCCAAATAAGTGTACACTAAACTTATAGCCACCAGGGAGTTCATCTCAATTTCTAAATATAATAGACTAACCAATCCAAGTCAAATAACTGCAGATTTTTCCCTCTACAAATTAGAGCAATAGCACATATACTTACAATTTAACCGGATTTTATGTTAAATAAGTTAATACATTTTCTAATTATATTTGTTTAATTGCATATATATGTACTAATACTGTTGCATCAGCCGAAATAAAGGGAAAATATATTAAAAAAAACTAATTATAATAATAATAATACATAACAAACATCAGTAAATCATAAAGTACATCCGTGTGTGTGGGTTTTCTCGGGGTTCTCCAGTTTCCTCACACTTTCTTCATTCCACCATTTAATTCATCTCTTATAACAGTCTTCTTTAGCCTAACCGACATAACCGTGGGACGTAAAACTAAAAAATTTCATTTCATTTTCATTAAGTGCATGTGGCAAATTGAAGTTGTCGAGTTGTGCTTTCGCGCCTTTTTTATTTTCTATATGAATTACATTTGATGGGGTGTAAGTCTCTCATTTAATTTAAAGAGAGTCACCTATATCTGTTGCTAATACTTAAGTTTATAATTCTTTGGTCTTCTTTCCTCGCTCCAACTACGTACCTAAAGTAAACAAAACAAATCATTACCATATTAATACAGTTTTGTAAATAAAGTAAGAAAACATAAGAATTTCAAATTTCTTTACGGAATGTGCAACTTTGATGAACTATATATCTATATACTCTATGTCTGTTTAATTGAGTTTCGCATCAAAGTTCTACTACACTGTATATACTGTACATATCTACTCTTTTGTCGTAATAATTTGTATAAGTTTATCATTCTTTCATTTCATTTTTGGGCATAGTCATGTAAAAAAGAAATCATTATTAATCGTACCACAAAATATGCGTCAATAGCATATATATATATATATATATATATATATATATATATATATATATATATATATATATATATATATATATAGGGTAAACCTGAAAAATGTGCACAAACTCTGGAAGGTGATTCGCGACATCGAAAGAAGACAAAAAATCCTCTTACATGTTCTCGAATTGCGCATCGTGTACGTGTGACAGGGGTGTCAACTTGGAATCGAAACTCGAACCCTGACAATTGGAATGGAACAGAAAGATGTGCACAACCTACACGACGCGGAATTCTACAATATGCAAGAGGAGTTTTTGTCTTATTTCGATGTCACGAATCACTTCAGTGAATGCTTACGTTACAGTAACTTCTTGTTCATAAGTTGAAAACAATTTCTGTGATCCGATTGTCATCTGGTTTGCTTTCAGGCTGATAAGTACAAACCATTCTTACCAGTATTAAAGCGATACGCTGAGCAATGCAAGAAGCAACATCCTATTGATGAAGGTAAGATAGGTTAAGAAAAATTCAGAGTATATATGAAATGTTTCGTTGTAAGTGACAGAAAATTAAGATATCAAGACACTTGTACCGTCAAGGTTTAGCGTCAACAATATACTATATATGTTGTAGTGTATTATGTAACGTTATTCAGAGGAATACACTGAGAAAAAAAATTGTAGGTGGCATACTTAAAAAGATAGGTTACATGCGTAATTCCTGTAGTTTTTGGACTTAACGTACACCAGACGTATAACTGAAAACGCATGTTTTATAATACTTTCTGTATAAGTGTTCCATCTATACGTACTTTCTGTATGAAACAATGTAGGCGGTCAGGATCTCACATACAAATGGACGTATATAGCATATAGCTGACGAAGGTAACATAAGTATATACATGTGATATACGGAAAACTGTTAGATGTCATACATCCTGCAACGGCATGATGTAACATCAAACGGCAGTGCCTATGTATCATACGGATAACGTATGCTCCGTATTGATTTCTATAGTAAGCAAGAGGATACCGTATATTTGTACAATATACCGCTGTCCGGAGAACGGATTTTTCTCAGTGTAATTATTAATGTGGAGCGAAAGAGTAAAAGTAGTCCAATGACATCGCCTTAGGTGTCGAAAGTTATATATTAACTAGTTGTAACACAACTTATTTTTATCATGTTTTCCAAGTTTCATGTTCATTCCTCAAGAAGTTTAAAGTTTGCATTTTTATGACAAATTTGAAAATTAATAGCAAACACTGACCATTTTCAAAGACTATTCTTTTGACAAATGAAATCAGACCACGTGCTAGAAGTTATGTATTGACTTGTAAGACATCCGTGAATTCTATCTTTAATAATTTTTGCACTTGATATTTATTCCTTGCATTTTCAAAAAGGAACGCTGCCATCTCCATTTCTTTGTTAAGTTGGCACTTAATGGTTTCTGAATGAATGAGCTGAACTCTTCCGGGTTAAGAAAGAAGGTTTATGCATACGGAAAGTTTTTAGATAGAAATCACAGTGTAAAGTTAGTCGTCTCCATATAAAGCAAGTGTATTGACCTCATTTAGTGACTTATACTGTAAAGTTAGGAATATTTCATCCCAAAGACTAATAAACCGTTAGAGATCAATTCAAAAATAAATAAATACATAAATAATAAAATGAATAATAAGAAATGGAAATTAGTGCTGTCGTTTTTTGGGATATTTTTTGTTTTCGGTTTTTGAAAAAATGGTTTCTGAAAACCGAAAACCGAAAATACGGTTTTCGAAACCGAAACCGGAAAAACGGCTTCAAAAACCGAAACCGCAAATGCTGTTTTCGAAACCGAACTTGCAAAAGTGGATTTCTAAACGGAAACTGGAAAAGTTCTTTTCGAAAGCGAAAGCCGCCCAAAACCGTGTTTGTGGTTTTATAAGCGAAGCAATGTTTGTCCTTTTCAAAGCAGAAACAATGTTTCCTGTTTTTAATTACACCTTTTAACAATTGTGTAAGCATCTATCAATCGATATAATTGTATTGATTTATTATATGTGTTTTAACTTTTTTTTATTTGCTCCAAGACTATTATGGTAATATGTGCAGGAGTTTGCGAAAGGGATAGTTCGTTGGTTGTACAATTAGAGCTAAATAGAAAATAAGGTATATCCCTATTTAAGATCACTACACATGCAACTCATGAAATTCAATTTGACTGATTTGACTGATTTGACTGACTTAGACTGAGATCTTTTATATTTGTATCACTACCTGTATGAATCAGCGTCTTATAAACTTGTTGTTGGCATCTCAACGAAGAAATGATACCAAATGACTTAGTTGACGGTTATACCTGTACCAATGTCCATGTGAGGCACTGAACAGAATGAGGCTCCCGTGATAAATCTAGTTTACGACGGTAGCAGTGCCAGCGGGCTGCAGTCTGCAAATTCGACAAATCTGTTAATATACAATTCACGTTCAATCGCGTGCCTGACTTTCTAGCCTTTTTTGGTTCATTAGCCTTTGTGAAACGTTTGTGTTAAAATGAAACTTAATGTTTAATTCTGGAAAATACATCTTAGACTTCGTCCATGTTCTATGCTCTATGTTCTACTTTTCTCTGAATGTCAAGTTAACCCTACATTTGCTCGGCAGAAATAAAATATATGTTAGATTGTGTAGAGAAGCAGCAGACTGTATATTGCACTGCAAAGCATTGTGATGATTACATCTGACACAAGTTTTTCAATCACAAAGAACAATATCCTGTTACTAAAGTGTAAGGCTAATCATTATATCTCCGGAATGGTTTAAAATATCAAATCTCTGTAAACGGCATTATGATCCTCACGAATTTTGAAAATAATCTATGTGATTAGATGTTATACTTATCTCAACACTTTTTCGAAAGAAAGACCTTTGAAAAAAGTCAATTTTTTACATCCCTGTAACTTTGTTTTGTTTATTAGAAATACGTCATATCTTAATCGTAATATTTTACACTAACGTACTACCGATGTGTATTGCCCCATCCGTTTCACATGCGTAGTTACTGTTGTAGAGGCTTCCAAAATTGCTATTTTTTGGATATTTGTGATGCTGTAGCATCCTTAGTTTGTAACACTGAACAATAAATGCGGTATTGTTTGTTTTCGTTTTGTGTGTTGATTTGAAATGTGTAGTAACCTGACATAGTGCTATTTGAAAAAAATATAACTTTATTCTGGGTTGGCAACACTGTTAGTCTGGTGGTATTAGCTAGTATATACAGCTATGTACCCCTTCTGATATTAAAAGGGTGCTAAATTTCAGTTTTTTGTCTATTAAAGTTGGAAGAGCGTAACAAGATAAATGGACCATTCTGTATATTAGGGCGCGGTGGCTCAGTGGTAGAGCGTTAACCTCCGGTCCTTGGAGTCCCTGGTTCGATCCCAGCTCGCGCCGTGTGGACTTTGTGGTGGACAAACACCGTGCTCATGGGTTTTCCCGCGGTTCTCCCATTTCCTCCTACTTTCTTCATTCTACCATTTCATTCATTTCTCATCATCACCGTCTCCTTTAGCCTAACCGCCATAAAGGTGGGACGTAAAACTGAGAGATTTAATTTTTAAAAAATATTTCATTTCCTTAAGCTTTCTTTCTTACGAGATTACTCTGTATAAAGACACAAAAATCATTCAATAAACTGAAGCTCCTAATGATACCAGTCAACCCCCAACTCACAATTTGCTGTTGAAGAGAGAAAATACTTTCATTTCTTTGGATGAGGCGCTGTCATCTGTCCTCTAATTTGGAAAGAATGCGAGGTTAAGAAGGGTGATGGGTTCAAATTTCTGTATTTTCTTCTGTCATTCCAGATGAATCCTGGAATTGCACCTTGAATGAAGGCAACGGACGCATTCTTCCATTTCACTGTACAGTTCATTTCTTCCGGATTTATCCTTTCGTTTTTCTCTACATGGTTAACCTAACGGTATAAATACGCGATGTAATTAAAACACAAGCAATGTTCAGAATCGTCTTTTCTCTCTCTCTACCATTTAAAACAAAACTCATTAATGCATGCAGAGGAATCTACATACGTTTTATAATTCGTGTTTTAAAACACGGAAAAGTCTTGACATAAATCGCGTTACCAGACGTTTTCGCAAGGTATTGTATGTTCAGTTGACTATCGATAATAATTTCCTCCACCTTACATATCACCTGTGCAAGTGACCATTTGTTTGCAATTTTCGTCTTGTAAATACAATTTTTAGGATGTTCTTGAAAAATTAGACGAATAAGGCATTTTAAAAAAAATCGATAGTAAATGAAGACTAAAATGCAACTTTGAAATGCAAAAACACCTCTTAATAGCTAAACAGCAAACACACTCTGAAAACCGAACGCGGCAAAGCATGTTCGAAGATCATAATGTGGTTTTGAAGTACGAAAACCCAATAGCTGTTTTCCAAACCGACGCAAAATCGGTTTCTGACCAAACAGCAAAAGCAATCTTGCGGATTTGGGAAACCGAAGTAGCAGAAGTTGAAAACGAAACCGCGAAAGCTCTTTTGCGGTGTTTGAAAACAGAAACCGCAAAAGCAGTTTTCGAAACCGAAACCGCAAAAGCGGTTTTTGAAAACCGAAACCGTAAAAGTAGTTTTCAAAACCGAAACCACAAAAGCGGTTTTCGGTTTTAAACCGACATTTCAGTTTTATGAAATTTCACTTTTTCCAAAAACCGGTTTCCGATTCTTTTAAAACCGATTTCGACAGCACTATTAGAAAAAAGGTCCTCACAGATTCGTTTTTCGCTGATGACTAAGGACGGCAGTACTACGAATTACAATGTGAAATAGTAATAATGTTTGGCCTTGGTATTTAGTGATAAAGGTTTTTTTCTTCTTCTGCAAAAAAAAAAAAAAAAAAAAAATCTCTTTACATAAATATGGGTTTCAGACATAACTGATAAGTAAACAGTTTGCTCATTGTTCTGTAAGTTTACTTCCTTCCACTTAATTCAGTATTTTTCGTTATTGCTTTTTGAAATTGTATTAATGAAAATGAAACTCACGAACACGTTAAATTTTGATCCGTGATTGTTCTTTCAAGTTCGCCATTCCTTTTGAAAATGTAAATACTACGAACTTTGTCGTATGTTTCTGTACGGAGTTTTTTTTTTTTTTTTTTTGTGAAAGATTAATATTTTTAACCTATCAGAGATTTACCAAGCTAATAGTTTTGGCATTATTCGTATTAAACTCCAATGTAAAAATGCATTTTTCAAACGTTAAACTGTTCAACAGGAAGAAAGCACTACGAAATATCTCCAGACATCAATAAAGAAATACTTTGCATGCAGATATGACATTTAGTAGAGAAAAGTCATTTCATCTAGAAATAACTATTCACATATTTGCATTATATATATTACAGGGTGTATTTTAAGGTCGTTTATGTGGGTCGCAGTGGCTCAGTGGTAGAGCGTTCACCTCTGGTGCATGGGGTCCCGGGTTCGATCCCAGCTCCCGCCAAGTGAAATTTGTGGTGGACAAACACCGTGTGTGTGGGTTTTCTCGGGGTTCTCCCGTTTCCTCCCACTTTCCTCATTCCACCATTTCATTCATTGCTTATCATCACCGTCTCCTTTAGCCTAACTGGCATAAACGTGGATCGTAAAACTCAAAGATTTCATTTCATTTTTTTAAGGTCGTTTATGTGTCTATCACAGAGTTTTTTTTTTCAACTACAGTAAATGTTTCCACGGAATCATTTAGCATTAGGGTTACTGGCTGCCGAAAGTGTAGAAAAATAATTTTAGAGGTGAATATCGTCAAAACTATTAGCCGTTGAGTTTGATTCAGAATGTCTTAGAGTTATAATGCAGTCTATCTAAAAAATTCATGATTCATGTTTTACCGGTGACGCATGTGATTCTCCAAGAGTATGCTAGCAGGGAATTTCCGCATATTGCACATTAAGAAATGGGGATCCAACTCATGACGTTGGAATAACGTCCAAGCAGCTAACACATATTTGTTGATAGATCACCAATATATTGGAGAGATTCAAGACGAAAAAGGATTGTTAGTGTGTTTTGCATAGTTTAATAACTACAACAGCGAATGAGTGGAATGGAAAAAGTAAATTAAATCAGATATTTAGTTTATTTATTCACAATAATGTCCTTTTGCTAAATGAGACAGGTGGTTATTATCATTATTAAATATTCTGCATCTTGGCAGGTCTTAGGACTAACCAGTTTTTTCTTTCTTTTCTTCTTAATTTTCAGTTTGTGCCTGGAAATGTTTCTTCCACGTTTCTCGATTTTCAGCTTCTTTTAACTCCCAATTATGTTCTATTTTTCAAGTCATCGATCATTTGTGTTCTTCTCCCCACTCCTCGCTTTCCTTCCATCTTTGTTCTATGGCAGTATCAAGAAGACAATTCCTTTTGTTCTATGGCAGTATCAAGAAGACGATTTCTTCGCAAGATGTGTTTAATCCAATTGGCCTTTCTACGAAGGATGGTGACTAGAAGCGTCCTCTTCTCTCCTATCCGTTTAACACTTCTTCGTTTGTTACTCTTTTTGTCCATTTTATCTTCTACATCTTCCTCCAACACCACATTTCGAAACTCTCTGAATATTTCTTCTCTAACTTCCGTAATATCCAAGTCTCTGAACCACAAAATTCAATGCTACATATATAGCACTTCATCAATTTCTTCCTTAGTCCAATATTAAGGCTGCTAGTTAAGAGTGACATTTTCATGTTGAATGCTTCTTTCGCTATGACAATTCTCGATCTTATTTCTGTGGTCCAGTACACGTATTTCGTCAAAATACTTCCCAGATACTTGAAATGTTCGACCTCTTCAAGCACTCTTTGTTCTACTCTGATCCGTAATGGCGCAGTCCCACGGGATATTCTCATGAATTTCGATATTTCGATGTTGATTTCCATTCCATATAGCTTCCCAGTGTCAACTATTTTGTCAATCATCTCCTGTAGTCCTTCTTCGCTTCTGTCCGTGCCATCTGCTTACCTGATCTTGTTAATGATCTGCCCTCCAATCTTGAAATCTCCAATTCCCATTAATGGTTCCTTCATTAGCATTCACTGTAAGTGTTGAATAATTGGGACGACATACTACATACTTGCCTAACTCGTCCCTCCAATCTCCACACTGTTGGTTTCCCCCTCATTCAAGCGCATCTTGACTCGTTGTAATATGTATAGGTTGCGAATGAGCCATTGATCTCTCGAGTGTATCCCAATTTCTTTAAGTATTTGCAAAAGTTTTGTCCAATTGACCCTATCGAAAGCGTTTAGCCAGTCTATGAAGCACAAACACAACTCATCCTTTACGTCCAGGACTCGTTCTGATATAATTCTCATCAACTCAATGGCATCTCCGGTACCTTTTCCTTTCCGGAATCCGAATTGGTCTTCTTCCAGCATGTCTTCTATCTTATTTTCCAGTCATCTGTTCACCATGCGCGCAATTATCTTTCCATTGTGGGAAACAAGGCTAATGGTTATGTGATCGCTGCACTTCTTTGCTTCCTTTTACTTCGGTAATGCAATCATTGTAACATCAAGAAAGCCCTTTGTCCATTATCCATTCAGGTACATCTTGTTAATAGGTGAAGTCAGTATTTTCACTGCATTGTCTCCTAATTCCTTGAGCAAATCTGCTGGTATGTCGTCGCCTCCAGTGGCCTTCCTCCTTCGCATGTCCTTGATGGTTTGTACTATTTCACTTTTCAATATACTGAGTCCTTTTTCTTCATCATCTACGATCTGCTTCGATCGTAGTATCTTTGGAGCGGTTCTTCTGTCCATATAGAACTTCTATGTATTCCTCCCAAGCTCTAAGGATTCTTTGATCGTCAGTGACAATATGACCTTGTTAATCATAGTTTCCAAATGTGCGTATGCATTTGTTAGCTTTCTCTCCTAATTCTTGTGCTTCTGATACATCAGATCATATCTGCCGCGCCGTTGAAGTCCCATTCTTTCTTCACATATCTGTTCCATTTATTTTTCTTTGGCTTTTTCCGTCTCTCTTCTCAATTCATTATTCAGCCTTCTGTATTCTTTGATGTCCGTGCTTTTTGTCCCCCTGCGTTCTTCCATCTTCTTAAGCATCGCTTCACTTACCCATGGTTTTCTCGATGCTCTTTCCATTTTGGCAATGTTATTATGGAGTGTGTCAAGTAGAATCTTTTTAACTTTTCCCCAACTATTTTCTACATTGTCTACCATATCGCCAATAACAGAATTTTTCTTCAATCTCTTCTTTTGCATCACTGTCCATACTTCTTAGTGGCTCTCAGTTTCATTTTCGATTTGTCCTTCCATCTTTCTTGATTGCCTTCGCCAGGTTTGCACTTCCGCCCAAGAAGGTAATGATCAGAATCGATATCCGCTCCAGGTGGTGTCTTCACGTCTCGTATACTATTCCTGAAACGCTGCTTCACAAGAATGTAATCGATTTGGTAGCGTTTCTTATCTCCTGGACTTTTCCATGTGTACGGCTTAGTTGTTCTTTTCTTAAACCACGTGTTCTTCACCACCAAATCATTTTGCCTACAGAAGTCGATAAGCATTTGGCCGCGTTCGTATTTCCCTCTACCTAGTCCAAATGGTAGCATCATTTTATTTGCAGCTCCTTCTCCTACTACACTGCTTAAGTCTCCCATTACTATGGTATTGACCTTGTCTCTTCCTTCTGATGCAATATGTCGCTAATCTCATCATACAGTACTTCTACTTCATTGCCATTATGATCGCTTGTTGGCATACATACCTGTATTACAACAATATCCACTGGTTTTGCACTTAGTTTTACGAACATCATACGATCGCTGCAGCGTTTCACTTTGGTTACACTTCTTGCTACTTCGTTCTTCATTGCTATCGCGACACCATTCTCAGCCTTAACGCCAACCGAATAGAATATTGTGAAATTTCCCGATATTATCCGACCTTTTCCTGGCCATCTCACATCACTTAAGCCCATTATGTTCAATTTACAATTGTCCATTTCCACTTTTAAATTTTCAAATCTCTCCAATTGTCGTAAAGTCCTACGTTGCACGTTCCTATGCTGAAATGAAAGTTATTATTGTTTTATCCTCTAATGATTACTACCGGAATAGTCCCCACCCGAAGATCCAAACGGGGGGACTATTTTACCTCCAGAATGTTTTACCTCAGGAAGAACCATCATTATATTTGTTCTCCTTCGTTCCTCCTAGGAGAAAGATAGTGTGGTAGTATTCCTATTTCCTTTCAGCATCTCCATGCCTTTGACCATCTGATGGTTCATCTGCCTTTCAGGACAGCTTCCCCTCCTAAGCGAAAGAAGTTTCCCTGACCTCCACCCCTAATCCGCCTTAGGAAAAGGCCTTCGACACTTGGTAGAGACTGGCTCCTTATCCCGGGATTCAGTCGGTCCCCACCTACGTAACCCGGCTATTACACTTAATGATTTGAAACACTTTGTTTTCAGAAGATAGAGGATAAAAAGGAGTACTCCTGCAAAGGAAATTCAGAAAAGAAGAACAATAACCTAAAGCAATGACAGAACCTTTTCGAGCAAAGTCCACTGGGACTGTGATCGAAAGTAGAACACCATACATTAGAGGTGAATGTTCTATCATTAAATCACCATGTGGAGCTTCCTCTTCCTTCCACCGTAGCCGACAAAATAGTGCTGATGACGAATAGTGGATGGTACATGGAAGCACCGAAAGTGGTTATGTAAAAAAATGTTGAAATAATTGTGTTAAGGGTAAATGGTTAAATAAACCCATTTAGCATACAGATAATAGCAAAAATGGCAATACTACAGAAGTGTGGTGACGTGGGTCCCAAATGAAGGTATCATGGACTGTTCAAATATGCAAACATAATATGTGTAAATAAAATGAGTCCACCCTTGGGATACATTAAAGGCTGGGAGATCCCTCTTTTTACGTATCTGATTTGTATTATGGAATTAAAAGAATTGATTGAATAAGAGCGTAAGAGACAAAGAAGAACTCCAAGAAAACCCATGGACACGATCTTTCCACCACAAACCACCAGAAATCTGAAATTGGCTACATTTGTTATATGGGGATATGGAAGTAGGCACTACACTGCTAACAATTGTAAACATCGAACGTGCAGGACAATGTTAAGAATTTATTAAAGAGAATGTATGAATATCCAAAGGAAATTAATTATTTACAGCATTCGTGTTAACCTCTTATTGTGAAAATGCCATAAGGAGTAGAGGAAAAATTACTATTGCTTTCGCTTTCCCGCTATACTTATGACAGTCGAGGTACATATATTGCATATTCCATCCTCTAGGACAGATTGTTCATTGTAAGTTGCTATTAGCAGCAAAAGACACTTAAGTGTGACTAGGTTTTTCCGTTCGAAGGTCGTGTTTTCCCAGAAAATGTTTCTTGCAGTGGTGTTGTTTAATTGCATCGAAGGTCCTTAACAAGTTACAGTGGGAACTCGGTAAAGTCATTTTGAAAAAAAAAAGCATTGGCCAGAGATTTCCCGTTAATTGTGGAAATGTCGCGCACTTCTGGATCTCCTGTTAATCAGAATACTGGATTACTCTACATCTGAAGTGGTAGAAATGCACCCCATTAATGAAGAGTCGAGATGTAATAGGCGGGAAGCAGAATACCTGTATAGTGAATGATTTTCGAATCGGGGGTTACTGTCACACGTAAATTTTCAATAACTTGATGGTTGCCATCTTGAAAGAAGATCTGGTTTAACATCCACACAAAATAATTATCGAACGTATGGTTGAGTTTGACTGAACGTACTTGTTACGAAATCAAGATGCCCTAGTACCTACACATGCACTAAATGTCAGAAGTTGGAAAATTGTCGTGACGATATGTGGAAGATCCTCAACGAGGAAGAAAAGCACCCTTACGTTGTATATGGTGCAGTATTTATTACAGGAGCACTTTCAATGCCATCTGGCATTTTGTCAATGGTTTTAGCAGCAATTTAATGCTACCTAATTTTCCAACTGTGTTTTTGTAGATTTTCGAGGCAACATTTACAAGAACAGATATGTTCAGCAGCCACAAAAGTTATGTGCGGAATACTACAAATTAGTATGCTTCTCTTTTGCAACACTATAACCTCAGGTTTTCATTTAATTTTTGTGCAATGCAAGGCCCTTATTTGGACCCAATCCGTTTTTGGGTGCGTGTTGTTGTTCTTTATAGTTGATATCAGCCCGAAACTTACAAAAAAAATGTGTCATTAGCAATTAGGTAGGGAATATGATTCCAACATGACACACCTATATATTCTTATTTGGATGTCAAAAACTTCCGGGACAAAATATTCAGTCTTGGATTAGCTGTGGTGATCCTGCGCTAGACCACCTCGCTTGCCTGGCATGAGTCTGTTGGATTTATTTAATTTGTCTGTGTCATTTGCATAACAAAATGAATGGTGCACAGGTCCAACACTGTCACTGAGGCATTCCTCATTTTGCCTCTATTGTACAGGTAAGGAATTTTATAGTATGGTTCATGATCTTACAAGGAGAGATATCCAAAGGGGATCGAAGATTGCGTAGAGGGATGCCTAACTTTTGCGTAGTATAATGTTGTACGTATGTTCCTATTATATTTGAAGAGTCTGTAATATTTTTTTTTTCTTTGTGGGCAGACTACATTGTCATCATTTTTCATTATTAATCCGAAGGTTTTTAAATTGCCTCCCTCCTCTACACAGCCCTTCCCTGCTTTTTCCTACGTAACCAGTTCTGTTTCTATTGTGTGTCATCTACTCTAATGCGTTATCAACAAAAATCTGGCTGATATGGTGGATGCGGTTAAAGAGTGCATGATGACTCAATGTTAGAGCACTCTCACTTTCGATCCCAGACGAAGTAATTTGTGCTGGATAACATAGTGTCATTGTTTTTTCTTGTTTGTTTTTCTGCGGGTATACTGTCATTTGCTTCCACGTCTTCACTGCAGCAATTCTTCCAAAATCATTAACTGACACTCACCACCTTTAGCCCAAAGAGCGTTATTGTTGGTCATTAAACTGAAATTTCAATCGCCATCCTTGGCCATCTTGATTATATTCAATATATTAGGGTCAAGTTGGGTAATGGCGCTCACTTAAGGAAAATTCCGTCTTATGAATAAACTGAGTTTATTTAATACCTCATTTTAATAAATGAAATATGGCACGTAATTTGAGAAAATAACAAAGTTTCAAATTACAAGAATCACAGGAAGTTATTCAAATACTAGAAAAATGAAAACAATATGTTGAGCGGTATTACCCGAAAGGGTAGGATAATAATACTCAAAGAGAATTATGTTAACTGTAGCCTACAGACGAAAAAATATTTTGACCATTTACCCATAGACCATTACAAAAGAATAAGAAAACTATTTCACTTCTTGCAGTGATCACAAAGATACGTTTCTGAGAATTATGCACCACTACATAGATTATGGACTGGCTGGAAACCATGCACCGAACCCATAATTTATAATCTCGTCCAGATTCTACACAGACCAAACAAATTACTTTTTGTAAAATTTCTCCTGAAGGTACCATATCTAAATCTAAGAAATCGTCTGTATAAAGTAACACATCAATTTCTTCTTCATCTTCTGAGCTGTTATCAAAATTGGTACTAACCTTCCTTGCTACTTCAGGTTTCTTCAAGTACGTGTTAGCTGAACGCAGAAAAAATTTACGCTTGTTCTCTCAGCATTTCTCTGATCTTCTAACTTCTCCTGTACCTGTTAAAATCTCTTCTTTTTGTCCTCGAGAGTTTCTTTGATTTTTCGTTCTTTGCTGGGAAGGATCTGGTATGGGAGGAATTTCTGTGAGAAAGGAAGATTGCTGTGCTTGTAATTGTTGATTGAAGGGTTCTTCATCTGTGGTCCCTCTCTGTGACGTCTCTCTTACACCATCGGTAGTCCTTGTTTGGTGTTCATATGTAGACCTTTTGTTACTGCCTTCATCTAGTGCAAAATTCCCCTGATCTTGCACCCCAGGGTTTCGTGGCTGAAGATTACCTGAAGCTAAAAAATCTTCATCGGAGAAATTGTCTGGATTTAGTGGCCAGATTCCTGTTGTTTGAAACCTTTTTTTTTTTTTAGGTTTTTCTATAGTTTCCACTCGTCTGTATGCTTTGTTGAACAGTTCAGGAAGGTCGTAGGGTGTAACTTTTTCCGAACCATGACACTTTTTATAAAAGTTTTGCACTCTTCATTGAAACCTGCTTTCAATGGAGAGAAGAATTTCACATCCACAGGTTGAAGCTTGTGTAACGTGTGTGGGGGTAACGATACGATATGAATTTCCTTTTCTTTACAGAAAAGATACGACTGTAGGCATGTATGGGTTGAATGGTTATCCATTATTAACAAAATAGGATTTTCCATCGAGGCACTTGGGATGGCAGCAAACCTTCCAACCAAATACAGAACAACTCAACATGAGCTCCATTATCTGCCTTCGATATTTTGGACTTAAAATGCTATATTCAGGCACGTAGCGAAGGAGGGATCCGGAGGTCCAGACCCCTTCCCTTCGAGACCAGAAATGAAAAAAAAAATAAGGAAAGATGAAACAAAATTAAATGAGAGAAAGTAGGATCAGCGTTAAAAATAAAAAGTTACAGCAACCTTTCAGTTACACTTTCTTATGAGGAGAATTGTAATACTTGCAATACATGGTGGCAAGGTGAGCGAAATATCCTGGAAAGTCAAGGAATTTAAAATTTCTAGAAAAGTTACGGGATTTTCAGAATTTCTGCTACTAATCAGGGAGATTTCAAGCTTCCGAAAGCGCAGTGCTGTTGTGTACCAGCGTGGACATATTTATCGTAATTTTTTGTCATCGCATCCTTGCAGTATCAAACACGTTATTCAAAAAAAAAAAAAAAAACTATTCTCTGCTACTCGTTTAACCTGTCACTTGGAACAGACAGTAGTTGATGGAATAATGAAAACCAAAACTTATGTGGAGAGAAAGTTCTGTTTAACATTTGATTCAGCAGAGAAAGGAACGCACATGTTGTAAAATATTTTACAAGACATTATTCAGTAGGTACTTTTCATAATAGTGAATATGTACTTTTTATAATAGTTGAGGTCATAATGAAAGAAAAATTGTTAAATTTGAATGAACGTAGGAAGGACGTAAATATTGTAAAATCGTTTTCAATATGATTTTTTTTTATTATTTTACTCGAGCTTTATTCATAGTTTGTTATTAAAATACTTACTAAGATATCCTCATTTTATTGTCCTAACAAACCAATACCGTATATGTAAATAGTATAGTTCAGATTGATCGAGCTCCTCAACCTTCAGAATTTCATGTCATGTCTCCCCCCCTCCCCGTTACGGAATCCTGGCTAAACGAACCAATATATGTTCCACTAAAATAGTTTAGAATGATCGAGTCCCTGGTGTGATGACCACAATATTTCAAGTCACGGACCACCACCCCTTCACGAAATCCTGGGTACGTGCCTGGCTGTATTCCTTTCCGATTTTAACATAATCTCATTGTTGCTTCACGGAATAAACAGGAAGAAACCTTCAAATTTGTGCATTAAAATTAAAAAATGTTTACCAAAAATACTGCTACAACTTACCTCGCACAAGGAGTAACAATTCCTATAAGAAAATTATTGATAAAACTGTTTTCTGCTACCTCTTCTTAATCAAAAACGCTGTCACTATCGTTGACCGTAAAGTTGTTTCCAGAGTTCAAAGGTAGGTTTCAGAACTGCTTTAGTCAGTCTGTGGACAATGGTTTTTCAGATATAAGGGTGGCCGCCATTTACTGCCCGAGCGCCAATATCCGATTTGCCCATAATGATCTTTCAACGAGTATTCCCTAGTTTCTGAGACGTTGTTTCATACGTCATAAATTGGACCCGTCTTTCCTAACAGAATATCCAAAAGTCACTTACGTAGTGTGGGAATCCCTTCCGGCGTCAACAAAACTTCTTAGTAATGTATTTTTTCATAGAGTAAATTATTAGTCAAAGACGAAATCATGCCCCCTTAGCTCATTGACTAATAGTTTTATAGATATTCACTTCCAGAGTTCTTTTACTCACAACTTTAGCAGCCTGTAAAAGTAAAACTAAGCTATCACGAGGAATCGTTTACTCCATTTGTATCTTGTTTCCAAGAGTAGATTCACGTACGGAGCATTGTGAACGATCTTATGACACATTGTGTGTACAGGGTGTTCATTTGTCTTCAAACGCCATTAAAACTTTTAAATTATTAAAACAAAACTGTTAAAATTTTGCAGGACCTAATTATCGACTGTGGGACATTATTGGACGTGTTACGTAATACTTCCAGATCAACAACTCAGCAAAAGTTAAAGTTACAAGTCATTTTTAAATGGTGCTGCGTCAGATTATTACACACTTCAAATTTTTATGAAAAACGAAAACATACAACATCAAGCTTATGATCCAATATTAAGGATGCTAGAGCATGATAAACATCCCTAAGCATCAAGTTACATCTAGAACAACAAAAGCGCAATTGAGACGGATGGGGAAATGTATACAAAGTACCTTAGTGTAGAATGAAATTATCATAGTACGTATTAAAAATTTACATTTAAAAGAAAATAGAAACAAATTAGAGAGTATTTGAAAGACGAGGTTTTACAGCACGTTTTATTTCAAGGAAATCCTGATTATCTTTGAAATTGATCGCATTGATTTACATGGAAAGTTTTCCATATAACTAAAAATAATAATAATAATAATAATAATAATAATAATAATAATGCTTATAACATTTTGATATCTAAGACGCTTCCTGAGATACGATGAGCATTGTGGAATTCGCAGTACTGCTTAGAGTAACGTATCAGGATAACTGATTGTAATTAAAATAATAATAGAATACAAACTATTGCTATAAACTTTATAATGTTATAGTAACCAACGAAAACCAGCATTTTAAATAGTTTCTACAAATACGATATTTTAAACAGTATAGCAACATATGTCCATGTTCGTAATACTTCCGAAACGATTATAAATATATCGAAATAATATATTTTGATGAAAGTATAAAATTCAATATCTTATCACTTTGACCTTCCTTGTTAGAAATAAAATGCTATCATTGTCATAGCATTTGATATTAAGGTATTTTAAATGTACATTGTCTCATTGTCTTTATTTGCGTTGTTACTGTTCTACAAGTACCCTAAGCGTTCCTAGTTTGTAACACTAAATAATACCTATAGGATTATAAGTTTCCCTTTAACATGTATATTTGATTTTTTTTTTTATAATCTGAGGTAGTGATATTTTAAGAAATACTACTTTATGATTAATAGAGAACCTGCTAGCCTCCCTGGTGACATTGCAGAATATGTCAAACAACTTTCCCATATTTTTATCCTGCAAATTTGCAACATTTTCTAGGTATTTTTATGAGATACAAAGGCATAAAACTATTCCCAATTGGTGAATATATATAAGAAAAGGGTCGTATGATTCAAAATAGAACAATGAAAAGAATATGATGTATTACGAATGAATGTTTTGATGTATTTACTGTGTAAAAATTTTCTATGTTTCCTCTTGTAAATTATCATTAGAGCCGAACCCTTTCTACGTACGCTTTAAACGATATTAGTTCACTCGATACAAAAAGTATTACAATTTATCCAGATATTTCAGTAAGGAATACATTTTTCTCTTAACGTTCATTTTTGTAGTTGTCATATTCTAAATAAAAAGTTCGCTGATTTTTTGGCAAAAAATGGGTAATAAGATCGAGAACCCAAAATGGTTATAACAACCGAAATTAAAGATATATAGGATGATTCAGGAGGAAAGTCAGATAATTTGTGAAGTGATTTTACGTGTGGAAGTAAAGTGAAAATGTCCTATGAATATGTGTCCGATTTTCGATCGTTACGGAACTGGAGAGGGTTGAAGACTACACACATCCATTAATGATTATGAAGGCAAGAATTAATATTACTTACCGAAATGCAGTGTACGCGCAGTGGTGGACAGAATAATGGTGAGACAGATGATTGATCTATCCTACAAGATGTGTTCAAACAGTCCCCCACCCATCACAATGCCCTTGTCAACGCGTTGGAGAGTATGTTGTGTTGCACTCTGAACACCAACTCGATGGCCTTTAATGCGGGCAACAGCGTCAGTGATGCGAGCGAGAAATTTTTCACGTGTATCCCCTTTCGTAGCATACACATCACCCATTAACCAGCCTAACAAACTTAAGTCTAATAGGGTTAGATCAGGATATCTGGAAGGACAGGTAATATATCCGCTCCAGTCAATTCAACATTGAGGAAATTTATAATCAAATACCAGGATACTTTTCTGGTACTGTGAATCGGTGCTCCATCATGTTTTAGGTACATTTGCTGTCGTTGCTCTAATGCCACGTGTTCTGAAACTGCAGTTAGGTCTTTTATCAGGAAATGTGCATATGCTGCGGCTGTCTTGCGATTTGGCAGGAACACAGGCCTATCACTAGGCCATCAAACCCCCACACCTCTTGTAGGATGGACGAGTCATCTGTCCCGCTATTATTCTGTCCACCACAGCGCCTACACAACATTTCGGCCAGTAATATTCACACTTGTCTTCATAATCATTCGTGGACGTAGGTAGTCCTCAACCCGCTCCAGTTTCGTAACGATTAAAAATCGGACTCGCTCATAGGATATTTTCAGTTCATTTTCACATGTAGAATCACCTCAAAAATTATATGACATCCCTCCTGAATCACCCTGTATTTACAACTGAGATGTGGCCCATTGTAAAAGATTTAACGGATTCATAAAAATGAAAAACAAAATTACAGCGTTTGAATATAATGCTTTCAAGGAAGGAAAAAGATCAAATCTGAATATTGGAGAATAAACATATCCCAATTAATAACTAGAATTGAAAAAGGAAAATGATTACATGTTTCGTGATATTAGAATGTACAAACTAAATGGTCTCACTTTAAAACATAGCAAATTTTCCCTACTTTCGCGATACAACACCAGTCTGCCAAATTTTTACCAGTACTACTTTATATTATGAACAACATTTCAATAATTACGTACCACAAATTTTTTTCTGCAAGATATCCTGTATAAGGAGCGTTCTCTCTCTTTTTTTCATAACTAGATAAAAGGCATTGGCGTAACTATCTCAGAAAATGTGTTTTCAAAGTATCGTATTAAAACATTAGATGTATAAGTATGAAAATTATGCTATTTGAACACTAATGTGATTATCTGTTTGAAGGTTGAAAATTTGGGTATCATTTTCAATAACACTGTAATCGCCTGGTTGCTGTTCGTGGCTCTGTTCTCCGTTGTCCTACCAGTGAGTATTTTCCGTAGACCTGGATTTACCTGGGTAAGACGTTGAAGGACATCTCCAAAAAGGGATTACAGAATTGTTCCCAAATTGGTGAGATGAGAATTAGGCACCGAAACGTTCGAAGGTATCGTCTCGAAAACCTCACGGACGATCAGACGGTCATCCATACCATAACGCATACAAACATCACTCAGACACAGAGCGAAAAAACACTGGGTTATATGACACTATACTTATTTATTAGAATACTATTAAAAAGCAAAATAACGAAGAGAAACGATCACGACACTTAACACTGCACATGTATAATTATTTCCAGTAATATAATTATTTGCTTTGTTAAAATCACACTTTACTTTTCACTATACTGTTGCTCTTATCACTTTGACATATATATATATATATATATATATATATATATATATATATAAGATTATAATTTAGATTTCACTATAAAAGTTTTTCTCACACCATTGACGCACTTGGGGGATTAGCACTGGGGGAAGTGTCGCAGGGATAATCCCACGCAGTAATCTAGTTGCTGCTCCAAACAGTCCTGAAGGGTCGACATGAGTCTTCAGCAAAATTAGTCTTCAAAGTGGAATGCTAATGTTGGAGGGAGCGTTTATAACTTTTTAGCGCACTAGGTATATGAAGCTGGAACTTATTGATTGGGGCTAGTCGTAAGAAAACGTCCTTTCCGTCTAATAGCTTATGCTCTTTAGCCCTTACTTGAAGCTCGACGCGACGTGCGTGGTTGCTACCTCGAAAGTGGAGTAACACTTTCCGAGCCAAGAGATTCCAGATATGAACTGCAATGGTCCATTAACCAATGTTGGCAGTTCATTATTAAAAACACTCAGGTTAAATCATCTGTAGATACATTCAAATTAAATACGGAGAAGAATTGATGTTAATTTTAGTCCACTGGCCACGACGCACGAGACATTGCGATAATTCGGGCGTGTGAAATACAGATAACGAACTGGTAAAGCGATGTGGCTGGCGACGATCTGACGCTTGAACACCTGGTCTACTCTGATCTGCTCTATTCTACTGCAATGTTTCCATAAACGATTAAAGAAAGCATTTAGTTCAATTCCAAATAACCGTAGAATATATACTGTGCATATTAATAAGTCAGGGAGGAACAGTGAGAAGCTTCGTCGCTTACTGAAATGCTCTTACCACAAAGATATGTTTTAAATCTATATATGAGAAACAATGAAAGACTTCTTTGTTCAATTGCATGGGAAACAAGCAATTCCCACCGAAGAAAGAACTTATTTGCGTCGCAGAATAAAGTATAAATCGAAAAAAATAATCAGTGTCTTTAAAAAAATATACAGAGCATCCACAAAAAATACTTTTATAGCCTGGTGGCGGTTATAGATTGGCGTCTGGATTGCGTCTGCGGACCTGTCAAGTGTATTCGTAGAGAGGTTGAGAACTCCTGTCCGTTTAATGAGATTTGAAGAAAATTAGGTTTCTGATCAAAATTTTAAAATCAGTTAGTTGGCAACAGTGCGATATTGTGTGAGACTTAATTGCGTAAACGTTCAATGGGTTTTTCACCTGTAAAAGGGGTATTTTAAATAGTTAGATAACTTGTTGTTCACTGTAAGAAAATATGCTGAGTTTCCTGCGTGAGCAATATCCAATCTAAGTGTTCCTTGAAGTATAAGATCCTCTTGAACGATTGGTGCCATTGAGTTTCCTTATCTCCTGTCTCCTCGTATATAGAAGTCTATGTTGTCTTCCTATGACTAACGTTCCACGTTGTATTCCGACGTTGAGTTGATTGGAGAAGGGAAGACTTTTTTAATAAACTGATGTGAAAAATGAGGTATGGGTTAAACACGTATATGATAACTTCGCTGAAAATGCGGAGAAAGCGTTCATAGAGCTATTTAAATTGCTGTTTACCTTTTTCTTAAACATTTATAAATGCTTTTCGTAAAATGTTTTTAAGTGTTCCGTTTCGATCACTTTATATTATATAATAGGAAGTAAAATACACACACAATAACTATTCATGAAAATATATACTCCAATAAGTATCAAACATCTCAATAAAAGTTAGTAAATGTCTCCTTTAGATTATACTTATACCTGTATTTAAAACATTAAAATATGAATGGATATGCAAATAGCAAACATGTTAAACGTATTAAAGTATTAAAATTATTGTCGAAGTTTCAATATTAATGTAATATATTTGAAAAAAAAATATGAAGATCGTTGAAAAAGTAAAATGAATAAAAATGTAAACACATTATAAACTGACAATATAGAAACAAAATAAGGTTTTCACCTGTATGTTCCTACCTTTTTTAGTAGTACCTTGTGTTGTTTAAAGAAAAGGAACGAAAAATCGTTTTTCCAAAAATAAAAAAATAATAAACTAGTGTCAAAACTGACGTTCATAGTAATTCCAACAAATAAGCATGACTTTTAGTATCAAGAAAAAGATTGTGATTTCGTTGACATGTATGAAGAATGTTCGGTACGCCATAAGATCAAAGTGACATCTGCTCGCCATGTGAAAATCTAGACCTTAGTTCCATAATGCTTAATATAACAAATGATTTTATTCTGAAACAAAGTTATTATTAGCTTATGCCTAGAATAATAGTTGTTATTCACTTCCAAAAGACGTAAATATTGTAGGGTTACATGAACATGTGGGTATTATCTGCAAAAAATATTAATAAAGCGTTGAAAACTATACAGTGTTGATCCAAATTTACAAGGGTCTGAATCAAGGAAGTTGACTCACTAGTCCAAATATTCCTGAAAATAAACGGTCATTACGTCATGAATTGACCAAACCCATAGGTGGGAAAAAATATGTAATACCATACATACTTACACACAAAATACGCGATCGTATCCTACGATGCAAAACTAGAAACGTGAAAAAGCCTGCAACCATAGGCACTTAGAAAAATATTTCTATACATAACTGAAATATCAACACCTTAATATTCAGTAAAATGCATGTATGTTCCCTGGAACATAAGGTACGTCTTCCACCTAGAAAAATATGTTTAAACACACAAAATACAAATGCTCTCGTAGCATCGTAAAGATATATCTCTGCAGTACAAGATACATGAGACCTATTAAAAGAAAGACATGGGATGCAAACGCGAAAATATAATCAACGACATTAGAACTTTCTGGTCCGCCTGAAACATCAAAATTAAATTCCGTACAAAATAGTTATGTCATTCTACGATAGTTAAAATTTCTTAGGCACCTTCGCTACAAAATATTCAAAACGGTCTTATTAACACATTAAAATTCAATCATCGAAATAATTGAAATAATATAATATAATATGAAATAATTCACAGAAAGTAATTGTCATAAATCGTTATGGGTTCATGCTGTAGGAAAGAAAGAAAACAAGTCTATTTTTCGGGATCTATATCGATATCTCTTAGATGGCTGAAACCTCATAAATAATTAATGGGACTTGTCGACTTTTTGAAAAAATTCATCCGTGACTGATGGTATGGCTGAAACCTAAAAATTTGTATTCCAAATCTTTGGCCATGTTGATTTCTGAAAGAAATCCTCCATAGCATTTGCTATGGCTGAAACCTAAAGATTTGTATTCAAAATTTTTGGCCATGTTGATTTCTAAAAATCCTCCTTAGTGTTAGCAATTTTGCTAATAAATTTCAAATAGTTTTGGGACATACTGTAACTAAAATACAATTTTCTCGAAATTAATATGAAAAGCATTACAACGTATTATCACATAAGTGCAGATAAAGTGCAGCTAATATAATTACAGCTCATAAACACTAAAATATTCACTGGCGTATTGCTAGACGATAAAATATACTGAAAAATAATCTAAGAATACACATGCTTAGTTACGGGTTACTATAAAGGAAGAATAAAAAGAAAAACTATATTTTGAGATTGATGGCAGAAATACAGTTAGCTACGGAATATCCAATGGATTAGCCAAGTCCATTTTGCAATTGAACTGCAATTCCAGGAAATATTGCCTCCCTGAAAAAATATATTTGTCCCTATGAAATATCCCACCCGAAGAAGTTTCCCTACGGTCGTTCAGTGGTCTACAGAAGACAAGAAGAACGTTAATTAGAAATTAAAAGAAAATATACAAGTTAAACATATTTCCACATACATATTAATATGGTTGAAAAACCACCGTTCACCATCATGATACTTTTCCGTTAGTTTCTTCTAAAATAAAAAGATTACTGCTTTCGTTCAGGAGATATAATATACGTAAAACATTCCTGCACATACTACAAACCAACAAGGAAATCCACTTATTTAAGGCTTAGCCTACTTTCCTTTCTAAGCTTTTCTCTTCGAACGGAATGTATCATGTCATCCTGGAACTTCAAGTAAATCAAAATCGGGTAAATGACGTAATTGAGATTCAACAAAATTGTGATAAATACTTCAAAATGAAAACCAAAATCTAAGATTAACATTAAATAAGAAATTTAAAATTAATTATAATTGTAAAATTTCATATACTACGTATGAGATTACATACTAGATTTCAATTACAGACAGAAAATATATATAATAAACAATTAAAAATTTTCTTATCCTGAGAATCTTGATACATTTTTTAAAGGATTCTAAAAAGAAAATCAAACAAATTGTGAATCATATGTAACAAATATTTAAGAATTTGGAAAGTGGGAAGGGATTCAAAAAATTAAATTTAAAACACTTAATAAAATATATTATAAGGCCAAAATATCTTCCCACAAGCCAGAGATATGGAGCTGCGCTACTAGCTCAAATTGCTTTTCGATAAATGCAATTTCCCTACGTATGTAAGAAACGTTATTTTTTCTAAAAATCCTAAATTCAAACATCTGAAATGAAAAATCAATGACATTAAACTAAAAGTAAGTTATTAATAGGGCTTGCAAAACTAATATTCATCTCTATGAGGTGCAACACTGAGTAAAGCAAATGGAAGAAGAAGAGGATCGATCAGCTGTGCTATGTAAGGTATGGACACAGGTGGTTCTGAAGTCTGTCTACTACCTTATCAAAACAAAAAACGTAATAGCTGCTCTTCACGGAACAGTTACAAGCTAAAAGCAAGAAAAAAGAAAAATAAATACATGTTTATCACAATAACATTTTAAAACATTTTTCTGACCAGAACAAAATGAATTATTTAATAACTATACGAGTTTTGTTACAGTTTCAAGGACCTAACGTCCTCTTCATCAGACATTGAGAAAAGACAGATGACAGCAAATCTTATAACTTCCTCAGCCGGTAGTTATAATTGTGTGTGTTGTGGAGGAAGATATAAAATTTGCTGTCATCTGTCTTTTCTCAATGTCTGATGAAGAGGACGTTAGGTCCTTGAAACTGTAACAAAATTCGTATAGTTATTAAATAATTCATTTTGTTCTGGTCAGAAAAATGTTTTAAAATGTTATTGTGATTATCCAGAACTATGGAGTATATATATTATGTTTATCACCTAACAGTTGAAAGAAATATTAAAAGAAATGCGTAGTTTGCTTTTTTTTCGTTGGTGGCTGGAAACAAATGAAAGTTGCCTATTGTTTGTTTTCTTTTCTCCTGTGGTTACGATTTCTGTTTTGATTATTACGGTTATTGTTCTTCCGTTCAGTGATTACAAGGGTCGATTCCTGCTGTTTCTACTATTTTCATGTCGCGTACGATCTTGGTTCTGATTCCTGTCAATTGTCATATTGTTTATACGCTGATCCTGGTACCTGTGGTTATTACTCTTATTATACGAAAAATTTCGTTGGTTACCTTGGAAATTGGAATATTGATTACCATTGTAATTATTACCCTGATTGTATCTTTCCTCTCTACGAAGTTGTTGAGCATGTGTAGTTTCTAAATTTTGAAAAAAATGAAATGAAATCTTTGAGTTCTACGTCTCACGGTTATGCCGGTTAGGCTAAAGGAGACGGTGATTATGAGAAATGAATGAAATGGTGGAATGAAGAAAGTGGGAGGAAACGGGAAAACCCCGAGAAAACCCACGCACACTGTGTTTGGCCACCACAAAGTTCACTTGGCGGAAGCAGGTTTTGAACCCGGGACCCTATGCACCAGAGGTAAACGCTCTACCACTGAGCCAACGCGGCCCCACTTTCTAACTTTTGTATTGCGGTCAAAAGTTCCCTGATATTGTTACATGAATGTAATAAAAGTTCAGTTTTGATTCTATTAGGCAAAATTTGTATCACGTCTGTAAGTATGAGAAATTCAGGCAACTGCGGTGTCAATTCACGAAGTTTATTGAATTGATCTAGCGAAAAATCATGTACGGAACTATATACCTTCGGATCGAACCTAGTACTCTTACAGGTTAATAGCCGGTGTTATACTGTAGCTTTTCCAGCAAAAACTTCAATAAGTGCTTGTTTAATTTGCTCATAAATAGTAAATTGGTCTTTCCTAATGTTATACCAGCTCAATTGAATTCCTTGCAACAAAAGTGGAATGAGCTTAAACAGAGATTTATCAGAAAGGTTAGCTAACTGAGCACTAGCCTTTGTAAATAATTGTGAATTGATTCACTGGAAGGATCACCACGAAACTTAGGAAAACACTGAATTTCCTTAACCATGACGTCATCTTTTGATTTCGCACTCTTTCTTTGATGATTTGTGAAAGTAACGTTTTTACTACGCTTACGCCTTGTTTCGTAAACAACCTTGATTTCTGAATCATCACTAGCACTGTCACTACTACTGGTGTTTTTACATTCCGAATAAGCAGAATCACTTTAGTTCCTATTTATAAATTGTCTAAAAATATCTGTCTCTACATGGGGTTCAGATTCCTGCGCCCTATTTTCGGTACTTTCTATTCTCTGAGCGAGCTCTACCATATCGTGCCTAATTTCTTTTATATTCTTATCTATTGCCCGTATTTCAGCACGATATTCTGCATTAGACTCAGTTTTTACTTTCATATTATAATCTATTAGTTTCGCTTTTTCGTATACCATTTTAATGTCTTTTCCTTGCCTTTCTACTCGTTCGAAAATTTCTTCGATACGGTCGTGCATCTTATCTAATTTATCAAATGTGTCTATATGTAAACTAATGCAGCATTCCTTATTAGCCTGGCATACATCTCGAGCGGATTCCAACTGACCTTGGAGGGATTGTGTGCATTCGTACAAACCTCCTAAATGGTTCTGAATTTTACAACCTTTTGTCTCTATATGTTCTACGAGATGACATGTTTTTTAAGTTTGTTGCCTGACTTCGTCGATGGTCTGTGTGGCGAGGTCGATTGCCTGTTTCGTACTATGACTAACTTCGTGAAGTTTGTCATGAATCCTATGTGTTAGGCCGTCATATTTCTGTTCAAGCATTTCGTTCTTACATTTACTCTCGGATTCTACAGTCCTAATACTTTGTTCTAGTCTTTAGTTATTTTCGCGACATTCTTTTTGTACAAGGTCTAACCTCTGACCTAACTCACTCTTTAACTCTTTTCTTTAATCTATCAATATTATCTTTATTTCCTTGTTTTAATCTATCGGATGTCTCTTCGCTTTTATCTACTTATTGCTCTTACGTGGCAAAATTCTCTCTAAACACAGCGTAGCTCTCTTTATTTTTTAATCTTCAATATTCTCTTTTAAAATTAAACTTATCCTAGTAACCATATCTACTTCCTGCTGTGCCATCTTGGACAAAAATAAACTTAAAGCGTACGATTAGAAAAAATAAACTATCACAAAAGCATATGATTAGAATCACCTGAAAGAGATTTTTTTTCAGATTATTGGCTCTAAGCTGGAAAAGAAGTGATGTATTAAAATATTGATCTTATAAGTATTCGACCACCAACGGTCTCGATTCGGGTCGGTAGTTCGGGCGTCATTTATTTGTAATCGTCAAGTCGTGTCGCTGTTCGGGCTGGCATTAATTTCTAATCGTCTGGTTGCTTTTCGTGGCACTGTCCTCCGTTGCCCTACCAGTGAGTATTTTCCGTAAACCTGGACTTACCTGGGTAAGACGTTGAAGGACATCTCTAAAGAGGGATTGCAGAATTGTTCTCAAATTGCTCGTCGGTCTCAATGATGAGATGAACATTAGGCACCGAGACGTTAGGATGTCTCGTCTCGAAATTCTCACGGACGATCAGACGGTCATCCAGACCATAACGCACACAAACATCACTCATACACACAACAAAAACACGCTGTGTTAAATGACACTATACTTATTTATTAGAATACTATTAAAAAGAAAAATAAAGAAGAGAAAGGATCATAACACTTAACACTGCACATGTATAATTCCGTTAATAAAATCCGTTAATAGAATCACACTTTACTTTCTCACCGTATTATAGCCCTTGGTCAATTTGTATATTAGAATTGAAGATTATGATAATAATTTCACTAAATATGCTTTTCTCACACCATTAATACACTTGGAGAATTAGCACTGGGGAATTAGCACTGGATAATCCCACGAAGTAAGATACTTGCTGCTCCAAACAATCCTGAAGAGTCGACACGAGTCTTCAGCAAAATTACGTAGTGTTCAAAGTGGAATGATAATGTTGGAGGGCGCGTTATAACTGGTACGCACAAGGTGTGTGAACCTGGGATTTACAGATTGGAGCTAGCAATGCGAAGAGTTCCTTTACCGGCTAATAGCTTGTGCCCCTTAGCACAACATCGTACTTGATTCCCGACGCGACGTGCGTAGTTGCTTCTCACAATTCCGGAGCAAGACTCCTCGAACTTAGAGGTTCGGGATACGAGCTTCATTGGTAGAAGAATCAATGTTGGTAGTTCACTCTCAAAAGCACTCAGGTTAAATCACCTGTATGTACATGCAAATCGAATATGGAAAAGAATTAATGTTTAGTTCACTGGCCACGAAGCGAAGTAGCTGGCGTCGTTCAGGCTGTGGAACATCTGCTTAACTAGTATTTCCATAAATGATTGAAAGATTCACTTAATTAAGTTCCAAATAGCCATAGAATATATACTGTGCGTATTAATAAGTCAGGTAGAAACACTGAGAAGGTTCGTCGCTCACTGAAACGTTCTATATATGAAAAAAAAGATAACACTTCTTTGTTCAATTGCGTGGGAAGAAAACAACTCCCACCGAAGAAAGAACTTATTTCTGTCGCAGAATAAAGAATAAATCGAAAAATAATTACTGTCTTTCCACAAGATACAGAGCGTCCACAAAACATACTTCTATAGCCTGGTGACGGTTATAACACTACGTTACAAAAATTATATTTGTGGGATAAAAATCAGCAATCCTAAAAGATTGCATACTGATCTCACATACAGTACAGTACAGGCTACATACAAATCTGAGAACAGTCACAGTTTTTCTGCGTTTTTCAGTTATTACAGTAATTATGTTGTAATTTGAATATGTAGATGAAAAATGAAATAAAATATTGAAGTTAACGTCCCACGATTATCTCTGTTAGACTAAGGGAGATGGATGATTAAGACAGCAGAATAATGACGGACAAGTTGTTGAAATCAGAATGTGTGAGGAAACGGGAGTACAGCGAAGAAATCCAAGGAAACGATGTTTTCTACCGCATATTTACTTGGCAGGGGAACGAACCGGGTACACCACGCAACTGAGCTAAATGCTTTACGACTAGGTTGCAGTCTCCCTAAACATATAGGTAATACAAATTGATATAATGAATTCACAGGGACGAATTCAAATCTGAAATAAACACTTCTCTCTCGGGTATAGTTTTCCAGCAATTTCCAGTGTTTTTCAAAAGCTCCAGTAACCCAGCAATTATAGTTTAAAGATAAGAATCGCCTGAATGGATAATAAGTCATTTACAGTAGTAAATTCAAATTTGATATTTAAATTTGATCATGGAGCATAAGTCTTCAAAAACATTCCAGTAACTCAAGTAACTTATAATTTCAACGTATTGATAATAATAATTCTCAGTGATATTCGATGTATAAGAATAGTCGGCAATATTAATTCTGCATTTCTGATTTTTTCTTAGTTGTTGATGTTACTGTTCATGTAGTATTGGATGTTAACGGTACAATGAGAAATCATCGATCTGCAGGAACTTAAAATTGGGTTATTTGGATTCTTAGGAGATGCAATGTCAGCGTAAATTTATATCTATAATAATTCAATGAATTCTTCTTTCCGTGTTTTATTTCTACTATGTTTGTAACTAAATGGCATCAGTAAAGTAGTTTATAAATGCAGCGGATCAATCAGATTTTCCGTGAAAATATACTTTTTCTATACTTCAAAGGGAACTCATTCAAATTAAGTAACATTTGTAAAGGTTATCAGTCTTACTGCCAGAGGGCTTGTATTTCCTTCTGATAAAATTCCTCGTCCATCACAATATAAAATTAAAGATAGTATATTTTTGGCTCATGGATTATTCGACAACTTCGATAGTATCAATGGTTTAAAGCGAAACTAACAGACAAGAAAAAGTAAGCATTCGAATGAGGGGAAGTCAAAAAGTAAAAGGACTTGCAATTTCTCGCACTAGGGTTTGGTAACACTGCTAATATCCAGCGCTGAACTAGTGTCATCTGCAATACTTCTATGCAACGTGTCACTCTTATTCCCATTGGTAACACTGCTAATATCCAGTGCTGAACTAGTGTCGTCTGCAATACTTCTATGCAACGTGTCACTCTTATTCCCACCTTAGTCGTTGTGGTGTAACAGACAGTTAAGCATGGCGGGCCTCATGCACAGTCGTTCTGACGCGTGATTAATGTCATACTAAAGATTACGACTAACATATGTTTCCTGCAGTAATCAGGCTTTTAGTACTACACTAATCATACGTCAAAACGACTCTGCAAACTCCATTGTCGATCTGCATCAAAGAGGAAATGAGAGCAATGAATCGTTTCTTGTTTGCGTCAGGGGTTAAACCTGCGGAAATTATACGTCGAATGCAAGCGCAGTTTGGTGACAGCTATTTATCTTACATTGAGATAACCGCTCAGAAAAAGAAGATTTGGATCCGATGCAAAAGTCACTGATGCGGTGCAAAATTGCAACAGGTGCAGCAGGTGCAACCGAAAAACTTTTTTTTTTTCGATGGAATCAAAGAGCCTGTGAAACGTTGGGGAAAGTGCGTTGAAGTACAGGGAGATTATGCCTATGTAGAAAAATAATGTATGCTTCAGTTTTCTATCATTATAATAAATGTATCTTTTCTGTAAGTCCCTTTACTTTTTGACTTCCCCTTGTATGTTGCAATAAAGTATCACAGATCTTCTTTATAAGTAGAATAGATGCTAAGTACAAGGAATTTGCAAGTCCGCGTTCGAAGCTTACCAAGATTGCTGCTGCATTTCGGTGATTCGATTCTTGATTTCTATCCAAGAACTTGCAGTGATGTGTTGGACGATTACGGGGTGAAGTATTAATTTTCATATAGATACGTTTACCATGAAGAAAATCTGTGAACGGAAACTGATGACCATATTATTACTAGAGTATTACTACAGTTGTCTCTGTAAAAGCCTTGTTATCCATTGATATGTTAAATATGCCTAAATTATAATTGCTAGAGTTAATGAAATTACTAAGAATCGCTGGAAAACTATACTTGAGAAGAAAATTGTGATTGCAGATTCGAAATACTGCTCAAAATTTCTTATTATCTATTTGGACATTGATAGAGTCTATATGTCCAAATTACAGTATCATTACTGAAATTACTAGAAAATTCTCAATGATACAGAAAACTAAACTTATATGTGAATTCAGCTCCGAAATTCTATAAAAATAGAAACTTTTTTTTTCAGAACTACAAAATAAACTTCTTGTGTTTGTGACAATGAAATTAAGGCTAAAACCGGTTTTATCCTCTTCCTCTTCTTTATTCTTTTGAAAAGGCGATTATCGAGTTTTGGAAAAGAAGAGCCCTTTTATATAATTATCAATAAAATCTAAAAAAAAAAAAAAAAAAAAAAAACTAAAACATTTGCAAAAGTGTGAAAATCATACCTGGTATGGTGTGGGACCTCCTTTTGCGTCCGAAACAGCTTTTTTTTTTTCGACGTGGATTGGATGTATACAGCTCCTGAATCGTGGTGTGAGGAATTTTGTACCATTGTTCCTCCAAACCATGCTCCAGTTCCTTTAGGGATGCTGGTGGGGGGTAATGAGACCGAACACGCCTTTCTAACTCAGACCACAATGGCTCAATGATGTTCAGATCTGGTGATTGTGGGACCCAAGGGAGGTGTGATAGCTCCTGGTCATGCTCCGCAAACCATGATTTCACCGTTTTTGCAGCGTGACAGGGTGCCAAATCATCTTGGTAGATGCCATTACCATCAGAGAACAAGATTTGTGGCATGGTTGAACATGGTCCCCCAAAATGCCTTACCATTCATCATTCCATGCAGGGCTATGATGGAACCTGCAGAAAACCACGATATCACTGCCCATACTGTAACAGAACCATCCCCATGCTTTACAGTTGAGAGCAGACAGTCTGTATCTGCGACGGTGTTCTTCATATGTAAACACGACCGGTTGTTGGAAACAAGGTGAAGGTCGATTCATCGGACCACATTACCTGTTTCCACTGCTTATGAGTCCACGCCTTGTGGTCCTTGCAGCACTGGATACGCCTCTTCGAATTTACTGCTGTGACCATGGGTTTGACGATAGCAGCCCTGCCATGAATTTTCATATTATGAAGTTCTCGCCGCACTATTTTCGATGAAACCGGGTTCTGTAGGCCGGAATTGAGTTCAGACGTAATTTTCATTGCAGTGGTCTTGTTTTTATCTGCTACAATTCGTTTTAATACCCTCCGGTCCCTATCTGACAGGATTGTGTTTCGACCACTTTTGTGCTTTGCAGACGCCGTTTGCCCATGAATTGTGTATGTCCTCGTGACATTGGACACACTGCCTTTTGATACCCCCACAATGTTCGCCACTGTTGCCACTGAAGCTCCAACCAGACGGGCACCAACGATCATGCCTCTTTGGAAGTCTGTCAGGTTGCCCATTTTACCGCACCACTTTCACACCACGACACTCACAGGTGAACTGGTTACTGCTGACGGAAGAGGAAGGTCCACATGATACAGTGAAAAAACGATCGGCAACGGGAACACGTGTTGTACAGTGGAGGGCCAAACTTACGTGTCCTGTATGAAGTGATTTTAGATTTTATTGTCTATCCCCTGTATAATGCCTAATGAATAAAATTATACCATACATATTACCTTCACTACTTTTAGAAATGGGTGTTTAGTTCTCATATTTACTACAGCTGTGGCCATCCTTACATTTTATGTGTGACTAATTTTCATCATCAGATTAAAACATTGTTTTATTTAATTTCAGAGCTCAAGCAAGAATACTTGGAATCGAGAACTAAATCAGATAAGAAATTTCAGGAAATAAGAGTAAGTTAGTTCCTATAACAGTATTTTTTAATTTTCCCGCTGAAATGTTTATTACTTGTTTGATGAAGTTTCTAATAAATGTACATTAATTTTGTAAATCCTAAAATTCTTCGACTTTTTCATAATAAACTAATTTTTAAAGAAATAAGTTTTGTTTCACAGCTGTAAAGCTAAAATTGGAGTCAACATTTCAATAATATAATGTAGAAACAAGTTTTCAGGCTGCTATAGAAACAGTCTTCGGGCTTTAGAACGAGAACAAGTCTTTCGCGCTTACTTCTTAGTAGAGAAATACTAAAGATTCCCTTCTTTCTTAAGACTTCAAAATGGTTCTAAAATTCATTTGTCGTTGTTTCTTACAGTTTTTATTCTATGACGATCAACGTTAAAACCACAAGCGCTTTATACCTACAACTTCCGGTTTAAATAGAGAGTTACCAGAGGAGATTGAACCTATTTTGAATGGGTGGCAAAGCACTTGTTACCATACGCTACCGTTTTACTTGTCTTGGCGATTAACGTTAAAAGAGAACACGGTTTATTTCTATCATCTCTGGTATAATCAATGGGTTAACGCACAATATGAAACGTACTCTTGCGACGCTGAATTGATTGTAGAAAAAAAAAAAGAAATTGAAAGAATATCTTATCGTTTTTGCTCTAGGTAAATCAAACTTGAGACTGTAAGCACTGGTAAATTTTCACCACCTTTCTACTTAGTAAAAGTATACAGGAAACGCTTTCTTAAGAAGCTAACTCGATCCAAGAAACCCACTTGTCGTTACCAATTACCCTTTTCGATCTACGGCAATCCACGTTAACATAGAAAAAGGTTAATTTCTCAGAACTTTCTCTTTTAATAGAGGGTTAACGTAGAATATGGAATTTATTCTTGGGACGCTGAATCGATTGCAAAAGAGAAATAAAAAGCTTCTAGATATATGTTACAGGTTTTGCTCTGATGATTATGTCTGGTTTGCCACGGTGTTGTTTGTTACAATTCAATCTTTGTATTGTTTGACTCTGCATTGTTATTATTGACTTATTTTATCTCGTGATAATGAAGATTGAATCAAAATCGACGCTTAAACTAGGCGTTGTTACATGACTATGGTACAATAATCAAATTCATAAACCCATTTCAGTCGGCGAAAAGCACGCTATCAGATCCCTGTGCTATCGGTTGTTAACACCAAAGTCAAATTTATTTAATTCAGTTCAACATTAAATGAAAAAAAATGAAATGAAATCTTTGAGTTTTACGTCCCACGGTTATGCCGGTTAGGCTAAAGGAGACGGTGATTATGAGAAATGAATGAAATGGTGAAATGAAGAAAGTGGGAGGAAACGGAAGAACCCCGAGAAAACCCACGCACACGGTGTTTGTCCACCACAAAGTGCACTTGGCAGGGTCTGAGATCGAACCCGGAACCCCAAACACCAGAGGTGAACGCTCTACCACTGAGCCACCGCGGCCCCCTCAACATTAAATGTAATCCATTGTGTACTTAGAATTCCGTAAAATGCAGTCTCAAATTAATATGACACAAAGTTTATGTGTGTTTCAATGTGTATCGATGTGAATGTTGAGCCTAGGTATATAATCATGACTACTCATAAGCGGCCTACACCATTTTAAAGGAGGTGTGAAAAAAAATTATCTTTTCTTTTAATTTTTTATAACTTTTCTAGAAATTAAATTAAACAAAATTAGAGTTACATTGTAAGATTTACCAATCATTTAATCAATATTTCGCAAAAAGAATAAAGAAGAGTGACTTTTGTATTGTAACTTGGCTATTTTAATGTCTACATAGCATATTAAAACACACTGGTGGGTGACCCCTTCATAGCCCTTCTGAAACAAGATATATGCACGAATTAAGGCAGTGAACCTTATGGCACAAAACAATATCACAACTAATGAAAGCTTTAACAAATACTCAAAGCCAATACAGTTTGTCTTGTGATAGCAGAAGTAAATGGGCTGACCATTGTAATCTGCACCGTAGAGGCATCTAATTATAAATAAATGTATAACGTTTAACTGCCGTTTTCGAAGAAAATATTACCATAGAAATGACATAATTTTCCCCTAAATGCAAACTGAGTTGCTCTTTGACCAGAAAACGGAATTTTAGCCATGATATATTACATCTCTAAAATAGAGATAAGTTTTACACCAAGGATTACAACTACGCTTATAAAACACCATTTTTGAGCGTACTGAGAGTCTGTTTTCTCCAAAAGATGAAATTTATGTAATGATTTTGTATTAGTATAAGTATTCTTAATCTGCACCGTAAAGACATCTAGTTTGAGAGATACGCATAACGTTGCATGAGTTTGATCAAAGAATATAATTAATTCATGTTTTAAAGCAGGCAGTATTGAGTAAAATGCAAATAAAAGCTCTCATTTCTCTTTGTTGTAAATCATGTATAAAAACCGATCGTGTCTAAACCGATCGTGTCTAAATTAATTATGTTTCAAAGTATTGATTTTCATGAATGTTTGCTGGAAATTATCCCTTTCCCTATCTCGGTCTGTTCTTCAATTGTTAAAAACTAAACCGAAGTACAAAAGTGTATATGAGGAAGCAAACGGTGCAATTTTCTAAAATAGTGACGACTCGGAAATAGCTGTGTTGAGTGATTTTAGTAGGAACTGTCGGCAGTAAATAATAACATTCACGCCGTATACTAATTTGCAGGCATTCCGTATGCTAATGATTTTAGGGGAATATGGGGGATATTATAGGGCTGCAGCGTGAGTAAACGCTGAGAATGGCAAAGCTATTTCTTACAATCTGCGGAAATTAGCAACACGATTGCGGCAGACAGGAAATGTTCGTCAAAGCTATGGTGTCTGGAGAGGAGTCATAGAAAATGAAAACATCGTCGTTGATGTACTTGCAACTGCTGCAGTAAATGCACATATACAAATTATCTCCACGAGAAATCGCACGAGGACGTGGTATCGGACAAGATAGTGTATTGTGTATTCTGTGAAAATACAATTTTCGTCCGTACAATCTTTCTCTGTATCATAAACTAAGTGATGCTGACTGCAATTTACGGCTTCTATTATGCAGCTAGGTAGTCAACAAATTGTGAAAAAATCCGAATTTTGCAGTGTTCACTATATGGACTAACGAAGCACACTCTGCAGTGATCACAACGTGAATCTCTACAATGCACATTATTGGTCAGCAAAGAATCTGCACCTGATGTGAGAAGTCAATCGACTACGATGATGGAGCATTAATGTGTTGGGTGCAATTCTAGGGACTCAGGTTATTGTGCTATTGTTTTTTGAGGTCATTTAAGAGGTGCAATGTTTCTTGATTTCTTGCGGGACCATCTATTGCTGCTATTAGAAAACGTACTTGTCCATATACGTCAGACTATATGCTTTCAACACATGACTATCCAATACATAATGTTGGCATCTGTAAGGAAGAGTTAAATGTTCTATCTCCGCAACGCTGGATCGGGAGAGGTTCCAATTCACAATTTTCTCCAAAGTCTCCCGATCTGCTTGTATAGACTATTTTTTCTGAGGCCGAATTAAGGACCTTGTTTATGTGAATAAGACAACTACAATTCGCAGCACTAAACAGCACTTCACAACCACATTCCGTCACATCAACGAGGCCAAACTCCATCGTTCATCGAAAATAATTTCTAAATTAAATCAAAACCTGTACAGGGTATAACTACCTGACACTTCGAACTAGAATCCAAGATATTTAAGACGATCGCATAAAAAATTTTTTTTATTAATAGAGAAAAAGGGAGAAATAAAATAAGGTAGTTACTACTAGTATATACTGAATGTGACTTCTCGTTCACTACTTGACACATTCATGATTATATTTCATTATCAACAATTTACAAATTCATCATTTTCTTTTTAGAGGAAAAATAATATCACCTTAGATCTGTATACACCAGCATTCATTGTTCTGCTTACTCTCTTCACTGGATTACATGAAACTGAACTTATTTTCAAACAATTAACACTTTCGATCGCAAAATTTAAACCCATTATAAATCATTAAAACATTGTATTTTTTCCCTTTTCACATACACCTAGACTTTAGAGCTATAAAATTAAAGAAAAGAATCTTGCTTTGCTTACGAACGATTAAAACAGATTTTCAGTGCTTAAAATGACGTCAATCAGATTAGATGACGGGATGGAACAAATATGACAACTTTGAGCAGTAATTTTGCCAGAACTCTAAAGAGCATCTCTACTCCTGACATTCTTGCACCATTTTTTGCGTGAAAAATCTAAAGAAAGAGAAAGAGAGTGAGAAAGGGATAGTGAGGACTAATATGCAAATGTTTTACTCCCCCACTATTATCAGCCTAACAGAAATAATATTTATAAAATAGTATTCAATGCATATTGTTTTCCGTTGTATTCCATTCAACTATATGGACATTTTAAATATTGTTAATCATCACAATATTCAGTAAATAATTACCAGTACATAACACAAATCCAGTGAACAGAAAAATATTTTGTGCAGCCGATTCACTGTTGTTGAACCAGCCTATAGACTTCTGCCGTCAAACTATTTGTTGAGCAATAGTGATTACAAAGTGGTGGAAAAAGCAGAGGCAGTACGCTTTCTTCAGATTTTGCTTAAGCATATCGGCAATCTAAATGTGGAAGAACACGGATGGTACGTTTACTTAAACCTCGCATTTACAATAACATAGTGATCCAATGCGGCCTTTAAGTGGATATGCCCATATTCTTTTTCGTCTCGTTTTCCAGGCTTTGTAGACACTCTCGTCTCGTCTCTGGTATCTAGTATTCAATGATTCTTTAGAATCTCGCTTCCATTTTCAAAAGCTTCCTCTGGTTTCGTATCGTTTCGCAGTCAACACAAATTTTCCTATAATTTGTCAACACAGAAGTCCAGACAATGAAAATAATTATTTTTATTTTATTTTATTTTATTTTTTTTCTTTTTAAGAAAAGAGTCCTGTCAATTCCAAGGGCGGATTCCAGGTTAAACGTTTTAGGCGGGTGGTACACTATTAGAATTCTTTTGAGGGGATGGAATTGCTCGCTAAATGTTGAAATAAAACAAGAGCACAAATTCTACCACTGAATAGGATGATAGAGAACTGTTATTTACATTCGAAGCAGCAGCAACGAAATTTTTGACAGTATAAACATATTTGTTGACTCAATACTTATTTTTGTGTAAAATATCAGTTTTTTTTTCTACACGCAAATTACAATTTAAATCAGATATTTTTACCAATATGCCATACCGGCCGATTTTTTAACTTTCGGTTGCATAACCGACTCATTTTAGGCACTGCAGATTTTCCAGGAAAAGAATGGCCAATTTAAACAATATAACTTATTTAAAGAATTGCAAAAAATAATCCGAACGTACAGGGTTCTCATATTGAAAAAGATTTATATTTCTTTAATCAATGTTGTCGATCATATTTGGTGACCTTTGATCCAACCAGCTCCAACTTAGATAATATCGTTCAGATACCAGTGATACAAAACAAAAATTACCATCTTTTAAATAAAATACACAACAGCGGATTTCCCACCAGGACGGCATACCTCAAAATGACATGCCATACTGCTTTGATACTTGTCCACCTGCGGACAGACAGACAGATGGACATAGCTGTTCCATAAAACTTCCGATACTTACACACAGGGTAGTTTAAAAATCTAATTATATATTATCACCAGATTTTATAAGATTCTTTCCATCTCTGCAACGCATAAGCAGACCATATAAACGGTGTGACACAATATACTAATTTTAATTGAACAAAATGTTTGTACAAAGCAATTAATCAAGTGTTTCTTTCATTTTCAGTGCAGAATTTTATGCATGTTAGAAAACCTTGGATTCGTAAGTTACTGTTAATTATAAATTTAATAGTATCAAAAATTATGAAAGGTTATGTAAAGTTTACGTTAATAAACAAGAACGGAAAACGTTAAAAGCAAGCAAAAAGAGAAGAGAAGAGATTAAAAGAGAAAAGAAAAATTGACCTGAATGAAATTATACTACACATAGGAGAGACTAATGTTGTTTATGTTTTCGTTGGGTTAGGTGAAATTAGTAGCTTGTTTTTTTGTTTTCGGATTGATGCTAAAGGAATGTCAATATGAAACCACAAATTTAAATTTCTTACAAATATGTATAAGAATAGTAAACTGTAACAAAAATAATTTATATTGGTTTGTATTTATATTTTTAAAAAAATTCCAATCAGTTATAAATGGACAGCTTGAATGCTAATTACTGTAACTCTAGAAGGGAAGTTATTCTGGATAGACCTCTGAAGTTCAGTATCTCATAGTAAGTTATTATTTCTGTTGTGGTTGCAACCAAAACCATAATTATGAAAATTATTTCTTAGTACTGATAGAAATAACACTCTTTTGATGTCATTTACATAAAACCTTGAGTTTATACTTCTCTTCCGGAAAATTTCAGTTTTGAAATTACATCACTTGGCATTCAAGCGGTCCAATTTTTTATCGTAATCACTTAATATACTTTAGATTATCTACTATTCAAATTTTGTGTATGTTTAAAATGTGTATACATTTAAAGTTTATACGCCTGTAGTAAAGTGCATTTACCTTTTGCATAGAATAAAATATTTTCTTCATTTTAGGCTGAAAAAAGTGGAGAGACTAATCATAGGGTCATGCATAACTTTGTTTCGAAATATATATTGAACAAAAGGAACAAGATGTTGGCGAGGAAGGCTATTGACTCATGTGTTAAGGAAAGTGAGTTAAGTAAATTTTACGTGTTATCATCATGATTAAGTTTATGTAATTGAACAATGTATGAGATATTCCGAACTTTAATTAAGCAGTTACATAATCATAATTGATTTCCTGAATATAAGATGTACAGATACAGACAAGTTATTTACAGGACCCCTTAAAATGTTCTTATAAACAGGGCATATATAAATGTCCATATAAAAGTATCTAATCATTTCTGGGAAGGAGCACTTGAATTCAAATGAAATGTTTATAGTATCAAACAAGATACCACAAGTCAAAGAAATCACAGCAGCACGACGTGACCGCCCTTCATGTCAAAGTACAATTACCATCTCTCCGCGGTGCAGCTGAACACATGCTTCAACATTGCTATGGCAATTGTACGCACCGATGCTACAATGCGTTCAGGCAGGTGATCCAAATCCCTAAACTTCACCCTATACATTTGACTCTTGATGTGACTTCATTCAAAGAAGTCAAATGTCGTTAGATCAGGTGAGAGTGTTGCTCAGGACAGTGGCAATCCTCGTCCCAGCGTCTTGGTAACTTCTCGGTGAGGTAATCACACACAATGTGCATGGAGAAAATGAGGTGGAGTAATGTCTTGTTAAACCACCACCGAATCCTCAATGTTGTTGGCAAACAATTGGGGCTGCAGGAATTTCTGAAGCATGTTCAAGTACAACATTGCCGTGATTGTTGTTTCAGTGAAAAAGAATAAAACGTAAATCAGCTGATGGGCGATGCCTAACCGCATGTTCACCTTGGAAGTATTACGTTCCAATTTCTATGACAATGTTTGGTCGTTCTTCAGTCCCTACTCTTGTGTTGTGGCTATTGACGATACCACGGATGTTATAAGCAGTTTCATCACTGAACAGGCAGTGTGCCAACAAAGTTTCATTGTTGACTGCCTCAATTAAGTCATGACTCATGGCCATAGTCCTCAGGTTCAAGATCTGGATGTGATAAGCATTTTTCCTCAGTACGAACGAAGGTTTGTCAAACACTGGACTTTGGTATGCCGTGTGGGAGCTTTCAAACTTTACTCAGTCGCCTGTAGTGTGTCTTCACAGTTTCCTGTGACTCGATGGCAACCCAGAACGTTTCTCGTTACGACAATTCCCACTTTGCTTTCACATCTTTTAGATTATCTGCAATAAAGAAACATTAGTCTATTGATTCACCATCTTACGACGTCTATTCGTTGTGTTTGGGTTGAAATTTTACAGATTATCTGTAGTAAAGATACAAAAATTAGCGTTTCTCAGATACGTATGTGTAGGGACTTTTCAGGCATCCTTTATTTATGAAAACCAATGGTACTTATGCCATGATTCTTATTGGTATTGTCTATAATGTTTGAAAAACGTAATGTTCATGAATAACAGTTTATACTATTTGTTTTCTGCTTGTCAATATTGAAACTAAAAAAAAAAATGCCTCGCTGTTTGTCTTCGGATTAGATATGCTAATATGGTTGGTCGTTTCTGAAGTATCTGTCGTGATATCGGACGGTGACATGTAGCCTCAACCACACATGCTCGGTCTCGGGTCGTCGGTTGAAGGGAAAAATCAACATTGTGCGAGATTTAACACTTATTATTGTGCATTATTGTATAATTACTATATAATAATATTTAATAATTAATGAGATAAATATTGGATTTTTTTTTTTGCTTTTTACAATGATGAAAAGTAAGTGATGTGATAGCTATAATAATTTAAAATATTTATAATATAACTTCGTTTTCTTTTCTTTTTTCCTTATATGAAATTTTTTGACGGGTAGCCCTATATCTATGCCCAGTTGGGATTTTTTGCTGCTTTTTCTAGGTATATCTATATGTTTGTTTAAAGCTCATTACCTACATTTTTAAGAATTGCGTTTGGCAAAAGTTTAGTTTTAAGAATTTTAACCATATATATAAAGGCTAAATAAAACGATTTATGGAGTTTTATTGTTATACTTCTAACAATGGACCTTCTTCTGGTGTCACATGAAATGTGGAACGAGACTATGGTCAATCAATTTGTGTTAGTGAACAAGAAAATCCATAGGCGGGAAAAACCCTCGATCGCAATCGTTCCGTAGGGGGGAGTAGGGGCACTGGCAACAAAACACGTTGTGGATAGTGAAACGAAATATGGTGCGAGTTCGATGAAAATATGCATAGAAGCGCAGTTAAACATATACTACAGTATGCGGCAAAACAAACAGTACTGAAATCATATCGTTGACATTTATTTATTTATTTATTGTATAACGTAATGAAACATAAGAAATGTCAAAAGGATGTCAACTAATTGTTACTGAACATAAATTGTAAATTTAAGAGGAATCGAGCCTGTACATCACGTGTTCAAAATGTTGACCATTACGTCTAACAATTCTTCATAGCCGTTCTGTAGATCGATGAACATGTTAGTGAACACGGCTTGCTGGAAAAAAAATTCGGATCTTCTCTCTTATATTCAGTACAGTGGTAGGGTATTATCTATTCGGAAAATTGCTTCCTTTAGTAAACCCCACATGGTGGCATCTCCACTCATCTCCTGCAGTGAGATGCTAGCACACACCGTATGAGCGGAAATAGTATTCTAAAATAAACACATTCTCTTCTGTTGTGAGTAACATTATCTTCGCTCCAAGTGCATACTCCACAAGCCACACACAGCTAAGTATACCATGTGGCGCTCACAGCTCATACCACATTGCGCCCGCGCGCCATTTGTACGCGAATTTCAGTACTGTTTATTTTGCCGCATACTGTATAATGTGACATTACATTCGACAATACTCTGATAAGTGAGGGCAGAGATAGTACGGAACGACAGAGGAGGGGCGGGTAACTGCAAATAAAAATGGTCATATAATTGAGGAAAACGAAGAAACAAGACGTCAGGGGAATGGTATAGTAATAATACATGGTCAAGTAATCAATCACAAACTATAGACAGCTTGTAGACGTAAACATAAAGCAGAAATTGAAGAAAGAGAGCTATAGAGGGGATTGTTCGTAGGGTCCGGACCACCTCCTCTCGTAAAGTCCGATGGGTATAGACTGTTGTATACATGTAGCATCCATTTTCATATGTTTGTCGTACTTGATACTGTTTGTGTATCTCCCCAACATTACTATTATCCTCCCTCGCCCCCTCCTAAAGCCCTGGATGACATATACGTTGAATAAGAATGATCGAGAAGTATGACTAAAAATATAGGGTACAAAGAAATATAGTGCAACTTAATGGACTGCCGACGATAGATGGGTCTGGAGAAGTACTGGATCCAGCAGTGGATCGACAATGATTGATTGTTATTATGATGATGATGATGAAGATCCATAAAAGTAAGACAACAATATACGCCCCTGTGTGAATGCGCTGCAAAGCACGAAAGAAGTATAATATACTACAGACAAATAACAACCGTGCACATGTACATAGTTGTGATAACGTCTAATAAAAGAGTATCGTCTCTAGGCTGACTGTCGTTTGTGATTTATTATATTGCTATGACTTAATTGATTAGTGCTCGTGATTTGATGATACAGTGTCAGGGACGACGGACCGTATTTCAATGCTGACAACAGAAGGGGGGACACGCAGAGAAAGATAAATGCACCACTATACATTCAAAGATCAGTTCAAGAAGGCGGGGGCCGTTGCCCCCTTGACTTTCTGCTTTCTACCCATGTACTTGACCATGTCCAAGATATATTACTATGCTATTCGCCTCAAGTTTGACTCGTATGTGTTCATACCGTCTATGGAACTTTTCCCCTACGCTATTCCTCACGCTTATCAGCCTTCCTCCTCTGTCGTTACGTTCTACGCCTCTGGCCTCATTTGTCAGAGTATTGTCGAATGTAATATCACATTGTAGTATATATGTTTAACTGCGTTTCTATTTTCATCGAACTCGCTCCATATTCGAACTCCCTCCAAATTTTCAATTATCCACAACGCGTTGTGTTGCCAGTGCACCTACTCCCCCCGTAAGTACGGAACGGTTGCGATTGAGGGTTTTTCCCGCCTATGGATTTTCTGGTTCACTAACATAAATCGATTCCAAACTTCGTGTGACACTCGGACAAGGTGCCTTGTAAGTAGATGTTTTGCAGGACAATAGAAAGCATGGCGTTCCATGACAAATGACACAATCACATAAATCAGTTCTCAGAAAACAGAAACTTAGATGTAACAAAATTCTTTCTGAATGAAACTTTCCTTTTAAGTACTTTTTTGTCAAGCAGGGATTCGTAGGTATGTGTAGGTATGTAATGATTTTGTATCTTAAGACATTCGGCCTCCCTTGATAAGGTGTCGCAAATATCGATTTGGCAACACAGACGTTAGAATGCTTGACTAATCATAAGTAACTCAGACAGATTGCCTGATAAAATAGGCTCGCTGCTCAACAAGTGAAATTCTGATAATGTCTGCAATGGAGAATTGAAGAATATTATTATCAAGTGTTGTGGGATGATCTACCTTTTCTCGGCACAAAAATTTTTATATTGGACCTTATGGGGAGAACATGGCTACCGAATTTCCTCAGTTTCTAAGGAACTAGGTATCTCTAATGGGAAAGAAAAAATTTGCAGCATTCTACAGAAGTTTATTAACGGGTTGAAATACTTAAATTGTATATTTGTCTGCTAGTTTAGCAGAAATAAATTATTAAAAAATAAATAAATTAGTGTCTTTTTATACAAAATAAAATATGTATAACTTTGGAACCAATTATGGTAGAAAGATCAACTTTTTTTTTGTTTTATTCCTTGAGAAGAAACGACTCTAACAGTTTTAATCACAACCATATCTGATACGCCAATTAAAAAATAGTATTTTAATATAAGTATTAAAGTCCACCTGTCAAGAAGTTTGACGAGGGTAAGGCATCCGCGCCCATCCTTTTCTTTTGTTTTCGTCCCGAGAGATATGAAGGGAAGGGTCTTCACAAATCTCTTTCATCTATGTACACAGACCGTTTTCACAGCAGGTGTCAATGCGAATGTAAACATCCTGTCCTCACGTTCAATAGCCCAAGTTCGGCCACTTTCTCTCTCTCTCTCTTTTTTTTCTCTCTCTTCCGAGGAGGTGTTTCTACCCTGTAAGAAAATTATAGATATGTAGAGAAAATGGTGATCATTTATTTCTGATAGCCAGATGATAGACAAGCATTCTAAAATGCCTTCGAATTCCAAAAATGTATCGACCATAACTTTACCATCTGGTTATTTTCAGGAGGCAAAAGTTATTTATTATTATTATTATTATTATTATTATTATTATTATTATTATTATTATTATTATTATTATTATTATTATTATTATTATTTGGAGTTAGAGTGCAAAGCCACGAAGATACAAATGGCTCCTTTGGCTAAACATACACATAGCTGCCCCCATTCAGAACATCCCTTTGTGCGTTAGAAAACATGCTATAACAATGCGCCCCTCGCAAAAATCAAATTCAACTCTTATTGACCTCAGTAGCGCTTACTAATAGCGTAAATGCTATAAATCAGGCATTTGCAAGTAGGAACAGGGATTGGCCGAATCACAGAAATCTTACTGTTGTTACGGGCTGTAAAAGGTAATATATGATATTTTCACAAGAAATAATTATCGGACCTACCGTAGTCGGGTCAAGACTCCACTTAGGAACTAACAGGTGCGCTATCCAAAAACACATGTTTCAGAATCCTAAGGTACTCACGTAACAATTTTTTTATAGAGGGGCTTTAGCTACGGGCATATAATTTGAAGTAGTCACCAACTACCTCTATAAAAATCATTGCGGGAGTATATCGCAGGATTCTGAAATTTCGAGTTGGTCTATACTTTTTGTCACGACTAGCTATATACCGTATATATGCTTGTCAGTGGCGGATCCAGGAGTCCCTTGTTTGATTCCCGATGGAGACACGAGTGGTTCGGATCCTACGTTAAGCTGTAGGTCCCACCCATAGGACGTCATCATTCTGAAAGTATGTTCTTTTCTGCGTATCCTGCTTCTTGTTTCAACTCTTTAGGATAAATCGAGACTAACTGACAGTGCGTAGTCTTAGCGGGGTAAGCGCGGAAAACGAAAAAGTCAAAGAAAACAGGGCTTTGCTCCCTTGTCCCCATATAACAATGCACAATATGGGCACCGTTCCAAATGGGTCTTATAGGAGCTATCATGGCAACATTTTTGTATAAGACAATTGGTGTGTGTCGTCTGCATGGTTGTCTGGGGACAAAAAAAGGGCAAACATGTTTTTCAATAAATAAATAAATAAATAAATAAATAAAAGAAAAGTGCATTTTTCAATTCCCATACCCTCGTCCTAAAAAGGCGCTTAGCGCAACGAGCCTAAACTTTAAATGCTTTGAAAGTTTGTTCATTTTTGCGTATCCTGCTTCTTGTTTCAACTCCCTAGGACAGTGATGATTTCAGGGTTGATTCTGGAGGGAAATTCTCCCAAGAGCTACGAAAGTCACCCTCGGGTGCTTGAGATCTTCGCAGAAATTTCTGTGGAGTACGCAATTTTTAGTCGCTTTCCCCCTCTGTGCGTGGTGCCTCCGGAGGAAATGATCTGAAATTAACACTGCTATAGGATAATTAGGGATTGGCTTACAGTGCTTAGTCTTAGCGAAGTAAGCACGAGAAACCAGAAATATCACAAAAACAAGGCTTTTGCTCCGCTGTTCACCCGTAAAAATGCACGGTGTACACACAATACAGATTTGATCTAACAGGGCTAGTTAGAGAACGTCTTATAGAGCATGTGGTGTGCAGTGTTGTCTGCGGACAAGGAGGCAAAACCGTGTTTTTCATTAAAAAATGGAGTATTTTAAATTTCCCTCGCCCCCTCAGGAGACGCTTCTTCAATGAGACCGTATACTGCCTCTTTCTCCCATTCTCTAGGCTCTAGGCCAATTAGGACTGACAGGCATTTGAATAAGTCCATTACTTGGTTTCCTAGTAATTAGCCATCATATTGGCTGCCATATTGCATTTAGACAAATGTTCTCTCATGTTACCATGTAAAATATGTCTTGTAGTGATGAAAGCTACCAGAAAAAGAAGGTTTCGCTTAGTCCTCAGGAAGTACGCTACATCCTAGAGTAATGCGTGCATATACGCATTTGTAACTTTGTACAGTTAATCGTTAGACAACAGTGTTGCCAGGTTGTAAGGTTTCTAAGTGGCAATAAACAATGCCATATTTAAATTCATCGGCCTCAAAAACCTATACTTTGACACCAAAATTATCTTTCTAAGTGCCTTGGTTCACGATCTCTCTCTTCATATATATATATATATATATATATATATATATATATATATATATATATATATATATATATATATATATACAGAGAGAGAGAGAGATTTACGTAGGGCGGCGGCCATATTGGAAAATGACGGCTACCAGGAAAACACCTCAAATTTGAAATATATTCCCAAGACATTATAAAAAAACTTAGGGGACATTTTTTTTACGGACACCTATATATGGGAGCCAGGACTTTACATTGTCGGAATCCTGTGGGGGAACCCCTCTGCCCCCCTTCCCTTCGCCACTACTGTATGCTATAATATTTGTCCGGAAGGGGGAAAAATCCCTAAATAACAGCGTTTTCTGATATATACTGTTCTTCCCGCGCCCTCTAGAATGCATCTTGATGAACTTCCAGAGGTAACGGGGAAAAGAGGATACTTCACACCACATCGTCCAGTCTCTTAGTATGGAACCATTGAGGGAGACAAACTATAAAGCTAACAGTATTTGGCAGCTGAAAGGTAATCTCAGAAACTGGTCGAGAACCTGTTTCATTCAGACATCCACCCCCTTCCCTCTCCATTTCACCAACCCCTACCCTTTCCGCGGCCAAGCTTAGACTGGGGCGTGACTTACCCTCGTCAAACTTTGACAGGTGGACTTTAATACTTATATTAAAATACTATTTTTTAATTGGCGTTTTAGATATGGTTGTGATTAAAACTATTAGAGTCGTTTCTTCTCAAGGAATAAAACAAAAAAAAAGTTGATCTTTCTACCATAATTGGTTCCAAAGTTAGACATATTATAATTTGTATAAAGAGAAACTAATTTATTTATTTTTTAATAATTTATTTCTGCTAAACTAGCAGACAAATATACAATTTAAGTATTTCAACCCGTTCATAAACTTCTGTAGAATGCTGCAAAATTTTTCTTTCCCATTAGAGATACCTAGTTCCTTAGAAACTGAGGAAATTCGGTAGCCATGGTCTCCCCATAAGGTCCAATATAAAAATTTTTGTGCCGAGAAAAGGTAGATCATCCCGTTAAACCTCACAGACTATTTATCCATGCAATAGTACTCTTCGCCAATATCGTTTTGCATTACGTTTTACGTGCCGTAAATACCTTGAATACTATTTCTCTGGGACACACAACAAACTGTCCACTTTAGCGCTGACACCTACTAGACGAGCAGCCACAATTAAGACCCTTTAAAACTGAAAAACTTCTTCAATTTTCCATTACCACACCAAGACTGCTTCGGTACACAGCTTCATTTTATACTGCCGGACGTATATAGACCGCCACCTATCATATCAAAAGCAACTCTGAAGCACTGTCCACAAATGATCAGTGGTATCACATAGAAATATTATGTCTTGCAATCTACAAGAGTTTTCATTACTTTAATAACGATCTACATTTATAAATAATATCTTGTTGTTAACTTTAGTGAAAGTACTCTTACATGATTAAGTTTTGTATATATATTTCAGAATTTCCGACTGACCCGTGCCAAAAATCCCATATGATGGTGATGTGTTTGCGTCAAAAATCCGAGCTGGTATTTACTCATATTAAATCATTTTAATTATTTTATTGGGGTAGTTAATGCTTAGTTAATATAAATATTAAAATAATAACATTAATTAAATTTTCTTAAAATATGAAGAAATTAAAACAAAGTATATTTACTAGCAAAATGCATAAGAGAACTATTTTATAATTTGCAAGCAACTAAATTGTAAGCAATATAATTTTTATAGTGAATTTATATTATAATATGTATAAATACTGTCAGCCATTGCAGTGACCTACTCAAGATCAAACATTTACCTGTAACTATACATCCAATGTACATACGAGGGAAGTCCCAAAGTAACCGATCTAACAAATAACAGAAAAAACAAAATTTAAAGAAGTATATTTATTTCTCAACATAGTCTTCCTTAACACGAAAAATGTTTTCCCAGCTATGTTCAACAGTTTCGATACCCTGTTTTAAGTGAGAACCGTTGAGCTACTGAAGATAGCTATTAATAGAAGACTCCACCACGAGCCATTTTTTTTTTTTTTTTAGTTTTGAAAGATAAAATAATCAGAGGGGATAAATCTAGCGAATAGGGTGTGTAAGATAACAAATTGAACTGTAACTAATTGGTTTTGACCATCACAATAACTGACGTATGAACTGGTGCATCATCTTTATCAAACACCACCTTTTTCGCCAAATGAAACCATTTCTTTTTCTTGATTCCACCAACCAAATGCTGCAATACATTTGCATAGTACTTGCCGTAAATTGTTTTTCCTTTTCGATCATATTCAATGAAAATGATTCCACTCGCAAACTTAAAAGTTGACTCCATGACCTTACAAGCAGATGAATTGTTTTTGCTTACTTTGGAGCCGCTTCGTCCCTTTTAGTATATTGTTTTGACTGTTCTTTTGTGTGAGATGTGAAGTGATGAACCCATGTTTCATCTATGGTTATGAATCGACCCAGAAACTCGGCTTTATTCCTTTGAAACATTGCAGCACGCTCGATTGAAACATCCTCACGTTCCATTGTTATAAAGCAAGTACCAATGTTGCACACAGCTTTCTCATATTCAAATTTTTTGTCAATATGAGATATTGAATACTTTTTGAAGTGACTACCATGTCTACTAGCTCGAATATTTTCAGTCAATGGTCCTCCAATAACATTTTGTGGATTCTTCATCATAATTGATGTAGTCGCCTTATTTGGCCGATCACTACGGTGTTTGTCTTTGTACCTCGTCAGCCTTTTTAAAACCAGGCACTTAATATGTTACTGTTATAAACGAAGGAACAGACTCCTCCATACTACAAACTCCTCATACATCTAGCTCGGCTTTTATATTGGTCGGACTGAAACCTTTCAAATGAAAATATTCTATCACATAACGATGATAATTGTTTCCATGTTTACAAATTCAATGAGAGCGTTCACTATCAATGACTGCCAAACAAATACTAAACAACGCAGTCTTCAAGTTTCAAACTTAAACTTTACAAGGTTGGTACTTTCGACCATAGTAATGTTTTTCAAACAAAAGCCGCCATCTATATGTCAGGCAGTGTACTTCTGGGATTACCCTCATATATATATATATATATATATATATATATATATATATATATATAGAGAGAGAGAGAGAGAGAGAGAGAGTAACAAAAGGTACAACAAAATTTCAAGGGTGGATTCCTTATGGGTAGATAAGCAAAAAAGTTCATATGACCATATGTCGGGAAATGCATCTTTAAAGAGTTACGGTCATTGACCCCCTGATGGTGTGAAATAGTCACATTCTGGTCGCTCCTTAATGTGACTTAATTTAAACCACAGTAACTCAGACTCTAATTGAGCTAGGAAGATAGTTTTGGTATCTATGTATTCCTGAAGGACGACGCCTTCCGCCGATATGTATTTTATGTATGTAGGGGGTACCACGGCGGACAGGGAAGTGTAAGTACGTGCTTTTTGTTGTTTTGCATCAGAATTTTGGGGATGTCATTCCTTCTCCCTTGAGGGTACACTCATAAAATGCATATCAGCGGAAAGCTTCATAATTTATGAACACATTGCTAATAAAGTTATCTTCCTAGCTTAATTAGGGTCTGAGTTGTTGAGCTTTAAATTAAGTCACATTAAGGAGCGACCAGAATGTAACCAGAATATATATAATTTAGGATTGCTTCTAGCGAGTTTATTTACAACCAATTCATTTTACAGTTCTACGATCTGACTGCAATAGAGAAGGTATTACCATCTGCAGAAGCTCTAAAGGTGAATTTATTCTACATTAATATATTACTTGTATGTGTACTTAAATGCATGCATGCTTATATGTATACTTACTTCTATGTTTTGAGACACTCAGCATATTTCGTAGAGTAAAAGAGATGATACAGAACTGATATTTTGAAAACAATTGCTGATAGCACAAGGCTAAACTTGAATGTTCCTAGTCTAGATTTTACTTGAGTTTCATATGATACAAGAAACAAATGACACAGACTAAATAAGAAAAACATGTGTGATTAACATATATTCAAGAAACCTTTGTTTCAATGTGGAGTAAAAATAAAGTAAAAGGCATGGGCCGCCTCACTCAAGCAAATCACTCCAACGCAGGGCCGGCGCTAGCAGTTTTGCCGCCCTGGGCGGTACTTTCTCATGCCGCCCCTTTAATCCGCAAACCTATTTTGACACAAGACGTTCAAGTGTCACGAAAAAGTAAGATGCGCTATTTAAAAACATGTATGAAATGGAAAAGTAAACAAAAAATTGAACTACCTCTCTCGAATGTTTTTTCTACGTAATATTTAAACGACTCTATATGTGACACAATATTCAGTATGCTCGATTTCGCTGTATATATGCAGTCTTGGTATATATGTGATACAGCAGCGCATACAGAAAATAAAATTTTAAAAATATGCTTTAGTCACGACAAAGAATTTTAATTTTTATGCTTATTTTATATCAAAAAGTGTTTCCAATACAGTATGGAGCATAAATATAATATAGTGAATCAAATATTACGGCAAAATTAAGTGATTAGCCTAAGCCTTATGTACTAAAACACGATAGAGATATACAAATTTAACATATTTTAATTGAGAGAAAGTTTTCTTGCTTCGATGTGAGCAAATTCCTTTATCACATTCGCGTAGTTCAATGTTTCAGCCAATTCACGTTCTATTGATATCCTAGTTAGACCATTCAAGCGTTAGACCGTAGATAGTTTTATATAACTTCCGTCTCCACTTATCACTGTTACCTGTAAGGTTAACAAAATCCTAAGTGCAGCACTGACATTGGGAACAAAGTCATATTCCTCAATTAATTTTAAAGCTTATTCTGGTGAACTTTTAGGCTTAATTATAGCGGATAACATGGGGTTAGTATCTTTCGATTCGTCGTGTTAAAATGCTGGCAAGTTTACTACACTTTTCAGACAACAGTTCAGGTGGCATATCTTTAAGATTACTTATATCGTAAAGAAAATCGAGATACTCGCTGTAATGTTTAAGTTGCTCAACCCTTTCTCTTGAAGCTAACATAATCAGGTCTAGAACTTTGTAATAAAATCGATCTTGTATCTTGTTTGTGGATTTTCAATAGCTTCATCATCTGCCTCGTACTGAAATTGTCTCTTCTTACGACTTCGAGCTTGCACTGTATTACTTATCCGTGGATCGTCCATATCTAATACTGATGGCAACTCATCGTATCAACTAAGATTGAAACTTTGTATCATTTCTGCTGCTCTCAAAGTACTCAGATATATTTTAAAGAAACCAGACTGCACCCAACATATGAGAATCAATGCTATGGACACTTTTGCTTACTATGTTTGTATGGAGTAAAAAGTCATACCAGATAACAAGTGAGCAAAAGAAAGTAGTCACGCAGCTGGTTTGCTATACACAAAGCATCGCGGCCGACCATTCTATCCAGTCGTTCTTTCAGAAAAAATATTCCGGGGGTCACACTTAGTATTCCGGCGGGGAACTGCTGGTACTATTCTATTTATTATTATATTATAGGCGTATTATTTTGGTCTCTTTCGGGCGGCACTCTCAGAGCTCCGAGGGGGCAGTGCCCCCCAAAATCATGTCTGGAAGAAACACTGATTCTATCTGTTCTATTATCGTTACTTATTTGAAGTAAGACATCATAAACCTCACGTATACTACAATATTTTGCAACTCTCAACAAAGACAGTATTTTATTTTTAATTTATTCACTAAGAATTTGAATAATTTCATTTTGGACATCTTTTCCTAACTAATGGTGGTATTTAATTGTCCTCCCATGGTTCTTTTCATGTGTTCGGCCATGAGGCTGTCAAACTTTGCAAAAAGTTCTACCAGTTTCAGAAAATTACCATTATTACTCCTATAACGTTTGTTAGATGTTCTACGTAACGGTAGACATTGTTCACCTAAAAACTGTATTATTGCAACTAGTCGTTCCATTACGTTCTTCCAATGTTGTGCTTCGGCATTTAACATTTTCTGGTGTTCTGCGTCAATTGTAAGACCACTCTTCAGTCTTATCGATAGCTCCATCCACCTTCTTTGCGACTCAAGGTGAATAGGAGACCTATCATGACTAGCCAAAGCTTCAGAAATGTGACGCCAATTGTTGTTATCAACTGTGAGATATTTTACTTATGGATCTTGGTCTATAACGACATCACTATGTGTGATATTTGTGCTCGCTTTTGTGGTGAGATCTTCATTCATTGTATCTATATAAAAATGTGAAGACGAAGGTGTATCACTAACAGAGAGCATTCACTGAATTATATCTCCTGACTGACAATTCTTCATTTAAATCTTTTTTTTTTTTTTTGACTCATTTTCATTTTGAGGAACGTTAAGAATTTATACACCCTGCTGATAATCTTATCTACGTCGCTGCAAGAGAAATATTGAACGGGATACATGTGGCTAGTAGTTTGATAATTGAAAATGATAAGTGCTCTGAGTTTCCTAAATGAGTATTTTCCTAAATGTGAGTAAGTTTAATTACATTCTCAGGTGAACACCATGTGGACTTAATATGAAGCATTATATTTTGATAATATTCTTTTCTTCAAATTTTGCCGCCCGTTAGACTTGCCGCCCTGGGCGGTGGCACGGCCCGACCCCCCGTCGCGCCGGCCCTGCTCCAACGTATTAAACTAAATAGCGTTGTAATCGAGTTATTAATGACATATTATACTTGGTCGGGGAGACCTGGATTCGACTACCGGCGGGAGCTTGTGGAGTTCGAATTCCATGTTAAGCAGTAGGTTCACGTCTCATATAGCCAATCTGCTAAAAGGAACACTAAACTCAAATCAAATCAAACATTTTACTCTGAAATACCAATAACATTTCAATTCATTTTCGAGAAATGTCACCTAAAAATAATTCACCTTAAAGTAAAATATCTGTTATGGATTGTTTTATAGGAAATGGCTTAAGCCATACATTAAGTTTATTAATGAAATATTGGTTTATAAATTAGAATCAATCTTGCACGAGTCGTGTTTGATTGAGAAAATTATTTGAAATAAAAGACTAAACTACTCCTTGTTGATATTTTCTTATCCAATATTATCGCATTATTCATGGGACTTTTCTTTTCTTTTTTTTTTTTTTTTTTTTTGAAGTATTCAAAATGTAGCCTGAGTTGCTCTTAAAATAACTCGCTTTGATAAAAATACACTGTCAAGACTAAACCACCTCTTGTAGTATAATCTACATTAAAACAACGATCCTCGTGCTCAACCACAACAAAAACACCCTGCAGATGACGAACATAACCTTTCAACATGTGGCGTACTCATCATCACCAACCAGGATGTATGAGAATTCATGAGAATAGGATACATGAAAGACACCATAGCACCTTCGAAGGTATCAGTTTTGCAATATTGATCACTCCTGTCCACCTCTTGCCTTCAGAAATATCTTACTCTCTCTTGGCTGTGTTAGGGCTCTGACAGCTCCTTATCACAATCATTTGGCTGCCTCTAGACCCTGAGATTTCCTACCACTCTTTTGACTGCGTCTGGGTACTGAAAAAACCCAATCCTTTTCTCTTGGCTCGTCTGGGTAAAGAGGTTCTCGCGAACTTGTCCCTCGGCTGCGACTTGGCCTTGGGACAACTTTGATCGTCTACCACCAAACTAAACAACTCTGTTAGTCCTGGGGCAAGGTTTAAAAGTGTACTGTACTGTGTCACAGGAAAGTTTGATAATAAAATGGTTGGGGAAGAAAGCAAAATCTCGTATATCATCTCTAACAACCTGCTTTCCGCACATGTTTACAATATTTTCGTTAAAACTAGTTTACGCAATACTATAGAGTTATCAATAAAATGCTTATTTATCAAATATGAACAAAGTCATCTGACAAGTAAACCTTACGTTTGGGTGAATCGAGTTGCTGACTGAGACACATATGAGAAAGTAGTACTAAATGTGGTCAGTATTTCAGTGAAGTTATAGGTGCGAAGCTCCAGATACAGCTACCAGAACATCACATGGAAGTACAGAATAATCTTCATACAGTTGGAGGTAAAAGCTCTGTAAGACCTCTTGTAACGACAAAAGGTGAATAACAAATATATGGGTGCATATTAGGACTAGGGGAAAGTCATATAGTAAGGGTATACCTGACGGCGGCCATTTTGAATTAAGGTTAAGTTTTTAAAATAGGAATAGGGTCATGTGATACATGATTTAAGGCGAAAATTTAATCAGAAGAACAATGGTGACGTTAATTTTGATTTACGCGCAATTGGTAAAAAGTTACAGGGAAATTAAATATTGTAGCAGCATATGTATTAATCCTTTACTCCACCTTGTAAATTTTGTGTTAATGATAATAATTAAATAAAAAGCAGGTGGATAAATATTAGGTCTATGGTAAGAGTTGCCTTGATGGCGGCCATGTTCAAATCCGCCATTTTGAATCGGACAAAAACTTTAAACAAAACGCATAACATTGACACCTTATTAATAGCAAATTTTTCCATAAATCCAACGATATAACCATTTTTCCTTTATCATTAACCAGCAATTTGTTATCGCATAAACAAGTTGCTAATTTAAGGAAAAATGACCAAAGTGGAATTGAGTCATAATTGAACTTGGGTCTTTCTTCCAGAAAAGTCCTCAATTAGTACAATCAATATGTAGTTCAGAAAAGAGTGCGTGACTTGCACAAATGCTCTGCTCACAGTGAGCATACCTGACAAAGGCAATCGAGTTACACTTGACACATTTGTCGTTAACAATTCCGTCAAAGCGGTAGTCGTAAGGAGCGATCCAACGTCCAGGTTCTTCATTCAAATATCCAGCCTGATTGAAAGCGAATCGAATCATATTGCGAAAACGAGGTGCACTGAACTGGTAAATTGTAAACGACTGAAGTTGTATGAACCTATCACGATGCCATATGTTCACGTCACTTTCTGTTACTGCTGTATCAGTAATGAAACGAACAAATGCTTTGTACGGGCGAAAGAAGTGAACATCTTGAGGCTGAATGCCAGTACAACCACTAGGTATTGTCTGTTCACTCTAGGATGGAAGATTGTTTACAAACAACAATTGTAGTGCGAGCCTCAACACCTTGCTTCTCACCCCTACATGGTTAATTCATGATTGCCAGGCACGTGAATCGCCGAACCGAATGTACCTACTTCTGCACAGTCATAGAACAATTATTATTACTACATAAATTGCTGCTTTTGAGATGATAGATATTAACGTTATCACAAATCGAGTTAGTTATTATGTAATACAATCTTACATATAATGCACACTCAATTTTGTACAAGTGTTCTTGTTCGAAAGTGTGCGGAAACTTTGTACGCCTGGCAATATTGGAAGCATATAGTTTGTATTGTAAACAATAAACAGAGAGCGAAGACCGTTAGGTTCGCTGGACAGCATTGTTTTCATGATAAGGCGACAGAAACATATTGTACTGATTGTAAACAGGGGCTGGGAATTTCGATGCGAGTATAGGTGGAAATATTCTTGCCACATTATTGCCTGTTGGTGAAGGTTTGCAATGTTGCAAACTGCCAAGTCTAGAATTTCATACTAATTGAACGAGCTTTGAGAAGGATTAGTATGATGCAATAATTATAAATACTAACAACCATAGAGTTAAGTATTAGGAAATAAAGCATGCTGCTGTAAGAAGAATATAATACACATTGTATTACGTGTTCAAAGTACAGTATAAAGCGAATTTTAACATGTAAACATTTTAAAGCAGTACGCATTTACCCTGTTTGAGTGCCCTTACCAGACACTGTCCAACACAAAAAAAAAAGCATTAAAATAGGTAGATCGAGCGTGGGCATGAACCCAGCTCTGGCTGATATTCCTTATTAAGGTTTTCCTCAGTCCCACGAGGTGAATGCCTAAACGATAGCTTCTGTAAGGCAGAGGCGGATCCAGGACGGACTTCTGGGGGGCGGTGGGTTTTAATACTGCTACTTAGAGCTACTTTTAAGAGTTTCAAACTCCGGGATGTGTTTTATTTAAATATATAAAATAAGAAAGTTTTCTCCGGGGGGGGGGGGCAATCTCCCCGATCGCCCCCTGGATCCGCCACTGCTGTAAGGCCAGAATTGGATAGAACACTGAGGCCCCAGAATTGGCGGGAAATATATTACGCCAGAATATTATGTTGCCAAAATTTCCACAAATATTATGGTGGTGGGTTCCGATATCCCTTTTTCGTTTATATGTGTTTAAATTCATTATGAAGTAAAAGTAGAAGTGTTTCTTTCATTCTCTATCTTTCTTCTTATCTTTCTCATCCTCGCTCTCTTTTCCCCACCTTCTTAAAATTTGAATACATCCTCCTGTAAGTTCGTTTCTCTCCACAGACCAAGGTTTAAAGAGACCAACCTGATATAGTTAACTATTAGCAGAACTATACCAATAAATTCACATTAGAGACAGCGCCGTAACTTAGATTTTTTCTGGGGGGCAAGTATTAATACGTGTATTTGGGCCTCCTAGAAAAAGTTTTTTTTCCCATTCTTGGGCCCTCCTCTTTCTATCTTTCCCTTACTATTTATGTCCCCCCGGAGCCTGTGTGCCCTCCGTTACGGCAAGGTCTGCGGGTCCGTTACTTACACCCCTTGGCCCCTTCCATACATAACAAATTAATTCAGGGGACAATATTGACAAATCTCAAAACTATACGAATAAATGTTATTTCTAGGGCTCCTAATAGTAGACGTTTTTTTACTGAAGTGGGCCCACGACTCACTTTTGTTTTATTTACCTTCTGTGCGCTGCTTTATGTAATGTAGTGAAACTGTTTGATGCTTCATTTATAATTTCATGTTCGTATCGTATATGGATTAAGAAAATTTTGCCTCAAAATGGGCCCCTTCGAACGGCGGGGAACCTCCCTGAGGGGCAGTTGCCCCTCCACTGCCCCACACAAGTTACGGGCCCTGATTAGAGAAGAAGTAAACTGTTTCGAAATTTACGCAACTTGCAAATACCAAACCCTACTAATGCTAAAGTTGATGAGTTAGTGCCACTGTTTCCACTGCGATAAGGGTAAAGAAGGGGTGGGACTGTTAAGATTCGCTAGCCAGGTTTTGTGTCAAAACACAGCGCCAAGCTACAGTAAACGGACAATATCAGTCGCTTGATCAGAGTAACTCCTTCGGGCACACATTGTGACGAAAGAATGTCGTCTTTGTTTGCACTCCACAAATCAAGTAATAGCAAGATTGTCTTTCTATCACGTGGAATGCCTTTCCACATGACTTCCATATAGAAATTCTTAAGATCCTGTTTTGTCATGTTCGCTGTTTTACCAGTAAATGAGATTATATTAGCCGGATCGGTCGGCTTTGATGCAGGGAAACTGCCTTTTGGTTCAGCCACCAGCACATACATGGGACAAAATTTCTTCTGCCATTGACACAATAGGCATTATCATATAGGAATGAGATATTGCACTTACAGATCCAACTGCTTTTTATTTAATTATTATCATTAACACAAAATTTACAAGGTGGGGTAAAGGACTAATACATATGCTGCAACAATATTTAATTTCCCTGTAACTTTTTACCAATTGCGCGTAAATCAAAATTAACGTCACCATTGTTCTTCTGATTAAATTTTCGCCTTAAATCATGTATCACATGACCCTATTCCTATTTTAAAAACTTAACCTTAATTCAAAATGGCGGATTTCAAGATGGCCGCCGTCAGGTACCCTTACTATATGACTTCCCCTTAGTCCTAATATGTACCCGTATATTTGTTATTCACCTTTTGTCGTTACAAGAGGTCTTACAGGGCTTTTACCTCCAACTGTATGAAGACTATTCTGTACTTCCATGTGATGTTCTGGTAGCTGTATCTCCTAAACCCCTGGAGCTTCGCACCTACAACTTCACTGAAATACTGACCACATTTAGTACTACTTTCTCATATGTGTCTCAGTCAGCAACTCGATTCACCCAAACGTAAGGTTTACTTGTGAGTCATTTTTTGATAAAATGGCCCGAAAAGCTCACCTGAATAACAAACTACTCCTCATAGATTGTTTTATGGCCAACGAGTTCCGTTCTATTCAGTGGCGTAACTAAGGGCTTTGGGGGCCACTCCGCAGAAAACGTGGAATGGGGCCCCATCTCTACGTCCTACATCATGATTTGGGGGCCCAGTGATGGCTTGGGGCCCTCCCGCAATGCGGGTTCTGCAGGGCCCTTATTTACGCCCCTAGTCATATTGTCAATTTATTAATAAAATGGACTTGCGAAATATAAACTAAATTTCTGCGATTGTTTCTTTATTTTCTTCAGAAAACTAATTTTTTAAAGAAAAATCGTCGTTCACTAAAGCATCCTTCATTAAATTAAAGCATCATGCTTTTTAATTTATTCTCTTCTTGATAGAAATAAAATAAGAACCCTCAGTAAAAAATTTTATGGAAAATCTAAGTTTGAAATTTGGTGCGGTTACGTTAAACGGTATAACGGCTATCCGAATGACAGTTATTGGCGAGTTTATTGCTAGCCGAGTCATCAAAAATTGAGAGGTACGATGGTTTGTGCCAACGTACCCCTACCAAGGGAAAAAGTTTTGGAGAAGTAACTTATTTTAGGGAAGGAAAATCGTGGTTAGATTTTGGCAGGAGGAGGCTAGTCCATGATAATGGTCCCTTACTATGCTCTCTAACTTTTGGCATTTGACCAACTTTCGCTCCTGATGAATATAATATTGACAAAACTAGAAATTTGGGAGATATTTCTATTTGTGGAAAGTTCGAGGGTGGGCCAAAACGTAATGGTTGAATTCTTGTTGGTAGCTCTTGTTTCTGGAGTATACTGGATATGAACCAGGTGAGTAGTTGCCTAAAAACGTATATAGTGTGTATTATTCCTCCCTGGCAGGATATATTGACACCCTGAGAAGAGGAAGTGGGTACAGAACATTGGTATTATCTCGTAAATATTCGCAACGGTTGATATAATTTTATTTCATGGGTTAAAAGGATATTGGAAACTCTTTAAAAACTTATTTTTGTGGTAATTTACAGTCAGTATAAAACAAACGCCAGTCCTTTTATTTCTTCTTAGATGAATCAACTGCTAGGATTTACTATCGTGGTACATGCAGTTATTCTGTTTAATACAGTCGTGTACGTCACATTACATGTTGGTTTCCCTTTTCAGCTTCATTTATTTGGATTTTCATTTTCAGTTACTAAGCTATATACTATTTATTTATTTTCCTCACGTGTTGCTCTGATACTTTGTGTGAGAATATTAAATCCAATATTACGTACTGTAGATAGTAAATACAAACAGACCCACTGTCTCGTAAAACATTGAAGACCAGGAGCAGCTTCCCAAATATCAGAGGGTGTCAGCTATGTAAGTGCATAGTGGGCATTACGACTTACAGGGTAGTAAGCAAATGTCATATAGATGGGTTTCGACGGTCACAATTGTCATCAGAAACGTACTTGTAGAGGTATGGAGATAGTAACAATCTCACCCTCACAACACTCTAAGCCCGTATTTATGTCTGTAACTGATCTCATCTTAACCAAGATAAACACAGTATAAAATTCATCGCAACACACACCTTGCACAGATGAGAAAAGAAGTTCACAAATCACTAAAGTTATCAGTATCGTTATGGAGATATCGCATGATAACCTCTATTGCAAATTGATACGGGTTTTAGAGATCTTTTTACTGTCGCTCTGATATGATAAGTTTGGGTTTCGATGGTCATGAGGGTACAAGAAAGAGTGGAAGTCCAACTGAATCATCTATTCTCATCAGATTTGACACAATAAATCAGTCAAAAGCGTTCAAGCCAATATATAATGCATTATTACTATTTTGACAATGGAAGCTTTAGTTCCCTTTCTAATTAAGTGTAATATATCTCAGACCGGGCAGTAATACAAAGAACAATGAAGTTGTATGAGACCAATAACATACATCTTTCTAACTATATGAGGATATTAATAGTTTGTTCATGCATTGGAAATAATTGAACTATTTATGGTAACATTCGCTTCGAATTCCCCATTTTTACCATGTAACTATTAAGTCTTGTTATGTTTCAACATAATTTATTGCTAAATTATCTTACCATTTATAACTTATCTGTTTTACAGTTGCAAAATCTGACTGTAGTAGAGAACGTTTTGACACCTATTAAAACCATTAAGGTGAGCGTATATTTATTCTATCAGTACGTTATTTGTGTATATACTTGTAATTATATGAATATTCGTTTTCTGTACATTGTCTAAACACTAATCATATTGAAAAATATAACAATGTTATTACTAAAGTTTTTTATTGTATATTTAAAAGGATTACATCCCAGTGTTGGTAGCTCAGATTTCAATTAACCTAGAGACAGGAGACAAGACGAAAAATATGCAAAATGAAACGTAAAATATTAAAATTAGTTACAAATGTATATTCAGCAAAACTTCGCCTCAAGAGAACGGAAAAGCAATAATTTACTTTTTTTCTTTTTTCTTTTTTTGAGATTGGAAATGTTAATTAGCACGAAGTTCTCTACAGAGTATAATAAGGATCACGCAATGGAACTTCACATAAAAATATTACTCCTAACTTTGCGGTACATTTCTGGTCACTAAAACTGGGACTGCCTTTCAAAAACTAAGTCCAAAAAGTTGAGGTTAGATCCTTAGATTCCTCGGATCTCTTTATAAGAAAAATCTATTTTCCCTCCATTCTGTTACATAAAAACGTGCATATTCTCCAATAGAAGCAGACTGGTAGTATATTGACTCCAAAAAAGTAAAATCTGGCCTATTATACGAGGGCAAGTCAAAAATTATCTACACTTTTCATTCTACAGTTTATTTACATGAAGCTAAGGTTATACTATCCACATCATTTTCCTACATAATCTCCCTCCTTATCAATGCACTTGGCCCAACGGTCAAAGAGTTTACGTATTCCTTCCAAATAAAAGGTTTTCGGTTGGTCGTGAAGCCACTTTTGCACCGCATTTTGCACGTTTAAATCTGAGGCAAATCGGCGACCGAGCTCGTCGCGGAGAATTTGATGGGCAGAGCCATGACTGATGTTCAAAGCAGCTGCCACCTCATCGATAGTGATTCGCCTATTCGCCATCTCTCGAGCTTGCTGTATGTTGCCATCTGTAGTGAAAATTGATGGCCGTCCTGCTCCGACTTCATGCGTTGCACTTGTTTGACCACTTTTAAACTTCTCGAGCCACAAAAACACACTTTTACGTAATAGTACACTTCTCCCATATTGCGATGATAGTCTGCGATGAATGTCTGACCCTTTGACAACCTCCGACCAGAGGAACCGAATCACTGCTTGTTATTCCTCTTTGGGGCAAACTTCTAATGGAGCAGCCATGATATATCTGCAACAGAAGGAAGAAAAATGGAGGAATTAAGGTCACACTTTCACAGCATTACCACAACAGTATAACAATAAAGTATGCGAGGACAGAAGACAAAGTACGCAATGTAAGAAAAGTTATGACAAAACACTAGATAATTTTTGACTCGCCCTCGTATGATAGGAAATTAAAGACTGTGGAAAGTGTAAAAATAAACGGAAAAGATTGATACTCAAGCAATCTTGGCCTAGTCTATAATAAAAGTTTCACATGCTAATGTTTATTTTTGACATGAGGTCGATTCCTAGCTATGGAAGCTTTTTGGTAAATAATAATTTGCATAATATAACAAAGAGCATTCATGTTCGAATGCAAGAAATTTTTAAATATAAATCATATCTGTTTAATATAGTACATTAGAACATATATATTATAAAATCCCAACTCCATCTCTCCTTGGCTCTATCGTTTACCGTGACGTAGGACATCATGTTCGATTCCTGGCGGGAGCTCATGCGGTTCTGATTTCACGTTAAATAGGAACACTAAACAACATGCAGAAGGGTCAAATGTTTACTCTTGAACAGAAACCAATATGAAAAGACGTTCATCCTAGAAAATAATTCGTTAATAATTTGTGCAAGCAAGGGCGTCATTTCTGGAGGGCAGCCCGGACGTTGCCCCTCTCCTATCACCAACTGAGTGTGATATGAATATAGTACATTTTAGTCAGTAGTACGATAATATACTAATAAAGCACGCAAAACTATGTACATCGTAGAGTCTTGTCCCTTCAACCATTCAAAACCTGAAATTAGTACTGCGGCCAAGGGGAATCATTCTGCAAGAAAATAAGTAGTCACTAATTTGTTTCAATACTAACAGTCTCATTTCTGCATATAGGAAGATGCAATAAAGTAAAAAAAAAAAAAAAAGACGGAAATTTGAATATTGTAAAGATTGTCCTCCTTTTCCACTTCAAATATGGATATTTTAAAATGCTGAAACACTTATTTTTAATGAATAGATTGTATACCGAAGAGCATGCCTCCAGCTTAAGGAAATCCCAATATTGCACGCTTTCGGAATAAAGAAAGTGAAATTTTAATATTTTATAAATTTCGTCTTTTCTTCCATAGACAGGCATTTTCGAAAGATATTCCTTTCTTTTAAATTAAAATATTAACATATTGCCTGCCGGACATGAATCCCCAAGATTATGTACAAGGTCGAGTCCTTTTTTAGGTATACAAAACTGTATGGAATAAGTTTACGTGTATCGATTTTATGCATGGCCTTCCAGGGAAGTCACCTTGTGTATCAATTTGATACACATGGCAGCCAATGTGTTAGCTGTGTGAAGTTAGCCCACAAAATCTAGATAAAATTTAGAACTCTATATAGAACGATTGCCCATCGTTTGCCCATGTTTGCCCACCCAAAATGTTTGTTTGCCCACAAATAGAACCTAAGTTATACGTAAAAAACAATTTTAGGGCCAACTTCACACTGGCACAACAAAGTGTGAAAATAAAATATTGCAACATGCAAATCGATTGCCCACGTTTGCCCAACAAAAATTTTTGTTTGCCCACAAACAAACAAAAAGTTATAAACAAAAACTTTTTTACGCCTAATAAAATTTACAAGCAAAATAAAAGATTTGTAAATATTTATATTCTTTCTACATAAAATATTAATTGTTCATATTTCTCTATCAAAACCAACCATTTTGCGCTACATAAACGGAAAATTATGGAGCGGACTATGCATCCAATAATAACAATGACACAATCATATTACTGCATTTGTAGTATGCAAATTGTAAAATTGCGGAATCTAAAATTTTTCTATATGTGTAAATAAAAGAACTATCATTAAACAAACAAAAACATTTGCTGGGTAAACAAAACCATTTGCCGGACAAACTAAAGCAATCGTTGGGCAAGTCAAACAAGGGCATACATAGGGCAATCACAATTTGTGATTAGAAACATAGCCCGCTTGAATTATCACTTGTACTCTCAAAACGTACGAAATTAGGTTCCAGCTTCTTTTCTATCGTTGCGGAAACAAAAACTAATCCTGGGCACACGAAATCAAGTACTGGGCAAACAAGGGCAAACATAAGGCAATCAATATTTGTGATTAGAAACATAGACCGCTTAAATTTTCACATGTAGTCTCGAAAACGTACGATTTAAGGCTTTTCTATCGCTGGGCAAACAAAAGTAATGCTGGGCAAACGAAATCAAGTGCTGGGCAAACAAGGACAAATATAGGGCAATCGATATTTGTGATTAGAAACATAGCCCGCTTAAGTCTAAGAAACGTACGAAATTAGATTCCAGCTTATTTTCTATCGTTGGGCAAACAAAAACCATTGCTGGGCAAACGAAATCAAGTGCTGGGCAAACAAGGGCAAACATAGGGCAATCAATATTTGTGATTAGACACATAGCCCGCTTAAGTCTCAAAAACGTACGAAATTAGGTTCCAGCCTCTTTCCTATCGTTGGGCAAACAAAAACTAATGCTGGGCAAACGAAATCAAGTGCTAGGCAAACAAGGGCAAATATAGGGCAATCGATATTTGTGATTAGAAACATAGCCCGCTTAAATTTTCACATGTAATCTCGAAAACGTACGATTTAATGCTTTTCTATCGCTGGGCAAACAAAAACTAATGCTGAGCAAACGAAATCAAGTGCTGGGCAAACAAGGGCAAACATAGGACAATAAATATTTTTGATTAGAAACATAGACCGCTTAAATCTAAGAAACGTACGAAATTAGATTCCAGCTTATTTTCTATCGTTGGGCAAACAAAAACCATTGCTGGGCAAACGAAATCAAGTGCTGGGGAAACAAGGGCAAACATAGGGCAACCAATATTTGTGATTAGAAACATAGCCAGTTTAAGTCTCAGAAACGTACGAAATTAGGTTCCAGCCTCTTCTCTATCGTTGGGCAAACAAAAACTAATGCTGGGCAAACGAAATCAAGTGCTAGGCAAACAAGGGCAAATATAGGGCAATCAGTATTTGTGATTAGAAACATAGCCCGCTTAAATTTTCACATGTAGTCTCGAAAATGTACGATTTAAGGCTTTTCTATCGCTGGGCAAACAAAAAGTAATGCTGGTCAAACGAAATCAAGTGCTGGGCGAACAAGGGCAAACATAGGGCAATCAATATTTGTGATTAGAAACATAGCCCGCTTAAATTTTCTCATGTCCACCTGTGTACGTTTACGAGTACTTGCTATACATTTTTCTCCGTGCGGTTGTTTCTAATCACAAATATTGATTGCTCTATGTTTGCCCTTGTTTGCCCAGCACTTGACTTCGTTTGCCCAGCATCAGTTTTTGCTTGCTCAGCGATAGAAAAGAAGCTGGAACCTAATTTCGTACGTTTTTGAGACTACATGTGATAATTCAAGCGGGCAATGTTTCTAATCATAAATTGTGATTGCCCTATGTTTGCCCTTGTTTGACTTGCCGAACGATTGCCTTAGTTTGTCCAGCAAATGATTTTTTTTACCCAGCAAATGTTTTTGTTTGTTTAACGATAGTTCTTGTATTTACACATATAGAAAAAAGTTAGATTCCGCAATATTACAATTTGCATACTACAAATTCAGTAATATGATTGTGTCTTTGTTACTATTTGATGCATAGTCTGTTCTATAATTTTTCGTTTATGTAGCGCAAAATGGTTGGTTTTGATAGAGAAATATGAGCAATTAATATTTTATGTAGAAAGAATATAAATATTTACAAATCTTTTATTTTGCTTGTAAAGTCTATTAGACGTAAAAAAGTTTTTGTTTATAACTTTTTGTTTGTTTGTGGGCAAACAAAAATTTTTGTTGGGCAAACGATGGGCAATCGACTTGTATGTTGCAGTATTTTATTTTCACACTTTGTTGTGCCAGTGTGAAGTTGGCCCTAAAATTGTTTTTTACGTATAACTTAGGTTCTATTTGTGGGCAAACAAAAATTTTGGGTGGGCAAACATGGTCAAACGATGTAGCAATCGTTCTATATGGAGTTTTAAATTTTATCTCGATTTTGCGGGCCAACTTCCAACACCTCAATGTGTTAGATATACCGAATTTTACACCTCCAGCTTGATTATGCTTAGATTGATCTTTTTCTGAAGAAAAGAAATGAAATTTAGATGTTACAGAAATGACTTTTTTCCAACCTTAGAAACAGAATTTCTTGAAACACTGAAACAAATATTTCCATACTTTAAATTTTAAAGTATTTACCGAATTTTATACCTTTATGTTAAACGAATCCTTACATTCGTCACTTTCAAAATAAAGGAAACAAAGGAAAATCTGGATATGGAAATTTGGAAAAGAAATGAGATATTCAATGCACAAGGGATTCAACTTCAATTATGGTCATTTTGGAAATACTTCATCTTTAAGATCTCTATCGGAAGCCCTCTTCATTGCCAAAAATATTTATGTCAAGATGCTGAAAAAAAAACTCTTATAATGTAAAAGACAGTGTACACTTTAGCATGTATTTAAACGGAGAGTATGGACTGTTGTTCCTTGCTCACAACTGTAAGTGATTGAACTTAATACCTTGTGCTCTGAACTCCCAAAATCGTACATGACATGCATGTTGTAATCAGTCACAAATTAGTCAGGTTAAGAGTTAACTAACGTAGTTGCAGAATTCTTCCTCAGTTAACTACCGATTGATGTTAGTCAACTATACTTCTCTCCCGTTAGGTAATTATTGTATTGTTAAGACATTTTCCGTCTAAACAAGAGTATCTTCTATACATCAATTTTAAATCGACAGTACTAGATTCTTGACTTCAAAGGAAGTTACTTATTGTTGCAAGAACATCAAATAAGTATACGGAACTAAAGTACTTTATCATTAATGCTTTTGTTTGTACTCTTTTACCTTCCACGTCAAATATAATACCGATTAGAGAATTCATCTTTAGTATAAATTTTCAAGTTCTTACTAACTTTAGGCCACCTGTGTATGTAACATTTTTTTCTTAATATCGATCCATAACCTCTTATCTTCCTTAGTGATATGATTTTTTAAAACAACTTTGCTTTTGAACAAAATAATTGCCTCATGGCTGCGAAATAAAATAATAGGCAATAGAGTTTAGAGATCAAATCATTGAATTTATTAAATTTAACTTGAAAACAAACTTTGACAGTCTGTAACTCAAATTACTACATGATTTATAATTTCTATATTTTTTAGTTGCCAAATATGACTGCAGTAGAGAACGTGGCGCCATCTGTTAAAACTGTGAAGGTAAGTACATCTTATTTATATTAATGTGTTTCGACACGGTCTATATACTAAGGTCTAACGCCATTGATCTATGGTCTAACGCCATGGTATATCGTTTCGTAACATACAGCTTTCATAATATTGTACTAGAATATTCGGAGTTCAGACTCTAATTTATCACTGCAAATAAAACAAGAAACAAGGAACAACGTTGAATGACACTGAAGATGGTCTACTTTATGAGTAGAAATGATTACATCAATATTCGCTACTGTGTCAGTAAAATTAAAATTTTAAACTTTAAATATCGAAAATGGGAATTACCCCTGTCCTAAAAAGTATTAGATTGGTGCGAATATGATGCAAAAGAAAAAAAAAGTTGAAATTAAAATGCTTGATTTATCAATAGGTAGCATCTGCAGCCATATATATAGTGCAAGAGGTATGGTTTCATGCTGCAGCTCAAGGGAAGTGTGCAACGTCCTTTGAGCAACACTTGTGCGTGCTTGTTCTTTTGGGGGATAAAGTGCGGTGAAGTTCATGGAGTTCATTTGTATAATGTTCTACAGTGATGCTATCGGCTCGACTGAGAAATACATCGTATATCAAGCGGATCTTAGATCATCATACCAACAACATCTTATATGGGCTTACAAAACCGTTCTGAATTTTGATCAAGTTCCAACCACTATTCTGATCGCTTATAATAGTCGCATCACATTCACTTTTTATTTGATGTAACAATCCGATATACGATACTCTCTCGATTATTAATTACTCTCAGAAAATTGTACATCACAGGAAGGCGATTCTTGTTGGGTGGTTTTAACTCATGTAGCACTTATGAATTCTGCTTTCTCGCCTTAACAACAGCATGGGCATGGTTAACGACACTAATGTGTTTTATGCGTAAGTAGTACGCAATGGTACGATTTAAAGGTATCCGTTTCCTTTTTTTTTTTTTTTTTTTTTTTTGAAACGCAATTGAACATAATGTTGTAGCGCACACTGGGCTCATTTTGCAGTGATTTAACACCGAGATGAATTGTAACAAAGAAATGTGGTTATCTTTGCAGAATACCTCAGCTTGAATGCATAAATATAAATCGCCTTCAATTACGTGCTCTCCATGATGCATTCTCGCACTACCAGCATATTACCTCCTTACTGTCTGGGTACCCCATCCTGTTTCCTGGAGTTTGTTTTACACGGAGTTTTCGATGTTACACGCGTGAACCTAGTCCATCCTTATGTTGTGTAGCTGAGATGAGTTGATATCAGGAGTCATAGCGAATATTAAGTTCATACTATTCTTAGATGTGGAAAACACAAACGAATGTACATTAAAATGTATATATGAATCAAATTTTCTTTTTGATAATGTTCACCCAAGTTTTAATTGTCCTATGCTCATACGACCTAGCTTTGAACTTAAACACCATATGTAACAATCTGGAGTTTTCTTTTTACATACCCTGTAGTATACAGTGTAAACTAGTATCTAATTATACAAAAGGTAAGCGTCTCAACCAAAATATAACAATTTAGTTTTCTTTGTAACTTCACCGTAAAGGGTTCATCGTTACTGGTTGTACCCAAGTCTAAAAAGGACTTGGAGCATTGCACCTTTAACATGTCATCGAAAACAAATTGCGGAAGTATACCGTTGATGTCGTTCGAGACATAAGCACCGCATGCCTTTACAACTGGAAAAGTTACTTTACCATGATACTCTTTCTGAATAAGTCGAAGATTTGTTTGACTGTTTACTTCGTACTCATTAGGTCACTATTGTTGGAGTTCGAAATAAATAGGCTGAATTAACGTGTATTATTTGCACTCTGTGGTCAGTTAAAATCACCAAGACAATAGCTTTTCATTGGCTATCAGGTAAATTTCTCTCAGTTAACAACAAATGGATATTAATCAGTACACATGTGTCCCGTTTCTCCTCCCTTAGAGTATTGTCAAGTCATAATTCATTAAAACATGCTTCTGTCAATAACAAATCTTTCCACTGAAATTGATGAAGACACTGTTATTTCCCTTGGATTCACGTCTCGCACAATTACACATTAACTTTGCAAGATCATGAAATGAGACTTCAGAAAGCAAAATGGTATTTCATAACTGATATCAGAACATTGTCACTTGTGTGGATACCGAAAGCAGTAAATCATACGCAGTGACAATACTAATCCGTCACTCCCTGTCCTTACCCAGTTCACCTTCATGCCATGTGTATCAAAACTATCGCACAGTTAGTATATTAATACCAAACCCCTTGTTTCCTTTTCATGATGTACTACTTGAAAGCAATGTTGTCATTGAAAATCATTGCTACTTGGGCTGTTAAATATATTTAAATATCAGCTTATTAGTTTGCTGAAGTACGAAACTTACGGTTTAAATGAAATTTCTAGTTTGTGACCCATTGTTATGATCCATACGTTAAAGGAAATGGAAATAAAATAAAATTAAATGATTATAAACTCATTAGTGGAATGAGAATATGGGAGAAAACGGCAGAATCCCGATGAGAACGCACAAACACGATGTTGTCCACCACAAACTTCTGTGTACTGAATCAGGAAAATCTCGCTCCAAATAGAGGTGCTGTATCGCTAAGCACCATGCCCTAATAAAAATCCTATATTCCACAGCTTGTCGTAATTGTCGACTTGTTTGGATAAGTACTTGTCCTTGTTCTCAAAGGTACTGTTCTTTATTATTATTATTTATATTTATCACCTGACATGGTATATCAAGAGAAATATTTCTGGAGATTTCAATTACCAATAGTAATAATTGATTCTTGCAGTCTTGTTCCGTGTGTATTGCTGGCCACACTGAGTTCATTGTTTCTTGCATTGCTATGTCTCACATGGGATTTATGCTAATTGCTTTGCTATGTATTGCATACCTATTGATTTCAGTCAACAAGTTCGAGAATATCTTTTGTGAGAGTATTAAAGGAAATAATTCTAGAATAACCTAATTTTGTCTATATACCACGTACTTGAATCTTTCTGTTCGGAGAATGACTTTCGGTTTGTAGATTCTCATACGTGGGAGGTAAAAGATTATTGTAGAGTGTAGAAGATTCATTAAAGCTACTGGATGATAGAAGGAAAGTGTGTAGTTGAACCTGGTGTAGCATCATCCTCATCTGAACCATCAGTATGAACATATTGTCAATTACTTCTTCATCACAATCAGAGTTGATACCACATCTGTGCTTCTGAAGTGTCTCTAATTGCATTCTAACAGATATCATCAAAATACGGAAACTCAAAACTCAAATTGTCAAGATCACCATTGACAAAGATTCACAACACTCCCATTCGGTGTTTGTACTGTCTTTCTGTCATGAGATATGCAACTCTCTGTGCTGCAATCAAAGAAGATATCCTATACACACGATAAAGTAAAAGTTTAGGATTGCCATGAACAGAGGATCCATCTCTAAGATAGTATATAAAACCAGTTCATGTCACTACTCTTTTTCTTCAGTCTTGCTTCTTTTTTGCTTCCCTTGTCTCTCATCAACAGTCAATCCCACTCAGTATCCTACAACAGAAAATACGAGCTGCACTCCAAAAGTACGTGTCGTTTCGTTCTAATTTCCAAAAATAAGGACATGCAGCCAACTAACCTGTGTCTAGTTCTTTTTTTTTTTTTTTTTTAAAAAAAAAAAAGAACTCCCTCTTTATTGATACACAGTTGTCATCGCCCCGTCCATTTTGTGTACCATATTTCATAGTCACCTTTGAGGATATGTTTCAGATACTGAAAAATACTGTAGCATTTCCCAGGAGCAATCTGCTAGTAAAATGGCGTCCACCAAGAAAATCCTTGAGGATTATAATCAACCAAAAGACTCTGGAATAACTCGGTGAATAGAGTGGCTGTGGCAGTTCAACACTTTGATCAGCTAAGAATGAGGTTACAACATTCATACGACATGTCAGTGCAGTGTCCATGTGCAAGATGAAATTACCAGTTGTATTTTGTGGTCATTTCTAAATCAATTTTCGCAAATATCATGTATTCAAAAGTGTACGAAAATACTCACCTGTAATTGTGTGACCTTACGGTGCAGGGTGGGACAATATCATACCCTTGAAATTCCAGAAGATAGTGTACAGTACCTTCCCTTTGGATGCCACCTGATGGCATTTTTGGGATGGAGTTAATCTGTGTTTTTCCACTGGATCGGCCGTCCTTTTGCTTGTGGCTTGAATAATGAAATCTCTGAATCATACATTGTCACAACACTTCGAAGAAATTGCGTCCCTCTCTTCTGAAGCATTTCAAATTTACAAAACTTGATCGAATCCTTGACTCTTTTTGATCATCTTTAACCATTCGTAAAATCCAGCGAGAAGATATTTTCCTTGGGCCTAGCTCGTTTGTAATTATTGAGTCAACTGCTCCCATCGTTAGCGCCGGTATATCACAAATTTTCTGCTTACTGACATGCCTATCTTCCATGATGAAATTTTCAACACGGGCAATATTAGTGTCAGCTGATACTGTTTCCGGACGTCCAGACATGTGCTCCCCTTTCACACTCGTTCGCCATGCTTTAAACTCACACACCCACTTCCTAGCAGTGTTTTCTGCAAGAACATTATCACAACAGATACCCTGAAATTGATTGTGAATATCGGCTTCACAACGTCCAACTGCAGTGAGTAATTTCACAATTACCCGTTGCCCTTTAACCAAAAATTTCATCTTCCTTGTGGTATGAGAAACACTTCTTACTAGTTCAGAAGACGTGTATGAGAAACACGTATACTCATCTGCTGCCACCAACCAAACAACTGCTTTGAGACGAAAGATGGAAGTCTCCTACGCCGCAGTTGTTTCCCTGAACTTACTAAAAATGTGACCTTTAGAAGAAAAGAGCTTTCGGTGTGCACCGCGTAGATTATGTTATTTTATAGTTTATCGTTTCTATATAAACAATGTTTTCAACCAAACACACAGAAATGAGAAGAAGAAAAATAATAGCTTTCACACTCAGAAAATAATCCTGTACGCAAGGTTGAATTTTAAAAAATAAAATAGATTAATTTTGTTCTTATAGTTAGGTAATATCCTTTACCACACTCTTCAAAAGTATGAAGTGTAAGAAGCATGTACGCTCATATCCAAAATTATTGTCGCATGTCTATAAATATGTTTTTATAAGAATATAATTTGATAACGAATTCGCCCGGTATTGCTTATAATGTTAGTATGTGTATCATCGGCAAAGACATGTATGTGGCAAATTTCATGTCAAAAGACCAATAAATAAGAACAATAAAACGAAAATAAAACTTCCTTGTCCATTTACCAACATTTTCTTTCACTCATTCTAATTTTGGTGTTTATAATTCTTTCCCTATGAAATTTACCACAAATATAAATTTTCAGATTATACACATAGTATCAGTATTAAAAGTACCTGCAAAATCATTATCAAATTATATTCTTACAAGAAGACAGTTATAGATATGCGACAATCATTTTGGACATGAGTGTACTAACAACAGGAATGTACTTTCATACTAAGAAAATGGATAACAATAATATATTCATGCATTAAGTCGGAGGTAATTGCTAAACCAAGAGAAGGATTTTTTTATTGAACACAATGTTTTACTTAAACTTATAACTTTACATTTAACTGTTAAGTACTTTTTGTCTTTTCGAAGATTTATCTTTATCCATGAAATTTTATATAATTTACGATCCATGTGTTTACAGATTCACAATGTAACTACAACAGAGAGCGTGTTGCTATAGGTTAAGGCTGTTAAGGCAAATATGTGTTAATTTCATGTGTATGTTTCTTCTAAGAATAATTGTGTGTATTATTTCACCTATACATCTTTCTGTTCTCGATTTTATGCATATATAAAATTAAATAGGTATTACTTTAATTAACATAACAATTTTTATTTGTCTTCTCGTACAGGATCCTGCAGAACTGAAAGAAAATTGACAGTCGACAGACTGTATGAGTCAGAACTTGTAAACATCTTTAATAATCTATACTAATGTTTGTTTTCCGTATTTTATTTAGCGAAGATTTAAGATATAGAATAAATTATGTTACTACAATTTGTATTGGTGAACACACACCTTCAAATAAATGAATCATTTCATTTTGCTGTTCCATTTTATTTTAATTGGTGAATGAACCTAAAATATAAGCCTGGAGATGTTTACGTAGTTTAAAATAATTATAGGATGTGCTAAAAATAATTTATGGTTTACCTCAAAAGCATACCATAATGTAACTAATATACTGTATTACGAATGAGGATCAAAAACTAAGATTACAAGGCCGATATTTCTGGAGTTTCGCCTGCTATAGAGGAACGACGAGTGTGTGGTAATTTTAATACATGAAGTTGGCAACTGTGCAGAATTTCAGCCACCCGCCACCTACAGCGCTAGTTAGAGGTAAACACAAATGACGACTCGTTCCAAAAACTGCTCTCGCGAAGAAGTACATCCAGTTATTCGATTTCTGTGGGGGAAACATATAACCACGGCTGAAATTTGCCGACAACTGGTAGAGGTTTACGCAGAGACTGTAGTAGCTTGTCAGAGTGTCTCAGAATTTTCTCGAAAGTTTGCGACTTGTAGAGAAAACGTCACTGAAGAGGAGCCCAGAAGACTACCACGCTGCTGAAGCAGTTTTTCTAGGACCAGAGATGGCGTGGGTCAATGAAAACTTGACCCACGACCCACTGACACGCCACTCATCATGACCCACCCAACTCATTCTGACCCACGACCCACCATGCCTCACTATCCACCGTGATGCACTCAGACCCACCACCCAGCGTGACCCACCACCCACTATGACCCACTCCGACCCACCACCCACCATGAACCACTGACCCACCAAAACGCATCGTCATCAACTCTGACACCTGATCCACGGTCTCTTCTCTACTGACTAAAGAGTTTACACTTGTAACAAAACCAGGTTGTGAAATTGTAGCTAATCGATCAATCGCTCCGCTCTGTTACAATAACGGTGGATCTGACCTTTACGATATAAAATGGTAAAGTGTTTGTCGTGAGTGAAAAATAGAGAGAATTCATGAGTTTACAGCAAGGGAAATTTGGGACAAGAGATTAAAGATGATATTCCTGCAAGCTCATGTATCACGATTGTTTCATTCAATAGACATAGGACACTTTTCTATGATGGCTTTTCTACATGTTTTCTCACAAAGGGGATTTTTTTTGCAATCTATATGACCGCTAGCAGCTTCAATCTTGGCCTTACCCGCCAGCGTTTGCATTTTCGAGACACGAGACAAGACGAGACATTTCACGAGAAGTCCCGTCTCGTCTTGTTCCGAGACGAGACAAGTAGTCTGTCTCGTCTCGTGCCTCGTTTAAAAGGATTCTGCCTCGTCTCGTTTACGTTTATGAGACGAGACATGTTATGCTGCAACACTACATGTTATGCTGCAGTTACTTCTAAAACGTTCATTTTTAAATGAAATATATAAGTTTAATGTCCCACGTTTAAGCCCTTTAGTCTAAGGGGACGGATGATTAAAGCAAGTGAATGATGATGGAATAATTGGTGGCATGATCATGTGGGATTGAACGGAAGTACCCCGATAAAACTCACGCTCACAGTGTTGTCCACCACAACTTACTTGCCCAGGAATTGCACCAGAGACTCCACGCAACAGACATGAGGTCTCTCTACTACTGAGTCACCGTGCCCTCTGAATCACTTATTTGTGAAACAGGAAAAAAAAAACAGAAGTATTTTCCGGAAACCCCGTCCGTAGGAAAATAAATTGTTTCGGCCCTATATCAGGGTTGTTGATGAAATATGAATACAATCATATAGGTCATATTTTAAAAAATGTGTTGAAAAGAAAAAAAGGCTTTTAAAAAACTCATTCACAAGAGTAAACTACCCCTTGTTGATATTTTAAGGACAAATGAATTATGGCATATTATCAAGCTATTTTAGAAACAATTGTTTCTAAAAATATTTTTTAAAAATTGACGCAAGTAGCTTTTTAGAAAATTGTCCGAAAACAGCTCACCACCAGGATCAAACTATCCCTTTAGGATTTTTCAAGAGAAACGACTTGTATCATAATATAGGGCTGTTAATGAAATATTATTGATGTATGGAGTATAAAGAAAATCGTAAGAGCCGTTTCCGAGAAAGTAGCAACTTAGCAATGTTTGATTTTCGTCTTCAATAATCCTTATTTAAATGGGTAGAAAGAAAATTCGAAACCTTCTAGATTCATATAAAATTTTTAGTTCAAAATTTGTTGCAGATACATCGAATGGTATGGCTTCTAGGCAAATGTACAGTACATTCACTGGAAGTAATGAACGTACGTACGAACGGACAGAAATTCAAAAATTCTTTTTCGGCATGTAGAGGTCATGAAACATGTAAATCCGTTGAAATCTCGAATGCGATTTTTTCACGATTACCATACTTCCTCTTCTCCTATCGTCACTCGAAAGTAAAAGGAAAACAAATCTTTATGGAATGGATTTCTTGAAATCATTCAGTGGCCTACACAAGAGAAGTTACAGGAGTTAACCTTCTCTCTTTGTTGTGCAAAATATTATGGAAAAATAAATATTTACTATATTAATATATACACAAAAATTACACGTGTCCTGAAATGGTATGATATTGAACGATTAAACCTCCTTCTTAATGAAATTCTGCGTACGATACTGCTTTGCATTAAAATATGCTTCAAAATCACACGTAAAACTTCATCATTTAAACCGATATCTACTTTGTGTTAAGGGCTCCACTTAGTTTAGTTCCATTGTTTTAACCAATATGAACTTAAACTTACGTGCATATCAATTTAGAAATGAGAACGCTTTTTTAAGAATCTTATACCTCCAATGAAAGACTATGTTGCATGATAGAACGTCCGATACTATTCGATGATTTAAAGTTTTTCTTGAAACACTTTTTTACTCTATGTAATAAGTTTCGGAAATGTATATAAGAAAAATAAACTTGAAAAATACGTAAATTCAGAACCATTATCATTAATTGTAAAATACTCTCCCGATTTTGAATAAGGAATAGATTGAAATTTTTAAAGCACATTTTCTTACAAGAGAAAACAAATAAAAACAGGATCCGACATAGCAAGCATTTGTTATTAACCATCTGTGTTACAGTTTCAGAAATAGTATATCATTTCGTTCACCAGTAAATCTCTGATGAAGGCAATAATATATTGCAGAAAATAACACACATTAGTGGTAGTGTTTGGTTTGGTCAGATTTTATTTTTACTTAAGTTGTAGTTAGTTCCAAAGCAACAATAAGCAGCATGCAACACCAGGTTAGAAATTACCAATACATCTAGAAAAAATTACTAATTTAAACACAGTACTATTCTGTGTAAGTTACTAAACCATCTATTATATTTGACCTATATTTTTAGTACTTTTCTAGTAAAATATATCTAAGAGAGCATCCTATTCTCTACTTCACACATCGTTCCTTTCTTTTAGCTCTAAATTTCTCGTTTAAAAACATTTAGAATGCATATTATATTTATATGTTATGTGCTACATGGAGAGGAGAAAATAAGCAAATATTAAAATAATAAAAATAAAACAATATCAATGTCCTAAATTCTTGTTTAAGGCTTTTTTTTTTACTCCTTTTCCTTTCTAACTTGATCAGAATCAACAATAATTGGATATAAACAGTAACTAATAATTGTTTTACGGAAAAACATGCGAAAGACAGAAATTCTACAAACTACTGAGGAAGTGATGAGGAATGCCTCGAAACCTTTTACTGATTAAGTCTTTTAGATGTTTGTAGATACTCTTCCCATCGTATGAATCAGTAATTAATTATAGCATTTGTTTGGCAGAGGATGTTGTTCTACTGTTTCTTCACAGAGCCATATTGGCAATGTTACCAAATGCGAGTATTTTAGAAATTAAATTTGCTTAATTATGCAAACGTTTCTTATTTTTTTTTTATTTTCTAGTTAAATGGAATTATCGTATGCGTTCTGCCATCGTCTGAAGGTCCTTAACCTCAAATGAAGAAGCTTCTGTGCACTATGGTCCTCAGCAAAACTTCTTCCTCTGACCATAAAAATTATAAGTTTTAATACTACTTATTAATTGAAACTTTATCTTCATTCCTCTTTTTCTTTCAGCATGCCTTTCTACAACTTCTCTCTTACAACTTAGAACTCATATTCACCAGCATACAACATGTTTCCATACATTATCCTAACATGTACCTTTAACCTTTGTTTGGTAAAATACAACGAAGAAAAGTCAAATGCAACGTGGAAATGAAGCAGACAGTACAGTTCCCAAAGTGACGAAGTAAACTCTAGTCTTATTTATTCATATGCTTTCAGAAGCCACCAGAAACCTTAGACGTGTACTCAAATCATTAGTCCATATTTCTAGAATATAAAATAAAAGAAAGTCAGGACACCCTGTGCTAATACGTCAGCAGCGTAAATAATTTGTTAATTATATACTAGGTTGAATGACTGACTGTGAGTAGATAATGCCAAACAGTAATGTATTCCTGAGATACAGTGGAAGTTTAATTTCTTTTTAGATCACCAAAATGATATTATGTTACGTTTTAGAATGAAACCGGAACATTTGTGACCAAGAACAATTATAATTTGGAACAGGGAGACAGATCATGTAAACTCGTGAGTGTCCCAGCTAAACCGGGACAGCGCGAAGCCCTATCTTTAATGCGAGCCTAAAATTACTTTGTATGTTAAAAAAAAAAAAAAAAAAAAAACTTGCATACATTATACGCATTACCTTCAATCTTTTATCCGCATTGGACCCACAACCTAACGATGATATTCCAACCGCATTAGCTCCTACCGGAAATTGAACCGACTCTCGTGTATTAATGGTAAAACTATAGTCACCAGGAATCTTCCATAACTAAGTGATTCCAGTTAATACAATGTACTAGAAAATATTCAAAACCCTTTATATTTCTGTGACAAAAAACTAAAATTCTTTAGCCTGTAACTGAAACTATTAAAATTCAGTATATTTAGCCAGTAAACATGAAATTCAATACCATACAGGAAACATTAACAGCACAAACCTTGCTATTCAAACCTTCAGTAATTGAGTCACTTACTGGTACTTATGCTTTCATTCTTTTCTTTTTTCCCTTTTTTTTTAATTTAGATTTCTTTTCGGTTTCAAACGAAGTATGGTGTACTACATACTAATCAGACTTTAGTTAGAAATAGTCTAATTTAATTAATTGGTTTCTCATACATAATTGTGAGAAAGAAAGGGGTTGATTTTTTACGCAGTTGGTCCTTGTGCCAATGTGTTATTTACAACGTATGTGACACGCATGGTTCACTTTGCGTTCAAAAATAATTTCAAGAAAATACTACAACAATTTTACAAATGATATATCATAAAATTTTATTCATTCCGAGGATATACCATGATGCTGTGAACGACTTCTTAATAGCAACATGTTAAAATTTTATCAAATATTGTGCTATCAGTTGTTACTTGACAGCAAAGGTTGGTATTGTGCTCTCGTAAAACTCTAGACCACCATACTATTCCTACTTGTGGCATACGCAAGCAGGATAGTGATTTACATGCTAATTCTACTTACGTTATGCCATTTTTTGTATTAAGATTTGTTGTTTATTTTTCTTTGTTTGCATTACTTGTAAAGTGCTAGTGAAACTTTACTTCTTACACACTTACCTTGTTTCTGAAATATTGAGGTTTCATCTGTGTAATTTCAAATTTGTGACCTTGAAATTCTCAAGCCGCACCATTGGTTTGCTGACTTTCTCTGATGAGTTAAGTGCTTTCGTGACTTCCGCTTTCAAGCTAAGTTCAATCATCTAAAATTCACATCTTCGGTTCCAACCAATACGTCTGCTAAGCAAAGAAAGCATAGGCCAGTGATGTTTTACTTTATTTTTATTTTCATGTGAATACATTTCACTCCCTTACTTACTGTTGATCTATTTCATTTTAAATTTTCATTATCAGGATGTCAAACAAATATTTCAATTCTTTTTTCGTTGTGTACGTCGATGCAAAATAACCATTGTAAGTTCCGTGTGCAGCACATGACTTTGGAACTCAGCTGAAACAAATGTACAACAAATACTGACGGAAATGCGTAATGCTTAGCATGCCCATTCTTGTTTAGAGTCGTCACTGAAAACATATTCAACTTTGGACAAATTAATCAATTTGTACACAATTTAGAGGAGAATAAAAATAATTTGAATAAGTCTTCAGGGGCTATCAGCCAGGTGAAGATATAGACATCCGTCGTTTTGAACGCAGACATCTCGCATTCATCTTCCGGGATTGTAATGAACGGAAGATCCCGGAAGAGAATTACAATCGCGGATGATGAATGCAATGTTTGCATCCGAAACGCCCCATGCCAATATCTTCACCTGGCTGGTAGCCCCAGAAGATTCATTAAAATCACGTCGCCAGGAAAAATTCCAGTCTTTCTTCAAAAATAATTTGATTAGTAACGGTCAAATAGGAGCATTTTATCTGCAGTTACGATTGCAGATAAACGTCAAAGTATACAGTTCTTCTACCAAATGTACAAAGGATTCTTACTACTCACGTGTTTGTGTGCAAATATTAAAGACAAAGTGAGCGCATTTGACAGGTAAGAACGCATTTGCTTTTATTCTACTGTAAACTGTGCAGTAATTTATTCCTTCATTCTAAGGAGAGAAAAAAGTAGTTGAATGCATTTTCTGTGGTGACTGTGCAAAAAGATCCCATGCATATATATAGATCACAACACATTAGAGAAAATGAACTAATCAGTGGTTCAGCTAAAGAATAATCAAACTCCAAAGTAAATTAAAGCGACTTCATCGCTGAAACTTAGGTGCTCTAACTCTCAATGTTGGTTGCCTGCCTCCATTTTCTGTTGTTCCATTTGACTCCAACACTCCGGAACGGGTTCACGGAGAGATTTCTTATCCGATCGTACAAATGAAATGAATGAAATATGTGAGTTTTACGCCCCACAATTATGCCGGCCAAGCTAAAGGAGACGGTGATTATGAAAAATGAATGAAATGGTGGAATGAAAAAAGTGTGAGAAAACGGGAGAACTCCGAGGAAACCCACGCACACGGTATATGTCCACCACAAAGTTCACTTCACGGAAGCAGGGTTTGAACCCGAGACCCCATGCACCACAGGTGAGTGCTTTACTACTGAGCCACCGCGACCCCATTCGATCGTACAATTCAGAAGTGTATTGCTGCTACTACTTTCCAGCGTTGTATTGTTATTTGTTTCATATACTTTACCTTGAGTTAATCCTCTTTCATTTCCGTCGTTTACTCGTAACTGTTAATCACAAATAATTCTCGTTTTCATGCTTTCATTGCTCTTGAATAGATAGTATTCATCTGCATTGTATTATTGCGGAAAATTACTACTAGCCAACTTTTAAGTGTAGCAAATTACGCACTACTCAGAAGTAACGAAAATAATGAATCCTTACCTTTTCATGTTTCCAGCCAGCACTATAAACAACATCCTATTACAATATTATGTAAATAAACTTTTAGACGGGTGACTGGGGGCTAAGGTCCCTATCAAATACAAGTCCTTGGGACATCAGAAATAAAACGTACGAAAATACTTCTTTCTGTACTAGATTGACTTATGAACTTCTCTTAGCAGGATTTTCACTCTGACTGCCTTAGAAAGGGTTTCTTAAGGGAGACGTTGCATTAATGGGTGCAGATTGACATTAGGAGGGCTAAGAATAACTATAATGCAAATAAACTAATGCACATATGTCATAAAACTTACTGTGCATAAAAATGAATTGTCAAAAAAAAAAAAAAAAAAACAATTTTTTCCGGGTGCCTATTAGAAATCATGAATACTATCCAAAAGCGTCAGGACAGGAACACAGCAGGGGGAAATGAAATGAAATCTTGAAGTTTTACCTCCTACAGTAATGCAGGCTAGGCTAAAGGAGACGATGATGGTGAGAAATGAATGAAATGGTAGAATAAAAATGTGGGAAGAAACGGGAGAACCCCGCGAAAATCAACGCACACTGTGATGGTTCACTACAAAGCTCATTTGGCGCGAGTTTGAATCGAACCAAGGACCCTATGCACCAGAGATGAACGCTCTACCCCTGAGCCACCGCGATCCCGCGCAGCAGGGCTTCGACCGGTAGCGAGGGAATGCATCCATAGGACGCAGGCTCGTCAGCGACGGTGGCTGTAAGCATAAAAGAGAATAGTTAAAAAAAAATAGAGTTTATATGGCATAAAGCACATGACTTATGTATAGCAGAGCTTTGCGATACTTCTATGATCACTTGTACACTGCCTTCGCATAGTACTTCAATTTATGATGTTTTCTTATTGAGTACTATGTGGTACAATGCACACTTTGCATTTCGTATTTTTACTTTGTTTCATATGTAAGAGGAAAGATCCCGATATATTTTGATTACTTATACATTGCTAAACCAACTAATATATATCTGCCGTGTATTTTACAATTTATTGCTGCATAAAATGAGATACGGTAGCACTCAAAATTTTGTCCCATTTTACCACATTTGGTTCAGATGCAACTTCCCTCTTATTAATTATCAGCACTACACTTTTCCATTTACCTTCACTATTACAACATATAGTTACGTCCTAGATTAGTTAATATGACAATGGGCATGAAACACTGCCACTTTATACGCTCTTCCCAGTTTACCTAATAACGCATCTATTCGCGAAAACATATACAGTAATCTAGAATTTAACTTCTTTTTTCTCCCTAAATAATCACCACACATTATCTTCATTACCTTTTTTCTTACTCTCATGCTGGCATTTCCTCTGATTCTGTTCATTTCTCCGTAAATTTTGTATTTCGGGGATGCCGTTTACGACAGTTAACTCAAAAAATGTATAATATAGGAAGTATTGACATGTAAATCACCATAGTGGAGAAACGTCATATTGTACAACGTATCCGAAAGTACTATAAATAATAGCGACTGCAAAAAATAACGCCCATCACTTGCAACTTTGGTGGTGCAAGTCTTTGTGTTGTTCGCTTGCCTCCACTTTCAGTTGCTTCATTTGACTCCAACACTCCGCATTTATAGCGGGAGTGAAAAATGGTAAATTTGGGGAGATTGCAATCAAGTACTTGTAGGAGGAGCACCTCTAGTACACTTGTTAATCAAATAACATTTCAAAGTTAAATGAATTGAAAAAAAAAACCGTTGTATAAACTGTTGTCCAATGCATGTTATGAGAGTTTTTCGTAACTCACAGGTACAAAAGTTACTATGTAAGAAATCAGCCTCTATGTTTTATCAGAATGGTGTGTTTGTAAGGATTAAGTGGTGTATCGCCGGAACAATTTTAGGAAATTTACCGACTGAATTGCAAAATTTATTTTCCTTTCTGAGGAAGAGTGCGTGAAAGTCAGGTGAGAGAAACAGTTGAAGTTAAGATAGTGGTTGTTATTGTTGGTTGTTTTGAAGGAACTATTTGGCGGAGAGGTACACTTGTTATTATTTACTGGCTGGAAAGACAGTGTGAAAATGACGCGTATATATCAAGCTTGTGACATATCGTGTTTAACCTATCCAATCTAACCTGCTAGATGGCCACTACGGTGGTGTATTTCTGCAAGGTGTACAGAAGCTGTATTTTATATTTACAAATGGAGCGTTACTAGTTTGAAACTATGGCAAGTGCTATTGAAATCGTATCATTGTAAAAAAAAAAAAAAAAAAAAAAAAAAAAAAAAAAAAAAAAAAAAAAGTTTTCATTACACTCGCTTACGCGCGTACATACCGTCGCTGGCGCACCTTCTCCCTTCGGACATATCCATGCGCTATTGCGCGAGCAAATCAGCTTCGCCCTCCCCTGATTCGGTTAAATAGTTAGTTGGCTTTTTAGGACCAACCCAGCACAGGTTAGTTCGTGATTTTTGTACTGTAGTTTTCATGCCATACATCTGGACACCGTATTTATACGCAAATAATAATAGGCCTATTCTATTCCAAATTGTAAATGACTCTGCTCTGAAGGTGGCTGACTTGTAACTGTACCTAACCTAACCTATTGTAACGTAACCTCACGTAACGTGATCTAATTTAACCAGGTGAAACCAAATATAGTACATTTTGCTACTTTTTCCAATTTTCATGTGCTCCTACGATACAGTACAAATAAAGATCGTAATTCATTATTAGTTATATTAGACTACTAGTAGTTAAAGTGTGCTTAATGACTCGTATAACATACTTCGTTTAAAACAGAACACTTTTATTTTCGTAAACAGAAAACTAAACAACATATTAACAAACACAGCCATCGAAATATTCTGAGGAAACAAAGATGTTGATTTCTTATATACTTGCCCTTGTACCAATATCACTTTGTACAACGGTACAACAATAAGAAGCTTTGCTTATTTTGAACTGAGAAAAATAAACATATAGGAAAAGGTATGCTATTTTTACAACTCACATAAATTAGGAATGTTAATTACTCAAATAATGTTTAATAACAATATTAATAGCTTCATTTTAACCGCATTAGAATTATGTCAAATGTTCTGCTGCCTATTGTTGCACAAATTAATTTGGGTATTGTGCACATCGTAAAAATCTAGGCCACCACATTATGGCTTCAAATAATAGCATTTCCTGACTTTAATGCACTGAATACTCATTTAAGGGGTTTTACTCTTTTCCATCCTTCACCGTACAGAGTCAAAATAGGCCAAAATGTAGGCTATAAATAGAATAGTAAATACTCCAACCAAATTAATATGTATAAATATGTAATGTTTCCTTACGAAAAGAACTCCGAAATGAACTTTCAACCTTTGACTAGAAAAAAAAATATTGTTCATATTACAATCCACAATGCAACACAGTTGTATTTACTTAAACTTACCATATTTAATTAGGAAAGTCAAATTTCTTACTCACTAAGAGTACCTACGTTCCTATTAGATCAGCATTTGTTACAATTAAATTAATAATTACTCAATAGAGTAGCGCTAAAAATAATATTCATTTCAAATTATCAGTAAATTAGTTGCACTAGTAAACTAATTGTACAGTGTTTCGTTCCGTGGCGTACAGAGAGTGGGTTTTCGTGTTTTAATCTATCTCTTTAAGAATAAATTATGAAAAAAAAAATAATAAACTACCAGGCTCGCCTCTTGAGTCTAGCCTAGCAGTGCTGGGACAATTGAAACAAAACTTGCAGGATCCATAGCTCTTCAACCTATAATTATATTAGAAACCCAATAAAAACATCAATTCCTATTTTTACATACACAAGGGAACAGTCTGTACCCTTTAAACAATTTTCCGAATGAGGTAAAGTTTGCAAAATTTAATCTCAGTAAAGTCCTGAGAAATTTAATATATATATATATATATATATATTTTAAAATTTTCTTCACCGTATTTTGCAGGAGCAGAAGAGGGGCATATTCCGAGAGAAAGTCCAGAGGTAGATCTCTCCCGGGGCCGGGGGGCCTAGCCCCTCATTTATTTGAGTGACAAAAATAATTGAAACTATTATTCATATGTATTTGAAACTTCATAGTAAACTCATGATATACCTATCATAGTCTGGGTTCTGGTTGCCCTCAGTTTTTCCTTCTAGACCCACCTCTGATAAACCCTTAAAATGCTATGGTATGAGACCTGGATCCAGATAAGTACTGGAACGAAACTTACAGGATCTATAACTTTTGTCCTACGATTAAAAATGAAATGAACTACTTTTTTATATTTACATATTCAAATGGAGATAGGGAGCACGCCCCTCAAAAATTTTCTGAGTCCAACATAATTTGCGAAATTTAATCTCTTTGACCTTAGGAGAAAAGAAATTTCCCTCTACTTATTCGGCGGAAACAGATAATACATATTCTTGCATAAAATACTATTGTTCGGCTCTTGCGTCTATCCTATCAAGACTGAGATTATTTGGACAAAAATTGCTGCTCGCCAAACAATTAAAAACAAAAAAAAAATGTAACATCTATTTACACATACAAGGGGAGACAGAGGGGTACTCAATAAAATTTTCTGAATGAGACGAAAGTTGAATAAGTTAATCTCTCTGAGATCCTGAGAATAAAAAATATGATTTCTAAACTTATCCTTCTTAGTTTGGCGGAAACGGAGACGGAATATTGTTCCTTGTAAAACGACCAGCTCGAAAATCTACTCTGTCCCAGTGTCAATATCCAGAATATCAAGGGCCATTACAACAGTTGTAAGCCAACTTATTTCAGAAGAGAATAAAACAGATAATGATACCTATCGCAACCTATAAATGTAGTGTATGCATGCAAGCAGAACTGGATGCAACGTTCTACTGACAAGTCAACAGAAATGAACTCTGGCGGTTTTCTAGCTGTCACTAATTATTACAAGAGAAGTTACAGGAGTTAACCTTCTCTCTTTGTTGTGCAAAATATTATGGAAAAATAAATATTTACTATATTAATATATACACAAAAATCACACGTGTCCTGAAATGGTATGATATTGAACGATTAAACCTCCTTCTTAATGAAATTCTGCGTACGATACTGCTTTGCGTTAAAATGTGCTTCAAAATCACACGTAAAACTTCATCATTTAAACCGATATCTACTTTGTGTTAAGGGCTCCACTTAGTTTAGTTCCATTGTTTTAACCAATATGAACTTAAACTTACGTGCATATCAATTTAGAAATGAGAACGCTTTTTTAAGAATCTTATACCTCCAATGAAAGACTATGTTGCATGATAGAACGTCCGATACTATTCGATGATTTAAAGTTTTTCTTGAAACACTTTTTTACTCTATGTAATAAGTTTCGGAAATGTATATAAGAAAAAGAAACTTGAAAAATACGTAAATTCAGAACCATTATCATTAATTGTAAAATACTCTCCCGATTTTGAGTAAGGAATAGATTGAAATTTTTAAAGCCAGTGGTGCCCATCCCCCCTCAATTGTCTATCCGCAGGTGCTCTTCCATGAAAAAAAAATCTTTTCGATTAATTTTTACACACCTTCAAACATATTTATATAGATTTTTAACCCCCCCCCCAAATATTTCAATGACGCAGTTTGCGTCATAGCCCCCCTTGTGGGCACCCCTGTTAAAGCACATTTTCTTACAAGAGAAAACAAATAAAAACAGGATCCGACATAGCAAGCATTTGTTATTAACCATCTGTGTTACAGTTTCAGAAATAGTATATCATTTCGTTCACCAGTAAATCTCTCATGAAGGCAATAATATATTGCAGAAAATAACACACATTAGTGATAGTGTTTGGTTTGGTCAGATTTTATTTTTACTTAAGTTGTAGTTAGTTCCAAAGCAACAATAAGCAGCATGCAACACCAGGTTAGAAATTACCAATACATCTAGAAAAAATTACTAATTTAAACACAGTACTATTCTGTGTAAGTTACTAAGCCATCTATTATATTTGACCTATATTTTTAGTACTTTTCTAGTAAAATATATCTAAGAGAGCATCCTATTCTGTACTTCACACATCGTTCCTTTCTTTTAGCTCTAAATTTCTCGTTTAAAAACATTTAGAATGCATATTATATTTATATGTTATGTGCTACATGGAGAGGAGAAAATAAGCAAATATTAAAATAATAAAAATAAAACAATATCAATGTCCTAAATTCTTGTTTAAGGCTTTTTTTTTTTTACTCCTTTTCCTTTCTAACTTGATCAGAATCAACAATAATTGGATATAAACAGTAACTAATAATTGTTTTACGGAAAAACATGCGAAAGACAGAAATTCTACAAACTACTGAGGAAGTGATGAGGAATGCCTCGAAACCTTTTACTGATTAAGTCTTTTAGATGTTTGTAGATACTCTTCCCATCGTATGAATCAGTAATTAATTATAGCATTTGTTTGGCAGAGGATGTTGTTCTACTGTTTCTTCACAGAGCCATATTGGCAATGTTACCAAATGCGAGTATTTTAGAAATTAAATTTGCTTAATTATGCAAACGTTTCTTATTTTTTTTTTATTTTCTAGTTAAATGGAATTATCGTATGCGTTCTGCCATCGTCTGAAGGTCCTTAACCTCAAATGAAGAAGCTTCTGTGCACTATGGTCCTCAGCAAAACTTCTTCCTCTGACCATAAAAATTATAAGTTTTAATACTACTTATTAATTGAAACTTTATCTTCATTCCTCTTTTTCTTTCAGCATGCCTTTCTACAACTTCTCTCTTACAACTTAGAACTCATATTCACCAGCATACAACATGTTTCCATACATTATCCTAACATGTACCTTTAACCTTTGTTTGGTAAAATACAACGAAGAAAAGTCAAATGCAACGTGGAAATGAAGCAGACAGTACAGTTCCCAAAGTGACAAAGTAAACTCTAGTCTTATTTATTCATATGCTTTCAGAAGCCACCAGAAACCTTAGACGTGTACTCAAATCATTAGTCCATATTTCTACAATATAAAATAAAAGAAAGTCAGGACACCCTGTGCTAATACGTCAGCAGCGTAAATAATTTGTTAATTATATACTAGGTTGAATGACTGACTGTGAGTAGATAATGCCAAACAGTAATGTATTCCTGAGATACAGTGGAAGTTTAATTTCTTTTTAGATCACCAAAATGATATTATGTTACGTTTTAGAATGAAACCGGAACATTTGTGACCAAGAACAATTATAATTTGGAACAGGGAGACAGATCATGTAAACTCGCGAGTGTCCCAGCTAAACCGGGACAGCGCGAAGCCCTATCTTTAATGCGAGCCTAAAATTACTTTGTATGTTAAAAAAAAAAAAAAAAAAAAAAAAAAAAAAAAAAAAAAAAAAACTTGCATACATTATACGCATTACCTTCAATCTTTTATCCGCATTGGACCCACAACCTAACAATGAGATTCCAACCGCATTAGCTCCTACCGGAAATTGAACCGAGTCTCGTGTATTAATGGTAAAACTATAGTCACCAGGAATCTCCCATAACTAAGTGATTCCAGTTAACACAATGTACTAGAAAATATTCAAAACCCTTTATATTTCTGTGACAAAAAACTAAAATTCTTTAGCCTGTAACTGAAACTATTAAAATTCAGTATATTTAGCCAGTAAACATGAAATTCAATACCATACAGGAAACATTAACAGCACAAACCTTGCTATTCAAACCTTCAGTAATTGAGTCACTTACTGGTACTTATGCTTTCATTCTTTTCTTTTTTCCCTTTTTTTTTAATTTAGATTTCTTTTCGGTTTCAAACGAAGTATGGTGTACTACATACTAATCAGACTTTAGTTAGAAATAGTCTAATTTAATTAATTGGTTTCTCATACATAATTGTGAGAAAGAAAGGGGTTGATTTTTTACGCAGTTGGTCCTTGTGCCAATGTGTTATTTACAACGTATGTGACACGCATGGTTCACTTTGCGTTCAAAAATAATTTCAAGAAAATACTACAACAATTTTACAAATGATATATCATAAAATTTTATTCATTCCGAGGATATACCATGATGCTGTGAACGACTTCTTAATAGCAACATGTTAAAATTTTATCAAATATTGTGCTATCAGTTGTTACTTGACAGCAAAGGTTGGTATTGTGCTCTCGTAAAACTCTAGACCACCATACTATTCCTACTTGTGGCATACGCAAGCAGGATAGTGATTTACATGCTAATTCTACTTACGTTATGCCATTTTTTGTATTAAGATTTGTTGTTTATTTTTCTTTGTTTGCATTACTTGTAAAGTGCTAGTAAAACTTTACTTCTTACACACTTACCTTGTTTCTGAAATATTGAGGTTTCATCTGTGTAATTTCAAATTTGTGACCTTGAAATTCTCAAGCCGCACCATTGGTTTGCTGACTTTCTCTGATGAGTTAAGTGCTTTCGTGACTTCCGCTTTCAAGCTAAGTTCAATCATCTAAAATTCACATCTTCGGTTCCAACCAATACGTCTGCTAAGCAAAGAAAGCATAGGCCAGTGATGTTTTACTTTATTTTTATTTTCATGTGAATACATTTCACTCCCTTACTTACTGTTGATCTATTTCATTTTAAATTTTCATTATCAGGATGTCAAACAAATATTTCAATTCTTTTTTCGTTGTATACGTCGATGCAAAATAACCATTGTAAGTTCCGTGTGCAGCACATGACTTTGGAACTCAGCTGAAACAAATGTACAACAAATACTGACGGAAATGCGTAATGCTTAGCATGCCCATTCTTGTTTAGAGTCGTCACTGAAAACATATTCAACTTTGGACAAATTAATCAATTTGTACACAATTTAGAGGAGAATAAAAATAATTTGAATAAGTCTTCAGGGGCTATCAGCCAGGTGAAGATATAGACATCCGTCGTTTTGAACGCAGACATCTCGCATTCATCTTCCGGGATTGTAACGAACGGAAGATCCCGGAAGAGAATTACAATCGCGGATGATGAATGCAATGTTTGCATTCGAAACGCCCCATGCCAATATCTTCACCTGGCTGGTAGCCCCAGAAGATTCATTAAAATCACGTCGCCAGGAAAAATTCCAGTCTTTCTTCAAAAATAATTTGATTAGTAACGGTCAAATAGGAGCATTTTGTCTGCAGTTACGATTGTAAACGTCAAAGTATACAGTTCTTCTATCAAATGTACAAAGGATTCTTACTACTCACGTGTTTGTGTGCAAATATTAAAGACAAAGTGAGCGCATTTGACAGGTAAGAACGCATTTGCTTTTATTCTACTGTAAACTGTGCAGTAATTTATTCCTTCATTCTAAGGAGAGAAAAAAGTAGTTGAATGCATTTTCTGTGGTGACTGTGCAAAAAGATCCCATGCATATATATAGATCACAACACATTAGAGAAAATCAACTAATCAGTGGTTCAGCTAAAGAATAATCAAACTCCAAAGTAAATTAAAGCGACTTCATCGCTGAAACTTAGGTGCTCTAACTCTCAATGTTGGTTGCCTGCCTCCATTTTCTGTTGTTCCATTTGACTCCAACACTCCGGAACGGGTTCACGGAGAGATTTCTTATCCGATCGTACAAATGAAATGAATGAAATATGTGAGTTTTACGCCCCACAATTATGCCGGCCAAGCTAAAGGAGACGGTGATTATGAAAAATGAATGAAATGGTGGAATGAAGAAAGTGTGAGAAAACGGGAGAACTCCGAGGAAACCCACGCACACGGTGTTTGTCCACCGAAACTATGTCAACATCGGAGCATTTCTTGCAAATGTTATTTTTGGCCAGTCAACGTATAATAATAATAATAATAGTAATAATAATAATAATAATAATAATAATAATAATAATAATAATAATAATAATAATAATAATAATAAATATAATAATAACAATAATAATAATTTTCTGAACAAAGAAATGTGGTTTTCTGGAAGTTAAAATTATTGAAATTCAAAATAACATTACAAACTAAACGTATAAAGGCTTCAGCGAATCTAACAAAAGTTATCAATCTCGTGTATATATTAAAGAAAACAAACGGTACAATTCTCAATCTCACGTATATAATTGGTATTTTAAATAGTTCTCAAGATTTCTCTGACTATTTACCACAAAATAATGTTCTTGGAGAAAATCAAATCCATACAGCAGAACTGTATATTCTATAGCCTAACCGAAAAAAACAATAGTAATTACTATAAAGAAATTAGAGAAACATAAATCTTCGGGTATAGACGAAATTCCCGCAGCATTCATTTCAACTGGAGAGATAAAATTGTGGAACAAGATTAATTATTTATCCTAATCTGGAACAAGGAGGAATTGCTACACGAGTGGAAAGAATGACAATCAAATGAAGTCATTGGTAGGGAGTACTTATTCATGAGCAATCATGTCGAGAATGGCCTGAAACAAGAAGCACTGATGACATTATTATTCATTTTTTTCCCCTAGAAAATGCTACAAGGAAACTTAAATATAGCCTGGAGTTCACTCGCTATAGCCTAGTATAGCTTATGCTTATGTCAATCTGATAGGAAATGATATGTGGACGACCTTAAGAAATGCATATGTATTATTAAACTTTGCAGTGACATGAGTTTGACCATATGTCCGAAATATTGCCAAAATCAAACTCATATCAATGAAAAATTAAATGTGGACTGAAAAGAGAGAATCCATTTCTCAGTTAGTCCCAATTCTTGTACTTGCGAATTCTATCGAAGAATCTGGGCCTTAAAATATATAAAAAGATAATTATACATATTGGGCTATATGGCCGCATAACGTAATCTTTAACTTCACGGGAAGAACCCAGACTGAAAATATTTGAAAGTAAAATCCAGAAGCAAACATTTGAACTGAAATTTAACAGGGATGGGAATAGGGAATGGAGGCAACTTCATACAGAGAAAGTGCATATTATGCTGTTTATCATCACTAAGTCTAGGAGGCTCAGGTAGGCAGATCATTTAGCTAGAAAGAAACAAAGTAGACATACTAAAATGTTTTACTGGAAACCCAGTCGGAAAAAGCCATTAGAAACGTCTAGGCGTAGGTGGAAGAACAATATCAAGATGGCCCTCGCAGAAATACTAAAGAACAGGCAATAGAAACTAGATCTAGTTGGGAAGAGTGTTGAGTTCATTTTGAGTTTAACGTCCCGTTCAGCAGCGAGGTTATATGAGACGTGGACCTACTGAATAAAATGGAATCCGAACCACATGAGCTCCTGCCGGGAATCGAACCCAAGTCTCCCACGTCAAAGGCGCGCACGCTAACCGCATACTCACGAAGGAGCTCCAAGTTGGAAAAAGAATTAAGTTAATAGAGAGCTCTTGTGAAAGCACTATTGTGGAACTTCTCATTCTTAAGCCATTTAATAATAATAATAATAATAATAATAATAATAATAATAATAATAATAATAATAATAATAATAATAATAATATGTTCGTATGTTTCTGTAATGCATTTGTAGACTTACGTATTTTGAGTTATAAATTATTTTATATCTGATAGAATACTTTTGCTTTGTTTTTATTATACAAGAATAGTGGTTTCTTTCGGACAACTTGCTTTCTACACCCTTGGCAATGAATAAAGATTAAATATGTGAGCGTCTGGAGGAAAATTAATATTATATCACATTTTCTAACTTGTTAGTAAGCTGGAAAAGAAGATTAAACATTCCTATAAAATTCAATGCGATGATATACGGAACTAGCTACCCCTGCGATCTGCGGATAGCCCTACATTTCCGAAATTAAACTATCTACATACTGCTCTAGAGTGGATTGGAAAGTCAGTGGTCTGACCTACAAAATTAAAAAAATATATATTTGGATAATTTATATTTTATTTTTCCACGTCATCCCACTCGACCGAGATACATTTACGCCTCCTCTCTGGTAACGCTTCTATACCACTTTTAAAAAATGATTCTTTGAATCCTGAAAAATATCCCAGTACAGCACTTTTCACCTCTGCATCCGAAGAAAATCGCTGACTCTCAAAAACTTTTTCAGGTTTCTAAACAAGTGAAAGTCCGTGGGAACAGGTCAGGCGAATACGGCGGGTGCGGCGACAGTTCGAATCCACAGGAATGAATTTCTTCCATGAATTCAGAAAAATAAACACAATGCTGAACAAGACTGCACTTATTTAATATAAAAACACATTTACACGTGACGTTTCGATCTTCTAGCCAAGATTCTGTAGGATCTTGGCTAGAAGATCGAAACGTCACGTGTAAATGTGTTTTTATATTAAATAAGTGCAGTCTTGTTCAGCATTGTGTTTATTTTTCTGATTTTATTCGCAAGACGTTGACTATAATTGTGTGTCCATGAATTCATGGGGCGTGTGAACGTGCACACTATCCTGATGATTTTCTCTGTCACAAATTTCCCGTCACTTCCGCTGACTTAGAGCCTTATAAACTCCGCATCTTAAGCAATAGAGAAATGAAAGGTTACACAGTAACTCAAGGGCGTCATTCAGGGTCCAGGGTGAAATTCTCCCCTGAGTTTGGGCCTTTTATAGATTTTATCAATAGAATAGTAGTAAATCATTGAAAAACACGAAATTTTGTTTATATCAAGGGATCTTGTGCCCCCAAACAAAATCTGAAATGACTCTCCTGCAGTGACTACCAATGGATATAGCTATGCAGCTAATGTATACAAACAAAATAATTCCTTTCTTCCTAGTCAGACCACGAACTTTCCAATCAACCCTCGTATCAGCTTTGTAACTTGTAGTGGGCAGGGGGCAAGTGCCCCACCACGGAAGCTCCATGTCGTTTGAGGGGGTCCACTTTAAAACAAAATTTTCTTACTCCATACGCGACACCAACATGACATTATAAACGAAGCATCAAACAGGTTCACTACATTACATAAACAAAAAAGCACACAAAAGGTAAATAAAACAAAAATCAGTCGTGGGCTCATTTCAATAAAAAAAATGTTTATTATTAGAGGCCCTAAAAATAATATTTATTTGTATGACTTTAAGATTTGTCAATATTATTCCCTTAATTTATTTGTCATGTATGAAACGGGCCCAGGGTGCGGGAGAGCCCACGGGTTTCGGGACCCATAAAGAGTAAGAGACAGACGGAAAATGAAATTTTTAAGTTTAACGTCCCACGATTATGCCGGCTAGGCTAAAGGAGACGGTGATTATGAGAAATTAATGAAATGGTGGAATGAAGAAAGTGGGAGAAAACGAGAGAACCCCGAGGAAACCCACACACATGGTAATTGTCCACCACAAAGCTCACTTGGCGGGGGCTGGCATCGAACCCGGGACCCCTAGCACCAGAGGTGAACGCTCTACCACTGAGCCACCGCGTTTTTAGGGGCACACCCAGGGGTGCAGCCAGCAGGTTTGTGTAGGAGGGGCCCGTCGTTAATGAGGGGGCGCCAGCCGCAATGTACAAAGCCAAAAAAATGTGTTGCTGCTAGTGTTTTTGAGGCCTGAAAGAAAGGAAAATTTTGGTTTCCTTCTGGAAAACTAAAAATATTATTTTAGCTTCTTCTTCTTCTTCTTCTTCTTCTTCATATTATTATTATTATTATTATTATTATTATTATTATTATTATTATTATTATTATTATTATTATTATTATTATTATTATTATTTTCTCCATAAATTATATTCAAGGTTGTTTTTATTATGCTTAATCAAGAACTACTGCGCGGGACCAAACGCTATACTTTTGTGCATAACTATAAAGGTAACCAAGAAAGTTCTGTCCCTTTTCGTGGAGGTCTGTGTTCAATTGGACCTCACACCGAGAGTTGAATGCGAGTGGAGATAAGGCGAACGTCAGTTGTTGGTGTGGGTATGTCCAACATACTACCTGGTTGTGACAATTCAGATACACCGTGAACTTGCGTAAAGACAGAGGGAACATGGGACATCCACAGAGCGTCATAAGAGCATGTATGCTGAACGAGTTCAAATGGAGGTCAAACGCCGCTGTAGCGGGACAGAAGATATGCCAGGCCTTTGGTGAGGGTGTCGTGACGACGCGGACAGTGCAGCGATAGTTTAACAAGTTTAAGGACGATGACGAAACACCCGAAACATCACGTGCCGGAAGACCAACACATGTACAAAGAGGAACTGGGACTACAATTCAGTGTGAGTGGAGAAACCATTCGGCAGCACATCCATCAACTTGGGAAGCACTACAAGTTGGGTCGATGGGTCTCACATATTTTGATCTGGGCCAGAAGGCAACGCGGCAGTCGCCTGTGTTCATTTACTGTTTCGGAGCCATTTCTGGACAGGGTGTTCACATATGATAAAAAAGTGGGTCCTATACGAAGCTCCACGTCGCCATCATCATCGGTTAGCATCCCATGAACCGATTTCAAAACAGCCGAAACCAGCACTGCACCAGAAGGTCCTTCTGTGTGTTTGGTGCATCGTGCATCGGGAACTGCTACCAGCTGGTCAGAGTATCAATGCAACTGTGTAATGTCAGCAGTTAAACTGTGCTTAAGAAAAACTCAAAACTCTGGAGCCATCACTTCTGAATTGCAAATGGGTCCTCGTTTACGGGACAACGCTAAGTCCCACGTGGCTAGGGTGACTCAGGACACCATTCTCCGCCTTGGATTGGAAACAATATTGCAACCACTATATTCCCCGTGTATTGCTCCGTCCGATTATCACCTGTCTATTCTTTGGACAATCACCTTAGAAGATGCCAGTACAAATCCCTAGTAAAAGTCCAAAATGCACCTGATACCTTCTTCGTTTCACGGCCCACCAAGTTCTACCCCGATGGATTCCATGGCCTTCCAGAACGTTTTCAGAAGGTCGTCGATGCTGATGGGGACTATTTTTGATCTTCCATGTTAGGTGACATATTGATGTTCGAAGGTGGTGGGTGAAAAAGCACCAAAACTTTTCTTGGTTACCTTTATATTTAAATTAAAACCTTGTATACAGAACCTATCTACACAAGATTGATTTTTTTTAAAATTTCACTTAATTTCTTTGCGGTTTTTTGACAAAAATATTTATTTATTATTGAAGACTAAAAATACATTATTTTATTACACTGAGTAGAAATAAAAGAGAGCGAATGAAATCCAAACTGAATAAAAACATTGTTTCTCACCAAATTTTCCATCATCTATGTCTTTTAAAACACTTGTTAAAGCAGATAAAAACATACTGTACTTACAAATCAGTTTAGTACCTTTGTTTTATGGCTGTATTTATAGTACCTTGTTAAAACGCTTGTCTTCAAACTCTCAAATATAAATCGCAGTAAATTGTGTAATCTGCTGTCACAAAAAAAGTATCCTATTTTTCGATCGGTATAAGGAAGATATACCATACTATTTTTCGATCAGTATGGAAAAACAATATTTCTCCATACTGTTTTACCGTAAATTATTAATTGTCAATAAACTTTGTTACTTTTAAATGAATGAAGCGAGATAATTTTACTATGATGTTTTAAAGGTGGTCATTTGGGGAGGTCAGGCCCCGATGGGCCCCCCTTGGCTACATCCCTGGGCACACCTAACGTCGTTCACCTCCAACTTTAGCCCACTTCGTAACGCGGGTTTGAGGAGGAAAGAAAAATGGCATTTATAAAATAACCTATATCCCGGACAAATGCAGTTTTCGAGATCACTGAGATGAAAAGTAACATCCCAACGCTCCTTAAGTCCAACTTTAGAACCGATCGTCATGTAGAGTTGGGGGAAGTGAAAAAAACAAAATGTCCATTATATCCGATATTAGTATTGAATTCATAGTTTTCGGGATAACTAAGCTTATTGGTGGCAGACCCTATGAAATTTTCACCCAAGTTTAGGTAAGAAGAGACACAGAAGCTGGTGTCGGAACCAACGGAGACAACGCCAAAGGCGTTACTCTTCGCTATTTATAAATTTCACTCATTTCTTTACCTGCAAATATAATATATTACAAAATCTTCATTCTCCTTTTGCGAAGAGCGGGTATTTAGGAAATGAAATGTGTTAGTTTAAAGTCCCAAGATTATGTCCTTTAGCTTAAGGGAGACGATGATTAAAGTAAATGTATGATGATGCAAGAATTGGTGGAATGAGGTTGTGCTAGAAAACGGGAGTGTCCCGAGAAAAACGACGGACACGATGTTGCCCACCACAAACTCACTTGGCCGGGGATAGAAACCAGAGACCCCACGCACCAGAAGTAAGCGCTCTACCACTGAGCCACCGTGTCTCCTAACAGGTATTTAGGTTAGTGTGTGGTGTTACGTGTCTACCCAACATTTCACTGCACGGTTCGCCACTGGTTTAAAGACGTAACAAAAGAAGGGAAAAAATAGAAAATTCTTATATATTCTGTGTAGTGGTACTAGTAAATGTCTACCATAAAAGAACAATGGCTTCAAAAGAGAGTAAGGATTTAGTATTAAAACATAAAAAAATAACAAAATGGTTGGTGGAATTAGACAGAAAGGAGCAAGAACTGTCTAATCAACTTAAAAGTTTTGAAACCTGTGTCTCATCTTATTTGCAAATGATGCAGTATAAATCCAAAGATGATGGTGATGTTCACCGTATATGTAAAGAAATTGTTGTGCTACAGAAAAATATGCTTGAAACTCAACAGAGACTAATGCAGGTTAAAAATGAGAAAGTAAAATTGCTCAAGACAGATAACAAAATGTTGAATAGTATACTGAAACCAGAGTGATCCGTTTGTGAAATACACATTACCAAGCTAATTAAATTAGATGTAAGTATTGGATAACGTATTATTTTTTGACTGCATTGTTTTTGGTGTAGATTGAGAATAGCCCAACATGAAATGGGAACTTTACCGGTAAAATCTATTCCTTTGCAAAGAGAGAGAAACGCCTAAGAATTTTGGCAATGCAATTGGAATTTCTGTAACCGTAATAATATATTGTATGGATGACTGCCACGTAAGTCTCCACTGGAGAAGCGTTGTAACGTATTAAAACGCTGCAAGGTTGCACTTCTGGATGTTATGTTACGGCTCGTAACTTTAAATAGCGCTAGCTTTGATGTTTGCAGTGCCTAACCTTTAGCATTATATGCCTCACTTGTGTGACTTAGGCTCCCGAACTTCGAAGTGAGTTACTAAATAAATTTTTGTGCTAATCTAGCGAGTGTCCGTTAAGACATTGAGAATGTAAATGAAAATGAAAACTCAAACTTTCAGTTTAACGTCCCACGTTATTCCTTCTAGGCTGAGGAGATGATGATTAAAGGAAGTGAATGATAACAGAAGAATTGGTGGAATGGGGAAGTGGGAGGAAACGGGAGTACCCCCGAGAAAACTCACGAACATGATATTGTCCAACTCAAACTTACTTGGCTGGGGATCTAACTAGGAACCCCACGCACTAGAGGTAAGCGCTCTACCACTGAACCACCATGCCCCCTGTTAGGACATTGACAAACGAGTTTTGCAAAACTATATACAGGTTAGGTGTATATGGTCTATAACCTCTCCTAATAAGAGTTATTGGTCTTTACAATGATGAATTTAGTACATTAGTTCTGAAAGTACTGTTTCCAAAGAAGTAAGATGGAAGAGGTTAAGTACGTTTCAGAAAACAAACTTACAGCAATTTTGATAGTGTGTTTTGTAAATTTGTGCTTTGTCTATTTATTATTCAATTGTTGACGGGCCAGCAAACACTGATTGTTGACGGGCAAGGCAGATATTTATGTGAATCTTGGTAGTTTACTAGAAATCGACGTTGAAAGATATGAATGTTTAGTTAAGTTTAAATGAGGATTTTCTGCAGTCGGATTTATTACGGGAATGTTGTCATGAAATCACTCCGCCAGAGACACGTAGTATGGACCGGCACTCTGTTACGTTGAAACACATAATGCTCATGTTCTAGCTGATCTTAATGAAAGCAACAAATAAACGATAGGAATATTCTTGAACGTCCTGCCGCGACACCCTGTTGAGCCACAAGAGACAAAAATCCATTCCATTCCACAGGACCACGTTATAATAACCCACCTCCATTTTTTTTTTTTTTTTGGTAGAAACTACACAGTGGTAAATCCATGTCAAGTGGTCCAATGTATGTTGTTGGACGATTTTTTAAAATCTGATATTTGATGTGCAGTTACCTTACCATGTCGTTATTTCAAAACAACCATTATTTTAAGTTTAGTGATCTTATGTTTCGAGTGGCACCCATATCTGTTTTCGTAGATGCGCCATTTAGTGGTATTATAAAGGGTTACCGAATCTGAAGTATCTCAGCCTATAGTTTTTTCTATTGATGCGTAACAAATACCAAAACGGTCAGCAAATTGCAAGATACAAGACTATGTGTTAACCATAATTGTCCATGAAGTATAGCAGGGTGAAAAGTAGGTTTGAGAAAGTAGGTCATTGAAGTTACAATTTCCGAGTTGAGCAGACATTTTTTGCAAGAAGGCAAATGACCAGGAAGATGAGCTTTTCTCGATAAAGAGATTTGATAGATAAGTGTTCATTCACAAGTGTCAATCCTTAGATGTGTGCTCCTTTTATTATACAAATTATTAAAAATTGAAACGAGTGAAGAAAGTGCGTACTTCACAGATATATATCTCTGGTGAGGGACCTGATATAAAAAGTACACTTCCTCCACATAACAGGTCTGTATGATATTATTTATACCAAAAATTAAGGGTTTCAGATTTGACTATTAGTACCTTTATTATTAACACGAAATTATACTTACAAATTAGCATAGGCAGTAGTATGGATAAACTTATTTTACTGTATAGACATTATACATCAATAGGCGTTTAATGAATAAGCCACAGAATGGTTAAGATTCGTTGGACTTAAGATTCCGTTCACGAGGTTTCTACAAACTCATATACTTTGATCGGAGCGCCACGTGTAGTCATACTTTCACTTCATTTTGACACAGGAAACAGTAGACTAACTAAGCTATGTTTAAAAGAATAAAAATCTCTCTTACCGAATTATTAAACGTGTAATACTTAATTATCTGACCACATTGGAAGTTCATGAGAACTACAAAGTATCTTATTGTTCCCTTTTGCGATTTCTTGTTACATCCATGAACAATCCGTGCACGTTCCGAGGAAACGGTGACGTCACTGTCTAAAAAACTAAATGAAATCATCGCGAATTGTATCTGGATATATTTGATAACAATGTATTATTACAGAATCGTGGTAATCTAAGAAAAATAAAACTAGCATTTGCAAATGACTTGTTATTACTATAGATTTTGACCATCATAATATTTTAAGACTTCTAGGGGACACTTGTAGAATTTGTAAGTTATGTGCAACAGATTCCTGTTGACCAGTTTGCTTTAGTAAAGTTGACAAATTGAAACTGCTCAATTCCGAATTTTGTACTGTAAAAAAATGAAAAACAAGTATTTGTTTAAATAATTCTGAGTCAGAAGAAGATTCGTTTAAATAAGGTTAGTTTTATGAACTTTTATACTATTTTGAAAATTAACTGCTATTTGCATCCCGTTATTTCTAAAGGTACCACCCTTTCCATATGTTTATTCAAAGCATTCTCTCCAAATTTCTTAGTTTTGTTTATAATCAGATTATGCGCTTAGTAATTTTGGAACTTACTTCAAGAGAATTAGGAAATATCACTCAAATGTTGTAATTCTTGAACATAATAAAGCTTACTTGATCAAATTCATGACCCATGCTCAATATGTATATACAACACCAGTAAAAGTTAAGAAACACTGAAACTAAATTGTCTTCATGTCAGTTTTTCTCTTACCACATTTAAACTCTAGTATATTCTGCGTTAGTGACGAAAGAGTTATATAATATACTCTAAATCCTTTATAGGATACTAACATGGCTTATGTGATCTTAGATTCCGTTGTTTTCACATTTCTGGAGTAAAGTTTACAATGAAAGACCAGTTATGACTTTTCACATAAGAATCAATAAACAAATATTTTATTTCTTTTTCTGTAAGTTTGAATTTTACTACCATTATGTGAACTTAGCTTTCATTTCTTTTAAAGACAGTTCTTCCTGAATAGAAAAAAAAAAATGAAATCTAATATAGCAGGTAAAAACCACTACTTTAGGGTTTTGACACCGTAGCTGTATTTTTATGATCGTCATACGAGGAATATATCTCCATTTATTACTCATATATTACCTGTGATAATAAGCTATTAGATTAGACTAATGAAAACTTTCTCTTTTCTTTTCAGGGTCTTAGATCAACTGAATTTTTGTTAAGCGCACACTAAGAAAGTGTTGGAATAGTCTTAATAAAGACTCAAACGGATAGTTTAAACTATCTAACTGAAAAACAAAACTGTGGCTGAGACGATTTATATGAAAGAAGACGTGTTGTATAAAAATATTTGTTTTTACTTTTCACCCATCTTCGAACTGGCTTGGTAAATAGCATTGAAGTTGAATAAAGCATGATGTGGTACTGTACGTGATATTAGATACTCCGTTTATTTCTAGTTTTCCTGATGTGATTTTCACTTCTACCTGCCTGATGAAAAAGCAGCGAAAGTATTCGCAACCTTTATTTCCATTTCGTGACAATACTTTAACTTCTGGAAGGGAGGATAAATTTTATGTTATGTGGCACACTGTTTAAAATTCATACATATTATTGATAAATATAATATTCTTATATACATAGTGATAAGAAAATGTTGTTTTAGTCTTATTTTGTTAGTCTAAAGTTTATTTTGCGAAGTGTTATATCTTGTTATATATTATTTTTTCAACTAAGGCAAAATACGTAGCATGTAACTTTAACAAGGAAAAGTTAACTTTCGAATTGTATAATATTTGAATTGTAAATGACAAATCCGGGTATTATTGCAAACTTTAAGATCTCATTATGTAAATAACACAAAATTAAAATATAAAGAAATAAGTACATTTCAAAACTATAGTAGCTAAGTAGTAAAAGACAAATAGCATACATTAAAATGAAATCTCTGCTATTTATTGAGAATTACGTACGGAGTTTCATGAAATTTCTTGTGAATTAGATATGAGCATACTCGAGTTTAAAGATGTACCGTACTGCATTATTATTGATAAAAATTATTTCGACATATGTTTATTGTTTACTTTATAATAACTATTTTTCCTTTTTTAAAAGTAAGTCATGTTTTTATTAACAGTGAGTCGTTCATATAAATTATTGTGCTTAATGGCGATACTTCTTCCAAACCATTTTGTTTTGCTTGTAATAAGTGACTGCTAAATGGTTTAACATCGATTTTTTTCTTTAATGCATTATACGGACAGAAGTAAATAGTAAGAATTAATTACTTACGGAATAAGAAATTTGGAACTATTAGTTTTCGAACGGTCGAATTTACTCTACTGTATTTTCTAATAGGTTTGCAGAATTGTTCAATAAGCAATTACAAGTATTTCTGCACGAGAGCGTCCAAACTTTCTGAAGATTTTTTTTTTTTTTTTTTTTTTTTGTCATAAATATTCCTTAGCTATTTTGCAATATATTGTTTAGTTAGTTGGATTGGAATTTAGTGTCCATGCATAGAAGCTATACGAAACTGGAATCTACAGTTTGAATTCGTACCATTATAATGCATTCCTTTTTTTTTTTTTTTTTTTGTATTATTCTTCAAAGTGCAAATGTAGGATTTCAGATACATGACAGTGTATAGTGGATACTTTGACAATTGCTACGGACTCACAGTCAGATGATTTCTGCATGATAACAGTCCTATGTAAAATACTAGACTAATCATAGTGTGAAATATCGATATCATTGAAACAATATTATACCCAGTCTTTTTCAAAGCATTACTCCAACATAGCTTGGTATGTCAGTGCTTAAAGTTGATTGTAGATCATAGAGTGCACTTTGATAATGAAATAGCGATGGTGTTAACTCACACGATGTTTGTCACGTTGTACTGTACCAAATCAACGATTCACCTGAGATGTTGGAATATTTCTTTGTGTTTCGCGGTATTATGTTCAACAAAACATCTTTGTTCGGGAAACACTCTTGAAACAGGGAACGATATTTATGTTCAGACTACGAATTACACAATAACAACGACTTCCAAGATAGCATTGTGAATGTGCAGCAGACTTCAAGGGCTCTACAAATTATATTCAGTTGAATTTACTCCATTTGATAGTGAAATGTTTGAAAAGTGTGGTGCACACATGATGAAAAATACGAAATCACCATAAAATGTACTTGCAGTAAACTTACAATGTAAATGTAATATAATCATGCAAAGAAAAGTTTCTTGCAAGAAACGAGGGCACTTGTAGGATTCTTGCGACAATGAAGGCAGTAACATGCTTGCAGAGACTTACAATGATAATTGCAAGTTTGTTACAAGTGTGATGCAAAAGATGAGGTCACCATTAATTCCACTTGCAGCAAACTTGTAAGGAAGTTTGCAATGCTAGTCTCCTGCAACTACATATTTTAATATCCAGTACCACAATTTGGTAGGACCTAGTGCGCTTGTGCAATAGGAAACATATTGTAAAATATGTACTAATTATACTTATTTTAAATTAGCATAAAATTAATTCTTTACCAATGTTACCTCCTTCGAGAGCTGCCATCGTATGCAATATTCTATTAGCTGCCAGAAAACATGCTGTGTGGTGTGTTAAGAGCGATATTGTGTGTAATAAAATACGTACTTGTAGGAAATTGTACACAAGAATGAGTATATATTCTAAGTTTTCTTACCTTAGATTGCGATGAAATCTATTTGGTTTTTTTTTTTTTTTTTTTTTTTTTTTTTTTTTTTTTTACTAATGTGCCTACCTAGAAGAGTCGTCACTGTAAATGTCAAATTATCTTTGCTGTTAGTAAACTAAAAGTGGTTAATGGTAGCACCTATACTGTTAATGACATGATATTAAAATGCAAAATAACATAATGCAACACACGCATTATCGCTAACAACTAAAGGAAGAAAATTTTCTGTGACTATAATGAAATAATGATTTTTTTTTTTTTTTTTTTTTTTTTTTTTTTTTTTTTTTTACCATTGATGCAGGAACACAGGACAGAATGTAGAAAGGAGTATTTGTCACTAAGTCATGTTTGAAAACATACGTATATTTTTCTTTGTGATATCGTATATTATAATTATGGATAGAATTAAGAAATGTGAATTATCTGTTGTCGCCAAAGGCATTTCTTCGCATTGAAATTTTAAAATACCGTACGTATATTTTCGATAATAAACCATTTATGATAAACAAGTCGCTATGATTTTTTCAATAAGACTGTATAAATAGGAAATAACCCAAAAATATAACTGACAAGAACCAAAATGTTTAAACATGAAAATATTCGTTTATTTTGAGTTTTATGCAGATACACATTACATATATATATATATATATATCTTAATCTCAAATTCCAGACATTTATGCTTCCAGTTAAGGTTATTCGCTTCTGGCCAATTGCTTATTATCTCTGAAAATGAAAAGAAATAGCAAAAATCTATTTAGCAACTAGCAAATACAAAATATAATAAAACGAACAAAACTGAAGTAATATTCATCCATGTTCGTACCTGGAGCGAGTAAAGATGACAAGAGTAGCATGTTTTCAAAATGTTCTCACACACATAAACACATTGCCAATATAAGGGTAGCAATATCATTTAGTAGAGTTAATATTTTCCACAGAAGTCCTGAACTGTAATTATGGCTTAAAAGAAAGCACCTGCAATTAAAATTCATGTTTAGAAAAAATATCTTGACAGACGAACAAATGATTTGTACCAATGTTGACGAAGATTGCTTTTAACGAAATCAGGATGGAAACAATGTATTTTAGTACAATACATGAAACATCCTTTCGTATTAACTCTTCTTGGGCGGGTTGATGTTCTACGTTTACCGTATGATCCGTGGCTAAGGGACGCGATATTGATGGAAATGAACAAGTGAACAAAAAGGTGGAATGAATAAGGTAAGAGGAAATAGGAGAAATTTTAGGAAACCTATGTACACGGTGTATATCTACAACAAAAATTGAGCTCAATACGGAATATCCATTTCCTTGAATAATATTATTTACTTTAGAAAAGGGAAAATATGCCCTGGATGAAAATTTATCCATTCTAGTAATATCAGTTTAAAAAATCATCTTAGCACTCGAGGATTAAGGAAAAATAATTTTGCTGCCGACTGTACGTTGTTGCGATTTCAAATTGGTATTACACAATGAGATAAAGTTGAAAAAAAAAGCAATTCGGGAACTAGCATATCTCCTATTAATAGATAACTATACTTCGGCTTCTAGCACTCGCGGTGTGTGCACAGCTTTTTTGTTATTTCTGATCTTACCAATGATTGTTTCTGCAGGTGAGAGATTTTTGTCAAAATTAAAACTGATAAAGGACTATTTACGCAGTTCCGTTTCTCAAGAACGGTTGACCAGTCTCAGTATTTTAAGTGTTGAATGTGAAAGAACAAGAGCAATAGACATAAGCAATATAATAGAAATATTTGCAGAAAAAAAAATAGAAGATTACAGCGCTTCAAATGAACTTCCACATTCAGCATTTCGTTTGCTTTTTTTTTCTTAATTGTAATTTAATTATATTCCATGGTCAGTATGTTAATTATGATTTATGAACCATTGTCTTCTACAGGGACATAATAGAGTGGGAAGTTAATGGGCATGGGAAGGGGGCCCAAAAACAATCTCGCGGGGGGGGGGGACGAAACTTTTGCGCTACGCTACTGTGTTTCTCTTAATAATTTTTCATATCCGTGATTTTTATCCTAAAATTCAATGCAACAATTTATTCTATAGTTCTTGTATTTGATGCCCATTTGTCCAGTTCATTAATCTCTCACTTCTTTTTCTCTTAATTCTTCGCGCTTCCTTACATTATCTTATTATTGTTCTATTGTCTTTTTCTAGACCATTACACATGAAATTCATAATATAAAAGCATAGAAACTCATATCGAGTATCAATTAGAATATTTCAGAAACGACAGCAAATAACGTACATTACTATATGTATAAGACATATCGTTCAAGTATTGCCCACTTTCATTAATTGCTTTAGCATTTTCTCTTACTCCTCTGTTGTTGCGTTTAGATAGACATACTATTAGCCATCAATAACATCCAATTTGTTGAGATAATGCCCAACGTCTCATCTTCTGTAAATTTAACTATTCGAGAGTGTTTCTGTGACATGTTTTCTGCAAAACTCCGTCAAAAACGCAGTAAATATGTTATAATTCTGGCATAATCATGCAATATTAAATGACAGCATAACACTCATATCTAGAACTAAATATCTAGGTAAATGATTCTGCACAAATTTACGTTGGAGCTCCTGCGCGGCTGAGCGGTTAGCGTACGCGCTTTTGGTATGGAAGACCTGGGTTCGATGCCCAGCGGGAGCTCATGTGGTCCAGATTCCACGTTAATCAGTAGATCCCGTCTCATATAGCCTCGCTGCTGAAAAGAACGTTAAACTCAAAATCAACAAAATACAACTCAACGAATTTACACTGGACTATAATTCCATAATTATCCAAATTTACGCTGGACTAATGGGATAATTGCATAAAGGTTGTATAATAGACTACGACTTACAAAAACATTATACAACAGTGTTATCAGTTATTATCTAAATGCCTTCTGAAGTATTTTCTTTGATCTAAATACAGTTGCTTTCATAAAACTCTATTAATTGACACCGCTATAATTGTTTGATATTTTGCTTCTTGTGCCACATGTATAAAGTGCGTTGTTATTCTACGACAAAGCAGTCAGTTTTACTGCGTATTCTATCCTTCTTTAATCTACGAATTACCAGGTACGAGCTGTATGATATTACAATTTGCCATTACATCTCACTGTGCATGTAAGTCAAGTAAATATTGGCAGTCAGACTTGGCATATAACAGTAAATCAACTGATTCACTTATCAACAGATTTCCTAAACTATTAGGCAAAGGTCCTCGAGATTTTGTAAAAGTGTTCCTGTTGGGTCCTAGGCTGTTGAAAAGACGGAATTTTGCGAAACGCGATTTTAAAGAGGGGGAACGGATCTTGAATGATGTTTCGCCGCATCCAGATCTCCGAAATTATTAGACGTAGAATATTGAAATTGTATATATATTTTTTCTTTGCACTCCAGGCTATACATGACGCAGAGTTTTCAAGCTGTGTCTCTAAAGGAAGAAAATGGGATTTGAATTATTATTATTATTATTATTATTATTATTATTATTATTATTATTATTATTTTTACTTTCGCAAGATTTTTGAAAGTATTAGGCCAAAAACGTTGAAATTTTGTGCAAATGTTCTTTCATCTCAAGCTGTAGATTAGACGATATTTTTTAATGTGGCTCATAAGGGAGAATAACGAGGCTTGGGCATTATAATTGATAGGCCCAAGTGTTTATCACATGTCCACCATTAAAAAGCAAAGATGGCAGATAATAGAAACGCACTTGAGCAATTAATTGCCCCAATACTAATTTAATTTTAGTCTTAGTTCCTTTTCTTGGTTTCACGTACTAGAAAGGTATTACCTCTGTTTCAGCGCAATCTATAAAAGATTGCTTTTAATAGATTCTTACGTTTATTAATTATATTATAATTTTTAATCATTATCTTGCAATGAAATCTTTAAGTTGATTTAACTTGAAAATACTACATGATTGCAATGTGTGAGCCTAAATATTTTACTTTCTAATAAGACTTAAAACAGTTCGTTCAAAGTTTTCTTTTCCTTCAAGAAAATAATAAAATTACATATTTATTCACTCCCCTATTGTTCAGTGATAGAAAGCGCAAACATTGGTTTCGAATTGATGAAAGAACACTTGTTCCAGGAAACAGTTCCAAACTTTTCCGTTAAAGGCGTCACACAGAAGTCTCGAACCAGCACTGAACCACTATGTCACCTATTGAAGCAATGTGTATCTTACGTTGTCTGCACATATATGCAATCTAAAGGCAATTGTAATCTAAAAATTTTACAGTTAAACGATAAGATGAAGATAAAATTGTGTGTAAATATTCTATGCTGATCTATCAGATTGTCGATTTGATTTTTAATTTAACGTTCCTTTCAGGAGCGAAGCTATGTGATACGTGAACCTGCAGTGAAACGTGAGATCCGAACCACACGAGCTTAGAATAGGATCACGGGAATAGAACCATTGTCTTCCACGCCAAGACTGTTATCGAGTTTATGTTTCTAAACAAGATTTCAGAGCTTTAGTAGGTTTATATAACAGAGGTATAAACCTTGTTAGCGATCCCAAATAAATACTAGCAACAACTGCTTCTGATCTTAATTTTACATTATTGAATGAACTATTATAGATCTCAATATCTTATGGAGGTAATGTCATAAATATGACCTTTTGTGATTCATCATTATAATACATATGCACATTTTTAATGCATACAGCGACTTTAATAATATTTCTTTCTAAATTATTATTTATACAATTATTATGGACATGTCTCTTTTTGAGCTCCCTCGTGGCTAAGCGGTTAGCATACGCGCCTTTAAAGTGAGAGACCCGGGTCCGATTGCCGGCGGGAGTTTATGTGGTTTGTATTTCACGTTAAGCTTTAGGTCCACGTCTCAAAGGCTTGCTGCTAGAAGGGACGGTAAATTGAAAATCAAATCGAATGTTCCTTTTTGCACTCCAAAGGAAATTTAATTCACAATCGTATCTTTGTAACGGTTTACTTTCACGCAATTCTGTTCAACAGCACACTACTTCCCGACAGACTGGGGCATCCAAGCCTGTTTGCTGAACATGTACAAAGTGTGTCGTACGCGCAGTCTTGGTCCATACATTGGTTGTCTTAGCAAATGAGGTTCTCCATCGCACCTAAAATCGAATATTTCATTAGCATCAATTCAGTATACAGTATATTTTTATTAGTAGTATTTTTATAGGTGTAGTAAATAGTCATTATTTTAAAGATAATGGATAGAAATAACTATGCCAAGTCTCTTTACAAGAAAGAAAGTAGAAAGCAGTCCGGAGATGATATAATTATTTTTTTCGTGTCATTTTAGGACATAAAAATTTTCATGTTCCAACGGAGGACAACAAATAATGCTACTTAGCAACAATCGTTCTTAATAGTTCTTTATCTCTCCTTTCACTTTTGACTTAAGAAAAGAATTCTTTCAGTTTGGAGTATGATATGTTCTGAAAAGAGACAGTTAATAATGAATACTCTCATGCTCAGTATTGCTGAAACTGAGATCGACGATTGGAGAACTCTTTTCAGCGCATGTAACTACCATAATTTTCAGATACAATTTTCCTGTATTATGACCGTATTCAGAAAACGCGAAAATTGTATATGAACTATTAAATTAGAATTTTATTTAGAAGTAAACTCTCACTTACAATTTCGAAGGCATTCTTTGTTGATAGTAATTAACATTCGAACGTGGAAGTGGGTTTTGAAAGTCAAAGGGGAAAATGCAAAATCTTGTTGCATTTGATGATATCTCCAAGAATAAGTGAGGAATAATGTGAAAAAATGGCAGACTACACAGTTATTTTTAGTTTTTTTTCTGGTCTTTCATTATCCATTTTTCTTCCTACTTCCTTCTCTCCTATATAGTCGGGTAAATATAAGTCAAATTTTGACCGAACCGCAAACAAATTGCAACAGAAAGTCTGACAGCTGTTTCTTATTGACAAAAATGTGATAAAAACGATAAAGTTTTCCAACGCCATTGTCGTCATAAGGCCACCATATGGGAAAATGGCCGCCATAATGAAATTTAGCAGTTTTGTGAAAGTTTGTGCATTTTCAGACCAACAGATGACCTGTGAAGAAGTTTTTCTTCATAGCTGTTGTTAAGGTAATTAAATTGTATGTAATGTATATAATTTATACAAATTGCAGCCAATTCTAAGGTAACTATCTAGGGTAATCACAGGCCCGAACACACACCTTTGTTACATGCACCTTATGAGTTAAGGTTGCTGGAATGAATTTTGAAATTCTAATGAAAACCTATTTTTAAATATAATTTTCAAAAATATTTTTTTAGTTTCTGATTTAGCAGAAGCTAAAATTCAGCAATGTTACTTAATTTTTGGACGCACAGCGTCATACAGAGTGAGACGAAGATACACTTTCGCAGTTACAGTACAATTGTAAAGAAAATAATAATACAGGATCGTGAATGTAATATTGTAATCAAAATTGTCTATTAATTCGAACTGAACACTTTTACTGAACGCATTAGCACTATTTCACTTTCAGAATTCAGTTTAAATGGGAAAATCAGTTGTCAGAATTATCATCATTTACTACCACATGGGAGTAGTCAGAACTAAAACAACTGTCACCACGAATGTTTGTGCAAGCTGTAGTGCAACACAGCGATTCTTGCAACTACACTGCAGAGTTGCACATTGAATAGTTCAACAGCTGCATTTAATAAATCGAAGAAGCAAAGAAATAAATCGAAGGGATTAGAGTTTGAGATGAGTTTACTAGTACCAGCAGTGGCGGCGATTGGACGTTAAAAGTGGGGGGGCAAGATATTATCTGAATATTTGTATATCAATGTTAGTTTTTCTGGTTGTTTCTAACACTTTGTTTGACTAAAGGTTGTATAACTAATAGGATACTACATTTTTCAGTTAAAATACCTGATATCGTGTTTCATATTTAATTAAGTAAATTGACAAAAGCAATGCACATTAAGTACTAACCCTTGATTCCTTGCTCGTGAACATCTTAAAATTCTGTCTGGAAAATTGTGTGATCAGATTATTTAATAACATATTTGGAAAACAAATAAATAGAAAGGATATTATTAATCATACTAATGAATAATGAGGCTTGTTTTGTAGAAGTTATATTGAAACTGGGGATTAATAAACAACTTACATTTTTAATTCCACACTTGCCATTAAATGTATGTTATTATTCTTAGAAAATGAAAGACAGTAAATACTACGAGTATATGCTACGACGCAATTTAATATTAATTCCTTTGAATTGCAATTCCTGTAGCTGTCTTAACTCCATGAGAAGAAAAATAACCAATACCCACTTACGCAACGATAAATATTATATGCTAACATTTTTTTCTATGAACCAGTAATATATGCAAAAACTTTACATTTCCAAATGAAACTATATACATTAACCATTTTAAATTATGGCTTTTCAAAGGTAAATTATTGAATTTCAGTCAATCAACTATAGCATCATCCCTATTTATCCTAGGATCATGGTTAATACCTCATTATCTTCAGAATATAACAAACTTTCAAACGGTTCCATTTACGTTTTCCTATCATGTCCCTAAGGCGGGAAATTTTGAGGGAAATCTGGATTTTATCTTATTTTTTTCAAACTTTTATCCCCTCTGGACTCCCTACGTTAACGCACAGATCTCAAAATCAACTGAAAAATATGAAGGGGTGTATACTAAATGTGCATAAAAAAATCAAGCTTCTATCTTGAAAATTAAGTGCGGGAAAATGTTTACCAATGAGCTAAGAACATTCCCACAATGCCCCAGATGTAATATAAAATTTTCCTAAGACATCCCTATTTATCCTATGATCATTGTTCGTACATCATTCCCTTCAGAATAGAACATACTTTCAAACGGTACCACTCACACGTCTCCATCCTGTACCTGAGGTGGGAAAATCATGAAAAAATGGATTATTTGTTTAAAAAATATTCTTCTTTGTACTTTTTTGCCCCTCTGTATCCCCCTGTTTTAACGCAGAGATGTGAAACAAATCTGAAAAATACTAAGGGCAGTACTAAATGTGTGTGCAAAATTTCAATCTTCTAAGTGCAAAAGTAAGCCCGCCAAAAATAATATCTCTACAATACTCCAGATTCCCGTATAAAAAGGATCTCAGGTAAAAATTCCCTGAGACATCCCTATTTATACTAGGATCATGGTTCGTACATAATTCTTTTTAGAACAGAACAGCCTTTCAAACGGTACCATTCACATGTCTCCATTATGTATTTGAGGGGGGGGAAATCGCGAAAAAAAGGATCTTTGTTAAAAATATTTTTTTTTTTTTTTTTTACCTTTTTGCCCCTCTGGACCTCCCTGTTTTATCACAGAAATCAGAAAAGAATCTGGAAAATATTAAGAGGTGCACTGAATGTGTGTGCAGAATTTAAATCTTCTAGGTGCAAAAGTAAGTCCTGCAAAAAGTAATAAAAAAGTCATATTAAAATATATTTTTTTAGTTATGACGTCATCACACTCTACGTCTCGACTCAGAAAGGCACGAAAGCATATGTAACGTGTTCTACAATGCCTTCTAGGCTTGAGAAAAAAACAGAAGTAAAAAGCTTTTAGGGTACTTTTTTCAATCGAATAATGAAGATTCTAACCTATCACCGAAAAATAGATGATATAATTTAAAAGAGTTACGTGGTCACTTCAAAAAAGTGGGGGGGGGCAACTGCCCCCTCTTGCCCCCCCCCCTAATCGCCGCCCATGAGTACCAGCAATTTCTCTTTTATTTGCCATCCTCACTGCAGTGGGTTTAGATCATTTCCTAGCCAAGATCGGACCTGATGATACCCTCTTTTACAGTGAAAGGCACATGCATCACGAGTTGGGGTAGAGACTCTGGTTTCACTTGAGTTAATGATTTTGTTACTTTCTAAGTAAAAATTTGAAAGCGAACATCATTCGAACTTTTTTTGTTTACATATATCGTGGCTATTGCTGTCACAGCAGCTGTGATTAATTCTTGTTCTGAACTAGTGGAATTCAAAAATACAGAAGCAAGTTTCCTGAAGTATCTTTTAGCAATATAATCACTTCACATTTACCAACTGATAACAGCCTTGAAGTTGTGTCACAGTCAAGCAGTGCATAGGCAAACAGTATGTGTATTACAATGTTTTGATCCAATTGTTCTCTAATGCATTTTATGTCATAGTCAAAAGTTTTCTTTGAGTTCCTCTTAGCATCTGAACGCATAAAAATTTTGTAAGCTATGTTCACAGCACAGTGAATAAGCAGAACAACCAAATCAGTATCATCACCAATTACAGCTGTGGTCGTCTTTTCTGCTGATGCAATGGCTGTTTTCACAATTGTCAGCGTCACCCTGTGCCTGAATGGCATCACACCTGATACACATTAACCTTTCTGCGAGGTACTGTTTTTTTTTTTCTTTTTTTTTGTTTGTTTGTTTGTTTAATTTGAATATTAGCTAGGAATACATTTTTTCTGCAACACAACTTTTGTTTCTGGTGACAATACTACAGGAGGTCCAACTACAGGTCTTAGTCGACGTTGATGGGTTTGGGACTTTCTGTTCGGTTCCTCACGATTATAACCACCTAAAACAACATTTGCATTCTTGTATTTCTTCTCAACATAGCTATTAATCACATCACTGAACAATGTCTCTCGTGTCAAGGAAATGCGATGTAAAAGTGAACCGCCGTCAAGAACGCAATGCACTTTGCCAACAGAGAGGGATTCACAATGTGAATATTTCCGTAAAAGATGCGCTAGTTGGGATTTGGATGCCTCACACATAAGGTCTTCCTTGTCAAAAAGTGATGCTGGAAAAGTACACAATTCATATGAACAATTTCCGCAATTGTTAGACTGCGCACATAGCAACAGGAGTTGAATCAAAAGTTGGTGCTCAATGTGAACAGTATCATTTCCTTCATATAAGTACCTTTAACATCCATGGTACAAACCTTCTTGCGTTTCTTAAATGAAAATTCAGAAAATGTGTGTCCCGTCATCTCATTCAAAACAATATTTCCTATCTCTTCTGCTTGTTCAGAATTGACACAACTGTCCTCAGTCACACCGTTAACATTCTTCAAAGGCGTTTCTTTGTCAAATACATTCAAGGGAGACAAGAAATGCACTACTTTCTGAACATCTGCTTGATCTTTCTCTTGCCTGTTTGCACCTGCTGTCACATACAACTCACTAATAGTACGGTTCGTGTCTGTAAACTCTTTCACAGATTCATTCATTTGAGCGAAGAGAGGATGTGACAAAATCCACAGAGCCCTCTGTTGTTCTGTTATATCTTGTCTATGAGCCAAGTCTCCTAATTCCTTCACACTTTTCATCAGCACGTGCTCAATTACTAAGTCAGTTGACAGTCCACCCCAGAAACGATCACTTCTTCGGATAACATCCCACCTTTCACAGAACTTCCAGTAGAGATCAGGAGATGAATGTTCTAACTCCGATATATTCTGTAGATACAATCTACAACTTGTAGTATATGCTGTACGTCCACTTGCCGCAGAGAATGGAAGTATGTCCTTCACAACTGATAAATGCATCAGACAATTTCCAGTGTGATAAGACTTTATGAATTTTCGAACATGATCTACCATTTTTATATACTGAAGCCATAATGAGGCAGTCCTGTATTCTTTTAAAAATGATACAGAAAATGGAATCTTCTGTTTTAAGTTTTTCACTGCCTCTGTTGCATGTAAAATCTTTTTAATTCAAATATATCTGAATGTACCGATTTTATAACAGTGACAGCTGGATCATTTTCACAGTCAAAGGCATCTCTGAAAAGTATTGTGAACAGAGATTGGAATATTATAGGATGTCCAAGCATGGCCCTTGCTACTGCTTTTCCAGAAAGTATATGCTTCACAACACTGCTGTCATAGATAAGTTCCAAAATCTCTTTGAGTCCAGATCCTGCCATGATGTGCCCGATGGATCCCAGGAAACTCATCAACAGATGAAGTCCAACCAGACGTGTAACCATTTCCTTCAGTGGACAGTCTTCCTTTTCATTTCCTATAATTCCAAGTGCTTTATGGAAGAGGGGATGGTCGAATGTCAGTATTCGAATGACATTATTCTTCAGGGCATGATCATACACGAACATCAAAGCAGGGGCATATCCAGGAAGGGGGGGGGGGGGGGGCGATCGGGGCGATCGGACCTCAGAAGAGGAGACTTTCTTATTTTTTATATATAAATAAAACCCATCCCAAAGTTTGGAGCCCTTAAAAGTAGCAGTATGACAACCCCCCAGAAGTCGGTCCTGGATCCGCCCCTGCATCAAAGTAGAGTATAAGCAAGACTTAATTGAAGGATTCAAGTCAATCATAGGAAGGAAAGTTACAGATGATTCCCCAGAATGATCTCTTTTCGGAAGGAATTGGCATGTACCGTCTCATATGGGAACAGGATGCTGTAAAGCATGAGACATACTCCACATCTAGTCAATGTCCTCAGTTGTGTCGGTAAATGTTTTACTTTTTTTTTTATTAGGCGGATGTTACATGTCGGAACCCACTTGCCAGTGCTGTTTAATCTTTGATATTAATTCAAGCTACTTCTTGAATATCTTTTATTGATATGTTGTTATGAGGCACTTGGTTCTAATTTGAACTCCTGAAGTGGTCATAGCAATTATACCCATTCAGTGGAGAGCCCCATACCCATCTGCAGTTTGGATGTTATGGTCCACATTGTCTGCTGCATACTGAATGAAACTTTCTCTGACCAAATCATGGTGAACAGATCTATTTGTCTGCTGCAAACAGTTGATAGAGTATGGTGGAGCCCTGGGCAGTTGCCCGGGGTGCCCAGCTCTTAGTACATCTCTCTATGACTTTTATTATCTTTACAATCATTACCACGTAAAATTTCTCATTTGAATCACATGTGATGGTCAGAAAATGCAAATTCTTTATGATTCCCTTATGGCGGACATTTTTCCAATATGGCAGCATTATGAGAACAGTGGCGTTGGTAAACTTTATTTCAACGTTTTTATCACATTTTTTTCAGTAAGAAACAATTGTTAGACTTTCTGTTGCAATTTGTTTAAAGTTCAACCTTAATTTTTACCTCTCTAATGTAATGAAGCATTTTGGCGAAAGTGCTCATAGTATGTTTCTCATTATTTACTCGCAAATACTTATATAAGGATTATTACCAAAATAGTAGAAACACGTGTATTTTGGAATACGTAAGATGCGTGAGGTGGTAACACTGCGGAGTCATATGCAGCTTCTGGTTATTGTTAGTGGTGTGACACGTCTTGAGAGTGTTTGAGGTGCGATATAATGAAAACGTGTATTGAAACAAGAACACGATGGCAATGCTACATGAGAGACTCTCTGTATTTCAAAGAGGCCATAGCCTGTCTTCAGATACTTAGCGCAAGTGTATCAAATGTGATCAGTGAAAGTGTGGCCAGTGAACTACATCTACATGAAATCTAGGTTTCTCTTAATTTTGCCTTATTAGATTTAACATTAGAGATCTTTTGTGTGTGTGGGTTTTTTGAATGTAATTTTCAAGTCACGCTGCGATTATACAAAGCCACGAAATGAATCTCTGTATGACTAGACTGTAAATAAGAATGAAGGATGCTCATAAAATATTTGCTCGTGTACTTCACATCCCATTCCCAATCATAACTAGGATATCCCTCTTTTCTCCATTCGGCAGTATACATGTTGGATAGCCACAACTGAGTGCGTGCATTTGTCTAAAAGTACAGCCACTCACATAAGTATCTGGACCCCTGACTGTTCTAATTCCATTACTTGGGGTCCAGGTCATTTGCAGTTGTGAGAACGCCTAGACAGATGCAACCCAATTTACACGTAATATTTCTCGGCACTGACAGCAGTTGATAGCCTTGATCAGGTGTTTATGCAGGTAAAATTGTAAAGTAGGTGACTAACGAAACAGTTCGCCATTCTAAGATGAATTTCTATGGTTCGGATCGTATTTTCCAAAGAATACCATATATTAATCTCAATATTGCTGTGTATGTAATGTATTTTTCTTTATATATTGTATGTTTAGAGAAACAAAAATACTGACCACGCATTTATCAGGAAATGTCTGAAAGTAGCTGAAAATATCAAATTAGAACACTGCTGGAAATAAGTGTAAACGATTGCCTCCATTGACAAACCTTCTCCAATTCTTATCATTCCAACATCTTTTTCTTTCTGGAGGAGAGAAGATCTTTCTTGTCACACTGAGTATGGACTGAAATTGAAATTGAAACATTTGAAAGAGTTCCAACCTGGCCGGGATTCGAATCCGGGTCCGCGAATAGAAGTCCGCCTAACCACTTACCTACTGCATCACTTCATCTTTTATCTAAACTTTTAGCTAGTTAAAATCGTTGCATGTAAGACTATACAAAATACTAATGTTCGTATAAGAAGACGTTCCTTATGAGTGTCACAATGACTTACTCGAGATTTCCTTCTTTACGAAAAAACAAGTTATATAGACCTACGTCAATGAGGAAAATATCACGAAACGTTCTTCAAGTTGAGGCTACCTCATCGTTTTTAACTGCTCCCGATTTACATTACTACTATTCTTCCTCATCGTAACCTCTAATTTCCAAAGAAGAAAAGCCGGCAGCATTTACGCCGATCCCAAGAGTTTCAGTATTTGCGCGCTACCCTAGCCACCTGTTTGAAGTTGATCATGTAAAATGTACAGAAAAATTTGGGCAAGAGAACAGAACCTAACCAACCCCTTGCGGGGCTTCTAACCCGTTCCTATTATTATTATTATTATTATTATTATTATTATTATTATTATTATTATTATTATTATTATTATTATTATTATTATTATTATTATTATTATTACTTTTACTCGTGATCCGTACAGTAAAACTGCAAGCTTATTTCAATGAAAAAAGTGTTATTTAAAATTTAAAAAAATAATTGGTAAATCACTTTTTTGAGTATAATTTTCAATCCTATTTTAATGAAAAAACTGTTATGAAAATTTAAAAACGTAAAAAAATTCCTTGGGTAGGGTTTGAACCCACGCGAAAAACGACTTTCATTACTAGTATGTTGCTTTAGTGCACTCAGACACGAAGGCCGACAGCAGTCGCCCTCTACTTTCCGCTATATTTAGGTCATAAATCTTGATGTCTTATCTGTATCGGCGAATAAGATCAGTGGATATCTGAAATTATTGGAATCCGCGAAAATGCAAGCTGGCAGACACGCAGCCAGGATTTCGCAATAGCGGGAGTCCGTGACGAAATATTGAGATTATCACACCAAGGGCTGGATCATTCTAAACTGTTTTACTGGTAAATATTTTGGTTCGTTTAGCAAGGATTTTGTAATAGGAGGGGGGCGTGACATGAAATATTGTGGTTACCCACAAGAGGCTCGATCAATCAAAACTATTTTACTGGCAACGTACCCATATTTGTTTGTTAGGACAATAAAATGAGGATATGTTAGTAAGTATTTTAGTAACAAACTGTGAAGAAATCTCGAGTAAAAGGATATAAAAAATTGAAAAAGACATAGTCTTCCGAGGTCATTCGAACTCGGTTCTTCTTCTTGTCTTTTCTTCTTCTTTTTCTTGTCTTCGTTTAAGGAGGTTAATTATAGCAACGAGATCTTTTTCGGCAGTGAAGACATCCTGCCGGGAAATAGACTAGTGTTGCCGCGAAATTGAAAATTTCTTTAACAAGTGTCACTGGAATCTATGTTGCCAGGCTCATATTATTGTTGATTATTGGTATTTCTTAAGTTCTACTTGAGAGTCTATCTGATCGTCATTTGTAGTCCATAGGATTAGCATGGAGCTAGATGGAATTCGGAATGTTCCGTTACAATAATATACATTTTTAACTGGACTCACCCCCTGTTTCCCCCACACAAAGCTCCTCATAAGAAAGAGTAACCAAACGCTTGCTGTAGCTTTATATTTTTAACGGTGATTCTTCTTTTTCTCGTTTTCATCTTTTTTTATTTTTTTTCATTTCTGGTCTCGAAGGTGGGGGGATACGGACCCTGGACCCACCGCTTGGTTACGTGCCTGTGGCAGACACTATTTTCGCATTCTTTGAATTGCATCAACACATGTAGAAAAAGAAAGTTCTATCTTTACCTTCCGTAACTAGTAGTTTATTGTTTTTTCTTTGTATGTGGAATTTCTGGTAGATTGGCAAATTATGAAACTCGTATTTTAGAGACACGGGTTCGAATCTCGTAGTGGCAGCGCAGTAACTTAGATTTTTTCTGGGGAGGGGCAAAAATTAATACGTGTATTTGCGGCCCCTAGAAAAAGTCGTTTTCTTAATTCTTGGGCTCCAAATTTCCACCCTTCTCTTACTCTTTGTGGCGCCCGGAACCTGTGGGCCCTCCCGCACAGCAAGGTCTGCGGGGTCGTTATTTACGCCACTGAACCCGTTCCATACATGACAAATTAATTAAGGAAACAATATTGACAAATGTGACAATAATATACGAATAAATATTATTTCTAGGGCCCCTAATAGTAGACATTTTTTTACTGAAATGGGCTCACGACTCATTTTTGCTTCATTTACCTCGTGTGTGCTGTTTTGTTTATGTAATGTAGTGAACATGTTTGATGCTTCACTTATAATTTCATGTTCGTATCGTATATGGATTAAGATAATTTTGTCTTAAAATCGGCTCCCTCGAACGTCGAGGAGCTTCTCTGGGGACTGTACCCTTCCCCCCACAATTTACTCCCCTGTGTCGTGGCAATCATTTTTCTTAATTGGAAGGTATTGTTTGCGAAAAAGATTTTGTAATTCTGTTATTCCTTTATTATTATTATTATTATTATTATTATTATTATTATTATTATTATTATTATTATTATTATTATTATTATTATTATTATTATTGCAAAGTCGAGACTTGGCTACAAATTTTATATTTTATGAATTTTCTGATTGGATTTCAAATCTTTTTGTTGAATAATCAACACGCTACACTTTAGAGTGTTTGGGGGAGAGAAATATTATCCTGTTGCATTTCATTTGCTTACTTGCACTCTACACCAAGCTTGGATACTACATTTCACCATTCTATATCTACGGGAAGTATCCTAAAGCTTTTGATGATCATAAGAGAGTAAGTGAATAATTGATGAGATCAATGAACTTTGTGTATTTACAACATTTAAAGTATCAGGTTGTCAGAAAAGTCATGACGTATTTCCTGTAAAATATGACAAATGGTGATTTGTGGATATACTAGAGTTATTCGGATCTTGCAATAGTTATGTCATGAATAGCTAAGATGTTGAGCGTTTTGTCTATTAAGCTGGATCGCTAGTCACCTTTAGGGTAAAACTTTCTCACTAGATGGCAGAGCTCATTGCGATACATGCGATGTTGCCACATGAGTTACGGATAGAAAAGTGTTTAGACACGGCCGCATTTTATACATGATTTACAACAAAGAGAAATAAGAGCTTTTATTTCCATTTTACTCAATACTGCCTGCTTTAAAATATGAATTAATTATATTCTTTGATCAAAAGTGATTTTTTACTTATGAAACGTTATGTGAATCTCTCAAACTAGATGTCTTTACAGTGCAGATTAAGAATGCCTATACTAATACAAAATCATTACATAAATTTCATCTTTTGGACAAAACAGACTCTCAGTACGCTCAAAAATGTTGTTTTATAGCGACCTTGTTTTTTGGTCAAAGAGCAACTCAATTTGCATTTAGGGGGAAATCATATCATTTCTATGGTAATAGTTTCTTAGAAAACGGCAGTTAAACGTTATACATTTATTTATTAGATGCCTCTACGGTGCAGATTAAGGATACGTGTACAAATACTAAATCATTACCTAGGTAGATAAGACAAAACATATTCTTAGTAGGTTCAAAAATGTTATTTTATAGGCGAAGTTGCAATCCTTGAAGCAACTTTACTTTAGGAGCTTAAATATCATGGCTAACATTCCAGCGTTTTTTGGGCAAAATTCGACTCAAACTGCATTTAGGGGTAACGAAAACTACTTGCATGGTAAAAGTTTCTTTGCAAATTACAAAGATATACGTTTATCTATAACTAGATGTCTCAAAGGTGCAAATTAAGAATAAGTATCCAAATACAAAACCATTAAACAAATCCGATCATTTCAACAAAACAGACTATTCCTTCAAGCGTGGTATTTTGTCAGTTGTATTCCCGTGCAGGTATTTTGTAAGTTGTATTCCCCAGTGCATATATTTTGTAAGTTGAATGTCTTAGTGTAACTTTACTTTAGTTGGCATAATCATCAGGCCCTATCCAGGGGGGTCCAGGCGGGCCGGGCCCACCTAAAATTTTCACCGTAGGCTTGCAAATGAACTATAATATTGTTGGATCGAATAATCTCTAACTTCAGCCGAGCCCCCCTACAATTTTGGAGTGGCTACCGGGATGATATTCATTATGGCTAAAATTCCTGCGTTTTCTGGACCAAACATGGCTACGTTAAATGAAAACTATCACCAACTTTTACTAGGTTCCTTACTTACATGCAGATTTGTTCCACAATCCAGGTAGAATAAGGAAACTGAGATAGGGCTTTATGCAGAGTCGTTTTGACGTATGATTAGCGTCATACTAAATGCTTGACTACTGCAGGAAACATATATTAGTCGAACTCTTTAGTAATCACGCGTCAGAATGACTCTGCATAAATTCTCGCAGCGAGTAAAACTACGCGATTAGCACGGGTGTTAGGGTGCCGAAGGCGCTATTTGAAATTTTCTAGTTTAATATTCCACGATTATAGTCTGAATCTAAAAGAAGCAGTGATGATGATTATCGAAATGGTGGACTGAAGGAAGTGGGGGAAAATCCGAGAAAATCCACGCACACTATGGGTCCTACAGAAAGTCTTCCTGGCTAAAAGTGGGATCGAACCAGCGATCTCGTGCGCCAGAGGTGTTCTACCTACCAAGCTATTTACAGCTAATTGTATTAAAATCTACTAGTATATTTAACCTACTTCATTTCTCCATGTGTTTTGCAAGTATTTGCTTTTGAACCTTGATTGATGTACTTCATATATAACACGATTTTTAACAATAATAAGCTCAAGTATGAATTCTGTGATTCTTGTTTATAGTGGCATATATTCAAAACAATTTCACGCTATATTTTAGTACTAGTTCATACTTGATACTATGCACACCTGAAGATAATAACAGTTCCGAATAAGAACACTTTTATCCAGAAACACCCGCAGGATTTTCCCAAGGCCGTGGAAGGGGCAAAAGCCCGACATACATTGATGCGCATAACGCATGATGCAAAACAGTTATTATTCAGGCATATTGTATATCTTTGTGGACTACATTAAATAGGTCTATGTTAAATATTCTAGTATGTGTAACCAAATATAAGGTTCCTTCATGTGTGTTTCTGGGTAAAAGCGTTTTCAAACATTCAAACACCTTTCGAAAATGCAGGGTAAAGCGATTGTCCCCTTGCCTCCACTGCGTACGCCCATAGTCTGATCGTTGACAGAGCATACGGGTCTATTGTTTTACTCAATGGTGTCATTCACCTAGTTCGTCCGAACCGGTTTTTAAAATTTCTCAGGTTCTTGGAATCGGTTGTTAAAATCGTATCTCCACTTCCATATCCGGTACTTACGGAAACAACAATTTTCTAGTGTTACGAGGTGTCAAAAAACCTTTAAAACTTATAAAAGGAAAATATTGAGAGCATGGAAAAAATGAATTTCATTTTTCTACATAACCCACTCTACGCTTAATATAAGTTTCCCATTACTTACAAAGTGTCCCAATACCTGTAAAGATCTTTTTTTTTTTTTTTTTGATTGGATATGCAATCAGTCATACACCATTCGTTGCACTTCTTCATCAGATTGCAACTTCTTTATCTTTAGTGCCTTTCACCACTGAGGCGAGATTCGGTACGAAAGGAGGATGAAGTGAAGATTTTCAATGATCGCAGCCATTGCACAGGCAGTACTATGAGGCCGAGTATTGTTATGTTATAGAGGAAATTTGTTTTCAGAAGTCCGTATTACGTCGTATAGTAAGTTTAGGACCTTTTTGGCGATCGGAATACAAGATATTATTGACTATGCGTTCCCTATGCTGTAACGCTCCAAAATGTCACCCTTTTGGTCCCAGAAGAAAGTACTAACTTCCCTGTAGATGGTTGTGTCCGATAATGGATACTGCCATTGCATGCTCGCTTTCTTACCTCCGGAATGTAGTAGTGCACTCATGTTTCATACCCAGTAACGAATCTCTTCTGAAAGTCACTACCTTCTCGTTTACGGCGTAGCAAAATCTCGTGACACATCAACACATCGCTGCTTCAGTTCGTCTATCAACTGGCGTGATACCATCCTGGCACACACATTCCGAAATCTGAGTACAGCGTGGATAATATTACAAATTGAACAGTGGCTTATGCCAATCTTTGTAGCTACTTCATCCAGTCATTCTGCATTGCCCCTTATCACACTTTCAATTTACATGGAACAAAACGGTAAGCGTTAGATTCAGCGTCCCAAGCATGGGTTCCATCTCCGCTCCTTATTCTTATGTTGAAACCGCAAGCGGTAAACGTATCACTTACAAATCGGAATTCGCGGACAATATTCGTTAGAATATTGGATCAATAAGAGCTAGACATAGATCACTCACTTCTGGTGGGTCAGGTTTTTGGCTGGATCCCAGCTCGCGCCAAGTGAACTTTGTGGTGAAGAAACCATGAGTGGAGTTTCTTCCGGATCCCTCCCTTTCTTTCATTCAACCATTTCATTCGTTGTCATCATCACCTTCTATCTTTCCTTCGAAGCACAATGATAGGACGTTACAGAAAAAAAACATTCATGTCTCTCGGTTATGCCATATAGGTTAAACGAGACGGTGATGATAAGAATGAATTAAATGGTAGAATGAGAAAGTAGGAGCACAAAGAGAAACTCTGAGAAAATCCACACACACACATGGTGTGTGTCTACCAAAAAGATCACTTGGCTAAGCTGGGATCGAACCAGTGACCCCGCATACAAGATGTCAATGCTCTACCATGGGGTCACTGCAACTCCGGACTAGAAAAAGAATTTCTACATGAGTGATTGCGTTTCTCAAGTGAAGCTATAGGGTCTGAATACTTTCTTTTCATTATAGAAAAAAAATCAAGCTTTACGGTTTTATGAATTTTTAAGTACTAACTAGAGAAGGTCGCGGGATATTTTTCTCTGACTTCGTTTCGATATTATGCTCAGTCGGCGCCTTTTTACATATGAAACAGTTAGGCAACCGGAGAAATCCTCGATCGCAAGCGTATTCGAATTATGAGCGTTAAAATTTCAAAATTGAACAGATTTTGCAGAAAGTTTGAAGAGCCATTTCTTGAGATAGATGCTTCAGTTTTGATATCAGGGATTTCTCCTGGATACCCAACACAGTATTAAGTTCAAAACGTATGCATTTTGCAAGATAAGGGCAATTATTTGGAATGGTGTGAAGGGTAATGGCGTCTTACACCATGCAAATTGCCTCCCATTTGATATACTGGGCCAACCAGTGGTAAAAGTGGATCTGAGAGGATGGGAGAACGGTAGGTAGCGGCATGACGCCACGCCGTTCCCCTGCCCATATACCCATTATATTTTGTTTCAGAACTGGGGGACGCCTTAACTTTTTTTCGAGGTGGGGTACGGCGTCCGCGCATTCTCCTTCACTTTTACCTTTGGGGCCAATAGGCTAATAAAATGTATTTGATACTCCTATTCGACTATATTGTTATTCAAATATCACTATCCTGTGTGGCCATCTTCAAATTGAACAATCACATTTGTCTTGGGAACGGTTTGCCAGGCGTGCAAAATTCAATGAAGATATTCATAATTAAACTTGTGATTATCTATATTGTGGTTCTTCCCAGGCCCGTATTCCTGGGGATCTAGGGGGCCGGGCTTCCCCTAAATTTTTACTGCTCCCCTAAAATTTTCATGATAAGCTTGCAAATGAACAATAATATGGTGATGAACCTGGATCTATGGTTGGATCTGACCCCTAACTTCTACCGCTCCCCCGCATTTTTGGACTGACTACTGGCCTGGTTCTTCCCCTTCTGTAGCTAGGTACAAACAGCTCGAGCAGCGCCAGACAGGCTTGCACTGTCGCGGTACTCCGAATCCTGTCGGCCTATGCTTATGCATCACAGAATACGGTGTTCTAATACATAATCGCTAGCCATGTGCTTAGTTTTCAGCAATTAGAATGTCAGTATTATTGGGAAATATTGGTCAAACTCCAGGAAATATTTTAAGATATTCAACGAGAAAATAGACCAAAAAATTTAAAGAAGAAAAAAATGGTTAACGGGAATGTGCGCTCAAAGTTGTGAACTAGGTGACTTTTATTCTCGAGAAAACCGCTGTTTCAATACATCACCTCTAGCCGATTGTTTGTTTCTTGGTCACATTTCTCGCGAAATACATAAAATATTGTCTGAAATTTGGCCACTATTTTCAAACAATCGCCATTGAAATCCGTTGAAAATTTTAAAAAATGGCTAGTGATGAAATATTGAAACACCGTTTTCCACAATGGATACCATCATGTCCATGATTTTTCTCGGGGTACTCCTGTTTCATCCCTTCTTCGCATTCCATCAATTCTTCCATCATCATTCACTTACCTTAATCATCGTCTTCCTTAGCCTAAAGGGTATAATTATCGGCTGTTAAACTGAAATATTTTATTTTTTCCACAATGCACAGAGGCCGGCTGGTTGAGTGTCGCGTTGAAGTTAGTTCCGCGGCAAAGCGTTTCAGAGACACATGTCATTGTTTAATGTTTAGATGGCCACACAGAAAGTAACATTTGAATGACAATACAGTTGGTTTCAAATAAATTTTATTAGCCCATTTATCCGGTGTGCCAAATAGGGTGCAATTTGCAAGTTGTAAGACGCCATTACCCTTCATCCCTTCCCCAATAAGTTCCCTTATCTTGCAAAATGCGTACGTTTTGACTTCACCATTCTATCGAGAATCCAAGAAAACACCTCAGTACCAAAAATGAAGCGTGTATCTCAAAAATGGTTTCTTCAAACTTTTTCAAAATCTGTTCAATTTTGAAATTTTAACGTCCATAATTCGAACAAGCTTGCGATCGAGGATTTCTCCGGTTGCCTAATTGTTTCATATGTAAAAGGAGACGACTGAGCATAGTATCAAAATGAAGTCAGAGTAACACCCCACGACTTCCCTAGTAAGTAGAATTAATTACTATTTTCCACTAACGGGTTCAGACACTAACGGGTATGTATGAAAGCTCAAAAACATATATAAATTATTTTCAAGAAGATATAATATTTTACCTAAGCAAAATGAGTTTCAGAAAAAAGAAAGAAAGAAAGAAAAGAAGAAAATGAAAGAACACATATTACATATTTAACGTTCAAAATGATCGTCAAAATAAACTATCTTTGTATTACACGTGTGTATAATATTTACGTGGAAACAAACAGTTAAAAATTGAAAAGCGCTTAGCTGCTTCTTCGAATTATTCTCCCTTTCTCTTCGCTTCCCTTGGCTCTTCGATCTTTTACTTTGAGTTGGATTCTTCTTTTTTGTGTATGATTCCTTCCGTTTCCCCATTTTCCACTTTTATTATTCGTAATAGTTTTGTCACAGTTCACAGGTTTCGCCTCTGGACTTCAAACGCTAACAAGGAATTGCCCTACTACTGTGACTGCAACAGTACACATGTAAGTTTGGCAACGAAGCATTATGGCGTCCTGCGTAAACATGACATTCAGCCGCTAAAACTATTTCCGTAAACACAAAATAATATTTGGATAAAATATAAAACATAACACGAAAAACGGTAATATAATATTCATGTTCCGTAATGAGACAACTACTTGTAAAATAATTTATGCTTGTAAGTAAAAATTTCGTAAAACTGAGCACAGGAGTAGCAAAATCTAACAGCAAGCGCCATCTTGCGTACTCATCTTAAAACTGATCAAGTTTTCCTCTTATATTTTACATTTTTAGCCAACAGAATACATAAGCACAGAAAATAGTATCTCAAGTTGTAGCTGACGCATAACTCTATTTTATAGTGTAATACTTATAATATGTGCCATTTCTTTACGCGTTGGTTAAGGCAATAAACTAATGCTTATACTGACTTCCGGGTAGTGATCCACCTTAATATAGCTCTTTGTTTGGTTTGGTTTTACGGATTTGATCAGAGATGGCGTGGGTCAATGAAAACTTTACCCACAACCCACTGATCCACAACCCACCATGACCCACTCTGACCCATTATTCACCACCCAACGTGGCCCACTCTGACCCATTACTCACCATGATCCACTCTGACCCACCACCCACCATGAACCACTGACCCACCAAAACACATCGTCATCAACTCTGACACATAATCCACGGCCTCTTAGTCTACAGACTAAAGAGTTTATACTTGTAATAAAACCAGGGTGTCAAATTCTAACTAATCGGAGTTTGAATTTGTATGGTCAATCGCTCAAGCACCGCTCTGTTACAATAACGATGGATCTGATCTTTACGATATAAAATGGTAAAGTGTTTGTCATGGGCAAAATTGCGATGAATTTCAATTAAATTATCATGGTCTAATTATTTGCTTGTTGAATTATCGATACTTTTCAGTGGAAAAACGAATGAAATTTGAAAGTCCCAAATCAAGATAAGTAGGCCAACATACAGAAGCTTACATCACAAATTTATATCTACTTTTCTCACAACTTTATGGGTTGATTGCTGTGTGTAAGCGCTCCATATAATAAACAAGCTTCATCAATTATTATAAAGCGCATGGTAAGCATATATGGATATATGATGTGAAGCACTGTATTTTTTGTTGAGTTGATTTTGAGTTTAACGTCCCTTTCAGCACCGAGGTTATATGAGACGTGAACTTACCCCATGCCATAAACGTCGCCAACACCTAGTGGCCCACTTGCGGGTAAACGTCGATCGTCAATATAGCGACGAGTCGAAGGATTCCGCTAGTGTTCCACTCGCGGCAGGGTTTCGTCGAATCGAATCAGATATCTCGAGTCGGGGTGTTGTAGTTACCACCGCGTAGCAACGAGGACTTAATTTGGTCCATGCTCCTTCGATTCGTCGCGGAGAATCGCGAAGGGACCAACGCGAACTATCGCCAGCTATGTGCATGCGGTTATTATTATATATTATTTTTTCCTGTGCAATTGTTCCTAAAGTGAGCTCCGGGGGTCAAGAATAACCTCTGCTTCAACAAAATAAAGTGAAAAATCTTGAGATAAGTGCGATAATTGTATGAATTTCGATGGCAACTGTCGTCGATCATTAGAAAGTGAGTATGGGAGAACTATGAAATAAAGTAAATAGACACCCGTCATTTTGTTATAAAATTACATGGCACACGCATTTTATCTAATCACAAATAGTTATCGTCTCATGTACACGGTTAAAGGAGCACTCTGATTGACCAAATTAAAAAGATCTCAACGATTCATACCTTTACAAGCGACGTTTCCTTCATCTTTTACGTGGTGAAGTCGGAAGAACTCCCCCCCAGCAATCACAAGGTTGGTGGTTCGAGCCCCTTCCGGGGTACTTTTTGGTACTTTTTTTTAGGGTTTTTTAGACACCTTAATGTAAACAAATGACACATATAGGCGATTTAACATATTTTCGGCTAGTAATTTTGTGGTTCATTGGCATTTTGTCGCGTCTCTGTCAACGGTGGCTTACTGGTGGTATACTTTTCAAAACGGAAAAGGGGCCACCGTGGATCGTCACTGCAGGGCCGCCATTTTTTTGCGAGATGTCGCTAGTTGCCCATCGGTGGTCCACCGACGCTTATGGCATGAAGTACGGATTAACGTGAATCCGAACAACATGAGCTCTCGCCGGGAATCGAACCGGGCTCTATTTCTTCTTCTCAACTTGTTTCTCAAATAATATCGATCGTTTTAGATTATTTTTACAAACTAATCCACTATCTATTTAACATATGTAGAAAGTGCACCCCTCACCATAAAGCAGAATGTTAAAAAAATGCTAGGAGACCTTCTGTTCATTTTCAATAAAGAGTTAATATACTGAATTTCAGCTCCGTAAGTTTAACGGCTTGCGAGATACTCGATTTTTTCGCAAATATTCGGATCTCCACTATCCCTTAGAACAGGCCTGCCCATGAATTGGCTCCCGGAGCCGAAGAGTGAGCGACAACGAGCGGAGATAAGAACAGGTGAGCACAGGTGTTGGTAGCTCCGCCCCTTCCACTGCATCCGATAAGTGTTGCCAACCACACATGATGGTAAAAAACCTACGGCCAAGCCTGGTCACAAATTCGCACGATGTTGAAGCATTGAGCAGACGCAAGCGTGAAATGTGCAGGTGTGCTCTCCCCCTCCCCATTTCGAAAGCAGTGACGCGAAAACACTACAGGAAATAAAATTGGTACGTTTTTTGATCAAAGAAGACGCATGATAGAGGTTACAGTTAGCGTTGAAGTAACTAACAAATGAAAAAGAAAGAAAGAAAGAAAGAAACTAATATTAAAAATGTCAGCTTACAGACGTAAAAACGACTGCAAAAATCGGAAACGAATTGTTTCAGGCCTTTTTTAGCTTGCTTACACAATTCGTGACATTGTATTACATTAGCACTCGGTCTGTAACTTGTCACTCGCTTCACGTTTGCTAAGTTGTGAACGCCTTTCGTTGCTAGATTGATAGCAGAACGACGGGAGGTTGAAAATAATAATAATAATAATAATAATAATAATAATAATAATAATAATAATAATAATAATGCGTATTATTATTATTATTATTATTATTATTATTATTATTATTATTATTATTATTATTAGTAGTAGTAGTAGTAGTAGTAGTAGTATTCGGACCAAAGACGGATGAAAATGGGGATTGGAGGAAATTCATAACGAGGAATTGCATAGTTTATACCGCTCACTTAACATTGTTAGGGTCATTAAGTGTAGAAGGCTCAGGTGGCCATTCCGTGTAGCCAGAATGGAAGAAATTAGAAACGCTTTCATAATTTTAACTGAAAACCCAATTGGAAGAAGACCACTAGGAAGACCTAGACGTAGATGGGAAGACAATATTAAGATGGATCTTGCAGAAATAAGAGTACAGAGTAGAAACTGGATCCAGTTGGCTAAGGACAGAAGTTAGTGGAAATATCTTGTAAACGCCGCATTGAACCTTCGGGTTCCATAGACCATAGAGTTAGTTAGATATTATTATCTAAAAGAAATGTTCAAATGTTGTTAAGAGACAATTACACAGAAGAACTGAGTTCCGACCAAACACTAATTTGCCGGAAGGAAATTCCAGTGCAGTCCAGCCCACTTTAAGCGTTATCCGTGCAATCCACGTTTCATGTTCAAGACATTGGGAATAATTGTTCGTATCATTCAGTTGGAACGTTCCCTTCCAAGTTTACGCTGTTACAGTAGGCCTACAACATCGTGACTTTCAAAACCAGTCAGTAACTATCGAAGAAAGACAAGCGTGTAGCTTCAGTCGTTGATATGATTTAACATTCTTTTTCACTTTTAACAAGCTACCGGCAAGCAACCAGCCAGGGACAATATATTTTTCCTTATTAAAAAGACACTCCTTGTTAAAAAAAAAAAAAAAAAACTAATGGTACCCACTAATGGTCACTCTTAAAAATGGAAAATCTCTTCGGCTCTCTTAATATTTTGTTTGATTCTTTGCGATCAAATTAACATTAAAAGTGGAAAAAATGAAATGAAATCTTTGGGTTTTACGTCCCACGGTTATACCGGTTAGGCTAAAGGAGACGGTGATGATGAGTAATGAATGAAATTATAGAATGAAGAAAATAGGAGGAAATAGGAGAACCCCGAGAAAACCCACGCACACGGTGTTTGTCCACCGCAAAGTTCACTTGGCGGGGGCTGGGATCGAACCCGGGACCCCAAGCACCAGATATGAACGTTCTACCACTGAGCCACCGCGGCCCCACTTTAAAAGTGGAGTAAGAAATACTATTCTTCCTATTGATAGTGTAATAGTGGCTTCTAATCTCCACAACCAACCCCTTGCTAAGCCTATTCGTACACACATACATGCATAAGCTAATTTTCTGGAGATAATACTTAGATAATTACAAACAAGTGCTACAGTATTTTTTTTTCGTATCAACAGATTATCTCTTTTCCTATAAAGCGAAACAACATACCCACACTCGGATTAAGAACTTGATAATATATATATATATATATATATATATATATATATATATATATATATATATATATATATATATATATATATATTGAAAACTGGTTTTCCATTGGGCAAACTGGCAAATTTTTATAAATGTAAGTGATGGTTTGGTTCCACCACATCCTTCTTTAACAAAAGGAAAGAAAAAAGAAGAAAAGAAACGTACATAGTTTATCATTTGATTGCTGTTACCAGTTTGTGTTGTCTATAGTTAACGGTTACCACATTGTAAAAAACACTATACACTAAATGGCAATCAGTTACCATACATACTTTTTTTTTTATTTGGTAAGCTAGTGATTACCGCCAAGGTTGACAACACTTCCGCACCTCTAAGGACAAAACCCGAAGATTCACGAAGCACGAACAACGGTATTTGCTCGTAGAATGCTCGTGAGCGTTCACGAGGAGAGTTTCCACTATCTGCTCGCCGTGGCCAGGGCTGCCTTAGAATATTATTATAATGAACGCAATATGATAACATCACAGTTTGGATTAAGGCCTAACTATATACCTAAAGCCATTTTATTTGACTGCAATTTGGTTTTGATTATTAGGCACACATAGTTACATTCAATTTTTATATAATAATTCTATATTACAGTGATTCAAAAATGTATTATTTCCAGTAGTTAGTTAATCTAAAATCTCAGAAGCTGTGTTTCTCGAAGGGCAAGTAGTAGTACACGTCATATTGCTACTATTACAATTACAAATATCAATATCCGAAAATGCCTCAATTTATTTTTTCACTTAGAGATACCCAACTCAGGTAAGTAAACAGAAACAAATGAAAAAGGGAAATGGAAGCCTTGAAAGTAAAACGTAGACAAATTCACCAGTGCTCAGAAGCATATTTTTAAAGCACGTTCGATCATACTAATAGGACCTAAATACGCGGTTATGATAAGTTGGAGTTATCCATTTCACACTACGCAACAGAAATATCGTAAAAATGAAGTGTCTGTTAGTGGCGGTCTTCGTGGTCGAAAGTACTAGTGCAATGGGCTAGTAATTATAAGTGCTTTTGGTGTGGGTTTAAACCACAGTCTGTGTGTGGTTGCTGAACTGTGTGGATGCCTCTGCGCGCTGTGCAATAGGGCAGGCTTTTCTGTGACTATTCGTGCTGTAAACACATCACATTATCTTCTTTAATAGATATATCGACAGAAAATCTGTTTATTTGCATAAACTCTTGTTTTGCAACAGTAGAAGAGAAACACAGTTATGAATAAAAAGGTAAGGCAAAATACAGTTAAGTTTTCATTTGATAGACAGACAATGAGTGTTCGACCAAAACCTTTTGAAGTTCATGTTTGGTTAGCAGATGTTGTCAAGTTACATATTGATCAAATCGAGGGCTTGCAGTTAAATAGTGATGAGTATTGTATATATGTCAAATTTATATCCCAAAGTGCTATGGACAATATTTTACGGACTTTGCCGGATAAATTACCTTTCAAGCATGAAGACGGCACTGTAAGTGACGTGTTCATAACGAGTGCAAATGAGGATATAACAAAAGTTAAAATAGTCAATTTGCCTATGGAAGTTGAAAATCCATCAATCAGTGCTGAATTACGTAAGTACGGAAACATTAAAAAAATTGTGGATGAACAGTGGTCAGAAAAATTTCTATTTCCTGTAAATAATGGGAATAGACTAGTGTACATGGAAATCAAACAGCATATCCCCTCCCGACTCTTAATCAATGGTCATCGTGCAACAGTATCTTACTATGGCCAGCCACCAACATGTTTTTTGTGTGGCTCAGACCAACATCTTGTGCATAGTTGTTTATTGAACAAAAACCGTCAAAAAAGGGAACCGTCCCACAATACGACATTACATGATTTATTACCAGAGCAAACGATACCAAGTAGTAAAAGCGATATTACGCCCTTCAAAAAAGAGCCGCCTGGTGCATCCAGCTCTGTAAGCGCATGCACTAGTGCTGACCAACAAGGTAGACTTACTCTAGCACAGGCACAACCAAAAAATCAAGATCCTGTCCTTGCTGACTCAGTTTTTGAAACTGAATTTCCGACTTTGCTCAGTACCTTATCGAACCAACAAGCATTACCCCTTAAAGAACAAATACATGAACAGAGTACAAGCACAAGGACCAAACACGTACATACTGCCGTTCGTTCTACCACTGAGGTCTCCAATCAAAGTGATACTTTTGCCGAGAAAGTTTCACAGGAACAACCCGGTTCAGCTGACGCAAAGTCAGCAAATGTGCACGAGGCGACTATTAGTGCGGGAAATATGAACGAAACTGGTGTTGTCTCCACGCTACGGGATGGGGAAGAAAACGGTACACCATCATCATGTTCAACGAAGAAAAAGAAAAGGAAGCTCAGCCAAAGACAAGGTCAGACTGGCAATCAACACCTCTTACAGAGCAAAGAATCAGAAAAAGTACAGGATGATTCTAATATGAATGAGCCTTCAACATAGTTTTTTTTGCTTACTTTTGTATATTTTACTGTGGTTCCATGACGTGTATCTATAATGTTCGTTTCTAGTTCAGTCCATTTACATGCGTAAAAAAAACATGAAAAGAGTTGACATTTCTGGATATGCAAGGTCAAATTAAATATGTACGTATGTATGCACCCATATATATGCACCCTATATTTACTAACTAAGAAGTAATGAATATTGTAGTTCCCAATACCAGGCGTATAGGTACATTAAATATCAATGCTTTTACAAGTCCTATAAGAAAACGAGCACTGATGGATTTTATTAAAATCCATGATTTCGACATTCTGAGTTTACAAGAAGTTGTGTTTTCGGAATTCGAATTTTTACAAAATTACAATGCATATGTGAATATCGGGTTAGATGGGAGAGGTACTGCTTTTGTAATAAAAAAAGGAATATCGGTAGAACAAGTGCATCGAATTATATCAGGGAGAGGTATCAGTGTGGTATGTGATAATGTCCTGTATATTAATGTATATAGTCCTTCTGGAACGACGAAACGGATTGAACGTGAAATCTTTTTTAATGAAGACCTTATACCCCTAATACCACCAACAACGACCAATATTGTGTTATGTGGCGATTTTAACAGTGTCCTGAGAAAAGAAGATACAACAGGACAGTTTAATAAATGTCATGCATTGGACAATATAGTGCGACAACTAAAGCTACACGATGTTTGGATTACTCAATATACACATATTGAATATACGTACATAACTTCGACAGTTAAATCACGGCTTGACCGAATGTATGTCTCCCAACAAATCTTACATAATGTATGCTCAATTTCAATTGTTCCGACCTCCTTTTCTGATCATGCAGCGGTCTCCCTAATATTGAAAGTTCAAGGTATTACACGTAAGACATCTGGACCCTCGTATTGGAAACTGAATGAACAGCTTTTGTTTTCCGACGATACAAAGCTGCTATTTAATGAAAAATGGAAGTATTGGTGTACACAACAAAAATATTTTCCTACATTAAACGCTTGGTGGGTGCACTATACAAAAGAAAAAATTAGGAAGTTTTTTCAATGGATGAGTGCTGAAAGACAACGGGACAGCAGAAATACTTTAGATTTTTTATATAGTGTATTAAATGATTTGTGGAAAGCTAATGCGACTCCCCAGAACTATTGGCGTGTAAAAGAAATAAAAGCAAAAATTCTAATAAAACAAAGGCAATACTTCGATATCTATAAACATAATATTCAAACTGCCGATTTATTGACGAATGAACGCATGACACTCTATCATGTAGTTCGAACACTCAAACGGAAAAACAATAATTTTATAGACTATATAACCACAATTGATGGGAGAAAAATAACAGCGTTTTCAGAGCTTATGACTCAATTTCAGGAATATTATAGAGATCTTTTTACAGCCAACCAGGTGAAAGATGATGAATGGCCTTTCCTTTTTGATAACTTAACAAGTTCATTGTCAGATATTGATAATAACAGTTTGATTGCACCCATTTTGAAAGAAGAATTGTTCACTGAAATTAAATCTACAAGTAAGCATACCAGCCCTGGTAAAGATGGAATTATTTATGTTTTACGAAAAATATTGGGATATCATTGGAGACGTCTTCACAAAAATTAGTAACGAAATATTCGAACACGGCAATGTACTTCAAAACAACGGGGTAATAATCATGATTCCCAAAAAGGGAACGTCTGGACACATTCAAAATTTTAGACCTATTACGCTTTTAAACACAGACATCAAGATAATCACTAAAGTGTATAAACGTCGCATCAGCCTCTTTGTCGACAAAATACTAGGCTACAATCAAACAGCCTTCTCTAGAGAAAAGAATATTTATTATGCACTAAGTACAATCCGTGACATTATTGCATATTTTCGTTTTCGGAAAGTGCCAGCATGTTTACTATCTGTAGATTTTCAAAATGCGTTTGACTTATTGGAACATAATTATTTGTATGCCGTTTTAGCTGCTTATAACATCGCACCACGATTCATTAAAAACATACAAGATCTATATACAAACGCTTCCTCTCAGTTACAAATTAATGGCCACTTAAGTACACCAATTAAAATTCAGAGAGGGATCCGTCAAGGATGTCCTTTGTCTATGCTACTTTTTGGATTAGCAATAGAACCATTATTACGAACGCTAATTTGCTACAAGGAAGCCAATCTTCATGATTTCCGCACTATAACTGTCGTGGCCTTTGCAGATGATGTCACGGTAACATGTACTACTAATGAACAAATGATACATGTTCAACGTACTTTAACAAGATATTGTTCTGCGAGTGGCGCTAAAATAAATTTTAACAAAAGTAAATGCATGATGTTTAATAATTGGTCATGGAGAGCTATGACATCAAATCTTGTCCAATATGATTCGGAACAAAAACTGAAAATTCTAGGAATTACGTTTACTTGTGGAGAAGCCGATCAAGAGAATGCAATTTGGACTCCAATTGTGAATGCAATTAGGCATGATAGTGCAATAGTTCGGTATCGAAATTTAAATCTTGTTCAGCGTATTTGGTACGTGAACACGTATCTCTGTTCAAAGCTATGGTATGCTGCACAAATTTATCAAATTTCAGATACATATGTTAAGAAACTCCAGTCAGTGATCGGCTGGTTTATTTGGACAGGATGCTATTTTAGAAATGCAAAAGAAGTTATGATGAATGATTACAATCTAGGAGGGTTAAAACTAATTAATATAGATCTTAAATGTAAAGCTTTACTTCTCATGCGCGCCTACACCTTGTTTCATCTTGATGATACACATACAAGTCAATGGCTACGTTGCTGGACACCACAATTACCTGCCCCAAATCCACCAAATTATGATTACATAAAACATAGCCCAAAATATATGCAAACAATTATACTTGAATGGAGTTAGTTACCCACGGAAGTGCCTGGAATATGTCAGACTTCAAAAATTTTATATCAGTTTCTCTTGGACAGATCTACTACCAAACATGTACCAAGGGTAGTCACAAAAAATCCATGCAGACATTGGTCCCACATATGGTCTAATTTGCATTGTGCCTTTTTGACATCTCAGGTGAAAAGTTTTTGGTATATGGTTATACATGATTTATTCCCGACAAACAAACGTCTATCCGAGATACAACGTTCCGATTCAAGTGCCTGTGCAAAATGTGGAGATGATGATACATTGATACATAGACTTACAAAGTGTACTACCGTTAAGAACATTTGGATACAACTTGTAACGATGCTAGCGTTAATATGTCGTACATCCCCCAATGCTATCTTGCCTGACATAATACTTTACCCTGACTACAAGTACTATCCGAAATCTAAAAATAACGCTGTATCATGGCTAATAGCCAATACTCTTTGGTATATAGATCGTTCCTCACAGTGGAAGATTACATGGATTTTTTTAGAAGAACAAGATGGAAGACGTGTCAGTTTTTGGAGGAAAACAAAACGTTTGAAAACTTTCTTAAGGTGATATTGGACAAGTAGGATAAAACCATCACTTTACTTCTTCACTTTAGTGATCAAACATGTTTGTTCTCCATTGTAAATCTACTCTGTAATACCATGTATTTAGAAAAATAAAGTGACAAAAAAAGTACTAGTGCAATGGGCTAGTAATTATAAGTGCTTTTGGTGTGGGTTCAAACCCGGGCCAAGGAGAGTTTTTTTTTATTTTTATATTTTATTTTTAAAAATTATTAAAACACTTTCTTCATTAAAATAAGATGAAAATAATACTCAAGAAATGATTACGTTATGTGTGCAGTTTTGCTATACGAATCCACAGTATAACTAGTAGTAGTAGTAAGAGGAGGAGAATCGGGTTAGAATCCCCGCAGGGTTCGTTTAGTTCCACTTTGACTGCCATTATATAAATTTAACCTCAACTGCTTCTTCAATTTTCATTTTTTCAATTCCAACAAAGTGACAATTTTCTTTTATTACTACTATAATACACAATACATACACCAGAAGGTTTGGACAATCGGAAGCTGCAACCAATCAGAAACGTGTTTTTAGTTTCTATGGCTAGGGTCGAGGGTGAAAAAATATGCTGTTCAGAAGATGCTGTCTACAATGCAGTGAGCCTAGCCATATCCATGGCAGAGTGGGTCGGTGGGTCATAGTGGGTCATAGTGATTGTTGGGTCACGGCGGTTGGTGGGTCGCAGTGGGTCACGCTGGAGGATGGGTCGCAGTTGTTCACATGCTCTTGACCCACGACCCACTGACCCACTCAAAAAACTCGATCCATTTGACCCACTGACCCATTCCAACTCTGAATTTGACACCACATAGAAGACGGAAAAGAAAAAAATGCATGTTCACCATATTTTATTGTTTTACTTCAGGCAAGGGAAGAACTCGCGAATAGTGTTTGTGGTTTTTACTGTCCTCTATGTTTCTGTGTTTCTGTCCTTGTTCTTAAAGAGTTAGTGGAAAAACTGTAAAAGTGAGTAAAACACGTAAAAATAGGAAACAAGGTACTGAGGATGGTTCGTTAAATTAGTTAACTTTAAAAAATAACCCAGTGCTCTGAAACACCAGATTCCAATCAATATAAGTATCTGTCCAATGCCGTGCCTTGAAAAATAAGGGCCCGAGGCAAGAGCATACGGCAGTGCCTCCGTACATATCAGTAGTCAATTTAAAGTTGACTTCTCTGGACTATTCTTTCTGCATAATACTTTACTATTTTATCTTGACTGAAATCAGAAAGTTTCACCATTATTACACCGGAATCGTAAAAGTGGGTAATTACTGAATTCACTGCAGCTCCACTTTTTCCTTCTCCCAGAACAGTAATGTTTTAGAGTAGTGGCTTAAGCGTTAGTTTCATAATGTTGGGGACGCGAGTTCGATACCGGCTGTGGCAATTCAGCATTTTTTTAATAATTCGCAATACTGATACCTCTGATGTATACTGACATGAAAAATATTCAATTTTTCTGGGTCTAAGAGTTCAGACGACTTCCTTCAAGGGTGAAATGCCAGTAACGCAAAATTACGTCGTCGGTGTCAACTTCGTTCGTAACTGTATCGGAGGTAACGTGTTTGGACAAGAATTGATGAATACATAAGGGCTAAACACGTCCTTGCTGATGTAGTATGGGCCAAAATTGAGTTCCAAGGAATTGTTCTTAGCTGTGCAAACAGTGATCGAACTTACAACGCTAGTCACGGGAACGATCCTATTTAAGATGTCACCTCACCTTTCTACCTAGGAGAAGGGCAAAAATGCATTACTGTTATCAGCTAACAAAAATTAATATTACATGTCTTGTACTAAAATGATAATTCTATCTGTAAATCCATAAACGTAATAATATTATTGCGTTCATGTGTAAACCTAAGAAACATCTGACATACTGTATGTCTTTTCTATTCCTATGAATACCTTCGACTATGTTACTTTTTCATTCCTTCTCTGTTAATAATAATAATAATAATAACAACAACAATAATAATAATAATAATAATAATAATAATAATAATAATAATAATAATAATAATAATATAATGATAATAATAATAATAAAGGAATAACATAATTACAATACCAATTACATAAACATTCAGAAATATTAGTAATTGCCACGACGGGATTTGACCCCAGGTAACTGCAATGGGAGTTTCCTGCTTTCACAATTTTTAAACAAATCGCCCCAACCGGAGTATTGTTCGCCACTGGCACCTCATATCCTTTCCACGTATTCCAAATACTACAGGGACACGAACACAGAAATACAGAGGACAGTTAAAATTCCTACCTTTCTCTTCAGAGGAATTCGAACCCCTAGCGGATTGCGCCTTATGATCAGAAGCCGAACGCCCGAGGTCACTCGGCAAGTGACACCGGCTCATTTTGCCACAAATTCCTCTTTTGATCATAAGAAAATACTAACTATAGAATAAACTAGTAGTTATTGAACATAAACTCAGAACTGTCTATTTCTACACGTGTTGATACAATTCAAGGAATATGAAAATAATTTCTGTCGTTTCTTCTTTGGAAATTGTAAGTTATAGTAAAGACGAAATGTAATGTAAATCGGAACCATCCCTGTAATCGAAGACAAGCTCCGTAACTTATATTTTTTCTGGGGGGCAAGCATTAATAAGCTTATTTGGGCCCCCAAGAAAAAGTCGTTTTTCTAATTCTTGGGTTCCCTCTTTCTAACTTTCTCTTAATCTTTATGCCCCCCGGAGCCTGTGGGCCCTTTCGCACGACAAGGTCTGCGGTTCTGTTTATTACTCCCTGGGAACATTCCATACATGTCAAAATTATTAAGGGGACAATATTGATATATCTCAAAGCCATACGAATAAATATTATTTCTAGAGCCCGTAATAGTAGACATCTTTTAATCAAATGGGTCCACATCTCAGTTTTGTTCTATTTACCTTTTGTGTGCTGTTTTGTTTATGTAATGTAGCGACCCTATTTGATGCTTCATTTCTAATTTCATTTTCGTATCGTATATGGAGTAAGAAAATTTTGCCTCAAAATGGGCCCCCTCGAACGGCTGGTCTCCCGGTCCCCCCCGGCTCTGCCGATGACGTAGCCTCAACTTTAAGAACGTTTCGTGATATTTTCCTCATTGAGGAATGTCTATATAAGTTGTTTTTGAGTTAAACAAGGAAATCTCGAGTAAGTCACTAAGACACTCACACAAGTTGCTTATATTTTCTTGTTTATATTTTTATTTATATTTTGTTTATATTTGAGTATCTTGTTTATATTTTTCCATGAAACGATTTTAACTAGGTATTAGTTTGGGTGGAAGGTTAAGTGGCGCGGTAGGTTAGTGGTTACAGCATTCAATTTCTATTCGGTAGACATGGGTTCAAATCCCGGCCAGGCTGAAACTTTTTCGAGTGCTCCTGTTTCAATTTCAATTTCAATGCATAGTCAGTGTGACAAACAAGATCTTCTCTTCCCTAAAAAGAAAAAGATGTTGGAATAAGGCGAATTGGAGAAGGCCTGTCAATGGAGACAGTCATTTACAAACTTGTTTCCAGCAATTGTTCTAGATTTGATATTTTCGTCTATTTTCAAGCATTTTCTGATTCATGTGTGATCTGTAAAAAAATGAAATGAAATCTTTGAATTTTACGTCCCACGTTTATGCCAGTTAGGCTAAAGAAGACGGTAATGATGAGTAATGAATCAAATGGTGGAATGAAGAAAGTGGCAGGAAACGGGAGAACCCCGAGAAAACCCACGCACACGGTGTTTGTCCACCACAAAGTTCACGTGGCGGAGGTTGGGATCGAACCCGGGACCTATGTGTGACCAGTGTTTTATTTCTTTGAATATACAGTATATAATGAAATAATACTTTCCATACACAGCAATATTGAGATTAACATATGATGTTTATTGGACAACACGCTCTGAACCAGAGAGATTGATATCAGAATGAAGAAATGTTTCGTGCGTCATCTACTCACAATTTTACTTGCATAGAGACTTGAGTCAGTGCTACCAACTGCTATTAGTGCCGAGAAAAGTTACGTGTAAATTGGGTTGCACTTATCTTGGCGTCCTCATAACTGCAAATGACCTGGACCCCAAGTGATGGAATTAGAGCACTTAGGGGGAGATACTTTTGTGAGTGACTGTACATACTTTCAGGCTGTACAATAGGGGCAATCGATAAAACTTTTTTTTTCGGAAATCAGGTTATCCTTAGTGCCCATTTCTGCCGAGTTACTATAACATATAAGAAATACAAAATCGACGCTTCAATTTTTAATGTTATAGCGATTGGATTGAAATGTTAAAAAATGAAAAAAGATTTTTTTAAAGTTAAATACTGTACTTATTACCTTACACCGTGTTATCCTTAGTAATAATCATTTTTCCCAAATAGTTCAAATTTAATGTAGAGAAACAACTAAAAGTATACCTCAAGTTTTCAGATGCCACGTAAAGGAAAAAAATCGATAAACCTTATATTTTGTAAGAAGTGCGATAACGACCTACCGTTATGGAGAAATCGACTCGTGAACAAGATACTGCATCACGTCACAAGGCCAGGAGAGTGATTGAGTGGTTCGAGAAACACAATGGCTAGTTCCAATTGATGTTCGGGTCCACTAACTCGCCGGATCTGAAACCAATCGAACATATCTCGGATGTGATTGAAAGTGACTTCAGAGCGCATCGACCTCCTCCCCGAAATTTACGGGAATTAGGTGAAAGGTGTGTACAGATGTGGTGTCAACTCCATCCAGTGAACTACCAAGGCCTCATTGCTTCAAATGTCACGATACATCGCCGCTGTTATCAGTGCTAAAAGTGGACTTACAGACTATTAGGTAGGTGGCCATAATATTCTGGCTGATCAGTGTATGGCTAATCATATTTACACAAAGCAATATCAAATAACGTTTCTCTGATAACTATTACAGGGGGAGAACGCTGCCATGCATCTTATCAAATACGTATTATATAGGCTTCTATCCGTTTTTCCCTCACAAGTCAAAGAAACTGCGGCACCTAAAAAACTTGAGATATTCTTTTTTTATTTTACAATATATTTATAAAATAATTATTACCAAGGATAACACGGTATAAGGTAATAAGTATTAACTTTTTTTTTTAATCTACGATTTTAGTTGTCTTCCATTGCCAAGGGATTGGCGGCAACTTAAAAGTTAAGGCGCCTCTGTGTACTGGAAAAGAAAGCGTGAATAGAATTTGAAGACGTTTTTAAATTTCTAAAAATTTGGATTTGTTCCAGTTTAATTTTTCTTTAATTTGAATTTTTGATTGTACCATGAAGGCTATATTCAAGGTAACATTCAGGAGTATGTTTGACGACACTGCTTTGTTTAAATTATTTCAAATTATTTCCTGCAATGATGAGTTCATTTTAGATCAATAGTGACCCTTGAGTATCACACTATGGTCTACAGAAATGTTTTTCTCTCTTCATACATATTCTGTTTAATACTCCAAGCTCTAAGTGAGTGCCAAATTATATTGGTGCAGTGACTAATCGGATAAGCGCTAGAAAAGGAAGGTAGCGTTCGACGCAGACTCGAACCTTGCTTGGCCCAAGCATTCTGACTCTTGAATGAGGTATCCCGGACCTATCCTTATTACCACTAAACAAATAGTGCCTTGAATACAGTATATGCCTTGCTCATGGATTCGAATCCAAAAATATCTCTCTAGATATAATCCAAAAATTGAAAAGAAAGAAGTACAAAGTGTGATTTTTATGAAATCTTCATCGCTAAATAAAAGATATAGTTCTCACAACTACATCTTCAAATTTTTCATTGTCAGGAATCTGCAACACAACAGAAAAGACAAGGAACTCTTTTCGTAAGAGAACATCCAAAGTAGATCTAAAAGAAGAATCTGATGGACTTTCTTCAAAGACTGTGATGAAATCTTCACTACCTAAAGACAGTGTTCTCAAACCAATTTCCCCACCCCCGCCTGCACCTGCCAAAAACGATGAAAATTAATGCGTTAAGGAGAACAATATTGTGTTGTCCACTCCTTCAACATCGGTACAAACTGTGAGGAATCTTTCATCTTACAACAAATTTCCTTGGCTAAAGAGAACATCCGACGGTTATATGTGCAAAATTTGTAGCAAATATAGTGTGTTAAGATCTGGTCCCTGTATTACAGAAAAATATCGTTGTCAGCAAGCAAAAAAATCTTAGAGAAGGCGCAGAAACATGCTAACAACAGAAATAATATGGCTTCTGTCTCAGCTTCAGGCTGCATGAAGCCTGGAACGAACAAGGAAGTAAATGTAGCGGAGCAGATTGTAATCCACGCGAATCGACAAGATGAGACAAGCAAATTAGTAACAAAGGACCTGTTTAGATTAGCTTATTTCATGTTCTCTTCTGAAATACCACACACACATAACTGGAGACCTCTAGTTTCAATTTTTGCACAAACTGATTATAGCGGTTTGATTCAACAGTTCATACATGCAGCACCCCAAAATGCACACCATTTGTCTCTAGTTTGCTATCACAAATATACTTGAAGCATTTGGTGATGCTATAACTTCCATCCAGAAAGATCATTTTTTCAGTACGAAAGAGTTTTCTGTTACGGCAGATGAATGTACAGATTTTAATGGACGAGCTGTTCTTATCACAAGCATTCGCCATATAAAGGAAATGAAATGAAATCTTTGAGTTTTACGTCCCACGATTATGCCGGTTAGGCTAAAGGAGACGGTGATGATGAGAGATGAATGAAATGGTGGAATGAAGAAAGTGGGAGGAAACGGGAGAACCCCGAGAAAACCCACGCACACGGTGTTTGTCCACCACAAAGTTCACTTGGCGGGAGCAGGGTTTGAACCCGGGACCCCAAGCACCAGAGGTGAACGCTCTACCACTGAGCCACCGCGGCCCCCCGCCATATAAAGGATAATGACATAGTAGAAACATTTATTTCAGCTGTCCCTATGAAATCCACACTCGCCGCTGATATAAGTGAAACTGATTTCACAAGTAAAAAAAGTAGGATTAAATCCAAAAAATAAGGTAGCAGCATCTTTTGATGGAGCAGTCAATTTTAGTCGAAAACATTCTGGAGTGCAAGCATTGTTAAAGAAAAAAGTCCTCAAATTTACTCTTCGTACATTGTCGTGCTCCCTTGCTATAATTGTGCCTAATAAATGCATGTGAAGGAATACCTGAAATTAAAAGAAGTATTTCTTCTCTGAACGAACCTTTTAGCCTTTTCAACAAGAGCCATTTACGGCTTCAAGTGCTCAAAGATGTGCAGATTGCTTTGGGATCTATACCTCAAAAATTGGTACAGCCCGCCCAACTCGGTGGCTATCATATGAAGGAAGCATAGAGATTATTTGCAAGCATTTCTCAGCAATATGTATTGCTCTGGAGCACATTTATATGGACGATGGCGACTTGTCGTTTAGAGCTGGTGTGCTTTTACCACGCTTAAAAATGCCATCTACCGCATTCCTTTTACACCTACTCTCTGCAATGTTGAAACCCCTTGCTCGTTTGAACAAGGTATTGCAGCAGCGATCATCAACATTAGGAGACACATTGAACCATGTTGAAGCTGTTCGTGAACACATAAATGCAATCTCGATAAAAGACATTGCTGACTCAGCGAACAGTGCAATCCATTCAGAGGAACAGGCTGGCTTTAGGTTCAAGGGTGACGAAGATACACTTCGTGACAAATTGGAGGCTACAGGTGAGAAATATAAGAAAAAAAGTTGTTGAAAACATGAGAACTCGATTTTCAGATAACTTCGTGCAAGTTGCAAAATTTCACGAAGCGCTAAAAGAAAAAGAATTGAAACCCGATTTCAGAGATATTTGTACAATGTACAGTATTTATGGAAACGACCTCATGTTTGAATATGGGCTTATTCGGCGACTTCATGGTGATCTTTCTTCGAAAAGAGTTCCTTCTCCACCTTGCTGCAGACGCTGACAAACAGTGTATCTTTCCCATTTTCTCACCACTGGTAAAAAATGTACTGCTTCTGTAGGAACTGCCACTGTAGAGCGATCATTTTCCACAATGGATTGCATATTGACTTCCTAACGCTGTAGGCTGTCTGCTCCACACGCTGATGCTCTCAAGAAACTCTCAATTGAAGGACCAAATATCCCAGATGAAGGAAAGGAACTCAGGACGAGAAAGAATTACTGGAGCTTGTATTAAACAGAGTATATGAGTAGTGATTAAAACGACCAAGAAGAAATGTGTAGTGTAAATAGTGTGGTGTAAATATTGTAAATTATAGTGTGGAAAATAGTGTATATGCAAGATAATTAAATTGAAAAGTTGCAAGATTTAGTAAAAAAATTGACGTTATTTATACTTAATGTAAATAGTAAGACTTACAAAAGTGCCCAAATATTTCTGTATTTTCTTCAAGAAACAGTCTTTAAATTAAGACGAAATGATATTTCTCTGAGTGTGGAGTACAACTTACTCAAGTATGGGGATGGGAAATATCATAACTCAAGATCAGGTGAGTCAACTTTTTATTGGTTTGTTATTTTGCAGGAGAAAATAACGGATTTGAACTTGGTTTTCTCTTTGTATTAATATGCAATCTTTGAACTTAGTTTCCTATTCGTGTTAACATGAAATTTTATTTTAATGATCGAATGTACAGAAATTACTCTATTACAAAGTGTAAGTTTTTTTAATACCAGATAGAGCTCCATAAATGAAAGCTGCGAAGAAGGGGGAACATGAAACCAGTTACTCTTGCTAATATTTGCGTAACAAAATATACTGTTTTCTTCGAGTTTGTTTAAAAATGTATATCACTATTCTCAGAACACCCCCTTTTTATTTTAAACACCCCATCAAGTAAAAATTCTGGCGTACTTACTGACTGTGGAAGACTTGGATGTAAAAACTAGAAGATCTGAGCAAATAAAGGAAGCTAGTTATAATCTTACTGAGATGTAAGAATGTGATTAGTTAAAGTATAAAAGTTCCAAGAAGATGATAAAAGAAACAAAAATTGTAGACAAGTTAAAGTATAGAGACGCATACCTTGGAGGTAGAACTATTGCTACGAAATTAAAAGTTGTTAACAAAAATATGAAATATATTGATGTTTGTAGTTTGTATCCGACTGTTTTATTCTATGATCAATTTCCTGTAGGTCATTCAATAATAATAAAGAATATTTCTCTAAATAGTTACAAAGGAAAGAATATTTTGGATATGTGTCTTGTAAAGTTCTTCCACCAAAAGGTTTATATCATCCTGTGTTACCAGTAAAAGATAACAATATTAACAAACTAATGTTTCCATTATGTAATCAATGTATGATAGATAAAACTAAGAAATGCACGCATAATAATGAGCAGAGAATGTTAATAGGAACTTGGGTTACCATAAAATTTAAAAAAAAAAAAAAAAAAAAAAAAAAGACAAGTAGAAAAAGTGTGTGAATTGATTGAGAGTTTTGAAATCCAACATTCTCCTTAAATAACTAACGAGCATTTTAGAGGTTATATTATACATTTCAAGAAGATTAAATTAAAAACATCACCATGCAAAATGATTTGAAAAACACAAGATGATTGTATTAATAATATTGAAGAAACATTAGATATTGATTTAAACCCTGAGAAGATACAATCAAATCCTTGTAAAGGAGCAGGAGCAAAGTTGTATTTTGGAACATACCGTCTCCCTTGGGCACTGGCTCCTGGAATAGTCGCTAAAGAAATAGTTGATAAAAACTTGGTTCAGAGCTCATGTCCCGTTTGGGAGCAAATTCATAGGAGAAGAAAATAGGTACTTCAACTTGGATAGCCTGTGTGGTTCGGAAATCAAGATTTTACGATGTTTCACCGTTTCACCTCTTCGCCTATATATAGGGTGTCTCATTAGTCCTCTGACACAGGGTAATTCTGATATGATCAGAATTATAACAAAATGTAAGAAGGGAAGCCCTCTCCAAACATGATGTTTTTGATCTAAGTGAAGGATTTTTTTTTTTAAATCGAACGAGCCATTTTGGCTGTACACTCTATATGCGCCCAATGTTAAATGAAACTGCAACGTTGCCATTTATCTGGACTGACAGCATAAAGTGAATGGGGCATGTTTGAAATGGAGGTTGGGCATCGACACGTTAGCGTAAAAGAAAGTAACTTCATTCACTTATGTTGTGGGTTCAGGTAAATGGCAATGTTGCATTTTCATTTAACATTGGACGCATAAAGAGTGTACAGCCCAAACGGCTCGTCCGATTTATAAAATAATCATTCAATTTAGATTGAAAACATATTTGGAGACGGTTTCCCCTCTTACGTTTTGTTGTAGCTCTGATAATAATGGAGTTACCTTATGTTAGGGGAGTTTCGAGACACCCTATATATATATATATATATATATATATATATATATATATATATATATATATATATATATATATATATATATATATATATATATATATATATATATATATTGTATATAGCGAAAGAAAGGATACTGATGGTAGCTCCAGTAATTAGAACTTGAAAGAGTACGAATGTTTAAGTTAATAATACTGCACAGACACTTTTGAAATGTAAGACACTTAATACAACGAATAATAATAATAAAAAAAGACAAAAGGAATATGATATCTGTATGAACAATGAATGAACTTTGAATGTAGTCCTTAAAACATAGTTATCTCTGACTTCACATACACTCAAATATTATTCACATTTATGTGTGGCTTTCAACACAAAGGAGAGTAGTAAATACTAGGACTGGGTGAAACAGACCAATTTCCAGTGAAGTATTATTGCTTCAAATGAATCCTATTTCCTAGACGAGAAATGTGTTACTCCGATAATTATGTGCTTTATAATCCAAGTTTCAAAAAATGAGGGTTCGCTTTTCGTCAGTTTCGGGTTATCTTATAGGTTGTTTCGTGCTAGCACTTCAAAATCTACTTAATATGTAATTAAGACCATATTATAACGTGAAAAGTCTGTGAAGTATAGTGTGCCTTTTGGCTTGAAATAAGTAAACGAGACCTGATGAAGTCTCAATCAGTAAACACCAAATACGAACTCCTTGCTTCTCCTGACATTGGGGAATATCCCGAGAATACGCTTTTAGTTGGCAGTGTCTTTTTGGATTTGCTCTGATGAAATCGATAAATTTTGTATTCATTACCTATGCAACTGTAGTTGAGGTATATTATGTGATTGTGGCAACACGTCTTTTATTCCGTGAGGAAGTAAAATTTGTTATCAAGTCAAAGTAAATATTACAGACCGACTTTAGAAATTTAATCTATAACTAATAGATATATGTTAATCCAATCGAAAACAGTTTAATAGAAAAGAATAAAGATTGGCAATTCTGGAAAGTAGTTTTTTCGTCTATAGACTCCACACAGACTGCAAGCGTTATGTTAAGTGTAGACTAGATAACCACCTGGTCTTTCAATGTCTTTGCACCTGGTCTTTCAATGTAATTATTTTGCATTGAGAAAGGTTTCTAAACATTGATGATCGTTTATGTTTAGAGTACACACAAAATGGTTTTAGCAGTGAAAATCGTGAGTTGGTAATTTCGCTGAAGAAAAGATAAAACATCTGCTTCTCCGACTTACTCTGCTAATTAACATAAATAAGGATTTAGTCCAGTAAAGAGGACTGTGTTATTCTCTGTGTTATTCACGGAGAAAGAAGTCTAGAGAGCATCTGTGTGTAAAAGGAGAAAAGTGGTTCCTCTATTGCTATAAAGCGCTCAAAACAAAGATAGAAAATGGCTTTTTCACTCCAATAATGTGTTAATTTTGAAAAATGATTTAAAGTAGACGAAAATATACTGTTTGTTCAATAAATGAATTGCGTGGTTGGCTTGGCGGTCACAGTTTAAATTCTTTGGACAAAGATAAAACCTGACTCAAACAGAATATATTACAGATGTTAAAATATGGTATGAGTTACTTCTGGGTGATAAATTGGAAAATTTTAGAATGTTTATTTATAAGTGTAGAAGTGATTCAAGTTTCTTATAAGTATAAAGATCAATATATAGATAATTCAACTTCCAGTAACATACATGTTACAAAATTTACAGTAGTTCACCCAAAATTAAGACTTTATGATAGGTTAGATAAATTTTGTAAAGATGTGATGTATTATGATTTATTGTATATGTTGTTAATAATGGTAACAAATTACGAACTGGAAATAATCTTGGTAAATGGACAGATGACTTAGGAAAGATAATTATATTTTTGAGTTTTATTCCACTGGTCCTAAGAGTTACTACTACTACTACTGATAAAAAAACGAAATTCTTATGAAAATTAAACGATTTGCACTCAACTACGAAAACTCATTTCAACTTCACGAGGAAACTATTAAAAAGATTCTTAACAATAACTTCTCAAAAATTACCCTTAATTATAATCAAATGACCGAAAATAAAAGTACGAAAGATTTGGAAAAGAAAGCTGTAGCAAAAGAATTTAAAATCAACTATGATAAAACAGTTGTGTTAAAAGAATTAAATAGTGTAATAGAGACAGTACCGTATGGTTATTAATTTCTTTGTAGTTTTAGTGTATGTTATGAAATTTTGTTTTTAGGTATTCTCTTTGTAGTTTAAGGCTATAAAACATTTCTCTATATTTTGCACTAGAACATTTAGTCAGTCGTGTGGTACGTAAGTTCTTGGGTATAGTCTTTTAAAGAGCGAAATTTATTTATGAAATGTGGCCAAAAACGAAAGTGGTCCGTACAGACGCCAATTATGTTTTTGACGATCTATTTCCTTTGGAATTGCTATTTCCTTAAGAGAACTTAACCCTGATCACATTGCTGTACTAAGTTCTACTAATTGCTTTCTATGTGTCCTTCTGTATATCCATTAATCCCGATTATCACTAAACTAAAATAATTGTGATATTGCTGTTTGTTCAGTATTTCTACTGGAATTTAATTTAGTAGAAAATAATAAAGGCAAAATAAATAATTTAGAGCAGTAGTTCTCAAAGTGGGGTCCGGCGACCCCTGGGGCCACGCGGAACCTAGCCAGGGGATCCGTGACGCCTAAAAATTGAAATGTGTTGTAATAAAATGGAACTCACAGCTGTTATGCAAGAAGTTTTTTTTTCAGTTACTAAAAAGAAAGCAATTATAAATTATACTTACGTTTGTAAACTTAAATGTTTTCCTACTTTGCTAAAGTTTTGTCCTGTGATTATGAAGAGCTGTCTAAAAATACATTGCGACATTTGATACCTTTCCCCACCACTTTCTTACGTGAGCAGAACCTTTCTGCTCTTTGCAGTATTAAAACCTTAAAGCGAAATTCTCTTAACGTGGAATCGGACCTAAGATTGATGGTGACAAAACTTATTCCAGATTTCAATGCAATTATACAAAAACAGAAAGAATTTCATTCATCATATTAGTGACCTCACATTTGAGGACATTGTTTGTGAAGTGGATTTCCTTTTCTTTAAAAAACTCATTTTCCGTCTTGAAAATTACTGTATTTTCAATCGGAATTTCGTTCACTAGAAAACAATTATGTATCTTTAGAAAATTACTTATTGCATTATTTTTTCTCTCTCTTTTTTTGTCAATGGTAATTCTAATTACTACATTTCTTAATATCATGTTCAATTTCAGATAGGATTGCAAAGAGCTCCGCAGATCACTTTCCGAATGAACAGGGGGTCCGCGTTATCGGAAAGTTTGAGAAACACTGATTAAGAGAAATAGTACGTAATAATTCCGAACAGATTATTCCAAAAGTCTCGATAGCAGGCCTCCATTTCGTAACTCTAGCCAAATCTAATCTTGAAATAACTGAGTTTGCCTTTCTTTCAATTTATTTATAACCTAAACCATGGACTGGAAACATAATTTATTCTTAATCCATTTTTAAAATATCAAAACGTGACATTGAATTACATCTACCGATCTAATTTGTCAAAACCAGAGAAAACTTCAGCACATTTTAACATCATGTTTAGAGAATGGTTCTATAAAATCATAAAATAGTACTATGTACTAGATAATGTTATGCTTACTGTAACAAGTATCATTGAAAGGTGTCAACTTTAATATGTATTTGCTTTTTGTTAATATAAATAGCCAAACATTAAAAATAGCGTGTAAAGTTGCAAAAGTTGTTTTAATTTATATATGGGAATAATATTTAATCCATTAGCCCCTAGAGGGTATCCAAAACATTGATACTCAATTATATTGCTTACAGTAGTTCAGGAGCAAATCATACCTCTTTTCATAGTATTATCATTTTCTCCCACTACCTAAAACAGCTAAAACAAATACGGTATCTGTATATTTTTCACCTACTCGTTAGCCTAAAAATAATTTCATGGCTTAAGAAAATCCACAGGATTTCCTGCATTACAAAAACCTGTCCTTCAGTATTATTCTGTGCCAAGTTAGTTCCATATGATAGCTGTTACCTTCTGCCTTAAGTATCATTATTGTTGGAATCTTTTATGTATTATTTCCAGAAGCAGTTGTAGAAGAGGATAAGGACTTTCTGAGTAGCGTACAGTAATATTTAAAAAATGCTGATATATTATGTCTTTAAATAGCTCTATTAAGTGCATTGTTATAACATTTAAATTCACGTTTGAGTTAAGGGTGTGGAATAGTGAAAAAAGACACTTGGCTGGTTTAATTTCTTATATAGCGAAACTGTGTTCTATAGAAAAACGTGTGGCATTTTGCTTAGTTGATTGTAACACATAGTATCATTAGCGCACTACTTATCCCCTCGTTAGTATATTGTTATCAACCATGTCACAACAATTAGTCTATTTATTGATGCTTTCGATTGACATACAAAATTCACTATAACGCAAGGATTTATATCAACCTTACTTTAATGTACATAGCATATGCGATGTGACAAATTGTATTCTATGTGTATTATAATCTGTAAATTTGATTGTCTTGTCGAAGTTTTTGACGTTGAGATACTAAACAGAGTAGCTTTTACCTGGAGAACTAATTGCTTGCATGATATGAGCGGTTCGGGTAAGATAATGTCAAGTGCCAATTTAAATAAAATTAAGTTAATAGGAAAATTTTCTGGGTTGGAATCGGACCACAGGTAGCTATATTTCAGCAGAGCACCTGTAGATGGAAAGGGAAGCTTGTTTGATATGCGTTGTTGCATGAGAATGTTGAAATTTCTTTTTCAGATTACTCAGAAGTTTAAAAATGTGATGTTTCATTCTCCTAAGGTTGTCAACTCTGGAAAATAAAATTATCGGCACTCCTTCAAAATTCCCTATGATATAGGTATAAGTGTGAAGTATCTCTGTTCGGGCCCATCCATGGGAAGAAAACGTACTATCGTGGACAAAAGTGCATTAGCACCTCTATTCTGACTATCCTTAGTGAGTACTGTAATAAGCTTAATAGGTACATTGTGAAGAAAAGGAGGAACTGAAGTCAGTATCGATCAGTTTATTGTATTGATCAGTAACTGCCATTTCTTTAAAATGATCGAAATAGATTAACAAAAGTATATTAATCCTTACGTGACAATTTTGGATTTACTAAATGAAATTTACTTTTTAAACTTACACTTCAACTGCAATAAATTGCTTAAAGAAGTCTTAAAGAAGAAAGTTGGAAATTTAAGAGAAGATGTCATATGCAGCAGCCAGGTACGTGAAACAAAACAATGTAACAAACATTGGAAGAAATGTCTAAGAGTTATTTGCCAACAATCAATGGACAATTTAAATTTATGCCGTAAGATTGAGACAAATTGTACACTTCTGTCTCTATTGCTGAAAACAATATTTTAGAATAAATTCTAATTGTTATCAAATTTCTTGCGTTAAATAAATAAGAAATGTCATAGATTTAAAAAAAAAATCACTTAATATGTAATGCAACGAAAATTTGAATTTCTAAAGAAACTGTTGATGAATTTCGATGTTCGAAGTTTTATTCTGGATTAACGATTTCAAAACGCCGGTCATAAAGAAGCTGGTAAGAACTTTGCACCGTTCCCCGGCCATAATCAAAATAACAGCAATATTTTCGGCTAGGCCGGTGAAATAACGGTCAGTTGGCAACCCTACATTTTCTTCTCGCAATCCTCTCAAAATATGGAGTTCATATTGATTTGTAATGATGTACGAGGGGTGACTGAAAAGTTTTGAGCCTAGCATAGAAAATTAGAATCTAGAATAGAATAATTATATGCGTTAGAATAGTACAACCTTTGACATTAATGTGTATCAAGTTCTTGGTTCTAAGTAATTTCTTTTGTCTTTTACAGGCTCTTGAAGTGAATGAGATGGCAGAAGTTGGGAAAATGGAAGAAATCGAGTACAGGTCAGTCATGAAGTATCTGCAGTTAAGAGGAATGTCGGCTCCTGAGATACACCAGGATATGGTCAATACCGTAGGTGAATCTTCCCCTTCATATGCCACCACAAAATGATGGGTACAGGAATTCAAGCGTGGTAGGCAGAATGTTGAAGATGATCCGAGATCTGGGAGACTATCAAGTGCTACCACCACAAAAAAAAAAAAAAAAAAAAAAAAAAAAAAAAAAAAAAACTTTGACCTGGTACTTGATATGATCATGGAAGATCACCGATTGTCAACCCGACAGGTAGCAGACATGGTGGGCATATCACAGGAGCGAGCAGATCATATTCTGGAGAATGAGCTTTATCAAAAGCTTCTGCTCGATGGGTCCCATGTCTTCTGACTCCCGAACAGAAAAGCACTCGGTACCTCCTATCCGTGGACATTTTGAAACTGTTAGAACGTGATGTGGACGATTTTCTCTGTCTATTCATCACTATGGAAGCGTGTTGGGTACACCATTACCAGCCAGAAACAGAGCTCCTTTGTGGCTAAGCGGTTAGCGTACTCGCCTTTGGCGTGGGAGTCCCGGGTTCGACTCCGGGCAAGAGCTCATGTGGTTCGAATTCCACGTTAATCAGTAGGCCCACGTCTCATATAGCCTCGCTGCTGAAAGGGACGTTAAACTCAAACTCAATTCAATTTAATACCAGCCAGAAACAAAACAGCAATCCAAACAATGGAAGCACCCCTACCCCAAAAAAGGCAAAGGTGATCCCCACCTTTGGCAAAGAGATGGTTTCTGTTTTTTGGGATTTCCAAGGTGTGATATTAATTGATTACCTGCAAAGGGGTCATACCATCACAGGGTAATACTATAGTGGCCTTTTGAAAAAAAACTTCAAGTTCAAATTAAAGAAAAAAGCCGCAAATGATGTCCAGAGGCGTTCTCTACCATCATGAAATGCTCCCGGCCACACATCAACAGTTGCCATGGCTACTATTCACGAATGCGCCTTTGAACTCGTTCCTCATTCACCCTATTTTCCAGATATGGCTTTCTCAGACTTCCACTTGTTCCCTAATCTTAAAAAGGCTCTAGCAGGACAAGGTTTTGCAAGCGATAATGACGTCATGACAGCCGTGGAGGAGTTTCTGTGGTCACAACATAAGATTTTTTTTTCTGCTGCGATAAGAGCACTGCAGCACCGTTGAAAATAGTGTGTTGCTATCCGAGGGGATTATGTTGAAAAATAAAGGTATTACCAAATCTGTATTTCTTATAGTTTCCTCAAGGCTCAAAACTTTTCAGTCACCCATCTTATGAATGGCAAAAAGTAAATATAAATTTATATTTTAGTATGGTACACAATATGCATTGCTTATTTTCTTTTTATGCTTTAAATATGTTCGAAATGTTTTGAGATCATATCTTTCGTGTTTCTCTTTCTGAGAAATAAATTTGAAAATGAAATGCAAATCAGTTAACAAAATGTATCACTCACAAAATCTTATATCAATATTCATGAAAAAGAGTGAAGCCAATGCTGACGGGTGTTGTGTTACTATTTCTTACCTGTCACTCATCCGAAACTTCGGGTGACATTTAATTTAAAAAGCATAATATAGCTTCATTTTATGTTATTTACTTTTAATATATTTCTCTAATGCTAGGTAAATAGAATTCTGACCGTTGCTTTGTTGTGCATATACATGAATTCAAAAATATCATTCCTACAATAAATTCTTTATTTCTTAATAACATCAAGAAATATATATTTAAAAGCAACTATGTATATATATTTATTCCATTAACATAAATATGAAAGGAGAAAAGATAATGTACTTAGAAGACGGAGTCATCAACAAAGTCTATTATTTAGAAGAGCTTCAACCATCGCACTGTACTTAGAAACGTGTATATCACTATACTCACAAACGTTTTTATTAATTTCGTGTTTAAATTTAAGACGTAAGTATACAGTAGTAATTAATAGCTTATTTACGTAGACGTGCAGTCAACAGGACTATTACAACTCCATTGTGTAATTAGGTCGGGTTCAGTACTTTTGCTAGTAACACGAACGCTTGGAGTGTTCAACCCAATTTACACCTAACACTTGAACCATGAGGCGACCGTTGGTAAGCCTGAGGAGCACTGAAACACGATATTGCTGTGCAGTTGAAGCACGGGAAATGTCTCTGTTTGCACCATGTTGTCCAATGAGGGCCGTATATCAATGACATTATTAAATGAAAGGATTTTTCCACGACAATTGTTCATTAGCCTAAGGAAGACGATTATTAAAGGAAGTGAATAATGACGGAAGAATTGATAGAATAAAGGTGTGGGAGAAACGGGAGTCCCACTAGAAAACCATGGACACGATGTGCTTCACCACAAATTTACTTGATCGGGTTTAAACCAGCAACTCCACACACCAGAAACAAGCACTCTACCACTGGTCCATTGTGATTTCTTCAATGATATAATAATGCATTGTGTGCATAATATATTATTTTGCAATATACTACATGTGAGAAGAAGAAAACGATCATACATGAGATAGAAAATGGTTAAAATTAACTTGATTTTGGAGCAATAGAGGAAAATGACTTAGTTAATCCTTGTCTGCATTCATGGAGCTACTTCGATTTCCCATCAATCTCGAAATTAAACAATTTCTTTCATTCTTAACAAAAAAGAATCTTGCATATCACATTGGGTATAGACTGAAATTTAAATTCAAGTATGTTAAAAATTTCGGTGCTGCAAGGATTTGTACCTGGGTCACCTAGGTGGGAATCCAGTGCCATAATCACTTACCTAAGCCGATCACTTGAAGTCGCAAATATATATATATATATATATATATATATATATATATATATATATATATATATATATCTACTTGAAAACCTTACGGGTAAGAGCACTCCACATACTAAAACCTGTATAAAGAGACGCTCATTAGTTGAGTTACTCATCATTTTCTGCTTCAACTAAGAAACGAGTTAAATAAATTTTTTTTTCAATAAGAGAAATCTCTCAAAACGTTCTTCAAATTGAGGTCGAGGTTTTAATGTTGGTCCCTCTGTCTGGAAAGAAGAAGAATTGGCACACGTTATTTTGTAATTACTGAAATTGTATCAAGACGTGCAGGAATCAGTTAGGGTTTTAAATATTTTAAAGTAACATATACTTGCAATAGACGTATGCAAACCGTAACAGTTACATAGTTATAAAAATTGGTACCTTAACTAATTGTGGATCGCTAATCATCGTAGTGATAGTCACTCGATGCGGAAATGCCTGGTTTACCAGCTACGTATAATACATATACCAAGTAGTGACTGGGTGAGGCTGCGCCGAGTTATACCCCCAAAACGCCAGAAAAAGGCAGAAAATGAAAAATGTTTACAGGTAACCTGATACCTACGGGAGAAGGAAACGTGACCAAGAACACTGCAGTAGTGTCACAGAAGCAGTGTTGCCATCCCATCACAAATTTACAATTTTCAAGTAAAGTGTATATTATTTTATGGCATTAAAACAATTGGCATAAAATGTGAAAGAAAATAAAACAAAAGGCTGGTTATCAGTGCTGGTAAATAACATATATGGGGCTCTAAAATCAAAAAATTATAGGGTCCGTACAGAGAAATGAACAAGTGTACAACAATACAACAATAACAAGACTGCAGAAGTAAGACATATACAGTAGGGAATAACCTACAGTATGCACAGCAACCAGTGACTAACGTGCTTGTAGATACTGATTCCACACAAACGCCATTGGAATTGCTGCGCTACATTTGCGCTTTATGTCACATGGAACATCTTCTTTCTACGGCTACTCTAACATGTGCCCTTTTATGGGTGAATCACTGGATACTGTGCATGTTGTGGTTTACTCCCTACTGCACATTTGTTCCTTCTGCAGTCTTGTTGTTGTTATACTTTTGTTTGTTTCATTGTACGGACTCAGTAATTTATCAACTTTAAAGCCTTGTATCTCTTTTATTTGGCAACACTGATAACACACTTTTTATTTTCTTACACGCTTTATGCCAATTGTTTAATGCCATAAAATGATACACGTTCTATTTAAAAAGCTATAAGTTTGTGTTGGGATGGCAACACTGCTTGCGTGACACTAGTGTCGTATTCTTGTTCACGTCTCTTCCTCCCGTAAATATGAGGCTACTTACATACATTTTTCATTTTTTACGTTTTTCTGGCGTTTTTGGGGTATAACGTGGCACAACCTCACTCGGTCACTGCTTGGTATATACGTATATTATACGTAGCGGGTAAACAAGGCATTTCTGCACTTAGTGACTATCACCACGATGATTAGCGATGCATAATTAGTCAAGGTACAGTACCAATTTTCACAAATAGCTAGCTCTCACGGTTCGCATACGTCCCTTATTATCAAAAATATGTCCTGCATAACTAGTACTTTCATAGGTGAACTGTACGTTAAGGACTTGTAACTCAGTTACATTGAACAAAACCGCCAAACGGCAGACTCGAGATTGAGACATGTCGTGTCAGTTAGTTCCTTCCATCATTTTTTTTTGTTTAGGTAATGGTTATTGCAATTCTATTATTATTATTATTATTATTACTATTACTATTATTATTATTATTATTATTATTATTATTATTATTATTATTATTATTATTATTATTATTATTATTATTATTATTATTATTATTATTATTATTATTATTATTATTCATAATCACTTCAAGACCCAACCTTACGGATTCAAACTGTTTTTCATTAATTACTGTGTCGTAAGATAAAATGTGACTACTACATTTATGCGTTGCAAGAGCGGAAACTCCCAATTATTCGTCAAAAACTCAGTCGTATCTGACTGTAAATAAAATCTAGCACGAAACAGAAACGCAGTTTACACAAAAGTCAAAACAGTCACTTAGCCACAGGGGAGCATAGGGGAAGGACGCTCCTTACTCGAAGAAAATATAACCCCTTTTGTTAGACTTATAATTTTTGTGAACATAGAAAACGGTTAAATACATATTTTCTTAGTACATAAAAAAATAAATTCTTGTTCTTATCTAATATGGAAAGTAATAAAAATATTGTAACTATATATATCTGTTAACTTGCCTTCTATTATCATCTTGCAATTGAGGAGTTTGATGTAATATGGACATAAGCGAGATTACGCCCTTTATGCATTAAACGCATAAGTGGCTTTTTCCGTGCTTGTTTAGCCTCCTGTCAAAATTCCAACTCAATATCTAGATTTTGGAGGTCAAAGGAGTTCTTTGAATTAAGAGCAATATCAGCCAAAGGAGCATGAAAACGTAGGTTATCAACTGATAACACTTTTCCAAGCACCATAAAGCTGTTTATTTTATTTATTTTATTTATCTTATTTAGTCTTATTTTACATGGCGAAGTTAACGCTCCTGCCTTGTCTCCCACTTGACCATGCAATACAATAGTATCATAATTAGTAATACAATAATACTAATAATAAAATATGTATAAAATATGTAAAACACTCCCAATCATTCGTACACACACACACACACACACACACACGCATCACATCACATGCACACATAGTTTAGTTAGATTACTGTTCATTTCCCTCCAAACACCATAATGCAGTCGTGTACCATTCATCAACGGGAATAAAATGCTGCATATTATATTGTTTTATGTAACAAAAACACTACTTAAATTTTCAACATTTTTTTTTTTTTTTTCGAAATGCATATTTCAGACTTACGGTCTTATTGCATCAAACTCCTCAATTTATAAGCTATTAAACAAGCTTGCTGTGCTGGTACAGTTGCCACATGAAGTTATATCAATGAGAACAATGGAAGTAATTTCTATTGGTGAATTCTGAAAACGAGACACATTTCCATTAAAATAACATTAGATGTAATTAACTATATTTTGTCGTACAAAGTACAGTGAAAAATACAGTGGCTCAATAAAAGAGTCGGACATATAGCAACACATTCTAAGAAAGAGTAAAGATTCCAAGAGTATGCTTCAAAAAAAAAAAAAAAAAAAAAAATATATATATATATATATATATATATATATATATATATATATATATATATATATATATATATTAATTACTCTATATTATTTACTTATGGAATATAGAAACATCAATAACAAAACTCAGTTTCATGACTATAAAAATATAAAAAAAGATGAAAGTACGGATAAATTTCATGTAAAAAAAAAAAGAACTCAGACACGTGGCAGCCGTCTCTTTTTGGCCTTAATAAGGGAATTTCCAAGAGTTTGTCTACTTGACAGTTTTAAGTGTCCAAGAGAAGCGAACTGAAACCGCACTGTTTTTACGTGGGTGAAACTGTGTGTTTAAGAGGTAAAATGAGAAGGCAACGTGGTCAAACTTCTTTAGAAGTTAGAGAACTTATTTTAAAATATTATAAGGAGGAAAAATCAGTTCATGATATTGGAGAAATAGTTAATAGTCTGTCACATTCCACAGTTTAAGACATTACTAGACATTTTAAATCAACAAAATCAGTGGAAAATAAACCAAAAAGTGGAAGACCTAGAGTGGTTTCAAAGCTAGACGAGCAATGTATTGAGCTAGAAGTTAATGAAAACCTAAGATAAGTGTTCCTAAACAGGAAAAAGAAGTATCAGAATATCTTAATATAAGTGTGTATCCCGAACAATAAGACTAGTTTTACGAAGAAGCAAATTTACATGCAAGAGTATCCCATAAAAAAAAGTTCGTGAGCAAGTGCAATAGCAAATGGAGACTCAGCTTTGCAAAAATTTACAAAAATATAGATTTATCGTTTCGAATATAGATCTCTCTGTGTTATTCGCGGACGAAAGCAAATTTAAATTGTTCCGCTCAGATGATCAATGTTATATTTGGTAAAAACCTAATGAAGAAATTCGATAGCGTATTCTACGATCCACCTGCGAAACATGGAGGTTGCTTGGTAATAGTTTGGGGCCATATGTCAGCTGCTGGTGCTTTGTGTAATCGATGGTATTGCGGACCGAACAAAGTATTTAAACATTCTGAAGCAAAATTTCATACAAAGTACTGAAACATTGAGATTAAAAGAGAACTTCCAGTACTACCAGGATAACGATCCCAAGCACAAAGCACTTAATGTGCATTTGTGGTTCCCGTATAATTGTCCGCATGTGCTGGAAACACCTCCTCAATATCCTGATATTAACGTTATTGAGCATTTATGTGCTCATTTGGAAAACCGGTGAAGAAAAAATACTATTAGAACAAAGACTTGGAATCAGCATTCAGACAGAATGGGCAAAAATTGATCCTTCTTTCCGCAAAAAAAAAAAAAAAACTTACAAAATCCATGCCCGCAGGATTGAAAGCTATAGTGAAAAATAAAGGATTGCCAAAAAAATATGAAAAATATCTAATAATGTTCTAAACTTTTGCTACAAATTAAGAGTCCGAGTTTTTTTTTTTTTTTTTGACATGGATTTGAGCTATGTTTTCACATTTTGTATTTTTTATAGTCATGAAATTGAGTTTTGTCATTGATGATTCTATTTTTCATAAGTAATTAATTTGGAGTATATATATATATATATATATATATATATATATATATATATATATATATATATATATATATATATATATATATATATATATTACTCCAAATTATTATATATCTGTTTTCTAAAGTGCACTCTTGGAACGTTTATCCTCTTATATATATATATATATATATATATATATATATATATATATATATATATATATATATATATATATATATATATATATATATCCAACTTCTTTATTGAGCCACTGTAAATACTTGTCAGTTCAGAGGAGTGGCTGATTCAATCTTCAAAGGAGACTAAAACCACTTATGTGCATAGGAATAATAATGCCAGTGAAAACGGTTAAATAGTATAAATTAAAATCAATTTTATGTTTGATTAAATTACCAAAACAATTTATTATTTTCTGTATATAATTGAATGCTGTAGACATAACTGAAAGATGTTTGCATATATCGTTTCTAACCTTTGAAATTCTCAACTATAGAATTTATTATTATTATTATTATTATTATTATTATTATTATTATTATTATTATATTATTATTATTATTATTATTATTATTATTATTATTATTATTATATTTAAGTATTTTGCTCGTTGGCAGGTTCTGGGACTAATGAGTTTTCTTTTCTTAGCTTCAGGCCTGGAAGTGTTTCATCCACTTTTCTCGATCTTTAGCTTCCTCTTTTAGCCCCAAATAGTTTCTCCTATTTTTCTGACGATCGACCAGATGTGTTCTTCCTACTCCTGGCTTTTCTTGTTAGTCGAAGATGCTCAATTCAAATTTACTTTTTTCTGTTACTTTTGTACACGTTCAATTTTAATTGGTTGATTTGGAGTTGTATTTCCTATTAATCACTGAGACTTATATCGGACGTAAACCTATAGCTTTACGTGGGCTCCTATCAAGGAATCAAACCAGGGTATCCCACGCAGAAGGCATGTACTATAATCATACAGCCACTTGGAAATTAAATGTTCAATATAACCAGGAATGTTTTCCTGCTTCGTCTTTTCTTTTTTTCTTTTTTTTAATAAAATGAAAAGAGATACAGATACTCCGTCCAAAAGTGTAACATATTCCAAAGTTATAGGTAACAATGGGCACAAGTAATTAAGTAATTGCACAATACAAATTTAAGAAATGTGAAACCATACAATATTAAAAGTTTAGGAAAAATTCAAAGAATTTCAAAAGTAGCTTAGCAATCTATATAAAGTTTTCGTAACAGTATTTATACAATAGATGCTATCCGAAACCATTATCATCAAGTGTTTCTGGTATTGCAGTGTTGCAAGCAAGCATGCACTTTTTATTTTCAAATGGCTGTACTTCATGTTATTCGTATACAGGAGGACTGCATACAGAGGGAAAAATAGTATGTGGCGTACGGAATAACGGAATAACATAGGTTACATGTGTAAATCCTGTAGTTTTTTGACTTAATGTACGACTATATGCAACATAATGCCGCAAACGTATAACTAAAAACTTTGTTTCATAATACTATCCGTATAAGTGTCCCATCCATGCGTATTTTCTGAATGAAAGAAAGAACTGTACATGGGCCATAAGTATCTTACATACAGATGAAAGTTAGCTAACATATGTAGCAGACGTATATGTATGGAATATACTGGAGACTGTTAGATGTCAAACATCCTGCAGTGGCATGATGAAACATCTAAGCTGAAACAGGGCAGTACGTAAGTAGCATATCCATAACGTATGCTCCGTACAGATTCTTGTAGTAAAATATAATATACCGCTGTTCGGATAACGGATGTTTCTCAGTGTAGTGGTTAACAACAATGTATTTCTAATACGTAACAGTGTTTAAGAGTTACCCTTTAGTACAAAAAATATGTACAGAAGGCCACATAAATTATTGAGGCAAAAAATCCGTGAGTTAAGCAACCCAATTAACGCCCGTTCCAAGATTAATTACGCCTGGTAGAGTAGCTAGAACAGCAGCATGAAGTTGCCCCCACCTGCTAAAAGAACAAATTGTGAAGAGTGCTTTTGTGCAGGAGTGAGACGAAACGCTAGCTGACGAAATGACAAAAGAGAGTCTTTGGATACTTGTACTGACAGTACCAGAAAAAAATACGGATACCATAGGGGACGATGAGAAGATAACAGTCCCGGGATTTAAATGATCTTAGGGCCGCGGTGGCTCAGTGGTAGAGCGTTCACCTCTGGTATTTGGGGTTCCGGGTTCAATCCCAATCCCCGCCAAGTGAACTTTGTGGTGGACAAAAACCGTGTGCGTGGGTTTCCTCGGGGTTCTCCCGTTTCCTTCCACTTTCTTCATTCCACCATTTCATTCATTACTCATCATCTCCGTCTCCTTTAGCCTAACCGGCATAACCATGGGACGTAAAACTCAAAGATTTCATTTCATATCATTTTTAAATGATCTTATAATTTATTCAAATGAGTGATTATGTAAACAAGTTAACTTACTTCAAATGACTACGGATAAATTATGCGGTATATGTAGTAGGATATTATTTTTTTCAGTAAACAGAAGGCCTTGCGCTGAGTTTTGAAACTATTAAAAGTAGTCCTATCTGCAAATGAATTAAAGTATGGGTGGATCATTCAGGGGAAGAACCCAGCCCCATTGAAAATTTTGGCGGTCTAACAGGGCCCTAGACCCTAGGTTTCGTGGCCACTGATTGATACGTAATACTACTTCGAAAGAACTTGTTTGATCATATTATTCGCTAAATGACTTTATAAGTGCTAAATATGGGAATGCAGTAATTTATTTGTAAATATTAAAAATGCAACACTCAAATGAATTTAATTATTCGTTAAATGTCTTTTGAAAATGCACTAATAATAATAATAATAATAATAATAATTACCTGGTAGATGATTACAAGTTAGGAGCTTATCGCTCAGGCCATACTATTACAAGCAGAAACGTTACATTTGACAAGAGTATTTAGTTTTTTTTTTTTTTTTTTTTTTGTGTTGCCCACGAGAAGATGAATTTCTCAACTCGTTTCCGAAACAAACCAAACAAAATCGAGACGGGAATTAACATTTTACATTCCAGACGGGACAAGGCTAACTCAAATTAGCGTCTCGCTTTTGAGACGAAAAGTATCGTAATCATTTTTTGTCTTATCTCGATTGTCGAAATGGTGTATGTAGACTGAATCTTATGCGCTATTTTGTTACTTTCTATTTTGGAGCTCATTGAATTTATTTTGGTCTGTGTAAGCATTTTTGCAGTAAAGCTTTTATAATTACTTCAGCATAGAATAAAAGTTAGTTTATTATATGCCTTATTGTTCACTGATGTTCAGTTATTTTTATTACAGTTATTTTACTTAAAACGTACAGTAGAATACTATATATATGAAGCTTTAGTGGAACGCTTTCGTTTAAAATTTTGGTGGTTACAGAGGTGTTCCTGGAGGTCCAGACACCCTCCCGACATCCCGACTTATCTGTAAGTTTTGCCTAAATTTAGGGCAAATTTATAAATTTTATTACCATTACCATTACCATTATTATTATTATTATTATTATTATTATTATTATTATTATTATTATTATTATTATTATTATTATTATTGATTTTTTGTGAATTTAATAGTTCACTCTTTTCCAAAAAGGTTAAGCGCTTCCTTTATGGTTGTTTTAGTCGTAGAACGCCCAACTCTGCATCTTGTGTCCCTGTAACTATCCTAACCCCCACCCAATTTGCATTGTGCTTTACAAACGCGGTGTGTGCAGGATTCCTCGGTATTCTCTTTCCTCCACATTCTTTATTCCGCTATTTCTTTCATTCTCATCATCGATATCTCCTTTAACGTAGTCGGCATAACCGTAAAAAGTAAAACTTAAGAAGATAGTTTTTCTTAGGGTTCTTCTGAGTTCAGTTGCCCTACTTTCTACATATAATATAGGGATTGTATCATATAGACGAGTCGATACTTCGCACAGATTCGGTCTCGTCTCGGTTGTTAAATAGCTGTCTTGGTCTCGATTTCGTCTCGAGTCAAAAATCGTCGTGTCGGTCTTGAGGACCAAGTCTCGGTTTCGTCTGTAAAGTCTCGAAATAAATAGAGTAGAATTAAAATTGTGAAAGTATTATTATTGTCCAGTCTACCGTTTCCGCTTCTTATTTTTGACCTTCAGTGCGTTTGCACACGGCAACGACAATATCGGTGGAAGCCCCGATAATATCGGTGTCGGTGTCGGCGTACTTTGCACACGTCGCCGACAGTATCGGTGGAAGCCCCGACAATATCGTTGCCGGTGATGAGCGAAGTAAACGACACACACAAAAAAATCTTCTCCATATATGAAAACAAATAAAAAAAATAATAATTGGGAAAATTATTTTTTAAAACAAGGACTACAAAAACTGTTCTGAAGAGGTGTGAAGAATGGTACAAAACTTAGAAAAAAATAGCCCTATGCCTAAACATGTTTAGATTTAACAGTGCCGTTTTAAATAGATGCTGTAAACATATTATTTTCGTTTCGATGTGAATTGATGCTGCTGTACATTGCGAACTATATTAGTTTTAATTTTTGTTGGAACACTGTTACATATTGTATGTACACCCTCCATTCCAAAAGAAACCGAACTTTTGAAAACAAATAGTACCACTAGTGCCATCTGTTGTAATATTTTACCGGTAGATGGCGTAGTCCCTCATTGACAACTGGTATAAATGTCATGACATTTGGATACACGGCAACAAAGTTATTGCGTTTCAACTGTCAGTGTGTTGTGTACATCGGTCGGAAAATGAGTTTCAAACAACGAGCTGCAATTGAGTTTTGTGTTAAACTAGGTAAAACTTTTAGTGAAACGCACCAAATGCTACAAAATGCATATGGTGATGAGTGTCTATCCCGTACGCAAGTTTACGAGTGGTTCAGGCGATTCAAATCGGGTAGAGAGACGCTGGATGATGACGAAAGATCAGGCCGTCCCAGAACCGGATTATCGGAAGAAAACATCGAAAAAGTGCGTGAATTCATCAAACATAACAAAAAATCGTCGGTGAAAGTTATTGAAATGGAATTAGGCATTCCTCAAACAACCGCATACCGCATTTTGACCGAAGTTTTGGGCCTAAGAAGGTTAATTCGCGGTTTGTACTACACAAACTCACCGAAGACCAAAAAGTTGATCGAATTGCGCATTGCAAAGACATCGTTAAAAGTGCTCGGCAGGATCGAAACTTCTTGAAATCGATTGTAACTGGTGACGAGACGTGGTGTTTTGAATATGAGCCCGAAACAAAGCGGCAAAGTGCTGAATGGAGAGCGCCGGACGAAGGAACACCCAAAAAAAGTCGCTTGGTGAAGTCAAAAGTTAAGGTGATGCTGATTTGTTTTTACGATTCAAAAGGAATTATCCACAAAGAATTTGTTCAGCCCGGCCAGACAGTCACTGGAGAGTTTTACTTGGGCGTCATGAAGCGTTTGCTGGCAAGAATTCGTCGTATTCGGCCCGAATATCGCGAAATCGGCAGTTGGACTCTTTTGGACGATAATGCACCATCACATCGTTCGCGACTTGTAACTGAATTTTTGGTCAAAAATCACATTATTCGGTTGCATCATCCGCCCTATTCACCAGATCTCGCTCCGTGCGATTTCTATCTGTTCCCGAAACTGCATTTGGCGTGAAAGGAAAGTGGCACGCATCGATTGATGCCATTGAGAAGGCGACGACCGCCGTCCTAAAGACCATTCCAATAAAGGACATGGAGAAGTCGTTTGACAACTTGTTGGAGCGTGCAAATATGTGTATCGATGCAGAAGGGGAATACATTGATTAATAAAAATGATTTGTTCCAAAATGTACATTGCTTTTTTGTTTTTTTAAAACGTTCGGTTTCTTTTGGAATGGAGGGTGTATATTATTTTGTTTTCTATGCAATTAACATTAATGTCATAGTAGATTAAATGATAAGATTCGAATTAGTAATTCTGTTTTACATTGCTCCATACATACACTGGTGCAAATCCCGGGGGGATGAAGGGGACATGTCCCCTCCAATTTTGGAACTGGGGAGATTGTCCCCCCAATAATCTGATTTGAAATGTGTATTTTGGGAGAGAAATTTGATTGTGTCCGATCGCCAGAAAGGAAATTGAGATGAAATTAATATCCACTAAGAATAAGCCTCAAATCTGCCCGCCTCCCAATGTTGAAGACAACCCTGCTCCCCTGATCCTCCACAGCATTGTTTCTCGACTACAGAAATAGTTTGAACATCGCTTATATATAATATGGGAACGATCTTACCCCCCCCCCCCCCAATGTTGAAGACAGATTTGCGCTGTTGCATACATACCTGTCGTTTCTCGTTTCTTTTTGTCCATAAACTCAAAATCCTGGGCAAAGCTTGCATAAACTTTTCACCATGCTTTTTGCTTTTGAATTCTGTCCTTGAAAGAGTCTGTTATCTTATTCCAAATGCAAGGTCTACATTCCACAAGTTCAATAAGGGTTAAAATATCGAATGAAAAAAATTCCTGCCATCTCTAAAAATCTAAGCAAAACTAGAAAGATAGAATGCAATAATACACAACCTTTTCATTCAGTCACTGTAGCTAAACTGCAGAACTCTATCAGGGGGTCGATCCCGGTACAAAGGGGAGAGGGAAAATTGGGATACATAGCTTTGGTCATTGTTTTCACTTGCCATTCCACAAATTATTTTTAAAAAGGAGGGATTTGGGATAGTTTCGGAAATGAGAGAAAAAACCTGCAACAAGTGAAGCATGAAGTCACATCCCTATTGTTGAGATCACAATCAAGAAAATGCCAAATGAGTAACTTGTCCTTGGAGCTTTGGAAAGAGTGTTTGATTGTGCTGGTTTCGTTTCAAAATAATAATAATTCTACTTTGACTTGTCAACAAATATTCTATTCAATCATTGCTTATTGAGTGGAACCGGGAAAAGTGATCTGCATACAATTCTGATGAAAATAAAAGAAAGTAATAATAATCAGGATTTTTCCATATGCTTATGTTCACAGTAAAGTTTGGAAATTTCGCTTAAATTAATTTCCAGAATGTATTAAAATTTAAAAGCATTAATAGATTAAAAGATATACCATCAAAGAGAGAGTGTGTGTGAGACAGAGAAAGAACAAAAATAAAAAAAGAGTGGAAAATAATCAAGAAATTGGTTATCTAAATTTCCTATATTTTATTTGGTAATAGCTATTTAGAGGGAAACCAGTACTCTTCAGACTTCCCACATTTTATATTTATTTAATAAAGGGAATTAGGTACTTCAAAACAGAGACTGTAAAAAAATAATAAGCTGTTCCGAAGTTGTTTATAGGACAAGATAATAATAATAATATTATACAATTGTAATAGAAAAAATGGAAACAACAAAATTCCAAAGACAAGAAACGAAACAAAAATACACAGCGCCTTATCACTCACTCTCTTCATCTAACCCGCTGGCCGGCCGACATTATCGGTGGCGTGTGCATCCAATCATAAGAAAACATTGCCCCCGACAAAATCGGTGTCGGCGATACCGCCGACATTATCGGGGGCTTGGCCGACAGCATCTGCGTGTCGGAGGATCGGCCGATAATATCGGTGGCGTGTGCAAGCTACGATTTGTATACATTGAAGTCGATTTCACCGCCGACATTATCGGTGCTTCCACCGATATTATCGTTGCCGTGTGCAAACGCACTTAGAGTATGGTGTACCTCTTCATAGCTAATTTGCTAGCGCTAATATTTCCGATGCGTATGTTGCAGATTAGATCATAAATGAATATATCATACCTGGGATAAAACCCTAGTAGTAACTTTTTTTTTTATTTTCAGCAATAAACTTTATCTCATGTAGCCTCAGTATTGCCTATACAATTAAATTCCATTAAATTACCTTCAGTATTATACAGTAGTTTATTTCCTTCCTTTGAATCGGAATTGTTCAATATCTCCTAACGAATAACGCAACACATATCAACACGAATGTATCTAATTGTATAGAAATTGAAATTTTACAATTTCTCATTTATTATCCAATACATTCTGCTTTGACTGTTATTTTAAAAACAGAATATAATGTTCATTATCTTAACAAATAAGATAAAATATTACTACAATATATTTTGTTTCAGATTGGTCAAATGCTTTTTTACCGTTTCTCATGTATGTGTTTTACTGACACTTTATAACACGAACTTCCTGAACTTTGTGATGGGAGCTATGACACTCATCTTTGTTAAGTATGGTTTCGGGTTGAATCACCAAACAAGTTAGATTCAAAGTCCGATGTTTCGCATAGTTCGCGTCTCATTTTAAGTACATTCTGTTTCTTATACAAGTTCATAAGATCATATTGCATTACATAAGCGTACATCCACTCTCGTAACACGAGCTATCTGTATCTATTTTGTCTCCCCCTCTCTCTCCAAAACAAGCAATTTTTAACTTTCTAGTTTCATCTTGTACTAGCAGCGTTCACCCCGCTTCGCTGCGGTCACCCCGGAACGCAATAAACTTTGTTACTTAGATAATTTTTACTTTTTCGCTTTCAAATTGCAGTAAATGTTAACATTATAGCGCCTGTCATTTATGTTAACCCGCCGAGTGACACGGTCGTGCGGGTTGCATATAAATACGTTTATTTTTACCTATGATGAACGTACAAAGGATTTGTACGTTATGGACACTTGAATGGTCAATTATCTGAAGACACTGGTAATTAAAAATTAAAGTGATATGATAAAAACCATCTAGGGTCCAAATCCTAATAACCCCCCAAAAATAAAAGAAATTGGTTCAGCCGTATTAGCGTGATGAGGGAACAAAGGATTTGTACGTTCTCTTTTATAATATAGATTATTTTTCGTAGTTTTGGTGCAACATGAAGGACTGAGTAGTCAAAAATAGTTTTTTTTTCGCTATGCAGCTTTTATTAAATTTTTTATCAATTTTTTCTACCTTACCTAGTAGAAGTTTATATATATATATATATATATATATATATATATATATATATATATATATATATATATATAGATAGATAGATAGATAGATAGATAGATAGAGAGAGAGATAGAGAGATAATATAAACTTTAGATGTAGACTATACTGTCATTTTTTGTTCGAAATGCAGTTAAGACTACCTTTTTAATAGACTCTCTTCCTTCTAGTGGTGTAATAACGAAAGTTTAAAGGCATCCTACTACTTTGTTACTACTCACTATAGTTTGAAAAACAATGCTATAGGTCTTAGTTAAGGAACCGGTTCTTTGCTTCACCTGTAAAATTACTAATTATGGCTTGGTTTAGTTTACCTCTGAGGTCCAGATATAATAAAATCATCATAATCAACTGTTATCAATCCACTCCTGGATGAAGGTTTTTCTTAGTCTTCTCCACAGCTTGGGCAATTCTTTTCCAGATTACTCTCTAGTAGTTCTTGATTTTGTCACACCTTCTTGTATGCAGACGTTTCCTAGGCTTTTTTGTTTCGTGGTATGCAGTCTAGAATTGTTTTCGTCAATCGGTCATAATTTCTTCTTGCAAATACGTCCAGTACATTTTAAAGCTCATGTTAAAATTATTTAATTAGTACCAGTCATTAGTAGCCAAAAAATTCATTTTTATATATTTGGGGTACTAATAACTCAAATCCGCTACTTTCGAAGCACAGACACGCTACTTTTTGACCTTCGGATCTAAAAACACTGACTGAATTATTTTAATCATCACAATGTGAGGACTCCCATTTGGTCTAGCGGCTATAGTGCGTCCAGTAAGAGAACGTCTCTGACAGCTTGCAGTGACATTGCCACTACTCGCGTGTCAAGGTTTTTTTTTCGGTGCAACTGTAGTGGCAATTTAATTAATGGTATAAGACAGAGTGATCGTGGTTGGTAATACTGGTATCAAAGTAGGGGCTGAAATGTCCCACCGCATGTGGTAAGAAACGTCAGAGACCATCTCTTGTTGGCCGTGCTATAGTACGCTTGATTTCGGTTCGCGTGGTCTGGAGTTGATTCTCGTGGGAGTAAAGTTCAACGATTGAAGTTGTGCGGATTCCACTGTAGTCAGTAGCCCCACGTCTAGGGATGCGCACGAGTCGAGTCGAGTCAAGATTTAAACCTGTCTCGACTCGTCTCGAGAAAATGTTGTCTCTACTCGAAAATATGTTGCTGTCTCGACTCGTGTCTCGACTCGACAGTCTCTGTCTCGACTCGACTCGAATTCGAGTCAAGACGTCTCGAAATTCGAGTCGAGACAAAATATACGAGTTAAAATATACCCACACATCAGCCAGACCATTATGACTACCTACCTAATGGTTAGTATGTCCACCTTTTAGCACGAATAACAACGGCAACGCGTGCCCTCACGTCACGTAGAATCACATCTCAAATGTGATCGATTGGGTTCAGATCTGGAGAGTTTGGGGGCCAGCACATCACTTGGAACTCGCTCCTGTGTTCCTCGAACCACTCCATCACACTCCTGGCCTTGTGACATGGTGCATTATCTTGTCGAAAAATGCCACTAGCGATGGAAAACATGGCCGTCATGAAGGAATGTACGTAGTCTCCAAGCAGCGTGCGACGCGTCGGCCGTCATGGTGCCTTGCTCGAGCTCCACTAGACACATGGATGCTCACCTGAATGTTCCCCAGATAATAATTAAGCCGCAGCCAGTTTGTCTCCGTCCCGCAGTACAGATGTCAAGGAGCTGTTCCCTTTGAGCATGACGGATTCGCACCCTCACATTGTCATGATGAAGAAGATGTCGGGATTCATCTGACAATCCAACGCTCTGCCATTGTGCCAAGGTCTAGTGGCGATGGTCACGTGTTCATTTCAGTTATAGTTGCCGATGTCGTGGTGTTAACATTCGCCATCGTTAGGAGTGTTCGGTACATTGTGTGTTCAGACTAGTGTTGTGAAGGCCTGTGAAAAAAACGGAAATTTTGGGTTTTAAAAAAACAGTTTTTCTTACGGTTTTCCCGAGCTGGGGAAAAAACGGAAAATTTGGGTATTATCAGAATCATAATTTTTGTTAATCACAGAATCATTTTAGTTAATATCTTAAATCAAACATAATTTCATAGAGATATCTTCATTGTTCTATGTAAAATTCCGTAAATTTTGAAACCATTAGAAAAAAATCATTGGTTCGGAAATATTGGCAAAAACAGCAAAATATAGTTTAAAAACTATTTGTTGGCCTGATGCTAGTAATCTTACTTGCTGTAACATGTCTGCAACATATACAGTGGGAAGTCGAAAATCCAAACTAATTGGGACCACAGGTAGTTCGGATTTTCGAAAATGTCCAAGAAAATGCCATTTAGGCTTACATATATTGTACGGTATGTTCTTCTATCGATACAGTGGTTATTCAGTGCATACAGTAATTACAATACAGTACGTAAGGCTATTTACATTTAATGTTTCTGAAGAACTTGCTTGTACTCAAAATAACACTGTTCTTGTAAGTCACACTTAAAACTTATAGGCCTAAGAAAAAATAAAAATAAAAATACATGACAAACAATTACATATAAGTGAACTTTTGTAAAAACACTGACTTCACATAACGTCGATGGACACGCTATTGTTTGTTTATCGCTAGTGTTAAGACAAAATGTAAATAGCTTCTAGGAACCGTGTTCGGATTTTTGACGTTAGGATTATCGACGTCCTACTGTATACACAATGTATTTCGCTAACGGAAAAATACTTAAAGCAACAGGTTTTAATTCTACTTTACACACATATACCGCACAAGTGAGTAAATTTGAGCAGCGAGAAATATACTAAGTGAAACTTCCGTTAGTTATTATTACAGACTAGCAGAATATCCGTTCTTCGCACGAGGAGAATACGTTTCATTTTGGACACAAAGGGCACTGAACTTCTGGATCCCCAAAACTATGAATTTGGCATTAATATCGATAATTTTCAATTATTTTTACATGTCGCCATCTTCCTTAGAGTACTAATGGGGCTGAATTTGTGGACTTAAACGGCATCTTCTGTTCATCTCAGCGAGTATGGATTCGAGGCCATTTTCGATCATGTATATATATATATATACAGAGGCGGATCCAAGGTGACTATAGTTTCCCCTTCACACTCAAGTATACACTGCATAAAATGGGCTTCAATCCTGCTTTACACTGGATAAAACTGCAAACTATGGTTTAGCCCCTCCCTTGATCATATTCTGGATCCGCCACTATATATATATATATATATATATATATATATATATATATATATATATATATATATATATATATATTGTAATATCCTATGTGATGTCGTAAACAAGCAGTTCCACGCTTCAATGTTTACAAACAACACCACATGGTTCGCCAAGAGGATCTTCCACCAGAGGGACCTGCTATCACCTGCAGACGACGTTTAGCCCCTCCTACGGAGCAGAAGACGAAATCGAAGCAGAAGCGCCACCGCCACCCAAGGGACGCTATAAATTGGGCAGAAGAATCGAACTCAGTACCAGTTTTCTGGTGACCCTCCTACTGTCTGCTTCGGGACTTTAGGAGTAACCTATCCCAGGGCCTCTAGTCTGCTACGGGACTACGCCTATCCTTTCTCCTGGCTTTGCCTGCTTCGGGGCTCTGTCTGGGAATCCAAACCTCAGCCACTTTGCCTGCTTCGGGGCTTTGTTGGCCATCTAACCTACCCACTGCTTGCTTCGGAGCTTTGGGAACCTAATTCCACTCCACTTTGCCTGCTTCGGGGCTCTGTTGGAGATCCTGTCTGCGACCTTACGGTCAAAGACTACCTTTCACTTACCCTTTTAAAGTAGAGAACAAATTGTATAGTATTTTTGTACAAATACTCTTATAGTGGATTTTTATAATAAAAACTGGTAGTGGGAGTCGATTCCGGACACTCTTTTTATTAACTGCTCTACCTCTTCCTTATATGAGACGAAATTACACAAAGTTTTACAATATATATATATATATATATATATATATATATATATATATATATTGTATATAATGCTCAAAAAATTAGGGGTTCAGCTGAAATATCACAAAAGACCTTAAGATAGTGTATGAATAAGCTTGTGTTTGACTCATATATATCATACAAGAAGGAATGCTTTAAGATACACTAGAAAAATGGGGCACATACTGGTGTTGGGGCACGGAAAACTTTGTTCACATGGCTCATGACACAAGACGGTTATGTGTGCACCTCTCGAACTGCTCACAAACAGGCAAGGCAACAACACTGATTGTTCCTTAATATGTCATATGATCACTTCGAATAGCCAACAGAGCCTCGCACCTGCGTGGCATGGATTCAATCAGATTATCGATGAGTTCTTGGGGGATATTGTGCCACTCATCCAGAAGAGCGACTTCCTGCTCTGGAATGTCTGTTAGATTTACTGGCCTAGCGGCAATTCGTCTGCCAAGCATATCCCAGACATGCTCAACTGGAATGAGATCCGGAGAGCATGCTGGACACTTCATCCGAGCGATATCCTCAGCATCCAGGATCTCATCCACTAACCGAGCTCTGTAAGGACGAGTATTGTCATCCATGAAAAGGAACGAATCACAAATGGCACCAGCATAAGGAAGAACAAGAGTTTTCATGATCTCATCCCTATATCTGAGAGCCGTCAAAGAGCCATTTCGGATGATGTGGAGCTCAGTACGCAAACCAATGCTGATTCCTGCCCACACCATCAGTCCACCACCATGATACTGGGATCTTTCTCGCACAAACATGGGATTGTGTTGTGTTCCACACTCTCTCCAGATGAAAACACGTCGATTATCAGGCTCCACACTGAATCGAGACTCGTCAGAGAACAAAACATTGCCCCAATCATTGCGTCCCCACCCACGATGTTCCTCCGCCTACGCTCTTCAATCAACACGGTGTCATGCAGTTAATGGGATACACACCATAGGCCTACGTGCGTAGAGACCGCCTTCTTGAAGGCGATTGCGGACCGTTTGAGTGGATGTTGTACATCCTGTTGTTCTTCGGAATGCTTGCGGGAGCAGAGTTGTATTCTGAAGCCGGTTTCGACGGTCTGTTAACAAGAGATAACGATCGTCTCTGGCTTTGGTTGCTAGTGGACGGCCCTGTCCTTGTCTTCTTCGAACACTTCCAGTTGTTTGAAATCGATTCCACAATCGGGGAATCACACTTTGTGCCACTCCTATGGCATGTGCCACCTCCCGCTGTGACTGACCAGCTTCCAACCTGCCGACAGCTCGCCATGCCAACGATTCTGGCAAATCACGTTGTTGTGCAATTTCACTACGTAGATTTGTGACGCACTAAACACAATGAGAACAAAGGTATCCTGGAGCTGAAATGTGTTGGCAGCGCCACACTACAAAATGATATCTGGTGGCGCCACGTCACTGATCACGTGCACAGATGTTCCAAACGGTTCGTTTGCACGTTGGGCCTTCTTGACTTTAACAAGACAAGATCTGAACTGGACAAGATATAGTGTTCTCACATTATTCGTGAAAAGCTTTACATGTGTTTTCATCTGATTCCCTAATATATATATATATATATATATATATATATATATATATATATATATATATATATATATATATTAGCTAAATATACCCATTCTTAGTATAGAAGTCAAGACCTGTGGAAGTATTACCCTCATTTCCGCGACCGCGAAAACTATGGATCTGAGACTAAATCGATCATTTTGGATTACTTTTATATGTCTCGATATCTCAACTCCTTTCCCCCCCCGGTGACCCCCGGCCCGATGCCGCATAGCATGAATTTGGAAATTAATGCTATCGGAGTTTCACCATTGATTGTAGCGACCGTGAAAACTATGAATTCAACACTAATATCAGTTATTTTCTACTACTTTTACATGTCCCGGTAAACGACCCCTTAGACCCCCTGGTTCGAATTTTGACAAAATCGTTTAACTCTGGTCTGGAGCCTGGACCAATGTATTCGTGACTAAAATTTCGTAACTCTCGGTCAATTTGTCTGGTTCCCAAGTCGGTTCCGGTAAACGCCCCCCTGAGACTCCCCTGGTTCGAAATTTGAAAACAACTTTTCGTCTTGATCTATTACCATTCATTTCTGCGACCGCAAAGACTATGAATCTGACACTAATATCGATAATTTTGGATTACTTTTACATGTCTCGGGACCCAACCAGGGGGTCTCAAGCGGGCGTTTACAGGGACATGTAAAAGTGGTAGGAAATGGCCGATATTACTGTCGACTTCATAGTTTTCGCGGTCGCTGAAATCAATGGTGAAACTCTGATCGCACTAACTTCCAAATTTACCCTATTTGGGCCGGGGTCACCGGGGGCCGGATACCGTTCCCCTGAGACCCCGCTAACTCCCGGCCCGCATACAATTGCAGCTAAATTTGCAAGTCCTCGCTAATGAAAGTGTCGCCATTGATTTCAGCGACGCGAGAACTATGAATTTGACACTAATATAGGTCATTTTGGATTACTTTTACTTGTATCGGTATCCGCCGCCCCCCTGTGACCCCCTGCCCGAATAGGTTGAATTTGGAAGTTCATGCGATCAGAGTTTCACCATTGATTTCAGCGACCGCGAAAACTGTGAATTCGACAGTAATATCGGCCATTTTCTACCACTTTTACATGTCCCTGTAAGCGCCCCCTGAGACCCCCTGGTTCGAATTTAAAAAAAAAAATTGTTTTGATCTGAGACCTGGGCCAAGGTACCCCTGACGAAAATTGGGTAACTCTCGGTCCACTCGTCTGGTCCCCAGGCGGCATACAGACAAACACAAACTATTTATTTTTTATATTAGACTAGATTCTTGCAAATTATGCCAGATTTTCACATTATCTTTCCGAACTAATTTAAAAAAAACCCTCCTACTTATCTTCATATATATACACAGTATATCTATATTTATGTCTATATATATGTGTATAATAAACGCAGGAATTACCCCCTAAATAACACTCCTGGAGGACCCCTTTCTCAAAAAAATTTCTGGGGAAACACTTGTAGAAACTTAAGTTTTCGTGCCGGACGATTACCGAGACCTGGTGAACAAAAAAAAAAACTCCTTTTGCGATCGAATTAAAAAAAATAGTTCTCCTCAGGTTAGTATTCACTGAGAATATTTTTATAAAATTTAAATACGATGGGTAAACCAGTGGGCTTTGAATACATCCACATCGTATCCACTGAGTTGCGAAATTGTGTACCTCCAGACATGGGCGGCCGAAGAAAATTTTCTAGGGGGGCATCTTCAATGTTTGCTATATTAGTCTGGCATTTAATGTGCATGATTTGTTATATTACGTATACAGTTTCGTGAGCCAGGGAGGTTCATTCTTATCAAACACGGAGATTATGGAGGAGCAGATCTACTGTACAAAATATGATAAAAACATCTCTTTCGGATTTCTATCATCCCGCAGTCCAACCCCGACACGGAAACATAAGATATAGGCTTTTTGTTTTTAAACAAGATAACGTGCCTAGCGAATGCTTTACATTGTGAAGATTATATTTTACAACTTAATATACATATTACTAAATGTTGAGCTCCCCGTTCCAATGTGGTTAGCGTATGCGCATTTCTCGAACGAGGTTTGATTCATGGTAGGAGCTCATGTGTTTCAAATCCAACGTTAAAATATACGCTCACGTCTTGTAGATCTTTGCTCCTGAAAACGACGCTAAACTATAATCTAATTTAATATTACTAAATATTAAAAAATAATGACTTACCAAGGTGACGTCAATTTGGCAGTCATCAAATCCATTTTATACTTTCACTTAATCCAGTGGATATTAATATAACAATTACAAGAAACACGCGCATATAAATACTCAGAAACAAGCACATACACAAAAAATAAACACTTCATATCTATTTACATTTGATGGACTGCGCTGCATCAAGCACTGTTATCTTCGTCATCATCTTCTCATGTATCTGCATTATTTGATTCATCCACAGATTTGTTATTTGTACGCATCATTCATTTTTGCATTTTCGGGAGGGTTCAAGGTTCTTTCTTCATTTAAAGAGTCAGTTCTCTGTATTGGAAAGAGAATCAGGAGAGGAAGGGGAATTTATACTTTATGAATGGATAACATTTTAAGAAATATATACAAAACATGCCGCTTTCAACGCAGCACTGAAGCATTTCTTTTAGCGGTGTACTCTGACGATCCCCTCCCCTCTCAAGTTGTAAAGTGGGAAGGGACAGAAACATCCCAGACACTCAGGGTTCAGTTGACAATAATAAAACTATGGGTAAGTAAACATCTTGTGCAGAGTCACGTTTTGCTTACTTTTGAACATTTCTGTGAATTTAACAACACAACAGCGGAAATACTAACTGGTTTTACTACCCCAACCATCGCTTCAATTAAGGGATAATCCCCAACGGTCAGTGAGCCATCTAAATTTTCGTTCTTTTTCGTTCCAGCACTTGTGGGTTCGAGATCTCATTGTTGAAAGAATTGGAGACAAACATATAAACTTTTCTGTGAGGAGAAACATATACGCGTATATCTAGTATTTTAATATATAGATAATAATTGGAATAGTTTTATTTTCGAGTGCTATTTTTTAATATTCGCAATATTGAAATTTTTGAACTTAAATTTTTCACGTGTTTGAAAAAAAAGAGATATCATTACTAGTAAAATTAACCTAATACAAACATATTTATTTTTTTAAATTTTCCGGAAAATCGAAAAAAAAGTTGTTTTTTAAAAAAAAAACAGGTTCAAAATTTCCGGAAATTTTACAACACTAGTTCAGACACACTTGTACTTTGCCCAGCATTAAACTCTGATCTTAGTTCAGACGCAGTTCGCTGCCTGTTCTGTTTTACCAGTCTGCTAAGCCTACGACGTTCGACATGTGTAATGAGGTGGGGGGCGCCCAACCCCTCGACATTTGGACCTCGTTTCCCCTTGTTTCGCCACTTGTTGAAGTCAATCACCACAGCACTCCTCGAACACCTGACAAGTCCTGCAGTTTCCGAAATTCTCGTGCCGAGTGTTTCTGAGCGAGTACTTTCTTCAAAATAATATTAAAAATTATAGAAAAATTTTCGAGACATTCGAGTCGAGCCAAGATTTTTACCAGCTGTCTCGACTCGAAAATTCGAGTCGAGAAATACGTTTTTCTCGACTCGTCTCGAATTTTACAAAGTGTGTCTCGACTCGTGCGCATCCCTACCCACGTCTCCTTTAGCCGCATATCTGTGGGACGTTAAGCTAAAACAAAACAAACCAAGAATGAACACAATGCGTATTACTAACTGTAGCTCCTTGAATAATTGGGTATAGCTATATGGTAGGGAGGGTCCTTGAATACTTGAAGGGGTGGATTCCAAAAGAGTGTAGGTCAATTTTTGTCAATTATGAAATATAGGTTGTATTAAGTTCTATTTCAACATCTGCGTATATTGAACAGGGTTCCATGCCAAAACTTCGTAAGTGAAATTAATTGTAGGCAAAAGAAAACAACGTTGTTTTCCAAAATGTCCTTAGTCAGCGGTATTCTCTGAAGTTGTTTTCTGACTCATACCTAAAAACACTTGCAAAGCTCTTGCTATAGATGATTATTTCACAGTTATTTTAGGCAATTACAAGTTTATGTATATTATTTTTCTTTTACAGAAATTGAATGATGGAAACACATACAAAATATACGTCTCCTGAAAACCTTACTTTTTTGACTTAGGCTCTTTTGGAAATGACCTCTTCAATTGCGTATAGCTAGGATTGCTGTTACAGACATGTGGGAGTGTATCATTGAAATAGGAAAAATAATTTATAGACTAATTGTTTGTGCTGAAAGTGTATGAAGTGATTGTGAACACTGCCCCTGTGTTTAATAAAATATTTGATACAAATATTGTCAAAGGGAAGGAGAATATCCCTCCCTTTCATATTAAGTTCTGTAACAGCAATCCTGCAACAACGGAATGAAAATAATATGTATTAATGTAGCCAATATAAATTTAAAAACATCCATACTGAATAACAAGAATAATGATCTGTATTCAATAATGTTCGGAAATCTAATACCTCTCTAAATAACTCGAAAGGTGGATAACTGTGTAAATTCAAATGAATAAATCAATAAACAAATGAAGTTGAAAATAAATTCCTTTGATGCTGCAGGTAAATATCTAAAGGCAAGTGGTTATCGATCTGAACACAGATATTCACATGGTCAATATCTTGCAATGTTTGGTTTATATTGAATTTTGAATCGGATCCCATTGAGTGCCCAAAATGCAAATTTATTGTGTTTTAGTACACAAATGAGGCTACAATTTGGACAATTTCGAATAAATTCAGAAAGACATTCGAACTCTTAACTGAAACGTGGTGCCTCAGACCACTTTTTTTTTTTTTTTTTTTTTTGATTCAACGAAAGTATCTCCGTTACTTGTCTCTATTATACTTAGTAATACTCGTTTTACAGTTATTTCCAGTAACATTGAACGACAAGGACAAGAACAGAGATACGTCGAGAATGTATTAAATTTCAAAGGATCTGTCACTGGGAATAACCAGGGACCACGAGCACTTTCACCTTCCGATTTGCTTCAAATTTGGCACACCAACAGTAATAAGAAAATAATTCGACACCTCTTTTTCTTTATAAGAAAAAAATGTACGGGTTAAAGGCGCCCTCGAAATACTTTAAAATACGCTATAGTTAGGGAACGGCTAGTGTTAAAATAGTGAACTTTTACCAATAGATAGATGACCTACATTTAGAATCAATACAGTGAATTTCGAGTGTGTCTTGTTTCTACCCTTAAAAGTTCAAGTTCGAAGACTGAACATTGGGCCCTCTAGCGCGGTACAAAAAAAAAAAAAAAAAAAACAGACGAACAAGCAATTGTCACATCAACACCAGCATGTGTCGATATATTTTCTGTTTACTGTTGATGTGCCAAATTTGAAGTAAATCGGATGGGAACAACTAGGAAACACAAATTGACTTATTTTAAATATACAATATATACACACAATCTTATTCACTTCGATCCAATCCGCTGCATTCGTACGATAATATTTACCTTTCTTGTAGGAGGCCTTTGATCCAACACTGTTTCTCTTTACAAACTAAAACACATGTTCAAGTATTTTTTACGTATTGTCCCTACACAAAGTTTCGTTGCAGCGCTCTTATGACTTTGCATTTTGTGGAAAGGTCTTTTTTAGGAAAACACGAAACATGTATTGTCTCATTTTATGTATACAATATCTGTGCACGCAATTACATTTACATCAGTCCATTTCTTCTTGCCTTTAGGGCTTCAACTTTCACAATTTTGGGTGGGGGCTTTTGTACTCTATGACAGTTTTTCCTCAGAAAATAAGAAGTACAAGGGTTCGTTTCAGTCTTGTGCATTGCCTTACACGACTTTCTTTGCAGATCTTCATGTCTTTTAGGCATTTATGGAATTTTGATATTTCGGTATCAAAGGTTTGCGAGTTCGTGACCACCCAAACATTTCTTTTTAGGAAAATAGGAAACGCGTATTGCCTCATTTCGGGTCTAGAATATCTGTGCGGAATTTCGTTGGCTTCGGTCCATTTCTTGCCTTTCGGGCGATAAGTTTTGTGCCTTAAAACCATTTTACCGCAGAAAATAAAAAAGCCCTTATTCATTTATTTTTTTGCGTATTTTTCCGTGCACAAAGTTTCATTGCAACTCTTCATGCCGTTTAGGCACTTCTGACATACTGTCATTAGCATTTTTGTTATTTCGTGATCAAAGGCTTTGAGGGGTCCGTGTCTCACCCAATAGTTTCTTCCACGAAAATACGAAACACGTATTTTTTTATTTCAGGTCTACAATATCTGTGCACAATTTCGTTAACTTCGGTCCACTTCTTCTTGCTTCCAGGAGTCAACTTTCAAAATTATGGGTAGGGTCTTTTCCGCAGAAAATAAAGAAACAAGTATTCGTTCATTTTATATGTAGTATATATATATATATATATATATATATATATATATATATATATATATATATATATATATATATATATATATATATATATATCTGCCAAGTTTTATCAAGCTCGGAATGTTACACTTGGGAAGTGTTACATGTAAGTATAAGACAGATAAAATCAATTTACCATTATCCAGCATGCTCTCCTGAACGAGCAAGACACAAATTTGATTTACTATAGCCATAGCCATTGTGAACACCTTCAACATATCCGGAGTAATCATCTCTACACTCTGGACAATTCTCTTTCAAGTTATCTGTATATATCTTGGAAAATGTGGAGGCAACTGCCCATATTAGTAACTGGCACATGCAAGGAGCATTGGAGTATTAGTTCTGTCACATTTGTGATTAATCTGACAGCTCACTCATCTCCAAAATAAAATTTGAGTTTTTATTTAAGATTCTCCATCATATGCTACGCCCTTGTGCCACCTAAGGCGAGGCGTTACCAAAAGAGCAATCCAGATTTCAGAAACGCATACCCTTTTTAACTACAAGAACGCCAATTTTCACAATTAATTGACCCCAAAAAGGTTTCTTCTCTATGTCCTTGCTAAGGACATTTATACAGAATTTTTATATGAATTTTGTACCCGAGCTGTAGCTCCATATCAATCACTGAGACATGCATATTATTTGCTCCATATTATTTGCTCTTTCGCCCTTTCAAAACTTGAAAACTAATCTCAAAATGAGCATCAGAGAAGGTTGCGAGAGAAGTATAAAATTATATGTATGAATAAAGGTGTGAACTTTTTTATTAATTCTCCACTTCTATCAGAGTTACAATGTTTTTTTCAGATTGTGTATTGATGCCTACCTATTCGAGATGATATTACTACCAAATTTCGTTGGTTTGTATTTCATTCGGCAGATGTCCAATATCATGCATTGGACATATTCTTGAAAACAATACAGAACGGATTACAACGTTAAAAGTGCTTCTATCTATACTTTTCAAAGTTTTTTTCTGCTTGAACATTGCTACATTAGTATTAACTAATGAATTAGGAATTGAGTCTCAGTACTACTACAAGTAAAAGCCTGCGCGGATAAAGATGAGTCCGAGGGTATTTGCATTATTAAAGCCATTTGCTGATATATTTTTAATATTTCGATGGGGATAGAAGTTTGAAACGCGGATATTCATGAAAAAAAGATTTCTTCTAAACACTATTAATTATTTAATATTGAAATAAATCGTGGGTACCTTTTTAGAAAAATAACTAAGAGAAGAAAATTGAGTTTCGTTCATTATTTTTATGCTTTTCTTTGCTTGTTGGGCCTATAATCATTATGAAGTCCTAATCTGTTTTTATGTCAGCTTATGTGTGATGGTATATTCTTTGAGGGAAAGTCAAGATAAAAGATTTGTTCTAAAATTAATTCAATGATATGGCATTGCCACCATGACAATTATCTTATTAGAAATCTTCATTTCAGGGAATCTTAGGCAGACAAGATTTCCATTAATTTCGTATTTCTGTTTTGCATGAATTTATTTGGTGTAGTTGACTTACAATAGGAAGAGAGAGTATTGAGTATGCAACTTGAATTTAATTGATATTATACGATTCACGAAATATAATGGAGATATTGAAGAAGAAGAAGAAGTAGTAGTGACACAAGAAGAAGAAGAGTGGTCGCCATTTAAAACTGATGAATAGTAAGCCATCAGGTATCTTAATTTAATAAACAAAGTGAGTTAATTGCTAAATTTAACATTTATATGTATTTCTTCAATGCTTATTCAATATCAGACTTCAAAAGGTAAAACGAATTAAACTTATTTACCGCGCATAGGCAACAACTTCCAGTCACGACTTCCTTCAGTTTTAATGAAACAGAGAAAGACTAAGAGAGAGATATAGTGAAGTCAATGGGAAGGTAAAGAAAGGAAAGGAAGAAGAGGAAAGAGGGTAGGAAGAAGAAAAAGAGGTTTTGGAGACTTTGTGATGGAAATATATTATCTCAGAGATAGTAAAAGGCAAGAAGAAAGTGTTACAGGAAAGGTATATTGAATGGTGTATGGTGAAGACAAAAGAGAATATTATAAGAAGGAGAAGAACAAGTAGAGAAGAAGAAAATACGGGATAATAATCGAAATATAGTAAAGAGATTCAAATGAATACTAGAGGTACTTTTTATTCCCGTTTTATTACTGAAGAATCATGTTTGAACCACTCCTGTTAAGACACATGTTTACCCATACAACTCTGACCTGGATCTAAGTAAACACACCAGTTGGAGTTAACTAGACCCAGGCCAGACGGTGCGAAATATTAAGTTGACTGTACTATTCGTCGTTTCTGATTATGAAGTACTCTTTATTCGCAAAAAGTGCTCTATAGATTGCAAAAATTCACTTGTCGCTTTTACCGTACTTGCTCCATGGAGAGCAATTTTGAAATCGGAAACAGTTGATTTTTACTACATTCGGTTTGAATAAAGAGAACGAACCTATTTTTGGAGTGACTAGATTCTAGAGAACCGCTGCTCGATATCTCTTACCATTTTTTGTCTATGAAGAAACGGTAAGTGCTAGTAAATTTCAATCATTAATAGTCGATTGCCAATAATGAATCTGGAAGTACGAGCAAATTTCCACCATTAGGTTTTACTGGAGTGTTACTAGTAGAAATGACTATTCCTTTATTTTCAATCTGTTGGAAGAAACTGCATCACGATATCTCCTGACGTTTCTGCTGCATGGAAATCAATATCAAAAACAGGAATGTAAATTTCCAGCACTTACGGATTATGTAGTGTTTCAGGTAGACATAATATATTTTCTTCAAAGGCTGAAAAATCCAGAAAACCACTTCTCGCTATCTATTATCCTTTTATTTTATGGCAATCAACATTGAAACCAGAATTACTTATAATGTTTTACCACTTTTGGTTTCAGTGGACTGATATGGATGGATATGAAATCTTTCTAGAGATTATAAATCTATTCCAAAAGTCAATTTGATGCTATGTATTACCATTTATTATTCGACTGCAATCGACGTTGAAGTTGGAAGTTGTAAATTTCAACCATTTCCACTTTTAGAGGAGAAATGTGGATAGACATATTGTCTTTTCTTCTGACGTTGAATTGGTTTCGAAGATCCGCTTGTCGCTACCTATTCCTCTGTTCTATGGTGACCAATCAAGCCAGAAACGATTATTTCTACCTCTTCGGGTTGGATATGGGGATAATGTAGGAATTAGAACATAGCCTTCTTACGATGAATCGATTCCAAGAGACCATTTCTTTATATCTTTTATCGTTTTTGCTCTTTGGAGAGGAATATTGAAATCGGAAGTACTTGCAAATTTCTATCATTTCCAATTTTAGTAAAGAGTGAATGTGGTACAGTTTCTTGAGACGCTGAATTCATCCAAAGAACTGCTTAATATTCCTCTTTTTCATCTATGACGATCGATTTTAAAATAATAAGCGATTGATTTCTACCACTATCAATTCGAAAAGAAGGTTAACGATGATATCGGTACCCATTCTTGAGATGCTGAATAAATTCCAAGTATATACTCTCGATATCTTTATTCGTTTTTGCTCTGTATAGATGAATATCGAAATTGGAAATGCTAGAAAATTTCTGATTATAGTAGGATGTTACGAATGGTCATGGTATGAACTTTTGCGACGTTAAATAGATATGAAAATATTGAATGTCACGATTGTCTAGTATATATTGATTGTCTAGACAAAAATATTGATTGTCTAGTACCACTTACATTGCGATCAATTTTGGAAACGAAAACAGTTGATTGTATTCCACCACTTCCGTTTTCATAATAGGATTAACAAAGGAATCGAAATATTCCCTTGACACACTGAAACGGTTTCAAAATACCGTTGGTTGGTATCTTTACTCTTTCGGCTCTATGAATGAATATTGGAATCAGAGATACTGATAAGTTTGTATCACTTCTGATTTAGTAGAATGTTACAGGTGGGATACGGACAAAATCTCGCGGCCAAAACATTGCCGCCCAAAATCTCGCGTGGCCAAAACCTCGCCACCCAAAACCTCGCGGGACAAAATCTCGCCGGGCCAAAACCTCGCGTGGCCAAAACCTCGCCGCCCAAAACCTTGCGGGACAAAATCTCGCCGGGCCAAAATCTCGCCTGTCAAAACCTCGCGAACCAAAATTTTGCTTGGCCAAAACCTTGAGGAATGAAACCTTTCTTTAAAATTTACCCAATGAGTTTCTTAATATGCAATTCCACATTACAAATATAATAATAATAATAATAATAATAATAATAATAATAATAATAATAATAATAATAATAATAATAATAATAAGAAGAAGAAGAAGAAGAAGATACAAAACATCATGTGCGTGGGCTTTCTCGGGTTATTCCCGTTTCCTCCCACTTTCTTTATTCGATCATTTCCTTCATCCTGGTCATCTACGTCTCCTTTAACCTACAGGACATAATCAAGGGACGTCGTAAAAACTCATATATTATTTCATACTTTCATAAATATTGTTAGATTTTTGTTAAAATTTTAAGTATATATTATTTGAAGGTTAGCAGAGTTCTCACAGCTCTTCTATGTGTTATTACTAAATATATACATATAGTAATATATAGAACATTCTACATTGAAGAAATCGTCGTGAAGATGTTTTATCCTGACGACATTTCTTCCCAGGCCACACTACGTCTCGCTTAATTTAGAGCAGGCGAGATTCTGTGTCGCGAGATCATTACAACGAGGTTTTGGTCAGGCGAGATTTTGGGTATGGCGATATTTTGGGGCGCGAGGTTTTGGCAAGGCGAGGTTTTGGCCCGCGAGGTTTTGGGTGGCGAGGTTTTGGCCAGGCGAGGTTTTGGCCCCGCGAGATTTTGGCCCGCGACGTTTTGGGAGGCGAGGTTTTGGCCAGGCGAGATTTTGGGCCGCGAGGTTTTGAGAGGCAAGGTTTTGGCCAGGCGAGGTTTTGGTCCGCGAGGTTCTGGCCGCGAGGTTTTGTACCCAAACCGTTACAGGTATATATTGATGTTTTCTTGACACGCTGAATTGATACCAAAAAATGCTTCTTGGCATCTATTACCACTTCTGTTGTATTATGATCAGTGTTGAAGCAGGAAATATTTGATTGTTACTTTTAGCAGATTCTAGTTCTGAATCTTCTTGGATTCTGAATAGTTTCCAAATAGCAGCTTCTCGGTACAGTTTACCGTTTCTGTTCTAACAACTAACTGTCGACGGACGGATATAGGCGTTCTATAAGACTTCCGATACTTATGCATAGCTTACATTAGAAATCTGAAAACTGTTTTGACTGTTGAGAGTCAAACAAAACAATGTCAGTATTAAACTCTTTATGAAAGATAAAAGACACTCTAATGAACAGACAGATATAAAAATGCATTTTGATATGTTAACCAATTCAGTAATTTATTATGTAATTTAACTTGGCAGATTTTACTACGTTGTGATAACGTTCTTAATTTTTACGTCAGTGATTCAAAATATAACAGCTTTTTTTCAGCATATGTTGTTACACATTTCTATGTGTCAAATTTCTTTTCGTTATTGCTTCTAATTTGCATAAAGAGAAACTAAAAATTACCTTGTACTGCCATGTTTAAAACCTGAATGATACAGTATTCAATTTCTAGGCAGCAAAACGTTCATGCATGTGTGCTAGATATGTAGTTCCCATTTCACACAGTACTATAAATTTACATACCATACGACTAACTTCATTTCAGATTTTGCTAGTGGAAGGAGTATGATTGTCCACCGACACAAAACTTTGATATTTTTTGTTAGTATATCAGATACAATTTATTCGAAAGCCTGGGTTTCCCAAACTAAGGATTAAATTGCATTCTTACTCTCATCAAATGACGCATTGTCTCATATAGGAATGTAACAAAGTCGAGAAGTAATGGAAAATTCCAAACCATGCAACTACGCAATCTTAACCATGAGATAAGCAAGACATCTTTTTCATTGGTTTAGTTTATGATTCACTATTGTGTTTTGTGTAAAACAGAAAAAGTGAATCCAAATAAATTATATCAACAGAGAGGAAGAAAACCTCTTAAATATTAGTAAATGTGTAGCTCATAACATCAATATATATGTATTCAATTATATTTTGTACAAAAATGCAGATAACATGTTTTTATTTCTCCGCCACTGCTTCAGCGTCACTTTTTCTTCAACAAGGCCGTTACAGTTTCCAACGTCGCAAAGTACCTTTTGCACTACAGAAAAATACATCTACTTTTCATATTATACGAAAATTGAATATATTCTAACTATATATGAACTGACTGACTGACATAAAATACCGCGTACTTTCGTTTGACTGCAAAGTTCAAAATTTGGCATGATTGTAGCTTTTTGATTTTAATTCACAGAAAAATGGACAAAAGTATTTTTTTTTATTTTTAGGTGCTTACAGGGAATACGAAGACATTTCCCATGTTATTTAAAATGACCTTCTTTGGGACTTATAATCTCATATTTTAGCTACTTGTAATTGGAATAAAAACTTGAAATTCGGTATACTTGTACGTTTTCTTTAGCGTTGCTTAAGTAAATCACCAAACTTAAAAAAAATCCAAACCTTAGAGTGGTTTCATGGGAACTGAGGAATCTTTCCCATGTTATTCATATGGGACAATTCTTGTACCCCCCAAAACGTTTAGACAATTCCGGCAGAATTAGAATGATGAAATTTATCATGATTGTAATCTTCTGAAACTAACCTACACGAACATTGCAAAAGTCTATCACTTTGTAGTTTTTAAGGGGTCTAAAGGAGAGATGAAGAAATTCCCACGTTATTTAAGAGGGCGTTTTCTTAGGATACAAAATCTTATTTTTTAGATGTTGAAATAGGAAAAGAAATTTGAAATTTGGCAGAATTGTGGGTTTAAGAAGTGTGAAGGCGTAGGCGGAGAATCAGGAAAAATTAAGAGCATATACACGAAATTCACTCTTCATTCAAAGACTAATACATAAGAGATACGACGCCATAGGCCGGGCAAACGCGGGGTCTAGGGGCGGAAACCCAGTTAGTGAAAGGCTAGTATATATATGTGTGTACTCTCTCTCTCTGTACATATATATATACACACACACAGAGAGAGAGAGAGTTTAAAGTCCCACGATTATGCTCCTAGGCTAAGAGAGACGGTGATGATAGTAATGAAATAGTAGAATGAAGAAAGTGGCGAGAAACGGGAGAACCTCAAGAACGCACAGTGTTTTTCTACTTGATGCGAGATGGCAACGAACCAGGAACGCCAAACACCAGAGATGAGCGCTCTACTACGGAGTCACCATAACCCCCAAGTTCATGTTATTGATTGACATACCATCCAGGGGACATTGATTTGTATACCATTTAAACATGATCGTCGTGAACAAATTCTATCAGCGATTCTTTATACCTAACTTGATTTAAATTCCAGAACTATTTAATGAATGAAATTTTAAAAATCTCGTTAATAATATTAATCATCTCAAACTGTTTTCTTGAAAATAATTAAAAACATAAATATATAAGGCTTTTCAGTTTACACTTTACTTCGTTTATAAAAAACATTTTTTTTTAAATGCCTAGCTAAAAGTCTATAGTAGAAACTTCCTTTATTATTATTAAACATATGCATACATGCTATGTTTAAAACCTGATTATATACCGAGGTTTTATATATATAAATTTGAAAGTTCAATATAAAATAATAATTGTAAGTTAAATTAATAAATAATTTAAAATTCACTTAAATCGGCTATATTAATTTACTTCCTTATATAAATATCACTTAGAAGTTGTCAGATGAAATAATTACACTAGCCTGCGATGATTTTATTGCATAAGTGCAATATATTTATGTGATGTGGTGATTGCCATCTAAGCCTAAAAGAGAGGTTAGTTTTGTCTCATCACATCACATTTTGTGACAAAATCGAGATAATAATTTTACCTATTCATTCATATGCGTCTCAAGCCAGGAGGACTAAACATCCTGATTGGCTGAAATGCTATTAACTCTCATGGCGAGAAATGTTGTAGCAGTAGCTAAACAACAGCTTATCGTGTCTGACTAGTGGTACGGTACGGTAGTAACGCCTAGCGGCATTGTTTTGTTTAGTATATTGCTTTTCCTGCGAATGATTCATACAGTTTTGCTGTAAACTACCTAATTGTGTTCAGTGCTTTGAAATCCCTAATACCGTGGTGTGTGCTTAGTATTTAGTGATGAAAGTGAAGTGGTTGTTCGCAGACTTTTCGGAATGTAGCGTCGAGGTTGTAAGAATAATCCAGATATATCCTATTATATATGTGGGACATTTGTGCCCATGAAACAACGACGCAATATAACTTCCTTTGTGCCAAAGGCTTATATTGCGTATTTTGGTATAGCATGACAGATAACGACAAGTTGTGGGCACTGCATAAGTTTTGTCGAACATGCATCGAACAACTGCGACAATGGATGAAAGGTGAAAGACAAGCATTGCCTTCTGGAATCCCCACTGTGTGGCGTGAGCTTACTGACCACAGCACCAATTGCTACTTTTGTTCTGTGAATGTGTAAGGTTTCAACAGTAGGAACACAGCTAAAATTCCATCCGTCAATTTACCAGTATCCCATGGTCCTGACATACCTGTCCCACAGCCACCAGAGCAATTAAACTCCGAGTCTCCTACTGATAACAATGACGATTCGGACTTTGACCCACAAGAATCAACAGAACCTATATTTTTCGAACAAACTGGTTTAAATGATTTAGTTCGTGCCCTTGGTCTCACAAATAAATCTGCCGAACTATTGGAATCACGACTGAAGAAGAGAAACCTGTTGATGACTGAGATGACGTACTATTGTTACAGGCATCGTGAACAAGAATTTGCTGCTTTCTTTTCTGCAGAAGATAATATAGTATTTTCCAACAACATTCCGGAGTTAATACTAGAATTAGGATCGCCTGACTATGATCTATCCCAATGGAGATTTTCATCGATGCTTCCAAGCGGAGTTTCAAGTGTGTACTCCTACAAACGGAAACAAGCTAGCATCCATTCCAGTTGCTAATTCTGTTGTCTGAGGTAAAGCTACGAAAACCTTGATTTGATGTTGAACAAGATCAAGTACCACGAACATCAGTGGCAATATGTGGGGATTCTAAGGTCATTGGTCTTCTGTTGGGTCAACAGTCAGGCTATACCAAATTCCCATGTTTTCTGTGTGAGTGGGACAGTCGGGCAAGGGCAGTCCACTGGACTCAAAAGGAGTGGCCAGATAGGCAGTGGAATGTTGGTTCGAGAAACTTACAACGCGCAAGTCTTGTTAATGCACATGATATACTTAATGAAGCAATTTGTAAAAGCTTTAGATACTGAAAGTGAGTGCTTCAAATATCTGTGTCAAAAATTTCCTGGCATCATTAATGCAAAAATTAAAGAGGTCATCTTCGATGGGCCAGATATTAGGAAACTTTTTGGTGACGCAAATTTTGAAAATGTCATGAACCAGAACGAGCGTTCAGCATGGCAAGCTTTCCGAGATGTAGCAAAAAACTTTCTTCGCAACAGAAAGGATCCAAACTATAAAGACATGGTGAAAAGAATGCTACTGTGTTTTAATGAATTGTGTTGTAACATGAGTTTGAAAGTGCATATGCTGTTTTCCCATTTGGACTATTTTCCACACAATTTTGGAGTTGTGAGTGAGGAACAAGGAGAGAAACTTCATCAGGACCTCAAGGAACTCGAACGTCGTTATCAAGGAAAGTGAAATTGCAACATATTTGTAGACTACTGCTGGCTGTTGCGGAGAGAAGATTCTGCCATTAGTCACAAGCGTGCCGCAACAAGACGCAGTTTCTCAGGGAAGAGGCGTAAAACCCACTAGTGTGGATTTCTTTGTGCGGCATGTGATAACCTATGGGTGCGTTATTTCCTTCCTTAAAATGGCGCAGATGAGAGCACAAATTCAAAAACACTATAAAGTTTAGGTTGGCTTGCTTTAAGAGTCTTACTGTTTTATAGTGAATACTTATACATAAGCATTGCTTCTTTTTTCCCCGTTTTCTTGCCTTGTTTGTTTCTAATATCGTGATTATGAGTTAACTTACTATCGCATACAGCACAAGAAATACAAATATAATATATTAATATTGTTTATATTAGTAATTGTACCAGTATTCGTAGCAGTGTTATGAATAGCAATAAACCATTAAATACATTGATATTGGCAATGTTAATATCCAATTTGCAAGAAAATTTGATGTGCAATGACTAAACCGATTTTTGTTCTGAATTCGGTACACCTGAAATATGAAACGTAGCATACTATACTTCCTGCAATGATCCAAAAGTTAAAATTCGCAAGCTAGTGTTATTCTTAAAGCAAACACATAATGGAAGAAAGCTGTGACTGTCCGTAAATATCATAAATTCTGTATATTGAGAGTTTTGAGAAGAAAACCCTTTTTCAGTTCTCTCAATTTCCAAAATTTAAGGGGTTATCTCATGTACTTCCCTAAATATTAAGGAGTGGGCCAAGTTACCCCTGCCAAAAGTAAGAGGACATTTACCCTATGAGGTCATACCACAAGATCTGTCGACGTGGGCCAAGTTCATTCAACAGAGGACAGGCGCAAGATGATTAGCTGAGAAGACAAGAATTCCTGCGTCGAAAGCGTGACGCATTGTCAAAAAGGATCTACACATGTGGACAATTTGTGCCAAGTGGATGCCATATCACTTAACTGAAGAACATGTGACCAAGTTATGAGAATTGTGGCATCAATCTGGAGAAATATCAGCAAGAAAGACGTACCATGTTATACACACCGTTGTTGTGGACGAAGAACGGGCACTTATGTATGACCAGAACTCAAACGACAGTCCCAGGAATCAAATCATCCTGGTGACTATGGAAAAATGTCATGAAATAAAATCCGTCACTCAGATGCTGATTCTGACATTATTATCGTTCTAATTGAATTATCGTTTAGTGTCCCTTTAAGCGCCGAGACTATATTGAACCTGATTATACATCTTAACGTGGGATCCGAAACCCACTAGCACCCATCTGGAATCGAACCTGGGTTTTCCGTGTCAAAGACAATTACGCTAATTATGTCCTACCCACGAGCGAGCTCTGTTATCATTCTGGGTGGCATATACTGCGTGAATGGTATACTGTTAGTGCACAGCATTACGATTCCCTCTTCATATCAATGGGCATTCAATGGGATTCTCGTGCATTTCTGTCACGGAGAACTGGTATCGTCACGCACGCACATTGCCCGCAAATCGTCACTTTCATTCACTCCATGACCGAACTTGAATGCGTGCTCTAGCTTACAGTTTCAGTGCATACTCCATCTGGTATCAACTTTCGGAAATATGATGTATGCCACCTAATATTTTCTGTTTGTCGTATTATGATATTTTTATGTATACCAGTATTTATGTATATTGTCTAAGAGCGAATACTTCATCAAAAAATTATAATGAAAACTGATGTTACTACAAGCGTGAAGGAATTTATCAATAAACTAGTAGGTAATACGTAAGTTGTATTGTTTATTGTATGAAAATGACGAAAGGAATAGAAATAAAATTGTGAAACCCAAACTGATCCTTAACAATGTTACTCTACCTCCTATCGTACATTAATACATGTTAACTATTCTGAGTAAATATTTTCAACAATAACAATATAATACTGCATTTTAAATAATATCTGCATATTGTAATGTACCACGGGCTTCTGTGAACAAACAATGTCTCATAGTCATGTTTGAAAACATCATCACATGTATTTTCGTGGGAGTACTACTCATCACGTGGGATTACTACGAAAAGCAGAAGTACCTCCACTACCACAAGCAACTCCTACCAGTCACACGACGACATGGCAGCAGGAGTGACACCGCCGCCAGGAAGTCTTATAATGGACAGCATCCAGTGGATGGGCACCAGTCTTCGATTGGTCTCTCTTGTTTTGCTTGGTTGGAGCACTAGGAGTATAACTCGACCTCAAAGCCAATCAACCTCAACCTCTGCTTCGGGACTCTTGGATATCCCTTTCCTTCTTTCTTATCCTGCTTCGATTCTCTGTCGGGATCGCAACCTCAGTTGCTTAGCCTGCTTCGAGGTTCTGTGACTTTTTATCGCCCTTACTGCTTATTGCGGAGCATTGAGGATTCCTATGCCACTCTGCTTAGCTTGCCCGGAGCTCTGTAGAGATCCTGTCCTTGACCGTACGGTCTTGGGCTACCTAATTTCTACTTCACAATAGAGAAAATTGTACTAAAATATTTCTATAAACACTGTTGTCATTAGAGGATTTTTATAAAATAAACCGGTGTTGGGAGTCGATTCGAGATTCTGATTTTTACAACCTAGCTCCAACCCATACCAGCACTAGCGGAATTTTGCAATATAATGTGTGAATGTTACCTTTGAAGGTCATTATCGGGGAAATAAACTCATTCTTTTGAAGATTAGTTAACAGTGTTCATTCTGCACGGAAACGCTGACCCGGTATAGTATTTACTTATAAAAATGTTGTAATATAACTTCTCAACTGAAAGTAATTTAACAATTTCTAAACAAAATAGACATATGTTTAAATAGAATAGTGTTCTTAGAAATTAATTTCAAATGTGTATTTATTTGTAGGTGTTGAAAATGAAGACAACATACACGATGGCAATATCACTATTTCTAACTGAAATATTAACGTTAGAAATTTCAAATGACTCTTCTGCGTTAAATTTTCAAGAAGCATTTTTTACCTTATTGGATCTTGGATTCAACAATAACCCTTGTACAATGTTCCTTGAAGAAACGCCTACTGTGCATTGGAAAAACTACAAAGCTAACCATGGATCATTATCACCCTCTCTGTGTGCTTTCACTAGTAAAATGAATGGCACCAGTGATCTATATTATGTTTTCCTGAATGCTATGAATCAAAACTGTGAAATATTTGTCATGTCCACAACAAACATATGTGGTACTTTAAAATATATTTATAAAGCATATGGAAATTCACTGCAAAGGAGACCAAGAAAACTTATTTTTCTTGATGTGTTAAACAATACGACTTGTAGCTTAATCAACTGTACCTTTACCAAATCTTTTCCTTATATTTACCTTATTAAAATTATTAAGGATCGTGTTCACTTTACGTCATTTACTGAGTACAATTTGATGTTTCCAAGAACACCGAGAAAAGCACACTGTGCGAACGCTGAAATGGTCGCTACATGGAGAAACCATACAGTTTACGTGAATATCAAGAAAGTTTTATCAAGCAGGCCACGCATTCTAAACGGTAAGAAGTTGCGTGTATTAATGGTTCATTCTCCCCCCTTAACTATTGTAAATGGTTTGTCATATGATGGTACAGCTTATAGAATCATTCAAGTTTTCAGTCAACACCACAATACCTCATTAGCAGTGGATGTTTTCTCTAATTTCGCGGAAAAGGATGAAAAGAACGACACATATTTTGAATCATTACGTAAAGGACAATACAACATTGGAACTCCAGGAGTATTTCTTCATCCTGTTATCTTAGCTTCACATGAACTGTCGGAATCTTACGTGCGAATTCACAGCAAGTTTCTTGTACCAAACCCAAAGAGAAAATATTATATGTGGACAATATTTTGTCCATTGTCAACCCACGTTTGGATTAGCGTCATAGGATTTATAATATTTAATTCTCTCATGTTTAATTTGTTTTCCATTCTAAATTTCAGACTAATTTCGTATCATACTGATAATCCATATTTGGACTACACTTATTCACTTCTCTATTCTATCAGTACAATAGTAGGGCTAGGTGTCACAGAAGTAAGATATTCCGTAATTAGGCATTTGATTATATTTGGTTTTATTACTTCTACGGTGTTTATTACAGCTTATAATTGCAATCTAGTGTCTTACCTTACATTTCCTCTTTATGAGTCGCCTATAGACACTATGCAGCAATTTATCGACAGTAGAGTTCACTGGGTTACTACTGCTCCGGAAACTAAATATTTGTATCTTGGAGCAGTTAATCCCATTGTTCGCATTATCAGTAACGAATGTATAGTAGTTAAAAATTTGCAAGAATTAAGCTCATTGGTTAAGCAAGGTAAAGCTGCTATATACGGGGAAGAATATTTGACCGGTTATTTTCTTCACGAAGCAATAGCCAACCATGAAATTGTAAAGAATCTTCGATTGATGAAAGAATTCCTTGGTATATTTTATATAGCATTTATTTTTGCAAAAAACTCTCCACTCGTAGAACCAATGAATCGGGTATTAATAAATCTTCGTGAAGCAGGAATAATTGAACAGTGGGGTAAAGAGATAGTGCTTCAGTCAACAATGCGAAGACAATACCTGGAAGATAATGATGGAGCACTGCGTTGTTTGACACTAAGCGATATTGGAAGTTCGTTTCTTCTACTTATAATTGGTATGTTTATTTCGATTATTGCATTTGTAGCAGAACAAATGCATAACAGCATTCCTTGTTTTAATCGAATAACTTTATCGATTTTTCATAGAGGATGATGCTAAATATGGGTTAATGTAAAGACATTTTCTAATACTATTCTTGGAAACAGAATTTTGCATTGTAAGATACTTTTCTTTAAGAAAATTCTATATAAGATCACATCATTTCGCCTGATAAAATATTTACGGTTTCACGTTTGTATACAGAGTGTCAATAAACTGTACCGACAGGTCTCAAGTCAAAATAAAAGAACAATCATATAAACCTGTAAGGAAAAGTACGAGGTATAGTTTTGAAAGCCAGGACTGTCCAAAAGCGTGAAAATACTTCACTGCAACACCTGTTATTTCAAAGAAGAGAAACCTTGGAGCTGCTGCCCATATCAGCATAAAAAAGTCATACGAACACCATCCAGAAATGCTAATTTCAGCAATGTTAAATGTGTGTGAAAGAAATTCCCTACAGGACATAATTCCCAGTCACGCTCCCAACAGAATTCTCAGATGTGCTCTGAATGAAATGTGGATCTAAAGTAGACAAAATGTAAGATTTAACAACAATGAACACAGAATACATTCCGGGAAGTCGAAAATGATGGGGACCGCAAGTTCCATGGTTTCCTGTGTTCCATAATGCGTGCTACGAAGTATTATTTCACGCTTATACATATGAAAAGACGTGATTGAAGGACTTGAAATTCCGAACAGGAGGAACTGCTAGCTGGTGTGCATTAACACTGCTGACTTCCCGCCGACATATTTCGTATTCACTGCGTATTTTGGACCCAAATTTAATTCGGAGAATATTCGAGAGTTCTGTTGGCCGCAATTCTGGGAATATGCCCTGTAAAAAATCTCTTGTTCTGCCGTTGGGCACTGCTGAAGAATTTTTTTTTTTTTTTTTGCGTGGAGTTTGTGAGACTTCCTTTACACTCATATAAACTACAAACCCCACGGTTTCTTTTTTTAAAAATGTTAGATGCGATATACAGTAGTATTTTCACACTCTTGGATAGCCTAGCTATGAAACAAAGCACTTTTCCCCATAAGTCTATATAAAGTTTATTTCATATTTTTTGATGTAAGAAATCACCTTTTACAGTTTGTCCGTACAGTTCATTAACATCATGTATATCTGTTTTAAATCAGCTAAGGTCATATTCAATTATTCAACATTTTAGCAATTTCATGCAAGTGTCTAATAAAGATATTCTTATCAATGCATTCGTTTGAGTATATAGGTGGAGACATTCACAATTTTCTTGTCTCTGTGTCTTAATTTGTCCCGATAAAAAAAGGGGCTATTACGAAATCACTAACTAAACATACTGTACTTAGGGGAAGAATTTGATAGGATTGTGTTAATGTTCCGAGATGTATGATATATTCATTTCTTATATCGAGAGCCAGAAGCTAGCTCTTACTAGTTATAGTAAATGTCAACCTGAGTAGAATTCGACAAGCTTCACGTCAGACAGTCCGCGCTTTTGTTAAAGTTAATTGGTTTTTAGTGTTTCTGCTGTGTTTAGATGGAAGGAAAAGCCTTGTACCGTTGATTGCAAAACAGGAAGGGGTCGGACTGCTTTTTCCTCGAAGGTTGAATAACATTGGGTTGAGGTTCTTGACCTCTTATAGCTCCCTGCAACATCGTCCCTGGCACCCAAAAGATTTTGAGAGTGGCCCCTGCCTTTTAGAAGAATTCCGTGCCTTCCACAAGCTTTTCTTTCATTCGTATTATTTATATTAAAACCTAGCTGTTAAATAGTCCTCAGGACCCCATATCAGAAAGCAATGGTTTGTTAATATTATTTCAGGACCCCCGGGCCCCCCATATGAGAAAACATTGGTTTGCTAATATTATTTCAGCACCCCCCAGGGAAGAAAAGAAGCAAAAGATGTGGGACGGGACAATTCTCTATTTATTTATTTTTCATTTTTCATCTTACTTCTGCAAGAAGTTCGTTTACTTCTGGTTCTTTCGTTCATGCAGAATTTTGTTGTTAAAATTGCGAGACTATAAGAACATTGTTTCGAAGTACTAAAGATGGGAGGAAATAAACTTTATTCATGCTGGGCACATATCTTCATTCATTCGTTCATTGCTAAACAAATTCTCAACACTATGTGTGATTATACTAAAAGACTCGTTGGCAATAATCTGAAGACTTCGTTGCACTCCTGCACGACTTCGTTATATTCTTGCACGATAGGCTATGCTGGTACTTATAGTGGGATACGGAACAGCTGCCTGATACCTCCGTCTTTGCCAAGCTCAAGAGAGTAACTGAGCTTTCCACATGATAGTGGAGTGGAAGGGAGGAAGAGAAAGTGTATCCCGCACATTGAACAGTGTGTGATTTCCTTATTGGCAATAGCTCCTCCTCTCTCTCAATGTAAGCCGTGTTTGATTCCTGTCGTTGAAGTGAGTGACATACTTTCTCCTTCACCCTCTGCTTTGTTGCGAACTACCAGCCATTCGTGCATGGAATGCTAGATAGTTCTCCACCTCCTTTTGAACAATATGTGACGCCAATTCATTGAGTGAAACAATTTTCCCTCTCTCCCTTGTTTGTCACGGAGATTGATTGGATTTACCTCTCTCAATGGTATTTTGCAATTACATATTTTCCCTGAGTCTTCTTCATTGACAGATCAATTTATTCTCTCTCTGCAATACCCTCTCTCTCTCTGCAATACAAGTTTCGTTGTCAGATCAATTTATCTTAATGCTTCTTCCCCATTAACATGTACGAATGAATGAGGTCCCCAAATTTATTGCCATGAAAGCTTTGATGCATATCATGAGACGACATTGGTTTTCTATTCATTCCTTGCATGATTGACAAGTTACCACTTACTTTATTCCTCATTAGTATCTTTTTTGGGAAAAAATGAAATCTTTAAGTTTTACGTCCCACGGTTATGCCGGTTAGGCTAAAGGAGACGGTGATGATGAGAGATGAGTGAAATGGTGGAATGAAGAAAGTGGGAGGAAACGGGAGAACCCCGAGAAAACCCTCGAGCACGGTGTTTGTCCACCACAAAGTTCACTTGGCGGGGGCTGGGATCGAACCCGGGACCCCAAGCACCAGAGGTGAACGCTCTACCACTGAGCCACCGCGCCCCCTCTCTTTTTGGGAGTAGAAGATTCCTGTAACTTTGGAATTTTCCAGAATAGAATGTTCTGTTCTATTTAAGTGCATTGTGAAAGGAGACATTATCATGCCATTTAACAAGATCTTTTGGCTACGTGTTGATGTCAATAAAAGTGCTATGCATTGAGATGTCAATTAAAGTGCTACGCATTGACATGTTTCAACATGTTTGGAATTTAAGTAAATGTCAATACAATTTTCTTAATTGATGATTGTTGAGTGTAGAAAAATGCAAATGCCTCCCATTCAGACTATTGTGAAAATGAAATGAAATAACCCTCCATCCTTCTTTTGTATTTCAATAAATATTAAAAAGAAAATTATTCCTAAGTTTCCAGTCTTATTTTCTTTACCTGTGTGTACGCTGAAATTGTGTGTTTTCGTTTGTTTTCCAGTGGGAAAAATTAAAAATCAAAGTAAGTGTATAGATTATAATAATTAACATGTACTTTGATATATTTAGTTGAATACAATAGGGTATTTGTAATAACAAGTATTTGAAAGTTCACATTGTAATAATCTCTTACGGTAGATTTAGATAGATAGATATTGAAACGGTAGGTACTGTAGGTAGGTACGAATGCTACGGTAGCTACGATAGATATTGACAAACCATATGGGCTTCCACCAAGAAGCTAACCATAGCGACCCCGTACTAATAAGTTAGGGACTCTGAAAAATTGTGGAATTCAATGCCGGAGGAAACGGTAGTACCACGAGAAAACCCATGGACACGATGTTGTTGTGTAGAGCCCCCACGTACTAATAAGTCAGAAACTGGGAAATGGTGGAATTACAATTCAGGAGGAAACGGGAGTACCGCGAGGAAACTTATGGTTAATATAATGTTGTGTACAATTGTATACAGACTGGTATGTTTCTTTACCTTAAAGTGTTGGTTGGACATTGGACTTCTGAAAAGATTGGTAGGGGAGGAGCTTGCATGTTAAGCTAGAACCACTGAACTTTGAGAACAAGAAATTATCTAGTTTGGCAATGAATTAATGTACCACTGAGCCACCGCGCTTACAGGGCTTTGATATGTATTACAAAACATTATTCTGGCCTGTAAATAATAAATTATTTGTTTCCCCTCAAGTATTAGAGATGTTTTCTGCCACTGAGTGCGTGTACTTTAGAAAAGATTTAACGGAATAAACAAACTACTGTTAATGATGGGATACACTTAAGACCCGTGGTTGAAGAAATAAATATTTTGGTTTAGCGCAAGCTGGGATCAAACCAAGGGCTCTACATATGAGAGGTTGTACTGTGCTCCCTATCCCTAACCCTTTCGAACTTCGAAAGATTTAGTGAGTGCCATTAATTTACATGGTTGTGGACCCTTTACATAAGAAAGGTGGTACTGTGCTTACCATTATTGAGCCACAGCGCCACTGAACTTTGGAAGTTTTAAGATTATTGTGTAGCACAATTTAAAGAAAATTGAAAACGTTGTGAATGTATTCGGTCGGGCTTTGAACCAAGGGACAGTGCCTCGTCAGACTTTGAAAGATTTTACTTTAAGTGGGGAGCTGTAACCAGACATTATTTTGTATATCGTTACATAAGCTTTTATTCTGAGTTGCTATTTTTCATTTTTCATTGGTTCATTTGGTTGGTAAATTCAGAACACTGTTTCTGAACTGATAAATAGTTCCTATGGAAAAGTCGATGTTAAAACTCTGTGTGATAGAGTAATACATGTTAGTTTATTTCTAGGGCTCCTTGTTAATTATTATTGAGTTGTTCGCTTGATGTCAAGTTTATAAGAACAGCTGTGCTGTAAACGCGTAAATAATTCCTATTATTTATTTTTAAAAATGGTTCACTTGCATAATAACTTGTAGTTTGTTGGATCGCTTCATCAGAAGCTCTCTGTTAAATAATTTCATTACTGAAAAACTTAGAGAAATAAAAATTGCGAAACAATAAAGTATTCCCGTGGAAAAGTTAAAATGACAACACATGGTATCGAGAACAATTATGTATAGATTACTTTGCGTGTTTTGTAAGTTCAGGAGAGAGTACACGAGCTGGGGGATTTCAACACAGTAGTAGAGATGAAGGAATGATGTTTTTGTACTTCATTTAAGTTTAGCGCTCTGGTGCTGCGAGACGTGAACCTAAACTTTTACGATACGGCTTTTACCGGTAATTTGAACTCAGGACTATTACTACTGATCTTCTTTGGTAATACAAGTTTAAAAGTATAATAGGAAACTAGTAGGAGAATGAAAAGCGCGGACATCATAGGAAGGACTAGACCCACTTTAGGTAAACTTATCCTCTCATAATAATAAAAATTACTCTCTGAAAAAAGATGATTTTGATTCAGTAAAAAATTACTCTAAAGAAAAAAAAACTAATTCGGAACTGTTAGAATTTTTTGTTGGAAGTGTCCAACAACTGCTGTAAGGAAACGCCTTCTTATAATTTTGCATTTATTTTACTTTTTAATGCCCGAGCCACCAGCAAATTCACCTCTGCCTTTTGATAACGCGTGAGGCATTCACACCCGTCTTTGCAACGAAGCATGCCCCAACTGCACGTTCCTTGGATCACCGAGAAGCATTCACACCTGCCTTTGCTACCATGCTCCTAACTGCACGCTCCTTGGTTTGCCGAGAAGCATTCACGCCCGCCTTTGCTACCAGGGTCCCCTAAGTGCACGCGCCTTTTTCGGTCATTGGAAGATGCATTTACCCCGTCTTTTACTTTCAGGCACCAACAAATTATATTTGTGCTTTAAGTTAAAGATTAAGAACAAAAACACAAGCATGGAGGGGACTTGCACCTGCAATACTGTACGCAAACCCTGCAAATAGTTTTACCTACAATAAATTTGTGTAATATAATTAATTGTTTTTAATGTTCATTTAGCCATGATAAACACTGAATTAATGTTTAATTCAAAATTTTGCCACCATGTGTCACTAGTTCTGACAGGGTTGGCATACATATTAGGATGTGATATATTGAATATCTAGCCTGTGTTGGTATCATTTCCTTCTACGCCGTCATACGTAAGAAATCGAAGATGACTTCCCTTCGCTTGCTAAGCAATTGTTTTAAAATAAGTAAAATATAGCTATACAATTTTAAAGAGAAATAAAGGTATTCATTGAAACCTATTATGTATTAGTGAGCCTTGCTGAACCAAGAATGGGAGCAACAATAAAGAGAAATCCATTTTTGTGCAGAGGCAGCCATCTTATTTTGACCACCTGCAGGACTACCAACATGGACAAATCAACATATTTTTAGAGATTTGCTAAAGGTCAACCAGAGAGTAAGAGGTATGTATTTTATATTTCATATAGTTACTGATTTTTTAAAGAGCAAAAATAATCACACATATTGTATTTTTCCTTGGTTTGTTTTTCCCATTATTATTGAACAGAGAGTATTTTCTACTTATTTTAAAAATAATAGTTTACAAGTTGATATAAACTAAATATTAACTAATTCTTCATAAACTAATTTAATTGCTCTCTCTCTTTTCACGTATTATTAACTGCAGCTTGAAAATGGTTGATTTGTCTCACTGTCTTTCTTTTACATAATATTATTTAACTGAAGCTTGAAAATGATTGGTCTCTCTCTTTTACAATTTATTACTTAACTGATATATAAAGGTGAACTTCATAACTCAAAATAGTTGTTTCTGTTTTATCTGCTTTAGATGGATTTTTTCTGCGCATCAGAGGAACTTGACCTCGTGGGTGAGCTGTACCTCCAAGAGTTGGCACGCTGCCTGAACGACTACCCGAGGGTCTTCAGCACATGGGATGTTATTATTGAAATGCAGCGGCTGGGGCATTGGGGGTCGGAGAGATGTGACGCACTGCTCCGCACTGCTCCGCACTCTTTGTGCCTTCGAAGGTAATGACATTAATTCTCCAACACTGCGTATCCACTGCTGAGATTTTGGATTTGTTTATGCAGGGATTTTTGTGTGCTAAAGAAAGTTATTATGATCTGGCTCAGCAAAAACTTATGTATTTATTATCTTTTGGGGAAGATCAGGTGGACAGGATAAAAGACACAGAGCTAACCAACATTTTGATTTTGGAACGGGGTTTGTTTTGTTACAATGCTTAATGCTATATGAATATAATGCCATATTCATAACCCCTCCAGATAATTATAACTTGAATCATAATAATATAAATGAATTAACTGATGACTTATCTTTCTTACATGGGATTGGTATTCTAAATTCCGTTGTCATAACAGTTGAATTAATGAGGAGAATGGTTCAAAAGCAGGATAACGCTGTGGTTACATGCACGCAACAGGTCCTGGACGAAAATCCTGTATGCAATGCACCTCAACACTGTGCACAAGATGACTATGGGAACCAATTGTTTTTTCCTCAGTCTGACCCGTCATATGTATGTGCCCCAACATTGGCTGGACATGGCAGCAATAGAAGTAATACAAGTGGTACTAGTAGTAGTATAAGTAATAATGGCAATAATAATAATAATAATAATAATAATAATAATAATAATAATAATAATAATAATAATAATAATAATAATAATAATAATAATAATAATAATAATAATAATGGGCAGAATCAAGGAAATACTAAGTTCGAAGTTGTAAGAGAAATCAGAAAAATGTTTCGTAAGTTTAATCGTACGGGCCATGAAATTGCCGTCAGACCTGTGGGTGATAAAAGAAATATTGATAACCTAAAGGCCTATATCAAAAGTATAATAGATTTTGCGTTGGAACATGTGATCTCCAATGCACGCCTCTCGGATTATATCGCCTATACATAGACAGTAGCAATTGCAGAAACAAAAAGCCTGTATATATTCCATGAAGCAAAAAAGTAAATTTCTCTGCTACAACGGTCCTCACTTCAAACGAAGATGTGCTAAATTCGTATGGGATGTTTCTTTTGGGGCATGAAGAACTGTGTGGTTCCAGATCGCAGACAGTATGTGTGGTAGAGGAAGAAGTAAGACTAGTGCAGTTGACAATATTCAAAGTATCAATCCTATATCAATCCTAGTTGGAAAAACGTTTAATACGCATAGAAAATTAGAATATATATCGGTTTCCTCTTGCAATAGTATGGGTCCAATTAAAGCTCCATGGCTCAAAAGATGATTTGTGTAACTTAACAAGAAAAAGCTTAATACGTAGCTTATTAGAGCAGAAGTTCGCTGCGAAATGGTAGGAGATAACGTTGAAACTAAGGAAGGCTCTGATTTACAGATCTTGATACTTTCCAATCTTATTTGAAAAGGATGTATCAAATCGTAAATTATGAGGAACATGAAAACATTAACCGGGAATATATAGTTCGTTACACAGGAGAGCCTGTAGAAAAAAGATTTTTATCTACTATCAAAGATGTAATACTGTTGGCCATTTCGAAGCTATTCGCAATACTTTCCTGAAGGGACGGAAGTACAGTTATTATTGGTTGGAAGCTTATGGTGGGAGGTACCATAAACACAAGTGTGAAATTATGTGTTCTTTTTCCGAACATAAGTAAGAACGTGATTACACTGATAACAAAATTAAATGTAATGCATTTGATAGAGGAGCGTAATAAAGCGGATAGATCTCTATGTTACAATGTTAAGGTCTGCATAGATTGTGGTGTCATCTTTGATTTAAGGCGGCGAAAATGCGATCACGTGCGTGCTGAACATTTCTGTTCGATGTGTCATGCACATGTTGAAATAAACCACACATGTTTTTTTCAGAGATAGAGGCCTGTACTACTAATAGGTTTTTGTACACAGTCTATGACGTAGAAACCATGTTGAATGCAGCGAATGAAAGTGGTAAAAGGGAACACCCAGTTGTACTGATTTGTTAGCACCACGTTTCTCACGCCTGTATAAGTATATATATCGATGAGCTTTGTAAAACTTGCGGTGATAATGTCGGAAATCGTTAGTTTTCTTTTAAGACGGTGAGCCTTTGTTAACCACGTGCTAGTAAAGCATCCAGTCTTTCAGAAAATAGTAGCCTTGGCCCACAATAATAGTCGCTACCATGGCCTCTTCTGCCTTAGAAATCTAATAGAAGAGCAGCATATTATTCCTAGTGTTCATATCCAGGGTCAGAAGAATTTTTAGTATGAGAATGGGTAATAGTATCCTCTTCCGTGATTCGTCTAAGCTTCTAAAACTTTTGGGCGTTAGTCAAAATTTAAAGAAGGGAGATTTTCCATAACTGTTTAATACTGAAGAAAATCAAAATTTTATCGGTCCGTATCCTGCACTTTAGTTCTATGACCCGGACTTGCGTTCAAGGGAAGAAAGACAACGATTGGAATCCTGGCACCTAGGACGTACGGTAACTGGCAGGGAGTTTAGCCTACAGAAAGAAATGCTTTTTACTGTAAATGAAGTTAGAATTCAAACAAAATCGGTCATTATCGAAGAGACATTAACATTTAGGGACATTATCGAACAGAAAACGGAGGGTTTACAATGTTCCATCACCTCATCCAATATTCCAAGACTTGCGATGCGGACATATCGCACCTTGCACTTACATGAGAATACTATTCCCGTAATTCCCGCGTTGAGTTTCCATCATAAGGCCAAGTATAGTACTTAAGCTATGTAGTGGCTTATGTACATGGAAGACCAATTATTGATACAAATTCAACATGCTAGAAGAGGTGGGGAAAAGTATATTGGTGAGTACAAGGTCGATGGATAGCACGAAGGACTCAATTCTACCTTCGACTTTTATTGTTGTTACTGGCCATCTTGTAAGCTCTTTTACCCTTTCAACCGTGACGCCATTCTGTACGATGCTCATGAGTCGTACAATATGATGGAGAAACAATATGAGCAAACCTTGGTGTGCTGGTAGTTTACTGAAAAGTTTCTGTATAAACTTGTACGAAATATGGAAATGTTCTCTCGATAAGAAGGTAAAGAGGGATAAAGAAGTACAAAGATTTATTCAATAACGTTGTAAAACTCTTTCTGATTGCCTTATTCCCAAGAATTGCTACAACGACGGCAGTACGCATGTATTTTGTTCCTACGTCACTTGTACGACTGATCACTGTATTGCATATGGACTTTCCAGATGTAGAAAATTTTCACGGTGTAGTGAAATTTACCATATTTCGACCACAAGATATATTTTTGCAATTCTTCCGTACGTTGCGGGGGGCGATTACTCTTAAGTTTTTGCCGTACATGTACGGAAGAAGAAAATAGTAACGATTGTACTCATAGTGATGCTGAGTGTGCTCTTACAGGAAAAATTTCTACTCCAACGTTACACTTGCTCTTCATAAAGGTTACAAAAACTAGATATACACGAAATATGGGAATTCAAACTCATAGATCCTGAAGAAAAAAAATCAGTTGGTCTGTTCGGGACTTATATGAATTATGTCCTCCAGATGAAAAAGCAAGCCTCTGGTTTTTGCCGCTTATTGTAAAACGGAAGACAAACAGAAATATATCGACGAATAATATGCCCATGAAGGGATACATCTGTATTATGGTAATATAAGGATGAACCCGGGTTTGAGGTAACGTGCAAAACTATACCCCAGTTCATTATATTGTAAATGTGGGGAACGCACAGACATGTCACAGAGTGTGATCGCTTCTGATGAAACAACATTTCTTAGGTACAATTCTTAACGAAGGCGGTTTAACGATAACGCGGTTTAACGATAATAAATTATATTTAATTGGTGATTTTACAAAGCAATGGAAAATTATTGTATCATCGCATGTGGTTAAACAAAACTCACGAATGTAAAATTAGCTATCAGACATTTTAAAAGCTTGAATATCAATAATATACTGATTTATGCATAATGAAATTTCATTTCTGCGCTGAACGAGAAAGGGTATAATTTGTCCAAGAAATCCCCTATTTTTAAAAAGATCACAAGTTTTACGCATAAAAGATACAAATGAGATTTCACTATGTTGTTGTTCAAACACTTCAAAGAGTCCACTAAGAGTTTTATCAAGAGATAAGTACTTCGCTGCTAACGTTCCAGTATTATGAAGATGAGTACAATCATGAAGAATATTTAACTTGCATTCCACGCATTCAATTGAATTAGTATTACGTAAGTATACATTTATAGTTTTCAAGACATAATTCATATTAATTTTTTCAACACTACGTAACACACATGACACCATAGCACTATTCGAATACATTTTTTCAATCCATAATGTCGAATATCCGTTTGTCTTTTCTTATTAAAACGTCCAGTAATTCTGGGAGATTGTCTATATCATTTAATAATTGTTTCATAGAATTTTTCTCTTGTTAATATTCGAATAGTATAATGTCTTTGTATACAAGTTAAACACATCTTCTTCAATACTAGGACTTGCTACAATACTCCAGCCACGGGTTTGCAATGACTTTGGCGCGACATTCATACAATTATTAGCATAATCACGATAACCTGCTGACGCCCAGACGGAATTGCATCTTGAATCACGAGGTATTTTAAGTGCTGTTCAATTGTATAACATAAGGCGCTTCTGCTATTGTTCGTCTGGCGGAAGAAAATGTGAAGTGTAGAAATTACCCTACAAAAGGTTTCGACTCAGCAAAGCTCGAGATATCCGCAGGAAAGAATGAGCATTTTTTTTCCAAGCCAGCTCGGCGCGGGGTTTCAGGGCATATGGTCCTTCTCTACAACCGTAGCATATTAATGTATCATTTATCTCCCGTTTGTCAATATTCTTCTTTATACATTCACGATCCGCTTTTTGACTACTACAACAACAGTCTAAACTCCAAAATCTCCTTGGTCTTGATAATGCAGGTGGGAATGCTGATGGCGTTACTGAAAGTGTTAGCACTGGCGATTCTACTGCGTCAATATCAAAGTGTTCATCTGGCGATGATTCGTATATTTCTTTTTCAGCATCAGATGATGCTTGAGTGTCAATATCGCAAGGTTCCTCTTTCTCAAAGGACTGCATGATGTATCTATATATATATATTTTCATATGATCATATTTAAAGTATTTTCATACCCACAAGGTAACTACGTGTTTACCCTTCGTGACGCCAAACTTCTTTTCTATTGTCCATTATCATCGGGTCATGTTTCAACAGGTAATCGCGTGTTCACCCTTCGTGGCGCCAATCTTATTTTGCATTTGTGTTTAGTTCTGCATCATGTTTCAACACTTACCAGTAAGGTCATTACCCTACAACTTTCACTTCCACTTAACCCGTTTCCAAAAGCCCACGAAAAGCCCAGTTCCTCTCTTGAGCTTCTCAAAGACGGAGTTTCAGGCAGCTGCTCCGCATCCCGTTATAAGTACCAGTATAGCCTATCGTGAAAGAGTATATGTACTTCGTATAAACTAAGTCTTCACGAGCGAACAAATAAAATATTTCCTACGTCACAAAGTTCGCGACGTCTCTCAGATAATAAATCCTATATTAATTTTCGAGTAATAAATTACCCCTCCCATTTTTTAAATATGATCCAAGCATAGCCGTTCTACAGAGTATGCTCAGCATACGAAAAAATGAAAGAAATAAAGTATTCAACGAGTACTTAAGAAAAGTTTAAAAAATAAAGAAAGAAATTTTTTCTACCTCACAATCCTCTTTCTTACGGGGAATATTATCATGAACACAGATGTTTAACATTCAGCTTCTGCATAAATTTTACAATGTTCACAATTTACTAATATTCTGAGGTTTCACAGATACTGATCTAATAAATAATTTAAAATAATATTAACAGACCACTGTTTTCTCGTATTGGGACCCTGGTACCCATGGAGGTCCTGGAATAATATTAACAGATCATTGTTTTCCCATTTGGAGTGGTCCTGAGCACTAAGTTTTAACGAATAGTTTTTAATGTAAATAACACGAATGAAATGAAAGTTCATTGGGGACCATTTTCTACAGGAACTGGGGATCATAGGGGGTCCCTGGACTGTACGGGAGGCTTCTAAAAGCAGGGGCCACCCTCAAAAGCTTCTGTGGGACAGGGGCCATGTTTCAGGTGCCACAAGAGGTCAACAACCGCAATCCAATTTAGTTCAACCTTCCAGGAAAAAAACAGTCCGACCCCTGCAATCAACAGTACAAGGTTTTCTCTTCCATGTAAAGACAGCAGAAACATTAAAAACCAATCAAATTTTACAAAAGCACCGTCTCTCTGACGAGAAACTTGTAGAATTCTACTAACCTGCCTGATTTGGCTTTAAAAAAACTTCCTGCACTAAGAAGTTTGTCCTCAGAATGTTTCCATAAATTGTATACCGTGCTGGTTGGCTAGATGAAAATGAAACACAGTTTACCGAAATGTACGATTACAAGTGACAGTAAATAATTCTTTGGAAGTAATGTGGATGACAGTAGATCATCATACTAAAACGGAATAACGCAGGTATGATATAAAGAAACAGATTGGATATACATTTGATGAGTAGCACTGAAAAAATGTATATATCATCTTCAACAGCCTTTGTTCGAAGTTTAATGCAGCAGGTAAACGTACATCATGTTTCACACAATATTGAAGTTTCTTATTTATTATAACTACAATTTATCCATTGGTTTCCCAGGTGGGCGCTATTGTTAAAAGAGGATATCAGTAAGAGCAACTGAAACACGAAACCTCCAAAGCATTGCTTACCTTTTGGTGAGAAGGGTCTCTGGGGCAATTTCAGGCCGTAGAAGTTTGTGGTTGACAACATAGTGTTCTTGGGTTTCCTCGAGATTATCTCATTTTTTCTCACATTCACATTTCATTTTTTTCCCTGATCATTCCCTTTCATTAACAATTACTCTCTATTAGCCTTAAGAGTATATCCGTGGGATGTCATACTAACCCTGGAATACATACCTGGGTCCTGGAAGACCCCAGCAGCTATATCAATCGCAACTATGGCAGTGTTTCAGGGCTATTGGTTGATACTTCCGTGTATTCTCATTTTAGAAAGTGGCATTCCCTGTGGTGGTTGCCATGCCATTCCTTTGGTTTCAAAATATAAGATAAATAAGGGTTGAGCCTTGAGGTTCTGCAGCACCCCATGTGTATGTTTAATTTTATAAAATCCAGTGTTCTCGAAAGTCGTTTTAGCTACATTATGTGTGTTTATGTAATATTTTCTGATGACGAAACTGAGTACAGGTTCAAACAAGTTTACAGGCATTGTGTTGAATATACTAGATTTGAAATTATACATCTCTACAACGAAAAAATAAGACGTACTGACTTTTTCAATTAGTTACTTCACAAATATAGTTTCAGCAGAAAAACACGTCGATCGCTCCTGACTTTTCTTTATGATATGTTGGATTAGACTGTTGTTAACGAAATGGTTCTGTTCTCCAATATTATGTGTATAAAGAAAAAAATCGTACGTTAGGAATTTCTGAAAGAACTGGGAACGCTGTTAGCTTGACCCTATATGAAGGAGTACCTAAAGTTTAATCGTCCCACGAATTTATATAATGGCATAAAATTATTCTTAGCAGTGAAGACCAACCATCATCAATACGTGGTTCAACATTTGGTCTTTCGAAGCAAACATGATGACGAATATGCCTCAGGTTCAAGGACAGGAAAACAAAATATTTTTATACCAGGTGCAAATAGAAATTATGCACTTCATGCAGTAAGAAATAACTATGTTCAACATGTAAAAAGAAAATTTTCTTGTGCATTCTTGTATGTGATAAGGTGATATAGATTTGCTGAAGTGTGTTTATTATTGATTTTACTACTATTTAATTAAATAGGGACCCCTGGCACCCCACGTGCTATTCGTGTTAATATTTGTATGTGTATTCTAGGGTTAAATGTGTCATCTATTCCCAAGCTTTGGTATATCGGTCTATGTGATTTATGACTTTAAATTTAACAAATATCTAATGAAATGGGAAGCGAAATTTGACAGCCATTCTGTAGAAAAGTGAAGAGAACAAAGGTATGTGTAAGATTAAAAAAAGGCAAGAACAGCAATGAAACTATCAAAGAAGCACCACGTACAAGTTATATACATTGATACATTCAAGATTGCTAGTGAATTCCACAATGGACAAATAAATGACCCAGAGAATCAAGAATCAAGTTACAGGGCAGAAACCATTCCCTAATAACTTCTCCAGGTTATAATATCGCATAAAGTGAGTCGCTTAGTTTCAAACGATTTAACTGAATCACAGATACGGCACATACGAATAATGTATATACCTTTAGCAACGCTTCGATGGAACTGCATTTTATACTCTCGCTTATTTCAGTATAGGGAGTTGTTTGAAAATAATTAATTTTATTATTTTGTATTTATGTTACATTTTTGTGTTGTAAAACCTTATTTGGAGTGTTTTTGAATATTGTATTAGTTAAGTTAATGTTTTCAGTACAGTTTAACTAAAATATGCTTAGTGAGGACGTAATTACAGTTCTTTAAATTATGAGAAAGGCCTAAACTAGTTGGTTCAGCCACAAAACATCCCATTCTTTTATCAATATAGGTAACGATGCTGTATTTAAACCAAGTTAACAATAATTCTCCTTGAATCAATCGTGGTTACTCTAATTATTAAGCCTGGTAGCTTCAACTTTCACAGTTCTGGTATCTCCATTTTTTTAATGGTTGGTGTGTTCTTCATAAAGTAATGTTTGTTCAGTTTGAAATTTCACGTGGAGTTATTAATTCTTTCTGTACAATGTTTTGTAAAATTATTCGCAAACTTTTTTGTAATTAATACTAAAGATCTAAATCTTCATTTTGCCAACCAGTAGCAATTCGGCTTCCACTAAATTTTTACCATGGCATCTCGTTTGGTGTTAACAGTGTAATTGGTGTTTAAAGTTAACGCAACTTAAAATCCACGTAAATGATTTGAGTAGTTTCGTAAGCCCGTAACTAAGTGGTGTTAAATTGTGAAATCTGATTTATGTGAAAGCATGAATCAAAAGTGAAGGAAATTCATTCATGAGAGATGTGGTGAATACGTGATTTTGTCCTATCCCTGTTAAAATTGTGCCCACGACTTTCATAATCTGGCCTTATTTAGTTAATTCTACTAAATAACAGCAATTCTAAATTTCAATCGTATAATTAGTCTGTGTCATTTCATATAGTTTTAAAAATTGCAGTTGTATTATTTAACCTAGATGTACACTCAACATAACTAAGATCCGTGTTCACACTACACAGTAAAAAAATGGTTGTGTTAATTCAAGTCAATTTTAACACAGGGCAGTGGTCCAGCGTGGCTACCACTATGTGGTGTTCGTTCAACACAGACTCCTCGGTGTTGGCGTTTAACACATGGGGTGTACTACGTCCTTAACACACAACCGGTGTTGAGCAGTGTTAAATTCGGATCTGTGTTAGTACTTTTGGTGTTGATTCGACACCATGTCAGAGTCGGTAGTGTGGAGAAAAATGTTTAGTGTTTCTCTTGGCGGTGTTGCACCAAGACGAAGAAAGTAACACAGTGTGTAGTGTGTTAATTATTTTGTATTAATATTACACCGTGTCAAGTATCAATATAACACAGTCCCTGTGTTACTTCAACATCATTTTCTTATTATTTCAACACAAAACCTGTGTCATAATTCAAGATCAAAGCCGTATAAGTAACACCGTTTTGGTGTTAATTCAACACTCCCTCTGTGGAAATTCAAGGTCAGACCAGCAGATTAACACCATTTTTGGTGTTAGTTCGACTCCACTTCTATGTTACTACGACTCCTATTTCGGTGTTGAAATAACTCCGTGTGTGGTGTTGAAGTAACAATTTTTCTGTGTTGGAAAACCATGTGGTGCGCATTCCTACGTTCTACTTTTAAAATAAGAATAGTAAACTACAGAACACTTCATATAGAAAATCTTCATAAAAATTTTTCTCGCCCTCCCCAACATTTATTGTGAAGTTTCTTGAAGGTGCGAAACACAACCTTCACCAACATCTTGTTCAAGAATTATAGGAAACTCTTGCTTATATCCTTATATGTTTGCCTCTCAATCGTGATTCTACTTGTTTTCCGCCATTTTTAAAGCACAGTCCCCGGTGTTGACTGGTGAGCTCTAGTGCAGTGTAGAAGTGACACAGTAATACGATGTTGTTTCTCGCTGTTGACATATTTCTTCAGAAACATTATGTAAAACAATTAAAAACACATCGCGCGGTTTGCATGTTGAAATTTTGCGAATACCTGGATTTGTTTAAGTATTTATTTCTTATGTGTTTGTCTGTAGCTTCAATTCATAAGCCTTTATAATTAGATGCCCAACATATTTGGCAATCATGTAGAAAACAATACCGAAGATTCTACACTTGTGCTAATTTAACACACAGGCTGTGTGTCATTTCAACTACCGGTGTTTGACACACAACTCCGTGTGGACAATAAGTTGTTCTAACCACCTGTTTGTGTTATATTTTAATACAATTGTGTTAACACATAGGCATGTCGTTGAAATAACACAACGATTTTTTACAGTGTAATGATACTGTTACTAACTTAAATTGTATGAATTAAGATTTGAGCTTTGTGTTTGTTACTAGAACTTAAAACTGTGCGCTAAGATGGTAAATTGCAGTCTACTTCAAATTGAAATATCATTTGAAGTCGGTTAAGCATTCTGTACTGAAAAAAAAACTTAATAAAGGTTTCAAAAATATTTGGAATTCTTATGGAGAAGTAACAATAAGGCTAATTTATATTCTAGTAAAATGGTACCCTGGTTCTCTATTTCACGGTAGTTTTAAATAGAGTGTGACTTGCTAACAAGCGGTAAAATTAACTTTAAAAATAGTTATGCGGTTAAATATAATTAAATTACATTAATTAAGGAACGTAAATTAGTTAATTGCTTGTAGTGCACTGTAAATTGGTACTACAGATGTGGTTTATTCCGAAATACACTACAAATGAGTTGGCACACCTTAGAGTGGGATAAAATTCAACCTTTAAAGTCATCTAGTTTCTATCCTCCGTAAGAATACTACGTAATTCCTTCAGCGAATGGTGAATACACAAGTATTTATTAACTAATGGTTTGAACTAAATATGTTTGGTATTGGAATGCAATTGAGCCATACACTATTTTATTAATTAAATTATGTAACCCTTTATGTCTAGTTAAATTAAACTTCATGCCTGTTGTTCTGTATGGCTGCGAAACATGGTCACTTACTCTGAGGGAAGAACATAGACTGAAAGTATTTGAGAACAAGATCCTGAGACGAATATTCGGACCCAAGAGGAACGGGAATGGGGAATGGCGGAAACTTCATAACGAGGAACTACATAATTTATACGGTCTACCCAACATTGTTAGGATCGTAAAGTCTAGGAGGCTTAGGTGGGCGGGTCATGTAGCTAGAATGGAAGAAAGTAGAAACGCTTTCAAAGTCTTGCCTGGAAGACCGATCGGAAAACGACCATTAGGAAGACCTAGGCGCAGATGGGAGGACAATATTAAGATGGATCTCGCAGAGATTAGAATACAAAGTAGAAACTGGATGCAGTTAGCTAAGGATAGAAGTCAGTGGAGAGCTTTTGCGAACGCGGCATTGAACCTCCGGGTTCCATAGGCCATAGAGTTAGTTAGTTAGTAAATTAAACTTAGTTCAAATTCCTTATTTTAAGATAGTTTTGACTGTGGTTCATCTAAAGACAATCTGCCCACAAATTGTATAAGGAGATTTCAAAGTACAGTAATTCAAGATTTGCTTGTTCGATTATTAGCTGGCAACTATTTCTAGTATATATATATGCTATTAATTCTTATTACAATTATAAAGTACGTTTCTTTCGTTTTCTTCATTTACACTTAAATTTGATGTCATGTTCTGTCCATTACTTCAAAACATGTGGGTTTAAATAAGTTAAAAGTGATAAATCGACATCTGAAATCCATTTTCTCCTAATGCCTACCATTTATATTGTGCAATCACATGTCCTTTTATTACACAGACATAGAACAAGGATTTTCGACTTACAAAAGTCTCTAAAAATCTATACTGAAATGACAATTTTTATCATTTTCTCTTGCATCTATCTGAAGGAGTCAATCTGATGATAGACCAGAATATATTCAGCAATCACTACTGTTCCATCGTCCACTGAACTGTTTTCCAAACGTAGCAATGCCCTGGTGGAACATGTTCATGACTAACAACCACTAAATTTTGCAGGAAAGGTCCAAATGTGATTCCAAAAATGTAATTTCAGTTAAAAGTAGCATTGGAAGCAGTGCACTAATCAGTTACAATAGTTCCATAGTTGCTTTAATATTACCAAGGAAATTATAACAAACTAACTTGAATGCTTGCCATGCTACCTTTTTTGTGAGCCAATCAACACGCCTTCTTTTATCTTTGCGTCATTAGGCTTTTGTCTTCTGGAGCTCGAAAGCTGGCCCATCTTGTTTTCTTGTAGATCTTCATCAAGCCTAGTTAGTTGTATAATGATAAAAAAGAACATCTTCAGGGTTCATGAGTTGTTGGCATTTGATTGTTGATTCCTGGAACACATTCTTGTCGTGATAGCCATGTTTTCCGCACGTGATGATTAATTAACTCTCATCCGGGTGTACCATTCACAAATAAACCAACAAAATTTCGTATACCCCTGTTCATTGCCTGTAAGAATTCCAATAACTTTAAGCTATCCACATATTTGCTACTTGAATGTATTGCAATATATTGAGCGTATTGCAATATGTCACACATTAAATCATATTTTTTTCTTTATGTGAACTGCATACTCAACCACCAACATCGAGCTACATAGAAGAATGGATAAGCACCATCAATATGGAGAAGCACCAATCAATGAAAAGTCACCATTCTGCTGGATTGTATTCATGGCCAAATTCCTGAAATAAATTGATATTGTTATATACTCATAGCTCATTAATGTTCCTACAAAATTCAATTTCTCCAGTTTTCAAAAAGGAAGATGAAAGATTCTGTCGGGTTCGAAAGTGCTGATTTTGACATTTTTCTCCAATAGATAGGGGAGACCGAGGACAATTGTAACCCGGGTCAATTGTAGCTGGCCATTACTTCTAGAAGTGAGTTTCGAAATATCGTTTGTACAATCAGCGGCAAAAAAACCTGCAACATGAGCATATAAGTTTATTGTGAAATGACGAAGTCTTTTGCTCCAAAATAAGTGTACACGGGAGGAGGCCGAGGTTTATCCTGGCGTGATTCGTTCCACTTAGACGCTATGTTCATTCCCAGTGTTGTTAGGCGTAGTTTCGCAATATACTTACATTCTCATGTTGCAGGTTTTTTGCCGTGGATTGTACATGTCATTGGAGTCACCCATGCAAGGTGTATGTGGGGCGAAAAAAAAAACAGCGTCGTTAGTAAAGTGTGAAAGACTGGACATGGAGAAAATTGATTTTGACAGAGTTAAGTAAATTTTTATCTGGCTTGTTTTCATTTTCTTTTGATAGATATGCGTTTACTGGATACAAATACCATGTACTTGTGGAATCTATATTCTTTCCTTGTCAAAGTGGATATTGTGTTTGATGCTTTGACTTAACGTAACTATGAGAAATCATGGTATTTATCACTGACCCTTGAACGGGTACAAATTTAACATGGCGATCGGGGACGATTGTAACACGTTAGAATCGTCCCAGACAAAGTTGTACCGAACCATTATGAAAATAAACTAGATAATCACGAAAATAATACAATTGATGTAATTATTAAAACAATGTATGTATTAAATATGCTTTTCGAAGCCAAAGTACGAAGGGGAGACCCAAAACCCCCCCAAAAAAAATCCTTGGCAGCGTTAGAGTATAAAATATCATTATGGTTACTACAGGAAAAGAAACGACCTTCATCCTATATTTCATTATGGGGCTCCCCTAACTTCTTTCTACACCCCCACAAAATTTTGTGGCTGGCTGCGGATCACTGTTTTTCGATGTTGTATCAGAAAAGGCTAATGTTTCAAAACGTTCCTTCCTTGTGAGGTCTTTAAATAGCCTATAAGTCTTTAAAGACTCGTTTGTCAAATAGGTTCCCTTTCTGATTCATCAGAAATAATCAACAGTGTAACTTTTCAATTGTTTTACTTAATCTCTCTCGCACAGTAACGCATTCTCTGTTCCCATTATTGTGTGAAGGGTGTGAAGGGTGTACTCATACAAACCAATGTGATTGTCTATTAGTGCAATATCATTAGGACTTCAAATAGTGGTATAACAATTGGGTAGGCGGGGTAAGCATTGACTAGGGGCGCAGTGCTCTTGGGCATATTAGGAGATTATGGGGGCGCCACTACGGATTTTGCTTAGGGACATCAAACGCCATTGTTACGAGACTTACTTGAATTTTATGTTAAGTCATATTTTAATCTTGACTCGCTTGTCCATGCATAAGTTAGGCCGAAGAAAAGTTATTTCGAGCTAATGTGCCACGATAGCGGTAACAAATAACTCATCATTCATGCATCCTGTTGACGCATGGATATTGTATATTTTTAAATAGATCTACTTTGAAATTCGAGGATGTAGTCTATAATCTTAGTTTGTTGCCCACATCCGTTGTTAAATCTATCAGTATTATTATAATTAGTATCAGTATTACTTAACCATATATATTGTTTTGCCATGTCATATATATCGTACTTTACATTAAACATATCATGTTACAATTGTCCCAAAGCGCTGTTACAATTGACCCGGGCACGGAGACGTTTGTAACAAGACAGATGCTATCATAAAATACTTCACAACTTTCTATATTAGAAATTGTCATGAATGAAAAAAAATGGAAGGAACAGCAAAGCTTCACTTAAGATATTGTATAATTCTCAGAATTATCGGAGCATAAACGTGTGAGAAAAATAATAAAATGTAAAACTTGTTACAATTGCCCCCGGTCAGTAGAGATATGCGTATATCGGACCCCATGTTATCCTTATGGGAGAAAAGGGGAGGTAAACATAATAGAACGTAAACAAAAGAGAACAAAAGAGAATGGTGGTAGTAGGGGGAGGGGATACAATATGAGACGATAGAAAAACATGGTTTGGAGGTGGGGTGAGGTGTATAGAATTCTTTGACGGCATGTAAACAAAAGGATAAAAGAGAAATGAAGCATACAACATGTTTAAAGAAATACAAAAGAAAACAAAAGGTTAATAGAGGATAAAAGAGAAATTGTATATAGAACGCTATGCAGCTGTATGTTTTTAAAAGAATAATTGGTGAGAAGGATAAAAGAGAAATGAAGCATACAACATGTTTAAAGAAATACAAAAGAAAACAAAAGGATAATAGAGGATAAAAGAGAAATTGTATATACAACGCTATGCAGCTGTATGTTTTTTAAAAAAGAATAATTGGTGAGAAGGATAAAAGAGAAATGAAGCATATAATGCTATACACTTGTTTGCGTTTAAAAAGATTTTGGCGGTGTGGTGTGTGAAAAAAGGTTTGTTGTTATTGTACATATGTTAAATAGTAAACAAAAGAGAAATTGTATATACAAGGCTATGCAGCTGTATGTTTTTAAAAAGATTTTGTAGGGTGGTGTGGGAAAAGGTTTGTTGCGAAAAAAAAAAACGAATTGTAAACAACAAGAAAGAAAGAATAGTACCAGATGTTGATACCGTGGGAACATAATATGTATACGACGGTTTTGCAGTTGGGATGTTTTTGAAAAAATAATAATAATTTTAAGAAAAATATTAGAACCTTGTAACCGAGGGCGGAACCGCGGCGCGGCGCGGGGCGGGCGCGGGAAGGTGGGCGGAGGCGTGCGCGACCGGAAAACAACCGCGTGTGCGAACGCGAGCACGACTAAAGATGAAATGAGAGTATATTGAAAAAAAGAGAAAAGTATTAACCTTGAGTTTATTCATGTCAACATATGAATAAAAGAAAATAAATGATGATGATGATTACTTACACATTGAATTTTCCAAGAAAAGAAAACGTAAGGAACATATGAAAAGAATTTTGGGGGAGAGTGTTTTTGTTTTTGTAAATGGGTAGTATGATTTGTTTTGTTGATGGTTGGTATGAAAAAAATAAAAATAATAATTTTGTCCTTGAACGGGATATGGGAGTTGTGGTGTGGTTAGAACTCCATTTTGTTTGACGTAAACGTTTAAATACTGAGTGTTAGTAAATTGTTGTATGTATTAGCTGCTATGGCTCACGTACGTCAGCTAGTTTTTGAGGAGGACGAAGACACTTTACTGTGTCCACCATCACCACCGAGAAAGAAGATGAAGACAGGACATAGCGATATACCGAGGAAACAGTCAAAGCACAGACCGGATTCCCCGGAATGTGTTGAAGTGGTGTATTTATCATCATCTTCGGATGATGATGAAACTGATTTGGAAGAAGAAGAGCGCCAAACTCCATCACCGTCGTTATTAACGAGTATAAGAAGACAGTCAAAGCAGAGACCGAATTTCCCGGACGGTGTTGAAGTTGTGTATTTATCGTCATCTTCGGATGATGAAACTGATTTGGAAGAAGAAGAGCGGCAAACTCCACTACCAACACTTTCGTCGTCACCAGTTTTTTCGCCATCATTATTAACAAGAACACGAAGATTTTGTAGAATGGACTGCACATGTGAAAACGTAAAAGTGGACCCAAAGTGTATTTTAAAATCAATTAGAGACTGGGAAACAAGTAAAATTTTAATCTGCGAGGGCTGTTCTGAAGGGGTTGACAATCAAAACGGAGACGATTGTTTATTTATGTCCGAAGAAGAACTGGTTGAAAGGGCAGTGCAAAATTTAATTGAAATAGATATTGATGATCTATTTTATACATACGCAAATTCACACATCATCGGAATATGTACTCAAGAAATTTTTTATGATACATATTACGAACTAATCGAAGAACGGGATAATCAATTTTTAACCGAAGTGGTTGAAATTTTCCAAAATAAGGACAGACAGAAAGCATATTCCAAGTGAGTGTTTTTTTACCAATGTTAAAATAAACTAAACTAAACATTCGTGAATTGTGTATGTGTTTGTGTATCCAGAAAGTGATATGTGATTGTGTAATTACTTTGAACTACAATAAGAAAAAATGATTATGATTAATCATGAACTTGTGTTTTACTTAAGACATTAGTGAAGTTTATACTTTTGTTTAAACAATATTTACTGTGAACATTACATGTTGAAAACTTTATACGAAAAGTGTATGAATATTGAATTTGTTGATCCATGTTTTTATTGGAACGTAATCGTGAAATTTCAACATATGATATTGAATTTATTATTTGTGAATTTTAACTTTATACACTACATTTGCATTGTTTAATTACTTCATTTGTAGAATACAATTTATTTGGGTTAAAAACAAATTGAATTAAAAATATTTTTTTTTCAATAACTAATATTATTAATTTGCAAAATAAAGAACGTGTAGTATGAACAAAGATCATGTTTAATAACAGTAACTATTACAATGTTTTTGTTGTAAATGTATGATAAAATGAAAATAGAATCAAATAAACTTTTCATGATACTAAAAAAAAAGTGTTGTGTTTTATTTTACAAAAAAAAATAACAATGAAATAAATAGAAAAAACTTTACGAAGGAAAATATTGGAAAGTAATACTTGTATTATATTTATATTCTTTTTCATTTACATTTATTATTTGATGTTTAGTATTATTGCACATGTCTGCATTATTTTAATTTTTCGTTATACACTTTAAGAAACTATTTTAAAATTGAATAAAAATAATCTTGAAGAGAAAACCAACTAAGTATTACAACTTGAAATATAAATATTTCATGCTTTAGAGAATATAACATGAAATGGTAACACATGTAGGGAAAAAAAACAAAGTTTCGGTATTATTTGTTAGTTGTTGAGTTTATTTTGTTGTTAGAAGACGCGTTTCTGCATTAGCAAAAGTATGAATTGCGTATGCAAGAAATCACTTATTGACATTAATTGGATTACGTCCGCTTTAATTAAATGGATACCAAACAATTTTTTTTCTGCAATGAATGTTATATTGGTTTGAAAGATAATAATAATATACATAAGTGTATCTTAAAAAGTAAACATGTGTTGAACTTGGAAGCTTTTAGTATTTTATCAGAATACGCTACGTACAAGGAAATTTTGAAAATATATATGAAATCACATAATATTCATAGTAAGAAGGATTATATTCCTATTAAATATATTTTTAACAAACATTATGAAAACGTTCTATTTCATTTGATATTATCCAATTTTGATTTTCCAAGACATATTTTTGGCACAAAGATTTTTTACATGGTATGAATATGATTGGAGAAAAAAATATTGCTAACTTTTGTAGGACGCATGCGCATTCGTTGAAAGTTTTGTGCGCTTGCGCATTTGTTTATATATTTCTAAGAAGAATGTTTAAGTAAAACAGTTTTTGCAAAATGTGTAGTAAGCGTGTATTTGCTTCCGAGTGTATTTCTCCAAGAGAACAGGAAATTAAATCTGCTAATAGACATAAAGTTACTTATCTAGATGGTGATATTTCTGAAGAAGAAGATAAACTGAAAATATTATTACGTAAGGAAAAAAATATTGATTCGTTTAGAAGATTTTATAGATATGATGATGAAATTCGATGTGAAAAAGTGTATCCGAATTCACGTATTGAAATTCATGAATTAGATATTGTGAACTGTAAGTGCAATCGATTTAACATAAGTGAATTGTGCGTAAAAGAACTTTTTGAAAATTATCAATTGAATGAACCATTACTTTGCATTGCTTGCTCAATAAGAATACCAGATGAAAGACTTCATTCATGTACACTAGCGTGTGATAATAGTTTGAAACGTGCTGTGTGGGAATTTGTCATTAAGAAGAAAACTCGTGACATTGTATTTGAACTTTATTGCAAGAAACATTGCTTAAACAGTACTTATAGAAAAAATAAAACGTTTTTAAACAGATTCAATTTATCATACGAAGGCCTATCGTTTTCTGATTTTTATATTTCACAGTTAGTGGAACTGTTTTTAAAGAAAGACAAGAATGCATATAGAAAATAAAATTTGCGTGTACAATTGTACTTCTTTTAATGTAAATGAACATTGTGTGTTTGAATGTATTTCAAGATGGAACCCGCAACGTCGAGTTTTGTGTTACGGATGTTTTCAAAATCGAAGTGTTTTCGATGAACATGAATGCGTTACGTTAGACTATGATATGTTATGCTATAATGCATGGCGTGCTATGGTGAATATACAGACTTTTGATGATTTATATGAAGAATTTGTATCAATGCATAGTGATATTGAAATTGATAAATGGTCATTTAATTATGCGCTATATAATATTTTATTAAACAGAAAATATATTGAGTTAATTTTAGAATTACTCTTTGAGAAGGATTTCTTTTATAATTTTTAATTTTGTACATGTACAAAAAAGGTATAAATTGTAAACACAATTTATATTGCTCATTGAATTTTTTTTAATTATGATTTCTTTTACGTTTACTGAAAAAAAATATAACATTGTATATGATATACTTTATTTATGATTCATATTCAACTTTTTTTTATATTTATAAATATGATTTTTAAAATTTTATATGATATGCAAAACGTTCTTTTGTAAATAAAATATTATTCGTTAAAAGTATTTCTTCTTCTTATTCTTATTCTTTACATATTTTAAAATATTTTTGTTTTCACTTTTCAAAACTTACGCAGATACATTTAAGTTCATACTCAGACAGTTTGAAAAAAAAAAAGAAAATAGTAATTGTAATATCACGAAATGTGTTAATTATATTCCGTGAACGCTATGAAAAAAAAAGAAAAACTTATTATCAGTATTGTTTGGACATCACACAGAAAATCATGAGTGTATTTTCAAAATGCACAATGTATGAATAGTATCACAATGTTTGTAATAATAATATTATTATTAAACTCGAATGCTCTGATTGTCATAGACTGTTTTCTAGGGATGATTGCTTTACCAATCATAAAACAGTATTTGTTTGCGAAAAGAGTTTATACGATCACATAAGTTTTAAATTGATTGCGGCTAATACATGTTATACACATGTAAACGTTGGGTATATTTATTTCGTTGAACGGTTACCATGTAGATATCTTTTTGTGTTGTAAAATGAACAAGAACATCAACTTATTTGTATTTACAAGTGTAAGGACATGCTTTGTATGTGGAGATAAAAACGGATTCCGTTTGTCTACAACATTGATGGACTCGAGCATTGTTTTAAGAAAAAATATTCTACTTTCACATAATAACAGTAATTATGGTATGTAATTTTATGTTAAAACTTTACACTTGAAGTAATAATATCGGGACAAAAAATTGATAAAGGATAAAAGATTTAATTCCGTGACATGTAGTTGTATATGTGCGTTAAATTATTATTATTATTAAAACTACCAAACACATTAGGTCTTTTTGCAAAAGCGAGATTTCCTATATTTTGTTTAATACATTAAACAATGAAAATTATGTAAGCAAAATTCCTGAGCTAATCCTGATTCACGAAGCATCAAAGTTCAAAAACCAATTCATCACCTAATACGAAAAAAAAACGTGATGCAAGTGGGGAGGAGTATGATTTCTAAAAGGAAATGATGTTATTAAATTTTCAAACTTAATTATGGACAAAACAATTTGTAGTTATTGATTTATTATAACACCAACTATTGCTAGTTTGACAATACTGACGTATTGTACCTCCCAGAGAAATTATTTCACCCTTTGGGTTCGACCATTGTAATCGTCAAAACCTAAAGGTAATGTACTGGTTAGAACGTACTACTGCTAATGAAATCCGTCATTCCGGAAATGGATTGGAAAAACGATTTGGGATGAAAACAAATACAGTTTACGAATTTCATGTATCACGGGTGCTTGAACTGTTATCCTACTATGCGAGACGTATTGTTGAATTTTACGTCTAAGCAATGCACATTACTACAAGAACGGTATGACCATGAAAATAGCATTTCTCGAAAAAATTAAATTTTAATGTTGTTGAAATGTAACCATATGGTGAGAAAACGATAAAAATCCAGTAAATTATTCAATCACACTGTTTTGATCTTGTTGATCACCTGATACCTAAGGCATGGTGTACCATCAAAGAGTTTGTTGCATATTATGATGTAACACCATTATATCCATTGATAATGGCACGTAAACCATTGCCTATAGGTAAACCATAAATTTATAGGGCGAGCTAACTTTCCACAAGTGGAAAGTATTTAGACAATAGTCAAATGAACCATCTTACCTCCAAAAGACTTATATTTTCCAATTTTACCATATACGTGTAATGGACGGTTTATGTTTGGGTTATGGCGTTCGTGTATGGAACAATTGCATGCACTGCGATTCCGAACGTGTCATCACTAGTAACCCTTGATCCACATCTAGCTTGGATACAAGATTTTGCAAATTTTGGAATTCAAATTATCCGATTACTCTGTTTAAAGATTATGTGAATTCATTCTTAAAAAATGAAACAGGAGTCTTCAGGATTTCTCAGCTGGTGTAAAACTAAATAAGACAAAGAGAAATATATTGTGTAGTATTATGTATATGAACGGGAAAAATATTATTTAATTGAACCCTGGTTCCTGAAATCGTTATATGGGGACAGCTAACAGATTTCACGCATTCTGTAAGTGTTGATACTCCAGAAAAAAATTTTTAAGTTACCCATAGATCTCACAATATGAGGTACAAACTGTATTACCCATTGGAGAGCAACATCTTATTGTAATGTAGCATAGAAAATTTTCAAATGTTACCCCTGCAACATTTTATCACAAGACCATTGTCCTAATAAATTAGTCGCAAGATCAACTTATTTTTACGGATTGTTTGCTAAGCATGCTCCTTATTTATTTAACCTCTCCTAATTAATTACTCGAACATTTCATGTGAGCATACCAATGATATTTCGAACTTATAAAATTATATATTCTATCGTAATTAATTAATTAATTACTCGAACATTTTATGTGAGCCTACAAATAATTCGTTTCCTTTGGAAACTCTTTGTTAAAAATGTGAGCCTACAAATAATTCCGAAAATGTTAATTATTTATATTCTCCAAATAAATTAGTCGCAAGAGCATTAAAATTAGAGGATGTTGAACATTTATACTTCAATGCTAAGACTATACTGAAAATCAACATATCAAACACAGAAAGATAAGAAAAAAAAACAGAATCGTGAAGGCATACATCTATAGTAAGGATATTCAAAGAGTATACTGAAAACCAGCATAGCAAGCACAGAAAGATACGAAAAAAAAAAGAGAAATGAGAACACTGAAACCATACTAAGGATATTCAAAGACTATACTGAAAATCAGCATAGCAAGCATAGAAAGATACGGAAAAAAAACAAATTATCAAAGAGAACACTGAAATTATACTAAGGATATTCAAAAATTATACTGAAAATCAACATAGCAAGCATAGAAAGATACGAAAAACCAAAAATGAAAACAGTCAAGACATGCATCTATACTAAGGATATTCAAAGACTATATTGCAAATCAGCAAAGGAAGCACAGAAAGATACGAAAAACCAGAAATGAACCATACATTTGTACTATGGATATTCAAAGAGTATACTATAAATCAGCATAGCAAGCACAGAAAGATAGGAAAAAAAAACAGAAAAGAGAACAATGAAGACATGCATGTGTACCTCAATACTATACTGCAAATCAATATACCAAGTCTAGAAAAATATGAAAAAAAAGCGGCAAAATTTTATGTTCTGCCTATTGTTTGTGTTTACCAAAATGTCCAGTAGGAAATGTTTACATTGATTAACTCTTATCTACTATCTATTCCGTTCACCATGCACCCTTATTTAACATATACTAATTGCTACCCGTCATACATATACTGTATATCATTATTGCATGGAAAACACATTAAAATCCAACCGCCATGTTTGTTTCTTTTAAACAACGCCATCTGTACACATAACATTGACATTAGTGTGTATAAGACTGTGCGTGTGTGTAGATGTACCATAGCAAGTTACCGAGTGTTGTTTGTTTTTATAGCCGGCAATACCCCGCGCAGTTTCCGGCCGGCAATGTTTTACGCGTCCCGCGTCGCGAAACCTTTTTCCGGGCGCAAATACCGCGCGGCGCGCACCGGTCGCGGTAAAAAGGCGCGAAAATGGTATTTATTTTAGTAATATCATTCATTTTACCTATTCATATAAAAATACAACCTCTAATAAACATATTTCCAAAGTTTCAAAAAAAATCGATGCCATATTGTTTATGCAAATTCATTAAATTTTAATTTTCAATTTACAATGTTGTAAGCTATATAGTAGTGTTCCTTAGGTCCTAACGATTAAGAAAATACCTTTCTTTTCTTTCTACGACCAATAGTTTGCCTTAAAAAGCTAAAAATGTAATGTGCCACCCCTTACATAACGAGCCGCCACTGTTAGCCTTCCAAAAAATTGTTCAAGTTTATCGTGTAGGGTGTCTTTCTATATAGATTTTGACCTGATAAATCGATTTCTGTAATCCATTTTCACCTACGATCAATGGTTTAGGAGCTACGCCCATTTAAAATTATTTTCAAGTTACAGTGTTCTAATCTGTATAGTAGTGTTCCTTAGGTCCTAACGATTAAGAAAATACCTTTCTTTTGTTTCTATGACCATTAGTTTGGCGTAAAAAGCCAAAAATGTAATGGGACACCCCCTACATAACGATCCGCCACTGTTAGCTTTCCAAAAAATTGTTCAAATGTATCATGTAGGGTGTCTTTCTATATAGATTTTGACCTGACAAATCGATTTCTGTAATCCATTTTCACCTACGATAAACCGTTTAGGAGCTACGCCCATTTAAAATTATTTTCAAGTTACATTGTTCTAACTGAAATTGTAGTGTTTCTTAGGTCCTATCCTTCAAGAAAATACTTTTCTTTTGTTTGTACGAACAATAGTTTACCGTAAAACGTAATACCAGTCCGCTCCCTTCCCTTGTAAAAAATCTAAAAAAAAATAAAAATTGTTCAATTTTATCGTGTAGGGTGTCTTTCTATATAGATTTTGACCTGACAAATCGATTTCTGTAGTCCATTTTCACCTACGATTAACCGTTTACGATTTATGAGCATTTAAAATTAATATACGAAAAATCTTCATCTTTTTGCATCAACGCCACCTATATACCAACATATATCAGTACCATGCATGCTTTTGTGCGGTTAACATCACACCGTATTGATCTAGTGTTATTTCTACAACCGCTAGTGCCTCATACGCTTACCGACAGAAATATTTTGTCATTTCCCCGCCATATTTAATTTTCACACATTGATATTCATATGTTTCCTGAAACGACATTTGGGAAGTCCAACTTTATAAGAATTATAGAGAACAATATATATATATATATATATATATATATATATATATAAATGAAGACAAATGTCTATCGATAAATGTTTATGCATATATCCTGTACTTGAAAATTCTAATCATATATCTTATTTTTAGTTGGTAGTAGTAATATCATTTGTACATTTAAATGTGTATATTTTAAAGTATTATGTGTCCTGTTCATACATTTCAGGGTTTTATACTAAAAGTAAATTTTCAGTTTTGAAATCTTTTTCCCGTAGACATCATTTTGACCTCTATAGGTATATCCAATTATTGCACTACTAGTACAATTTACCTCCTTCATAGCAGTCTGATGAATAAGTAATTTTACATACATACATACATATCTCTGGATAGCAACAATATGAGCTAACTGTTGTGTTTTTTCAAGAGAACACTTGTAAAATATTCTAATGTTACACCATGAGCACACAACCCTAATGATAGAGTCAGTTTTATCTCTGTTTCTCTCCATCTAACATACATTTTCTCTCTCTCTCTCTCTCTCTCTCTCTCTCTCTCTCTCTCTCTCTCTCTCTCTGTGTGTGTGTGTGTGTGTGTGTGTGTGTGTGTGTGTGTGTTTGTTTGTTCTATATGAATATCTAATCATTATTTTCCTTTCTTATTTACATTGACTGTCCCTAAAATTTCAAAAGCTCTATCTGAAATTTATTGGTGTCCCTAATGAAACTCAATTTAATATGGACATCTCATTTATGTCTAGGACATCTAAAATTTATTTTGTTTTAATCCTTGATACCTTTTCACACATTTGAACACAATAGATACGATTTTAAATTTCAAATTCCATGACAAACAATAAGAAATTTCTCTTTGATGTATGATTGCAATGAAAGAGTGTTTAGTTCTAGTAGTTAAGGCTCATTATAGCGCTATGGTGACCCTGTGATGATTTGGTCCCTCTTTGAATTTTTTCACAGCAATAAGTCAGTGCTACACTGTTTCCGTTCACTCTTTAATAAAATATTTCTTTATGATTTACAAGCCATCCATTTAAAATTATTTTAAAGTTACATTGTACTACAGCTTTGCTAGAACTTTCAGTTTTGGTGATGCTTGCTCAATGTCAAACCGCTCATTTCTATTCCAACACCCCAACCAAATATTTCATGACAAACGTATGTTTAAATTATTATATAAAATGTAATAAACAAAACATTGTAATGTTACACCATTTCATGAGAGCAACGTCTCTCCTTTAACCTAGCCAGTATAAACATAGGACGTAAAACTTATGATTTCATTGTAATTTTACTATTTGAGGTCGATCACGGTCCCCCACAAATCAAAATATATGTAAGATGCCTCTTACTTTCTTTATTCCGTCATTTCATGAGAGCAACGTCTCTCATTTACCCTATTAAGCATAATCGTGGGACGTAAAACTCTCATTTACCCTAGTCAACATAATCGTGGGACGTAAAACTCAAAGATTTCATTTTAGTTTTACTGTTTCAGGTCCCGGGTTTGATCCCGGTCCCCCACCAATCAAGATGTATGTGAGCTTCCTCCCACTTTCTTTATTCTGCCATTTCATGAGAGCAACGTCTCTCCTTTACCCTAACCAACATATTCGTGGGACGCAAAACTCAAGAATTCGTTTCCTCCCACTTTCTATATACTCTTTCAAGAGTTTTCTGTTGAAAGCAAAGCAATATAAAACATTCATTTGCCTTAATCATCTGTGTTCCTTAGATTACAGGGCAAAAGCGTTGGACGTTAAACAAAAATATTTCAGTTCATTTCAAGAGCATCCAGTAGGAACACGGCTCAGAGGAAGGAAATGCTATGTAGTAAAAAACTGTAACATGGGGCCCATAAAATAATCCATACGTGTTATATATGCAATTCAACAATATAACCTCTCGTATCTTTTATTCTATCGTTTCGTTTGGAATTTTAGTTGGATCGTTTGTTACTCAAACTCCGAGGTTGAATTTTAGTTGGATCGATTCTTTTAACCTCTCGTAATTAATTACTCGAACACTACTAATTAATTACTTTATGTATGTATGTAGGTCCACGTCTCATAGTATCGTGGTGCTGAAAGGGACGCTACGCTACACTCTAATTCATCAGTCATTATTTTTTCTGTGTGTTCGCTTATAATTGATGTGTCTTGCATTTTTAAACGACTTTAAAAAGAGTTCCACCATCGCTAAGCAGTTAGCGTGGGAGACCCGGGTTCATTTCCCGGCAGAACGGTTTGGATTCCATAACAATAACTAGGTCTTCGTTTCGCTGCTCAAAAGGATGGTAAGTTTCTCAATGACAAACCCAAGTCATAAAATAGATATCTAATATATACATTTACATACTTGTTATTATTATTGAAAAAAAAAAACAGCTCCACTGTGTGGATCAACTTGTACTAATCAAAATTTGTATTTATGAAACACGAAGATTATGGCTTTTTTTTTTCATTATTCATATCTCTCCGTGTTCTTTTAACAAGAAATAGACCTTATTTTTCTAATAAGACAGCTTATGTTCCATTTGCTTTCTTTGTACACCAAGCTATCTCTAAAAACCAGTGTAATTTTTTCGTGTTGAATGCTAAATTTCAGAGCCCTAATCTCATAAGTTCCCCTACTCAAACAAGAATGAATGAATGATCCATTCATATATACTTACAGAGTTCTAAAAACCTTGTCCACCCCCACTCTCCGTTGACCACTATGCACGGTGTGGGGTAAAAGTTCAGGTAGAAACCAATGTTGCCTGTATTCCTTGGATTCTTTCATAGTTCAAACATGTATATTTGTTGTTAACTGGTGGATAGGGAAAACGAAAATCTTTCTCATTTTGCTGGAACCCAAGTGAGTGGGGAATGGAGGAAATTGTGCCATCTGTACAACAACAACAACAACTTGTGCGTGCGCTCTCTCTTTGTAAAAGAACATGAAAACCTGTTTCAAACTCACCACAAAAGAAATAGATTATACTTTTACGTAAGATGATCAATCGTTATCCAAATTCTACATTTTTCATCGCCTTTAAAATGATATTCATTTTAGTTGATAAATCATAATCCTATCTTATGTCTGAATTTAATGTCAGTATTAAACTTCTAACTGAAATCAGTGTGTCTTGTTCTACATATCATTACCTAGACATTTAATGTATATTAGCAAACAATTCTCTGTGTTGAGTTACCTATAATTCGACTTAGGTTTCATATGTATACAAATCAAAACAGCAATAATAATAATAATAATAATAATAATAATAATAATAATAATAATAATAATAATAATAATAATTTTGGAATGAAATAAATGTAACTTCAACGGTTGAAATTCTATGTTAGCTGTAAGGCAACATGTTATATAGTTCAATCATTATAATTGATCATCCTGTTCTTCTGCGTATGTCTGTTGATTCTATTACAGGATTTTCAAAATTACTTACCTTTACGTTCTGTTAGAGGCTGTAAATAAAAAATATTTTCTTCTCACTTTTAATGTCTGTGTCAAACAAACTACTAGTTTTTTCAATGTACATTGTAAGTGATTCACGATCAGAGAATAATAATAATAATAATAATAATAATAATAATAATAATAATAATAATAATAATAATAATAATAATAATATTGCACATATAAGTTCATGTCTCAAAATAGCAATGCTCCTGCTAAAAAATCACAATTTGAATAAAAAAAGGAGAAAAAATACACTTTGCTTTTAATGTTTTGATACAACTTTAATTATATATCTATATTTATATATATGAATATATATATATATATATATATTACATTTTACAAAATTACACTCTTCGTTTTTTTAACCGAAGCCGCTCCATGGCCTCGACTCTTTTCACAACTATAACGATTCTTTCAGCCTCATCTTCTTCTAAGGGGAAGAGGGCCCACAACCTTTCTTCTTCCTCTTCCTCTTGCCTTTTCCTTTTCTCCCTCTCTATTTCTTCTTTTCCTTCCTCTCCTCGATCTTCCCTCTCTATTTCTTCTTCTCTTGTGATATCAATAAGAATGCAATCGATGTCATCCAGTGTATTAACGATATTCATTGAACCGGCCATCCTATAAGGAAAAAAAAAAGAAGAAAATTTTTTACTAATTGAAATTTTACAAGTCTATAGAATCTAAGTTAAGTATCCTTATGGCTAACCAATTATTACAATGAAGTAAATCCGATTCTCAGCAATAGTATAATCTAAGATTTAATCCAGCCTAAAAAATCAAAACACAGTTTTTCCTTTTTTTCTTATATTATAAGCGAACTTTTTACAAATAGTAATAATTATATAATCGTTCATTGGTACATTGTTCACCTCCGATGTCTGAGTTTAATCCTGCTACCGCTGTGTGGTATACAAACATTTTGCTCGTAGTCTTTGGCGTGGGAGACCTGGGTTCGATTTCTGCGGGGACGGTACGTATTCAACATAGGTCCACGTCTCGCTGCTGAAAGGTACGCTAAACTAAAAATCAAGAATCATTTTGCTCGTGAATTTTTCAGCTTTTATGAACGCGATGGATAGCCTAAACTTAAAATATATATCCAAGGTTTATTTTTTACAATATATATTAGCACTGCTGTAATATAAATCTAGTTCACACCTAACCAAATAACGTATATGTCTTTCATACACTCGTCAACGAAAACGTATATGTTTTTCTAACTCAAATGAAACAATTTTAAAAATATCATCAGCTTTTCAGATATCAAAGCTTATGTTAGAGTAATAATAAACATTTTTATTTATAGTGTATTCAATTGATTTCTTTCTAGTGAATGTTCTCCTTCAGATTAGATACTACAACAACGCACTGGAGCATATTGGGTTGCCTACCACTTAGGGACTATGCAGATTTCAACCTTTTCTCTGCTTTTTCCCAATTCTGTGTGGTCAAACCGTATATCTTAAATTTCGTTTAACTGTGTTACAATTTACATTAATAAGAAATTGATTTTAACAGCCAGAATACAATAATAATATTTCCCATCGATAAAAAACTCCAATCTTCAGTATCCTAACCAAAATAAAATGATGTAATTTCTATTCTTTTCTGTAATCTAATTTCTCCATATATACACATTTATTATGCTCCCCCGACAAAAAAATTTCTGAGTGTGTCCGTCAGTCTTTCACAAGTTTTGTTCCTATACCCTTTATTTCAATACTAAAAAATATAAATAATAATAATAATAATAGTTTAAGCTACATATGTATCAATAGTAGAAAATCGCTTTTACAAAAAAATTCAAAGTATATTCCAAAAATTAACCCAAACGTATGTCTGACCAACACTTCTATTTAAAACTTGACAATATCATAGGACAATTGTTAATATCACAGCATAGTACTTTTCAAGTCATATGTTTAATCAAGTTACTTATTACTCTAACTAAATCATTATGTTAATAGAAGAAACAATTCTTCCAAAGAAATTTAGCAAAATTATTGTATTTTGAGTAAATTACTTGATGTATTCAATAAGGTTCTCGTCTTTTCTGTGAACGATCTCTTGTTCAAGTCCTGATATGTATATTCATTCAATCATAAATAATTCTTAAAGCTTTTCATGGACCCCACCAAAATTAATTTCTACATATATTAATAAAAATTTCGTAAAAAAAAATGTATAAAGTATTTCTCTTCAAGTTACATGTCACAAAGTTCGGCATTAACATCTCTCTCTAGCTATCAACTGTATATGTTTTTCGATACCGTACTATTTTACTGATAATCCATATCATGGACATAAATTTTCTAATGTTCCTCATACTTTTTAAAACTATAAAAAAAAGCATCTATATATGGCATATCGTAACGAAAATTGTAAAAGATTTCATGAAGCTCTACTGGATGGGGTCCCAGGTTCAATCCTAGCTCGCGACAATTATTTAAACAGATTTATAAGAAACCTCAGTTTTAGATTATTTTATAAAATGTGGTAAGTTCCCCTCCCCTATCTTTTCTCACATATTTAATCTACCGATTTTACTCATCTTAAAAGTTCTGACATAACACGTATAAGAGCTGTACGCCCAAAATACGTTCACAATTACATACAAAAATAAATCCAATCATATACGTATGTACCCCTGAGCTGATCGGTTATATATTTTCAAACCTTATACAGAATAAGAAACTATCTTCAAAGCGTTCTTTAGTCTGCTACAAATATATCAATTCCCATAAAACATGTCTTGCTACACCATTCCTAATCGTTTCTTGTAGTATCCAAGAAAACAGAAATACTTTCTATGTAACACCATTGTTTCTAACATCCCTTATCTATTCTAATAAGACGAATATTTAAAAAATTTTTCGTGTACGTGACAAATAAATCTCCAATATTAAAGTTTGGACATCGACACCCGCAACATGCATATTTCACTTTGTATCTTTTCCATCGTTTACTAAAACAAACACTGTACTTTACGAAATCTAATTTACCTAACCCTATCACTCTTATCCAACAATAACTTTCGCTCAGTTATAATCGTAAGTTCGCGGTTTGTTGTGTATACTCCTTATTTATTTATTTTTCCTGTTTGGAATCTCATCAGAACAGCAATGCTGTCATCCGTCAAATAAATATGATTGTAAACCGATAATTCAATTCTTGGTAGGAAGTTTCAAATATACTGAGGTCCCCGTCTCATTTGGACTAGTTGTTAAACAAGCAAACAAATTTAAATTCCGTTTTAAAACCATGTTTCGCGTAACTCCACTGTTCAAGCTGCTACATTTGAAGATAAATATCGTTTCAACGATATTTATCTTCAAATATCGTTTCAACGATATTTATCTTCAAATATCCATAAATTAACGAAACGAAACAAACATTCCAACTAAATGATTTGTTCATCTGCATATTATTTTTATTGTGTTAATAAATTGATCGAAAGAGTAAATATTTCATTACCTGATACTTTTTCAATCTTTAGTGAAACAATGATGATAGTCCACCCAAACACTTGAAATAGTCCGCCGTGGAAATTAGGCTAAAAAAAAAAGAAACACAATTTATTATTATATTTGAATAAAAATATTGAATAATAACAAAAGAAAATGTTACACTGTGATGCTAATATTCATATTTTGTAGGCAATACTTTTTCTCTTAAAACTCAACTATTAATAATTCTCAGATTAAAGTTGTCATTTCGCAAAAATAAATTAAATCTCATCTTATTAAAATAAATAATCAACATTTTCTCGATAATATTACTAATATGTATATTTATCAATTTTCTCGATAATTTAGTTAAATCTTATCTTATTAAAATGAATATTTATCATTTTCTCATATTACTAATATGAATATTTATCAATTTTCTCGATAATTTAGTTAAATCTTATCTTATTAAAATGAATATGTATCATTTTCTCAATAATTTAGTTAAATCTCATCTTATTAAAATGAATATTAAACATTTAAAAAGACAAGCAGAGTTTTATTTCCATATGTATATAATTAAGAAAAACAGAAATCAACGTACCTTTCAATATAGGTAATGTTGAAAAAATTTTATCAAACTCCAGCACACGAATAAAGCACACAGTTTCAACACCAACACTCAGAAGCAGAATGCGTCAGTTCTTTAAACCTTGTTTTATATATATATATATATATATATATAAATAACATAACCCGCGCTAACTTTGAGGATAAATTATCTTCTTCTCTTCTTTTTTTTTTCTTCTTAAAATCGTCTCAAAATTAAGTACAAAAATATCATCTTTAGTTCGTGCAAATAAGCATACCTGTTCCTTTAAAACACAGTAATTGTTAAATCCCATCCAACTGCACACAATAAAAGAAAAAAATATCATCTGATACCTTTTCCTCTAAATCCATACCAGTGTCAAACCAAGCAGAAAACCTGATTTTTCTCTAAATACATTACCGCACATATGAGTAAACAAAGGTCTTCCTTCCATTCACAATAACACAATTCACAGTTGCAATCTGTTAGTGGATGTGTCAACAACCTTCGTTCGTCCGTTGTAAACAACGCATGTCTATACCATCTGTTCACAAGCTTGGATTTTTTTTTCAAGTAAGTTTTCAATTTAGAACTTGTACAAAAAAATATCTCTATACCTTACATGATTCATACAACAGTTACATATCAATCATGAGATCCATACTTCGATTCCTGATAACAAACAAGATTTACTCCATGATTTTCGTTTGCCTATACATAATTGAGACCACATAGCATAGTCGGTAACGCTCTTGCCTTCGGTGCAAGCGGTCATTGCTTCAATTCACAGTGGGGCACTCGGTCAAAAAAAGTGTAATCGTTAACGCTCTTGACGTCGGTGTGAGCGGTCTCTGATTCAATTCCTGGTGGGGCATTCGCTCGAAAAAGGGTAATCGCTAACGTTCTTGATGTTGGTGCAAGCTGTGGGGCATTCGCTCGAAAAAAGTATAATTACTATCGCTTTTGCTTCAGTGCGAACGTTCCCTGGTTCAATTCCAGCTCCCGCCAATTAAACTTCGTGCTGGACATAATCCATATACCTTAGTTTTTCTTATGGCTCCCATTTTCATAATACCACCATATCATGCATCTCATCATTATTGTATGTACTCACGTATAATTCACAGGTTCGATTCCCGGTGGGGACAACACTCGATCGAAAAGATGTAAAATCTTTCTCATAACAGTTGTTCTAATAGAGGGTTTTTTCTCATTCACACCATGTAAATGCCTGGGGTGGTACCTAACCGTTTCCCCAATCATTTTTTTTTCCTTCCCTTTCCACGGATTGTGTGCTCGCCAAGGACTCCTCAAACGTGCAGTGTTAAATGGCCTTAAATGTTAAAAGCTCAAAATCTAAACCCTAACCTAACATGCCTCAAAAATTGTATTATTTCATTTCATTTATTAAATGAGTACAAGTTTCACGCAACCTATTTTTACATATGTTAATGAAACTAATTATCTCTCTTGTTTCACAAATCTATGAATAGTCATTATCCATTCGGGTTTGTTTATCTTTTCATAGGATAAACTTCTTATACAATAAAATTCATTTTCATTTATGTAACTCTAATATAAAGGTTCCATGTTTCGTTTTGCTAGCATATAATTTGTATTCCATTCACAACATTTAAATCGTTATGGGATAGCTTCATAACAAACAAAATACATTCACTCCCGTTCAGCTACAATACGTTAGTTCGATTCCTGACTTCGTGAATATAGTCTATTTATATTCTCTTTTTTTTCTAGATTAATTTAATAATAACTAAATGCAACATTACAATTTACATGTAAGTTCTCCATAACCAAGCGTTTTTAAACACGGAAGTTCCATCACCTCTCTTCCCTCATACTTTTTTTTTCAAGTTAAAGCCCTGTGGATTGTGTAATCCCCAGCTGCTACAAATCGTTCCCACGGTCAAGTTACCAAAACTTTTACAATAACAACAACATATTAAAAAAAAAAGCAGAAAAGAAAAAAAGAATTGTCTCTTCTAAAAGTAGAAAAAATATAGCATACATTCACGTAAACACGGGTAGTCTATTTTTTTCTCATGGTTTTTCAACACACACACACACACACAGACACATATATATATATATATATATATATATATATATATATATATATATATATACAGAATCAATAGGGCTTTTCAATATAATAGAGGGATTCTCATTCTTAGAACGGATACACATAATAGTTCATTCACATCTGCCTTCTGATTCACGTAAACAGGATGCAGGGTAGTCTGTTTTTTTTCTCACTCTCTTGGGTCTTGGAAACACGAGATCTCTTTTTATGCTTCATTACATCTTTCTATAGGTTAATATATAAGAATATAATTAGAACTCTCTTAGACCCAAACATCTCATACATGGTTCACTAAACAGCAATTATCAATCACACAGAGTATAATCGTTCTCTCCCTCTCCCTACATCTCTCTCTTACCACATCACCTGTGTTTTTTTTTTCTCAATTTTCAATACACACCCACATCCCACATTTCCTCTTCAATTCAATTGAATTTTGTCGACCTGTGGGTTGTTTTTCACCTCAAGTTACATTATATTACCGGAAGTATTCCCCCACTACTCTGCATTCGTCTATATAGCCACTATTATCTAACTTTTGTTTGATTACCCCTCCCCCCTTTTTTTTATCCTATATGTTTAACATGAGGTCCGATACACGCATATCTCTACTCCGGTCTCCCCTACCACTTAAGAAGTCTAGAGTCAAGATTTCCGCTTTTCTTTTCGATGAATTTAAATCCCGTACAAGACCGTTAGTTCTTCTTGTGTGTTGAGATATGGTGCACATAAGAGGGATAGTTAGTGTTGCCACGAGACGAGACATTTCTCGTGTCTCGTCTCGTCTCGTCTCGTACGAGACGGGACAGAACCCTCTAAGACGAGACACGAGACGAGACAGACTACTTGTCCCGTCTCGAAAACGAGACGAGACGGGACGTCTCGTGAAATGTCTCGTCTCGTCTCGTGTCTCGAAAATGAAAACGCTGGCGGGAATGGCCAAGATTGAAATTGCCAGTGGTCATATAGATTGCAAAAGGAAAACCCCCTTTGTGAGAAAACATGTTGAAAAGCCTTCATAGAAAAGTGTCCTCTGTCTATTGAATGAAACAATTGTGTGATACATGAGCTTCCAGGAATATCATCCTTAATGTCTTGTCCCCAATTCCCCTTGCTGTAAACTGAGGAATTCTCTTTTTTTTATTTCTGGCTGGAATGATGACAAACAAAATCAAAGACAGGGAAGATTTTTACTAAGTCAAGAAACCGAACTACCACCACCATCTATTCAATTTGAAAACTGGGTAAGGTCTACACTTGTCTTTATTCTCTGGTGGCGGTATTCTTTTTACTATATGAACCGAAAATGGCAATTGAAGTATGTCATCTTGCAACTAAAATTTTGTCTTCTCTCTCTCTCTCTCTCTCTCTCTCACACACACACACACATACACACACACATAAAAACACCATTTTACCATTTTACCAATCGCTCGCTTATTATACAGCAGTCATGTTGTAAAATTCACCTCTTCGTTTAAAAGGCGGGCGGACGACAAAGGAAGCAAATATATTATCGACGAACCCTTCAAATTGTTTGCTTTCAGCAAATTTATGATACTAATAATAACACTTTAGGTAAAGAAGTTTTACAGGGGGACCTTCGTTTTGTTACGCGGAAATGTTTGATCTGACGAGAGTGCGAAATTGCCCTCTGCTTCCATGTTGAGAGGAGAGGAATACTTCCCTTTCCTAGTGAATAATATTCATTAGGACCTGAATTATCTTCAGAAATTGTTTCTTATAAACGCATAAAACCTCTCGAACTTGATAAGTGTAAAGAACATTTGGTATAATATTCATGGAACTCCGTTGAAAGCAGAAAATATCATGAGAATGATCAAAATTCGAACATTGAAGAACATAATTAACAGAAAAGAAATAGGATACCCAAACCATATTTTTAAACCTGCTATAAAATGTATATCCTTTATATTTACTAATTCCTTACTCCCATGAAAGTATCTTGGGGGAGGATATTCTCTCTATTTTTTTTTCAGACTAAAATCCTTTTATCCCGTACGATTCCCCCCCTGACACAGTACGAAAAAACAAATGTTGTTAAAATCCGTACACATGACCCTTCCGGGACTCAACCCGGGGCCTTCAAGCCGATGGTCTATCGCCGCAGACCGCTCGGCTTGGTATGAAGATGTATGTTGTATGATTGCGAATAGATTCCGACAATATAAGGAACTTTAATCCAAAATGGTCACCCAAAAATCAACTTTTTTTTAGCCATTAGCTAATCTGGGTGTACTGTCATGAGTTTGTTACACAAACGGGGCAAGCACCACATAGTAGCACACACCCCGCGGTTATGGGAACAGATTTGAACCATGGAGGTGAAGACTGCCCCAAGCATTCTTTCGTCCGATGTGCCGTTCAGTTCCCATTACTATGGCACTTTAAGTAGAGCTTAGTGTGCAGTAACATATAAAACATATAAAATCAAATACTTTCCATTAGTCAATAAAATTATTTGGTTCCGAGCTTTTTTTTAAAAAAAAAATAATTGCAACAAATCTAAATATGCTAAAATGGAAAGTAGTTTTTGGATTGTTATTGGTTAACACTGTGAAACCTAAAGGCTGGAATATATGAAATCAAAGTGTACACACATATCTATCTCTGTATTTATCTATATATCTTTCCATCTCTCTCTCTCTCTCTCTCTCTCTCTCTCTGTATATATATATATCTCAGACACTATAAAGGAAGTGGGCTGATAGTATACGATAGTGTCGGGGATGATGACACCTTTACATCGAACTTTGCTTGTCGTGTAAACATTATTTAACATTAGTGTCTTCATCTTCGACGTACCTATGAGCAATTTACTGTATATTCGTGTATTGAAACTGGTGAAACAAATTTCAATGTTTTAGAATGTAAAAAAAGAAGCCTCAGACAACTAACAGCAGAGATATATTATCTTGTAAACTATTTGTCCTTGCCTTGTGAGCTTATTTGAATTTATTTTTAAGACCTTTAGGCAACTTTGGCCGAATGGACGATGATGGGAAAACTAGTGGAATGAAGAAAGTAGTAGGATACTAGACAACGTCGAGAAAACACACACATTCGAAAAATGAAATGAAATGAAATGAAATGATATCTTTGAGTTTTACGTCCCACGGTTATGCCGGTTAGGCTAAAGGAGACAGTGATGATGAGTAATGAATGAAATGGTGGAATGAAGAAAGTGGGAGGAAACGGGAGAACCCCGAGAAAACCCACGCACACGGTGTTTGTCCACCACAAAGTTCACTTGGCGGGGCTGGGATCGAACCCGAGACCCCAAGCACCAGAGGTGAACGCTCTACCACTGAGCCACCGCGGTTCCCACACACATTCAATGTTTGTCCACCACAAAGCTCACATGGCACTAACCGATATCGAACCGACTACCACATACACCAGAGGTGAAGGCTTCACGGTGTAGCTACCGTGACATTTCTTGTCTTGTGTGTTCTGGGACTTGTAACTTACAAGGGAAGAGAGGGAGATTATATATCGAAGTGGAAGATGGTTTATATACCAATGGGAAGCACTAATGACGCCTATTACAAAACTGTAATAAAAATTTTCCGAATGCATATACTATGCGAGTTATATGGATATATAGAGTGTCCAGATAATCCGTTACCACCCCTTGAAATCGCAAACGATAAGACAGATGCCAAAACTGGAAAACATGTGTTTGATCATTTTAAAAGTACAACGTATCAAAGCAAAAAATCTTGTCACAAGGCTACCCGCAGTGTACTGGGCGGGGTCCAACTCAAAAATTACAAAAGGTAAGGGGGTCAAGTAGCATATCGTTCGAAACTTCTTCGGAAATGAAAGAAGACGAAACAAGTCTCAATACTCTAAAATTACCTTGTGCAAAATGGCGGCCGGTCAAACTATCAGCAAAAACGTCATTGTAAAGTCGATGGCCACCCTCAAAAAATCCTGAAACGGTGAGGCAGATGTCAAAACAGGAAAACATGTGTGTCATCATTTCAAAAGTACAATGATTGGAAGTAAAAATATTTGTCTCAGGGTCCTCCACAATGTCCCAGGTGGGGTCATGTTCAAATTGTTCAAATGGCAAGGGAGGTCAAGTAGCACATCGTTTAAAGCTGTTATTAAATGAAGGCAGACAGAACAAGTATGGACGCTCTACGATAATACTGTGCAAACATCTTGCATTTTAGTTGTTGTTTCTGTAACCGGGTTTTAGTTTATTTTCACTTTAATTCTTGTACTCAACGGAAAGAAACGAAATGCCCCTACTGTGAGATTCTGCTCTTAATATCTAAATAATATAAGCTATATCTATATAATAGCCCAATAATATCTAAATAAAGAAAAAAATAATAAAATAAAAGCAAATTAAGACATAAAGAAAAGGAACGACAACATTTGACATCTTTGAGTATAGAACTGACTAGTTAACATATAATGTACTTCCACGAACATAAATAAGTAGAGGTTGGAGCCATCAGAAGTAAAGACTCTTACCTCTACTTATTTACGTTTATGACTGCACACCAGTGGTACTTATGCTCGTTATCTGGTTTATCAATTATAAAATGATTCAAACGAAAGAATTCCTTGCACCAAGAAGAGTAAATACGTACAAATGTATCAGAATGAAAACAAGTGCCAATTGCAAAATGGAAAGTGAACGTGCTCAGAAAATTGAAATGAAGATGTACATTTTGACCGGCCGCCATTTTACACAGGGTAATTTTAGAGGATCGAGACTTGTTCCGTGTTCTTTTATTTCTCAACAGCTTTATTTGACCATATTTGCCATTTGAAAATTTTGAGTAGGATCACGTCTGGAACCTTGTGGAGGACCCTGGGACAAATATATTTACTTTCAATCATTGTACTTTTGAAAAGATGACACACATCTTTTTCTTTTTTTTTGACATCTGTCTTACCGTTTCAGTTTTTTTTCTTTCTTTGGAGGGTGGCCATAGACTCTACAATGACGTTTTTGCTGACAGTTTGACCGGCCGCCATTTTGCACAGGGTAATTTTAGAGAGTTGGGACTTGTTCGTCTTCTTTCATTTCCCAAGAAGTTTCGAACGATATACTACTTGACCCCAGAGGTATCTTGTCATTTAGCAGAATGAATAGGTGCTTAGTACTTTCATCATTATTGTATTTATACATATTATGACAAGGTTAAAACTTCATTTTATAAAAATTATTCGCTCATTTAATATAACAATTACTATTCATATTTATTCAACATATCTTTATACCTTTAATAACAATTTTTCATTTGGCAAGAGAGTTAAGTAGTAAGAACAGAGATCGTTATAACTTTTCCCATTATTTATAGTTCCAAATTTAATCTCTTTCAAGCTTTCAAAAATGTACCTATAACAATAAGTAATTACTAATTAATAGCTTAATATTTTCTTAAACTCTCCTTCTTGTGAAGCCAATGATCCTAACAGATCTTTCACCTTCTTCTTTCTCTCCATATCCTTCTGGATTTGTTCCTTGATCTGGTGTTTAGCTAAGAAAGCACTGTCTCGTCTGATCTCTCTAATTGCACCTTTCATTTCTCGTTTATACTTATGAAGAAGCTTCTCTTTCTCTTGGCGCTTCTTCGTCATCACACGATGTTTCTTGCCATCAATCCGGTATTAGCCATGACTTCCAACAATGTATATTTATCCAAACTGGATTCAAAACATTCTTCATGAACATAGTCAAAGTGGTTGTCAGCCTCCTCGGATATGTCTCCTTCCGTCTTATTGTGTGTTATAGAAGAAAAATCTCGTCCAGTTCTTTACCAGGAGGTAATGTGCCTAAGATCGATGACACATTCCCGCGCTGGATGGCGATACTGATACGTTGGAAAAGGAATATATATATATATATCATTTATACTTCATATTAATCATTTCTTTTAAGTAACACAACCTTGCCCAAACTTCAAATGTTAATTCAAATAAAACAAAATGTTTAGCACCAGTAAATAAAAGAATCTGCTGATAGTAAAGCGGATAAGATGTTTCATGATGAAGGCAGCTATTTCAACATATTCAATATTTATTATATATACCAGGCCGACATGTACATATTTTAGAATCAACCATTACATCGAGAAAATATACAGATGCTCTATTCATTGTAAAAGGTGGTATTCGTACATAAACAGAAGCAGAAGAACACTAAAATTTTGAATTGAACTTGTACATGTATATGTTGATTACTATTTCCACATTTTAAATTTTGGGTGGCCTACGATAAAGAAAAGGGCCTAAGCCCCTAGGAGGAACTTTCTAATACGACATATCGATCGCAGTTAGGCCTATCATCACAATTAATAATCAATTTATAACCATAAATATGATATACAAACAATCTATAGATTACGATCTTTAAACTAACTTCTGGATGGTATTTTATATCAAATTTGCTTCAAAATTTGTTCTATTTATCACTTTTATAAATAATTCACATTGGTTCAATTCGATATCAAAACACTTACAAATCTTTCTTTCTTTTTATATCGATCTATTTCTTAAACCTTTCTTCTTCTTTTTCGCACAATTAAATCTTTTATTAATTAATATTCTAAACAAGGTGTAATTTTGGTGCAGATAAAGAATAACATAACAAATTAAATAACTTAGGAAATTCTAACTGGTAAATTAAACAAACTATTATGAAATGCATTACATAAACACAATAACTTATAAACTAATTCTGGGATTAAATAAACTAAGTCACAAGTAACAAATAAAACAGGACTGTTGATGCCAGTAGTGGGGCATAACAGTTTTCCCTCCTGCCGACAAAAAAAAATTTGGTAATTTTTTTTATACTTCACGTTCATTAATTTTCTCTGTTTCCTTTGGACATATCCTGTAAAACGACGATGAACACGATTACTTCACAACTTTATAACTAGGTAGGGACCAACTCAATGCAAACATCTATATGAAATGTCAAACAAAATCAACTTCTTTATGTTTTTATAGTCTTCTCTTCCTGATAGCAATTTTTCTTGTTTTTTTAAACTATTAAAAGTTATTTAAATTTCACAATTAGATATTATAACAATTTAAATTAAATTTTGAAATAGATTTTTTTCAGAATTTTGTTGTTATATTGGAATGTGAGTATGTAGTTGACAATTCATTAAAAATATCAAACAATGGAACAATAATAACAAAAATGGAACAATAATAACAAAGCAACAAGAAAACAAATATTAAACGTCATCTATTTCTCACCGTTTTTTCGCCTCTTTCTACGCGAAATGAATCTTACTTTGTATACCTTCTGTCTTTCTTTCCTTCTCTTTCGATTTCTTCCAATTATGCCTTTCTTCTCCTTTTGTCCTTTCCTCCTATGATGTTTCCACATCTTATTGTATTGTGCATTCTTTACTTTACTTTTTCGACTTTTCCACTGTTTTCTTCCTTCTGGACCTTTTCTTGTTTTCGTTTTGTTTGCACCGATCAAAATTGTCATAAATTTCAATTTTCTTCTCTTCCAATACATTAACTTGCTCTTTCGGTTTCCTCGTTCCTTTCGTTTACTCTTTACATGTCTAACACCAAAATCTATTCTTTTGCCTTTTCTCCGCTTCGAATTTCTGAGATTAATGTCTACTATTGTCTTCATTTTTCTTTTTCTGTTTCTGCTTTTTCTTCCCCTTATTTTCTTTTTTCTTTTTCTGCAACTTCTATCTTTTTTTCACATTATCATATTTCTTTTTCCCATCTCTCGTATTTGGATCTCTTCTTTAAGTTTATTTGTCTTCTTAAGAGATCTTTCATTTAGCCAATTCAAAGTTTTCGTACTCTTATCTGACAAAATTTCATCTTGTATTCTTCCATCCAACTTATCTATGTCGTCGATTTCATTGGTTGTTTCTACAGGAGCGTTCTCCATACTATTTTCTTTTCTCTTGGGTATTTCTGTAATCTCCTTCTTCATATCTTCCACTCCAGCATTTAAATCATTCTTTATTTCTTCCCTTAATTCCTTTCTGAAATTTTCCAGTCGGTTAGTGAAATTATTTATGCCATTCAAAATCTCCGACTTACATTCCGAAAGTTGTCGCATTATCATTAATAACATTTGATGGTTCTTTACTTCAATTGGTATATTCGTGGTTTCTTCAGAATTATGGGTTTCCACAAATTTCATTAAAGTATATACGTCCTTGTCTTTTCTCTGATCCGGACTTTTTGGTCTCAGCAGTGACTGTTCTTTGCAAATCGTACTTCCTTCTTTCTTTTCATCCTTTTCTTCATGGTTCTTTGTTTCTTCAGTTTGTTCTTCCTCATCACTTTTATTACTTTCGTTGTCATCCAATTCATTTATGGCTTCAATATTTTCACCTTCATGTTGTTTGAACGCTTTCGAGGAACACTTATCACATGTCCATTTAGCCTCATCATCACCCATATTTTCACACTGTTCCTCGTCAAGATTCAGGCACCGGTAATGGAAAACATTTTTACATTCATCGCAAATAATAGTCTTATCGCGAGAGTTCACTTTCCTTTTACCACATTTCTTCATGGCAACTATTAGCTCATTACAACATTTATAAAGTTCCTTTTCTTTATTTTCCATTTCTTTCACAGTTTCTAGAGACTTCAGCACCTCTCTCTTCACCGTAGCACACCATTATATATTTCACTACATTCATAGTATTAAATAAGTAACTTGCCTAGAATAAAATTATGTACCATTACTTCATACTCTTTTCATTCACAGAATAACTGATATTTGGTGCGATTACATCTTATTATCTCCAACATTAAAATCCTGGTTGGTTACGCCAAATTTGGGATGCTCTTTGCCTAGCTAATGCGCTTTGTACTATGGTTAAACACATATGTATTTAATATTGCCTGGGTCGCCACCACGCGTTCTGACGTGGAAAAGTGTTCTCAGAAGATTCCGGTAAGTGTCAGGATATTAAGTGTAACCACATCTGTAAAATAATCACATCGCGCGGGACAATGAACACCGCGACTTAACTAATTTCTGTGAATGATGCCATCGTTAATTTCTTACATTAAAATATATATTCAAAGAAAACCAAATGCAATTACAATAGCTTTATTGATAGAGATGCCATCCAAATTTGACCTGTTCCATGTACGAGTTACTAGAAACAGTATTTACACATACAGTAGTTATTCATTCAACACATATCGGCAAGAAATCTTATTTGTATCCATGTAATTTTATAATATCGGTTAACATAGCGTTTCAGAGGTATCTTGTCATTTAGCAGAATGAATAGGTGCTTAGTACTTTCATCATTATTGTATTTATACATATTATGACAAGGTTAAAACTTCATTTTATAAAAATTATTCGCTCATTTAATATAACAATTACTATTCATATTTATTCAACATATATATATCATTTATACTTCATATTAATCATTTCTTTTAAGTAACACAACCTTGCCCAAACTTCACATGTTAATTCAAATAAAGCAAAATGTTTAGCACCAGTAAATAAAAGAATCTGCTGATAGTAAAGCGGATAAGATGTTTCATGATGAAGGCAGCTATTTCAACATATTCAATATTTATTATATATACCAGGCCGACATGTACATATTTTAGAATCAACCATTACATCGAGAAAATATACAGATGCTCTATTCATTGTAAAAGGTGGTATTCGTACATAAACAGAAGCCGAAGAACACTAAAATTTTGAATTGAACTTGTACATGTATATGTTGATTACTATTTCCACATTTTAAATTTTGGGTGGCCTACGATAAAGAAAAGGGCCTAAGCCCCTAGGAGGAACTTTCTAATACGACATATCGATCGCAGTTAGGCCTATCATCACAATTAATAATCAATTTATAACCATAAATATGATATACAAACAATCTATAGATTACGATCTTTAAACTAACTTCTGGATGGTATTTTATATCAAATTTGCTTCAAAATTTGTTCTATTTATCACTTTTATAAATAATTCACATTGGTTCAATTCGATATCAAAACACTTACAAATCTTTCTTTCTTTTTATATCGATCTATTTCTTAAACCTTTCTTCTTCTTTTTCGCACAATTAAATCTTTTATTAATTAATATTCTAAACAAGGTGTAATTTTGGTGCAGATAAAGAATAACATAACAAATTAAATAACTTAGGAAATTCTAACTGGTAAATTAAACAAACTATTATGAAATGCATTACATAAACACAATAACTTATAAACTAATTCTGGGATTAAATAAACTAAGTCACAAGTAACAAATAAAACAGGACTGTTGATGCCAGTAGTGGGGCATAACAACCTTTTGTAATTTTTGAGTTGGATCCTGCCTGGGACTCTGCGGGTGGCCCTGGGACAACAATGTTTGCTTTGATACATTGTACTTTTATAATAATCAAAAACGTGTTTTCCAGTTTTGGCATCTTTCTCATCGTTTGCGATTTCAAGGGGTGGAAATGGATTTTCTGGACACCCTGTATATTCATATAATTCGCACAGTATATGCATTCGGAAAATTTTTATTACAGTTTTGTAATAGGCGTCATTAGTGCTTTCGATTGGTATATAAACCATCTTCCACTTCGATATATAATCTCCCTCTCTTCCCTTGTTAGTTGTATCTTGATTAGCATGGTGCAGCTTGCTACATTTTACTTTCGTTCCCATGGTATGCTGCTATATTTTTACAAGACAAGACGAGACAAACGAGACGAGACGAGACGAGACGGGACAGAACCTCTCGAGACGAGACACGAGACGGGACGAGCACATTTTTTCGAGACGAGACACGAGACGAGACATGCTTTGCACGAGACGAGACGAGACAGCCTGAAGTCTCGTCTCGTCTCGTCTCGTGGCAACACTAGGGATAGTGGCTTGGAGTCGACGTCCTCGATGTCTGAACTTTCGTGTTCTCGTACATTAAATGTACCATTTTTGGGAGCTTTCGGTACATGCGCTCCTTCACTATTATTTCACTGGGCGCCTTGCGGTCTATAAATTAAGATTTTGGATGTGATGTTTTGATTTCGAAGAGAAGCCCTTTACATCTGTCAAACAAAAGTAACAACAGTCACTTACGTGGTCTATGAGCTTCCTCCAAGCCATTGGTAGAGTAAATTGTAGCCTACGTTGATTTCCTTACATCAAGTTTTGCAAGTTCCTGGAGTAAGAACTGCAATAGATATGTGGTACCCATCGATCATCTTGATTCTCTACTTTTCAACCAAAATATGATGGTTTATATGCTCTTTTAACAACAGGAGGTCCAAGGAGTCCACCTCAAGGGATATACTCGACACTATCACCGAAAATGACCTTCAAAGTACCTATCCAAATGTCTTGGTGGCTCTTAGAATTTTTCTTACTCTTCCCTGCAGTGTGTCATGTTGTGAAAGAAGTTTCAGCAAACTAAAAGATGGGACACGAAAGGCTCTCAGATTTGGCAACATTAGCTATGGAGAACAAGGTCGATCAATCAATTTCTTATTAAAAAAAATATTGAGGACTGCAGATAAAAAGCCAGGAAGACACTTTTTGTAAACGCACGTTGCAAAACGAGAAGGGCATTATATAGAATATCGTTATTAATAGGTATTATAAATAAAGTACTTGTTCTCTACATTTATTACTACATATGGATGGATGTGAAGCATATGTAACTATCTACCTTAAACTTAAACACATATTAGTAGAAGAATTATCTACATAGAAATGGAAGACCCACACACATAGGGAAGTCAAACATGCAACTGAAAAGCCAATATATACACACAGAGAAGAAATCATAAAGTAAGCCAATAAAAAAGAATTTCCTGAGCCAACAGAAGAAGAAGCTACAGGTTGTCCAGTTAAGGTTCCCTATTTATATATATAAAAAAATATTTCTAAATAGCTTCTTTGAATTTTGTATTTTTGTTATACAACACTATTATTAGTTTGTTTAAAATCGGCAGGACATTTCAGAATATGTCCCAATAGATTTATATAAGAAAGTTGCATCTTCTGAAACTATGCATTTTGTGGATTTCTCGCGAGGAAAATATTGAGAGTTTTGTTTCCAGTATAACAAAGTATTTTATTATCGTAATAAATGAGCGTAAAAAAACTGTTTCAGAATCCAAGTTTTAATAAATATCATAAATATTTAATATAAATAAAACGTAAACATTGTATAATGTATGGGTAACCAGGGCAAGAGTGAACGCTGGGGCGAGATTGAAAATGCTATTGACGAAGTGGCAACGTCGGTAAACAAAAGAATGTTGAAAATTTGTTCGGCATGACACATGTAGGAACGGAAAAGAAGGGGAGCCGTGTGCGTGCAGTGTGAAGAGCAGCAGACTAGAAAGTTTGTTGCAAAAGGAAAGAAGTCAAAGATTCGTAGGTAAGTGTCACAGTTTATAACGTAATATCAGCTAAAGGTGCAGGATTGGAAATGTTTCCTGAAAAAGCTGTATAAGTTCATATTTCTTATCAGTGGTACGCAAAAGAAAAAAGTGCTCTGGCGGGAGATGGCAGGCAATTATTGGAAGATACCTGAAGCGGGGCAAGAGTGTACGGGGCAAGCGTGAACGTTCACACTTGCCGCTTGATTTAAAGTTGGGTAAAAAAATGTAGGAGCCAACACGTAACATTGAGTAAAAAACATTTGCAGAGGTAAGACAGAAGTTGGCGGCTATAGACTACTAACAAAAGGTTTGCACTATCGTTTAGAATTTCGCAACCCGAGTTGTTGAGCATATGTCATGTAGCACGGAAACATAAAAGAAGCTAGAAATTCGCATCAAAGTCATCTACACTCATGGGTACTCAGCCAATTCAGTGGGAAATTGTTTTCATATACACCAAAAGGTGAAATGAGGATTTCCTGTATCATATGCGAGAGGTCTCACGAATAATGTTCCAATCTTAATCAAAGGATGTAATTCTGTGTACGTGTGTGACCACTGTGTGCACCGCAAGTAACACTACTGTGCTTCGTGATGAATGTTGAATTGATTTATCCTATTTTCATGTTTTGTAATTATAGAGTACTCTAACATTTGTTGTCAGTTCCATTTCACACTAATCTCTTTGGTATTTTATAACTTCCTTAGTTCCGTGTATCCAGTACATATATATCTATGATTCAATGTATTTTACGGTGTTTATGCCTATGTTTCTATGTCTTGATTCGACTGTATATCGTTGTCCCAACCACTGTTTACTCTTACACCATATGGGGCAAGAGTACAAAAATTTTCGTTCGTCAAAACTATGTTATTCCTCTGTATCCTCTGTTTGATTTGCCGCAATTAAACTGTATATATTATTAGAAATAACAGGCTTTCATATAGAGAGCATATTGCGTTTTTCTTTGTCACCATTCTACCGCAATTCTTTGATTGCCCATATAAGTTTGTGTTTCGATTAAACGAGAAAAAGCCTTCTGCAATGTACGTCTAATATTTCTCACTTTGTAACGTTTACACTTTCAAGCTTGCCTGTAGACTCAAATTTCAGTAAAAGTTATAAAAGGGATAAAAATGACAAATGATTTTAACTTTTTAAATATATTCTTTAACCTAAGATTTCCAATCCCTAACATAAGGTATTTGGGAGGAAGTAGGCGCCAGAAAAACGTCTTTGCCTCTGGCGCAATATTTCGTAAATCTGGCCCTGTTTATATCTACATGTGTTTCAATAAATCGGAAATTCGCCTTACTTTCTGATACACCCTGTACTTTTTTAGCTTTTATAAACCTCTTTTCTTACTGTCACCTTTTCACTTTTTGCTAGAGGCTATCTCGCTACCTATTATTTAAGTATCTCACTTTTAACATATATATATGCCCTTATCTTTTCTGTTTTGACTTATTTTGCAAAATAGATAATTTTCGACCTATTCTTGGTGAATTTAGTGTAATTTTGTTTTGCTGATCTCCCATTTTCTAATTATTATACTGGGTCGAAAACAACCCGGGGGCAAATATATAAGCTTTAGCAATAACAAAATACGTAAGTGGGTCGTTTTCGACCTAGGGCGCTTATATGGGTTAATAGTCGTAGAGGGCTATGTATGCATTGTATGCGTAACACTTTTAGTATTAATTATATCGTCAGAGGGGAAATCGTTTCTGGACACAGTGCTAAGATGTGATGACAAAAATGTACCACACAATACTTTACGACGCTGTAATAATTTGTTGCAACAACACAAACTACTCTCAAACAACCGAATGCATTGCTGTATCAACAGTAGATTATACTTTGTGTTTTCAGGATTGCTGAAGGTATTACGCATCGCTAACGGTACCACCTGACCAATGCAAATGTGCACGCACAGTACTCATGAAAAATTGAAAACCGCGAGGCACAAAAACAGATATTAGTCTGAGCCTAGGCAATGCAAAAGCGGATGTTGCCAAGTTCACTGGTGAAACTTTTTTTTTTTCTGATTTGGCTAGGAAAAGATAATTTAAAGACCATATATTTCAAACATTCCACACGAGAATTATTGTTTGTTCCATTCGTTACATAAGAACCTGAGAGGACGACGATTATGCAGGCTAGGCTAAAGGAGACGGTGATGATGAAAACATGAAATGGTGGAATGAAGAAAGTGGGAAGAAACTGAAGGACCCAGAGGAAACCCACGCACACGGTGTTTTTCCACCACAAGGTTTACTTGGCGCGAGTTGGGATCGAACCAGGAACCCCATGTGCCAGAGGTGAACGCTCTACCATTGAGCCACCGCGGCCCCCCAAGAGCTCAATTTTGAATAGAAGTCGTGAGTACAACTGCACATGTTTCTAGATCTGATAATTAACTCCTTTGTGGCTATATGATCCGCGTACTCGTCGTCGGGCGGGAGACCCGCGTTCGATTTCCGGAAGAAATCCATGTAATTCGGATCACTCGTTCGGCTGTAGGTCCAAATCTCATAGAACCTTGTTGTTGAAGGAGACAATAAACTTTAATCCATCCATCCAACCATAGATCTTGCATATAACATGTTTTGTTTAATTAGTTAGCAACATTTCTGCACTGCAGTCTACATTGTTTACAAGGGGTGCAAAGCTTCGTGAAAATCAGATTACTTTCTCCTAAGATCTACCATTACGGGATTCCTGTTTCACCTGAGAATTGTCATTTCTGAGGATTGGAACTCTATTTGACCATCTAGGTGCGTATTACTTCATGTAAGCACCTTTGTGTTTAAGGGCTAAAATCTTCAAAACATTTAGGGTAATTAATATTTATACAAGATATTCGAAGTATAAACATAAGCCATTATGTACTATATGCATTAATAGTAATGTCAGAAGAAAATGAAAAAAAAAAAAAAAAACAGCCAACGCGTAAAGGAGCTATTCCAGCATTAGTGTAGTAGGATTGTTAGAAAAACCAACAGGCATTCCTGTTAGGTTAGTAAAGCAGGGTTCATTTACACTTGGAAATAATTGCGTTTAATCTGAGTTTAAAGTACATATAAACAAGAACATATGGTAGCTCATGTGCTTATTTGTTTAGTTTATGCAATGGAGAAATAGGAAGCATTTTAATACACTTGATATTTGTCTTAGAAGAAAAGAAAACAGGTAAGAAGAAAGACGGGTGGGGATCGCAATTACCGTAATAAGAAATCCAAATCTCGAAGTCACTTAAGGCTAGAGACATAAAGTTTGGTGTTTGGATCGTTCATTTAAAATAATTAAACTTTATGTTTCAATGTCTTTAGATGTTTGACCTAGAATGGAAGGGGAAGGAGTGCGGGTGTTTCAATAAGATGTCAATACGAAACTTTCGAATTTTGTGCAAATCTTGGAGTTGACACTAGTTCTATCAAAAATGTGGAGAAGGAAGGGCGCAAAATATTGCCCACAGTAGCCAGTGGAGACATTTGTTAGTCAAATTATACAGAACTTGTTCAAGAAATGCATTACTGTTATTGGTTCCTTGGGTTGAACTTTTAGAGTTCCTTTCAGTGCCGAGGCAGTACGTATGGTATATAAACCTAAAACTTAACCTGGAATCCGAAATATACGAGCTCCCACCAGGAATCAAACCTTGGTTTTCGGGCCCTCAAGCGTATATGCTAACAATTTATCCTCGTGGCAGCATCCATTGCTGTAATTGTTTTGTTCTTTTTTTCTTTCTTCCCATAGCAGTATTCTAATTAGAATAAAATGTTTAATATTGCTGAAGAAATCGACTGAAGTATATTCAGCGTGAAAATACTGTTTTCTTAATTGATTCAAGAAGTGGAAACTAGGTATTTATTCTTTGTAAACTTCTGGTTACAAAATTCACGACTGACTTCTAGAGTTTATCCAAAGAAACGAAAGTAATTTCTTATGAATTCCTTGGGATCTGCTGAAAGGCAAATTAATTTTTTGTCTGTGACACTCTTCGCATCAACTGCCATCTGAGAATATAAGCAAAATATTTAGTGATTGACGAAACTGTCAAGGCCAATGCTCTCAATCGTCGCACCAGCGTGTATGGTTGTTAATCTGCATTTCCTAAAAATAGTCTCCATTTGGCGAGAGCTAGAATCAAACTAAAGACTCCACGCACCAAAAATGAGCGCTCTACCACTAACCCACCATGGCTCCGTGTCTGTCACAAATCCTTGAAGTTAACAAGATGAAAATCTGCATAGAAAATATAAGCAGTCCATTATAATTTACTGAAAACGTTTTACATTTTTTGAAAATATGGCTCCGACAGCGGGAGAAAAGGAGCCGTTTGTACGATATTAAAAAATCACAGTATCTATTCAGAAAATGCGAAATGTAAAATTTTGCTTCATTTGGAGTTGTGAAATTCATGATACAAATTTTTAACTAAAAACAATGGAACACGCATTTAAGCGTTTTATAAATTCCTTTTTTTAATGATGATAAGGATAGAATTTTCTTTACATTTTCTCGGCACTCAATCTACGTTGGCTGTCTTATTATCACAAAATGAATAATAGCTGAACATAGCACTATTCTAGAGCTGGAATTTTGTTGTCACTTCCATTATATTACATGTACGAAGGGAAAGGTTGCGGCTTCACCATGTGGGCACCGGCGTCCCTCACAGGGGACATAAAATATAACTACATTATTATTGCTTACAACTTTAAAATCCGACTAGCAACATTGAAAACTGTTTACAAGGGATGATCCATCTATGATTATCCCCTTTAAACAATTCTCAATGTTTCCAGTGTGATTTTAACATTGCAAAGCAATAATAATGTCCTCATATTTTATGTCTTACTGTGGGGGACGCCGGGACCGATATGGTTAAAATACATGACAAAGATACATGTGCCTTACGAGTCCTTATGCTAGGCAGATAAAATTTCATATATAAATTCCTCGTTAAAATCAAATACACACGTGCCCTAGCGTTTTCGGAAATTTATTTTCTAAGGAGAAAAGTGGCAATTTCTATATCTCTCCCAATATATCAAATTCTCAACATCAGAAGAAAACGGACAAATAGTTAGAAATGAACTATTGAACATAGTTAGCAAAAGCTTGAGGCGGGTTTCTTAATATGTCACTTTCATTAAAATGTGTTGCCTAAGGGGTGTTACCCGATACGTAAAAAAACTAAGTACACTACGATCCTCTCATTATTAGGGAGATGAAACACAGGATATAAATTCCATATTAAAAATAAGTAGTCCTGAGAATTATTGCTTTCAGATATACCTCTCCTGATTGGGGTTAGGGTGCAGTTTTTAATTTTAAAAATATATGATTTTGTATTCAAAAATGATCAAAAATAAGAAATGTTTAAATCATTTAATATTAACGTTCAATCATAATCAGAATTGGGATTGAACTGAACTTTCATCAGTTCAGGTTGATTTAAAAAAAAAAAAAAAAACAGTATTATAAGTGGGAAATGGAGTTCAAATCTTTCGCAAAGAATAACGACTTTACTATAAGAAAAAATGAAAATGAAATGAAATGAAATCTTTGAGTTTTACGTCCCGCGGTTATTCCGGTTAGGCTAAAGGAAACGGTGATGAGTAATGAATGAAATGGTGGAAGGAGAAAGTGGGAGGAAACGGGAGAACCCCGAGAAAACCCACGCACACGGTGTTTGTCCACCACAAAGTTCACTTGACGGGGGCTGGGATCGAACCCGGGACCGCAAGCACCAGAGGTGTACTATAACAAATGTAGTATTGAACATGAGTTAGCACTTGAGTTGAGCTGCATTTCTGTCACTTTGATTGAGATACATAAGGATGAAGGGTATTCAAGTACACCGTTCAAGAATTTTTTTTTTAAAATTTATTCATCCAATGAAAGGAACATGCATTTCAGCTAGTAATACATAATTTGATGCCTTATTTTCAACATTTAGTTTGAAAGCTGCGACAGTGGTGTGTAGAGTTAAAATGAACAACAAATAGTTTGTTCTTTTATAAATAACAATTATACATAATAAAAAAAATATAATAGATATTCTGTTGCTCAGTATATTCTGTTGCAAAAACAACAAGTAAGGATTAAGACTAGGATCAGCTGTTTGTTAGCCACATTGCTGTCCAGCTTGCGGGGATCAAGTTTCGCAACGCGGTCTGCATGGCCTCTCATGCATGAAGAGCGGTGGCAGAAACACCAGACATTCATCTGTTAACAGTGGCGGCGATTGGACGTTAAAAGTGGGGGGGGCAAGATATGATCTGAATATGTGTATATCAATGTTAATGTTCCCTGTTGTTTCTAACACTTTGTTTGACGACAGGTTGTATAACTAATAGGATACTACCTTTTTCGGTTAAAATACCGTATATCGTGTTTCATATTTAATTAAGTAAATTGACAAGAGCAACGCACATAGGTACTAACCCTTGATTCCTTGCTCATGAATATCTTAAAATTCTGCCTGGAAAATTGTGTGATGAGATTATTTAATAACATATTTGTAAAACAAATAAATAGAAAGGATAGGAATATTAGCATTAATCATACTAATAAATAATGACGTTTGTTTTGCAGAAGTTATATTGAAACTGAGGATTAATGAACAACTTACATTATTAATTCCACACTTGCCATTAAATGTATGTTATTACTCTTAGATAATGAAAGACAGTAAATACCACAAAGCATATGCTACGACGCAATTGTAATATTAATTCCTTTGAATTGCAATTAAAACGCAATTCCTGTAGCTGTCGTAACTCCACGGGAAGACAAATAACCAATACACATTTACGCAACGACAAATATTATATGGTACCATTTTTTTCTATGAACCAGTAATATATGCAAAAACTTTGCATTTCCAGATGAAACTATATACATTAACTATTTTAAATTATGGCTTCTTAAAGGTAAACTATTGAATTTCAGTCAATCAACTACAGCATCATCTCTATTTATCCTAGGATCATGGTTAGTACCTCATTCTCTTTAGAATAGAACAATTTTAGAAAACCTTTTACGTTTTCCTATCATGTCCCTAAGGCGGGAAATTTTGAGGGAAATCTGGATTTTTTTTCTGATTTTTGTCAAACTTTGATCTCCTCTGGACCCCCTTTGTTAAAGCACAGCTCTCAAAATTAACTGAAAAATACGAAGGGGTGTACTAAATATGTATAAAAAATGTTAAGCCCCTATCTTGAAAACTAAGTGCGGGAAAATGTTTACCAATGAGCTAAGAACATTCCCATAATGTCCCAGATGACCCGGATGTAATATAAAATTTTCCTGAGACATTCCTCTTTATCCTAGGATCATTGTTCGTACATCATTCCCTTCAGAATAGAACATATTCTCAAATAGAACATACCACTCACATGTCTCCATCATGTCCCATCATGAGATGTTGTACTTTTTTGCCCCTCTGTACCCCCCTGTTTTAACGCAGAAATCTGAAACAAATCTGAAAAATACTAAAGAGTGTACTAAATGTGTGTGCAAAATTTCAATCTTCTAGGTGCAAAAGTAAGCCCGCTAAAAATAATATTTCTACAATACTTCAGATTCCCGTATAAAATAAGATCTTAGGTAAAAATTCCTTGAGACATCTCTATTTGTACTAGGATCATGATTCGTACAGCATTCTTTTTAGAACAGAACAGCCTTTCAAACGGTACCATTCACATGTCTCCATCATGTATCTGAGGAGGGAAAATCGCAAAAAAAAAAGGATCTTTGTTAAAAAGATTTTTTTAACCTTTTTGCTCCTCTGGACCCCTTGTTTTATCTGAAATCTGAAAAGAATCTGGAAAATATTAAGAGGTGCACTGAATGTGTGTGCAAAATTTCAATCTTCTAGGTGCAAAAGTAATAAAAAAGTCATAACAAAAATGTTTTTATTTATGACGTCATCACACTGTACGTCTCGATGCAGAAAGGCGTGAAAGCATATGTAACGTGTTCAACAATGCCTCCAGGCTTGAAAAAGAAAACAGAAGTAAAAATCTTTTTTGTACTTTTTTAAATCGAATAATGAAGATTCTAGTCTATCACCGAAAAATAGATGATATAATTTAAAAGAGTTAAGTGGTCACTTCAAAAAAGTGGGGGGGCAACTGCCCCCTCTTGCCCCCCCTAATCGCCGCCCATGTCTGTTAATGACGCATTTTGCGAGCCCCTCACAACGGCAGGAATTCCATCGATTCGTGAACCGTCGGGCTGTTGTCTTTCCGATGGTAAATGACCTGACGGCATGACATTAATAGCTTGGATGAGAGGCAAATCACTAGTATGGGATTTTACATGTTCGGACACATTTGCCCATTCAAGCCTCCCATTAACTGTTGTGAATGCTGGAGAAGTTGCTAGACGTAGAGAGGCAGAAAAGGAAAGGAAATACAATAATCTCCTCGATAAATTTATTTTTGCCCGAATAGCCATAGAGACCAGTGGGGCATGGGGCTCTAGAAGCCTTGATTTTATCAGAGAGGTAGGCAGACGCATATCCATTGTCTCTGGAGATTTTCGTTCAGCATCCTTCTTAATCCAAAGTATATCCATTGCGGTCCAACGTGGCAACGTTTCGTCAGTTATAGGTACGTTGTCGCCTGGAAGGGAACTAGGGGAGATGAGTACAACACAAACAAGCGAACAATATCACAATTACAAGTGTTAGTACACTTTTAATGTAAAAGTGATTTCAGAAAATTAAAACAATTTATATTTCTGATTGAAAAAAAAAGGAAATTAAATATTTTGAAAGTCTTGGAGTGGAAATATATATATAAAAAAGTAAGGATATTATATTTGTGAAAATATGCAATAATATTAGCAGCAATGAGACAAGTTTGCACTTCAGCATGCCAGTGATGATGAGCAATGATGACGTAATTACACCACGTGATTCATTTCTGCGTCGCGACGCTCTTTGTTAATGTTGAGCTTTCCAGAAGGCGGTTGATATCAGCGGAAGTCTCAGTGAATATAATACGTTAATCATGGCTTTCCTTCTATGTATTCTCCTAAATGTTTATGCAAAGTTACTGGACGGTAAGCTAAATGTTGAATCTTAAACAATATTATCTTCTTTTAAGTGTAAGGTAACCAAATGTACGGTACCTCTTTGCCATCATTTCTGCTTTGCATATTAGAAGCAAATACCTTAACTTTACTATGGATATATAGGTTACACAACTTAATCTAGGGCTTTAAAATAATTTTAACCCCTTACGTGAGTAATTTTTGGAAAATTTTGTTGTAGAAGTGGCGTTGCCCGTACGTTATTACGCATAATATTACGCATATCGTTTTCTAGGTACAGGGTGGAAACCCATAATAAAACGAAAAATTGTTTTGTTTTTCTGATCTCTGTATAGCATTACATCTTGTATTATTCTTCGTTAACAAAGGAAATACCCGTAATAAGATGCAAAATATTTGATTTTCTTTTACATTGAACTGCCTAACCCTTTAAATTTTGTATCATACTTTAATATGTAGAACACAGTTTTGTTTGTTGTTTTCGTAAGTTGTGGCAACCATATTTTTGTTTACTTGGTGCAATTAGTACCTGCTGCTATTTGTGTATGAAAATGGCGTCTTGTAGCAGTCGTAAGAGTGCTGTTGATGGCTTTACATTTTTTTCAAAGTTTTCCAGCTCATTGGTGCACAAGCTTTACAACAACACATTGAATCGAACTTTTTCACATAAGGACACAATGCAAGCAACAATTTAGAATTTTTTAATTAATTTCCTAGAAAGACGAAATAATTTCCAGTGTGTAAAGGAAACAGTATTTTGAAACTAAGTGGTTATGCGCGATGTCTATAACACATGTAATATACATGTAATAGAATGTATGCAATAGAATAAAGTTTTATTCACGTTATAAAATAATATAGGTATTATCATAGCTGGTAAACTACCCGGCTGTATCTGTAACAACAGGCGACTTAACTTAAAACAAACGGTATTCTTCCAACTGGTTAGGCTAGATTAGGACAGGTTACATCGCCTGTTGTTATAGATAAAGCCCGGTAGGTCACCAGTTAGAACAATAAATCACCGAAAATAGCATTAAATTACTTAGGAGTGACGCCATTTTCAAACTATATAGGTTTTTGCATAATTAAAAGAAGTTTAAAAATGCCAAAAAAAAAAAAAAAAAATACGCCACGGAGGAAACACTTTTGCCCAGAAATTACGCAGCTAATACAAGATACGAGGGCTAGTGTATTTACGGGTTACGCAAGTAAGGGGTTAAGAAGATTTGTGAATATCACCAATATGTTTAAACTTAAGCAAAATTTTACCACTTTCTCTAAGTGCTTCTTGATATGCAGAGCTTGAGCGGTGACTGATTGGTGGGCTGGTCACCACTTAGCTCATTTTAAGAGCTCATAGTTTAATCTTAGGTAATATGCAATATAAGCTCATGTCTTGCACTATTTTTCTATAATGATTTTATAATAGATCCACCAATTATTTGATCATCATCATTTGCTCGCAGAAATTGAAATCTTGAAGTCCTTGTTTAGTCAAATTATTAGAATTCTCTACATGCGGTTCCCAGAATATCTTCCTCTAAAGAAGGTGGGTAGATAAGATGTTTTGAGCAAGACAGTACGCTTTCCGTAATTGACCAATAATTCCATCTTAATTCTTTAGGTCAAACGAGAATGAACATGTACGTTCCTATTGGTCCTATGATTGCCACTATTAAATATGAAAAGATTTGTGAGTAGTAGAACCAGCCATTACGGCACACAACTTAAATTGCAACAAGAAGGAACCCAATACTGGGACTCTGTATTAGATCTTTTTTAAATATATAATCACAGGCCGTGTAATGGTTGATTTGTGCGATGAGCCTGTATTATATTGAGAACTAAAAATTCAATCATATGTATTACAATTATATAGGCGTTTATGTTTTGGACTTCGGACGCCTGACTTCTTTTCCCAGTGGAACTCATTGGCCCTGTTCGTACACTGTAAAGAAATAAAACAGTGTTTCAACATTCTTGAAACGTTTTTCCTAGAGAAAATTGATAAAAATGTGATGCTATCGTGGATTGCTTTTGCCCCACAACATGCGTAATCTCGAAAATATGTCATGGCAAGACATAGTTATGGCACTGCTTAAATCGTGTATTCTTAATTGACACACCCTGAACATTGCTGAAACACATAGTGATTAATTTTTGCCATATGACATGTGCTTACAAGAAAAGGTTCTCTCCCAAGAATCGGGGATCCGGAAACTGCGCATATATTTAAATAGAGGAGGGCCACGAAGGAATACTGGTAAAATATGCCGGTCCGACAGCAAAGGATAAATCCAATATGGCCGCCCGAAGATCATGCCAATCGACCTTAGCAAGCAACTTCTCATCCACTTCCCATGGGCAGATTTACCTAACGTTTTGCAGATTGATATATGTATGAACACTACACATCTATTGGTTTGAAATTTCGTGGACGTTGACGTATTGAACTCAATATGGAACCCAATTGAACCAAACACCTCGTACTACAAAAGCGAAATTTGGTGTAAAGGTCCATTACCATTAGTAGGTGAGGAAAATAATACAAATGAATCACAATTTCTACATCGTGTATCCAATATATCCGCGAAATATGCATATCAAATATACACTGTAAACAGTTCAGGTGGTTTCACATGAAAAACACCTACAATTCACTGGAACAGATTTTGCAGGTGAAATGCCAGTAAGTTGAAAATGTTGCCAGTGCCTGTGTTATCTGTTTGAAGTGTTATACGTAAACATATACTGTATATTTGGAAAGGTCTAGAATGCACTACAACATACATCCTAAACTACGCATCTCAAAGTTTGCAAACCATATCATATATAACAAAAATCAATATTTGGTTTTCGAATTTTACTTCCTCTTCTTATAAACCTTATCCCAGTTACCTGGGGTCGGCTTTTCGGATCGCTGCTCCCCAGGGGTGCCCATCCCCCCAAAGCTGATGGCGCACTCCCCCCAAAAACTAATAATCTCTTCCCTCCTCAAAACTCAAGTCCTCTAAAAACAATTGCCCAGTGTAGCAGTAGTTTTTATAGTACTAGTAATTGTTATTTTTGTTGTTGTTTTTATTTCCTGTAGTAGTATTATAGAATGCTTGTAGTAGTAGTAGGGGCAGTAGTAATTATAAAAATGGCATTAGTTTTATTAGTAGTCTTGGTAGTGTACAATACTAAATAAGGATATTGAAGGGTATAAAAACTTCTACACACTGTGTATGGCACAGGTATTCTTTTTTTTACAATTAGTAGTATTATTTTTTTCTTTACAAAATATTGATATAATTCCCTTGTACGTACATGAAAAGTAAGACGCAAGTTACAAGTTATTGAGTTTGATACCAAAAGAAAATGTTGTCCTCGAAATTAGCCTACAAAAAGAAGTGATATCCAACAAAAAACATTCCTGTAAAAGAGCCAAGTACGAGTGGCCTTAAAAAGAATTGAAATCACAAAAATAGGCGCCAAGTTCTGGTGGACAACAGTTACAAACACTCAAGGAATCACTTTCAAATTTAGACTTGAAACTTGGCTGTTGTCTGTATGGTTACCATTAGCTCACAATTATGTCAAACTACTTTATAATTTTCAACAGACAACATAGGCAAGTTTCAAATCTAAATTTGAAAGTGATTCCTTGAGTGTTTGTAACTGTTGTTCACCAGAACTTGGCGCCATCCTTTCATATAGCAACTTGCGCGGTACTTCATTCATAGAGTTTCTAAGCAGGGGGAGGGGGATTCATTCTCGAGATTAAAAGAAAAATCGCATCGTGTTCCAATGTTATTCTGACGACAGTAAAATTACTTATTCGACATTAGAGTAAAATTCTTCCCCAATTTTTTTATTCCCGCCAATTTTTTTATTCCCCCCAATTTTTTTCTCGATGGCACAACTTGCGCCATTCATCCCTCCTGTGGGCGGGCCTTCTCTTTTAAAACAAACCAACCTTTCCTTTCATACGGCTACTTGCGCGGTACTTCATTCATCGAGTATCGAAGCAGGGCGTACGGGGGTTCACCCCGAAAAATTTTTGAAAATTAGCTTCTCAAAATCGTGTTTTAATGCTATTCCTACAGTAAAATTGCTAGTTCAAAAGTAGAGTAAAATCCCCCCCAAAATTTTTCTCAATGGCGCAGCTTGCGCCATACATCCCCCCTGTGGGCGGCCCTGCTGCTCTCCAACTATTTCAATTCTGTGCCATATCCACCGTGACAACCCTAGGCCGCATATCTTCCTTTACACAATTTTGTCACGTCTCCGAGCATATATTCCCGATTGTTGCGAGAGTACATGTAACACCTAATACGTACTTCCGTAGCGCATCATAGACTACAAAGAGTTTCTACTTTGTTTGATGTATGTACACCATTTGACTTAACACTTATTTTTGTACACTCTACAAGTTATACCGTCAAATTTTGGTGAAATATATGACACTCTGACTCCGCAATTTCACCAAAACATATGCCATAATTGCATGACTTTCAACAGAAACATTCCATGAACGACGAATGGACCAATACATATTTAGTTTGTTGTAACAATGTATAGAATATTAATAATTATGTGAGTAACGAAAAATATGTTTTTGATTTGCGCCAGGTGCGAACATAGGACCCTTGGATCGTAAACCACGATGTTACCTGTGTATCCACGGTGCCAGTGTTGGCAAGGGCGATTTTTGTTATATATGATATAGTAGAAGAAACAAATGAGAAAAAATGGCCTAACCCGGAAATAATTGCAACACAAATGATTTTTCGTCTATCACTTCCAAATAGCGTTGCTAATAATATATTCAAAATCCGCTTTCGTAATGCTTGGGGAAAGTCCGCCATCTTGGATTCAATATGGCGGCCACACCGAGACATCGACTCACACTTAAATGACAATATCTACTCACAGATTTAAGCTGAAAACTTCGTTCCTGCGCCATTTTCAAGATAATAGCATAACTTAAGGGATGCAAGTTTGCATGCCTCTATGTACCACCGCCATATTGAAAAATGGCGGCGATTATTAAAAATATAGTTTTCTTTTCAATTTTCAATAATGTTTTATTGGCAGATAACTCAGAAACTAACAGACATATGCAGAAATTTCTTGAAATAAACGTAAAAGCTCATGATCTTAGCTTTCCAACGAGGGTACTTATGTTCATTTATCTTACAAAGTAACGGAGCTAGTCGAATTTATGTGCCACTGGGTGTGCGATTTTCGATAATATGACTTTTTCCTCAGGTTCCTGCTAGAAGCTAAGTAGACGCAGTATACGGATTGACCAGTAAATAATTGCAACACAAATAATTTTTGAACCAGGATGTGTAACAAGGTGTATTTAGCTACATATTAAAACTCTTCTACTCACCTCCTTGGGGAAAGTCCTCCGAAATTTCGTTGAAATATGACTTCTGAGATTTCGTTCAGATATCGCTACAGATCGCGATAATCCATCATTGAAATGAAAGAAGATGTGAAAAATTGCTCAAAATTACGATATTTCTTCAGTCCTTGTTATGGTTAACGCTACATGTCTATTTGAAAGGCAAGAATTAAAACAGTGTAGCAACCTCTTCACTGAAAAAATTGTCCTCGTCTTTACAAAGTTTACACCGTTTTCCACATTATCACAAGTTTCTTCCAGGCAATTGTCACTAATTTATATTAGTAACAGATCACGTTTCTGGCATGAATACTTCATGTCTCTATTGTTTTCATGTATGTGTATATATAATGGATAACAATTAAAACAGTGTAGCTATCTAATCATTAAAATGAATGATCATCTTCATAAAATTATAGAATTTCTTTACACATTGCACAAGTTTCTCTCACATAATGCCCACATTCAATGTATACACGACTCCAAAAGTGCATTACCACCTGCAATTCTCGTTTTCCTGCAATAGCAGGCAACCCAAAAAGCTCGGCGGTTGGGTGGGTTTCGAATTCAAAAGGCGCTGGACCAAACCTCAATTTTGTAATAAATATATCAGTGTGGCAAACTGCAAATAAGGGAATAAAACAAATTGTTAAAAATGACAATAATATTATCGTGAAGGAGATGGATGACATCAAAAGTTACAAAATGATCTTACTTAAGCAGTTCAAACAAGATGAATGGGAAGAAACATATATCAGAGGAAAGCATTTCTCTCCTCACCTCCCCAAAAAAATCTCATAATAAAGAAAAAGTTACATAAAGTTACGTAAGTTTTAATATAAAAGCCCCACTCTATATTGTGAAAGTTGACACCCGAAATGCAAGAACAACTGAACCAAAGTCAATGAAATTGTGCACAGATATTGTAGACGTAAAAGGAGGGAATACGAGTTTCGTATTTTCCTGAAAAAAAAAACGGCTGGGTGGGGCACGGACCCCTCCAAACCTTTGATCACGAAATGTCAAAACTGCTATTAACAGTATGTCAGAAGTGTGTAAAAGACATGAATAATTGCAACGGAACATTTTGTATTGAAAATACGCAAAAACTAAAGGAATACGGGCTTTTTAAATTTTCTGCGGAAAAACGGATTTAGGGGCAAAAGGTCCCACCCAAAATTTTGAAACTTAACGTCCGAAAGGCAACAAGAAGTGAACCGAAGTGAACGAAATTAAGTGCAGATGTTGCAAACGTAACATAAGGATACGAGTTTTGTATTTTCCTCGAAAAAACGGTTGGGTGGGGCGCGGACCCCTCCAAACCTTTGATCACGGAAAATCAAATGTGCTGGTAACAGCATGTCAGATGTGTGTAGAGGACATGAAGAATTTAATCAAACTGTGTGAATGGACAATACGCAAAAAATAAAAGAAAACATTTATTTAAATTTTCTGTGAAAAAACGGTTTTAAAGGGAAAAAGCTCAAATCCAAAATTTTGAAAGTTGATGCCCGAAATGCAAAAGGAAGTGAACCGAAGTAAATGAAATTGTGCACAGATATTGTAGACAAAAGGGGAATCCGCGTTTCGTATTTTCCTGGAAAGAACGGTTGAGTGGGGCACCGATCCCTCCAAACATTTGATCTCGAAAAGTGAAACGTGCTAGTAACAGTATGTCAGACAGATGTATGTAAAGGACATGAAATATTGAAACGAAATTTCTTGTATGGATAATACACAAAAAATAACGGAACAGAGGATTTTCTATGTTCTTCGTAAAGACGGTTTTGGGGTCAACCTCAAAATTTTGAAATTTGACGCCCGAAAGGTAAGAAGAAGTGAACCGAAGTGAAAGAAATTTTTCACAGGTATTGTAGATATAAAATGTGGGAATACGGGTTTAGTATTTTTCTGGAAGAAACTCATTCGGTGGGGCACTAACCCCTCCAAACCTTTGATCACGAAATATCAAAAGTGCTAGTAACCGTATCTGAGATGTGTGTAAAGGACATGAAGAATTGAAACGAAACTTTATGTATGGACAAAAAAAATAAATGAATATTGTTTTTTATTTCCCGCGGAAAAACGGTTTTAGAGGGGAAAAGCTCCCACCCAAAATTTTGGAAGTTGACGCCCGAAAGGCAGAAGAAAAAAAATGAAATCTTTGAGTTTTATGTCCCACGGTTATGCCGGTTAGACTAAAGGAGACGGTGATGATTAGTAATGAATGAAATGGTGGAATGAAGAAAGTGGGAGGAAACGGAGAACCCCGAGAAAACCCACGCACACGGTGATTGTTCACCACAGGATTCACTTGGCGGGGGCTGGGATCGAACCCGGGACCCCAAGCACCAGAGGTGAACTCTACCACTGAGCCACCGCGGCCTCTGAAAGGCAGAAGTAAACCGAAGTGAATAAAAATTTTCACAGATATTGCATACGTAAAATGAGGACACGAGTTACGTATTTCCTTGGAAAAAACGGCCGCGTGGGGCATGGACCCCTACAAACATTTGACCACGAAAAATAAAAGTTCTAGTAACAATATGTCAAATGTGTGTAAAGGACACAAAGAATTGCAACGAAACTTTATGTATGAACAATACGCAAAAAATAAAATAATACGTTTTTTAATGTTCTGCAGGAAAACGGTTTTAGGGGGCAAAAGAACCCACCACAAAAGATTGAAATATGACGCCGGAAAAGCAAGAAGAAGTGAACCGAAGTGAAAGAAATTTTGCACACATATTGTGAAAATAAAATGTGGGAATACTAGTTCCGTATTTTCTAAAAAAAACTGTTAGGTGGGGCACGGACCCCTCCGAGCATTTGCTCAGGAAATATCAAAATTGCTAGTAACAGTATATCAGATTTGTGTAAATGACATGAAGAATTCCAATGAAACTTTATGTACGGGCAATACGCAAAAAGTGTAGAAGGGTTTTTTCTGCGGCAAAATGGTTTTAGGGGCAAAAGCTCTCACACAAAATTATGAAAGTTGACGCCGGAAAGGCAAAAAGTAGTGAACCGAAGTGAATCAAATTGTGCACGGATATTGTAGACATAAAATGAGGGAATATGAGTTTGCTATTTTCCTGGAGAAAAGGGGTGGGTGGAGCATGGACCCTCCCTAACGTTTTATCACAAAATATCAAAAGTGCTAGTATGTCAGATGAGTGTCAAGGACATGAAGAATTGCAACATAACTTTGTGTATGGACAATACGCAAAAAGTAAACGAATACAGGTTTTTCTAAGTTCTGCGGGAAAACGGTTTTAAGGGCAAAAGCTCCCACCCTAAAGTTTGAAAGTTGAGCTCGAAAGGCAAAAAGAAGTGAACCGAAGTGAGTGCAAAAGTGCACATATATTGTAGACAAAAAATGAGGATACGGGTTTCATATTTTCCTGGAGAAAATGGTCGTGTGGGGCACGGACCCCTCCAAACCTTTGATAACAAAAATTAAAATGCTAATAACAGTATGTAGAATGTGTATAAAGGACATGAAGAATTGCAATGAAATTTTTGTATAAATAATACGCCAGAAATAAAGCAATACGGTTTTTTTATGTTCTGGTGAAAAATGGTATTAGGGGGAAATGCTCCCACACAAAATTTTGAAAATTGACGCCCGAAAAGCAAAAAGAAATGAACCGAAGTGAATGAATTTCTACACAGATATTGTAGACGTAGAATGAGGGAATACGGTTTCCTATTTTCCTGGAAAAAAATGGTTGGGTGCTGCATGGACACCTCAAAACCTGTGATCACGAAATATTAAAAATGCTATCAACAGTATGTCAGATGTGTGCAAACAACATGAAGAATTCCAACATAACTTTGTGTATTAACAATACGCAAAAAAATGAATACTTTTTTTGTTCTGTGGAAAAACGGTTTCAGGGGCAAAAGCCACCACCCGAAATTTTGAAAGTTGACGTCCGAAAGGCAAGAAGAAGTGAGCCGAAGTGAATGAAATTGTGCACAGATATTGCAGACGTGAAATGAGAATACGAGTTTTGTACTTTCCTGGAAAAAACAGTAGGGTTGTGCACAGACCCCTCCGAACCTTTTATCACGAAAAATCAAAAGTAATAGTAACAGTATGTCAGATGTGTGTAAATGACATGAAGAATTGCAACATAACTTTGTGTATGGACAATACGCAGAAAGTAAATGAATACGGGGTTTTTATGTTCTGCGGGAAAACGGCTTTTGGGGGGAAAAACCTCCCAAACAAAATTTTGAATGTTGACACCCGAAAGGCAAAAAGAAGTGAACCGAAGGGAGCGAAATTGTGCACAGATATTGTAGACATAATGTGAGTGAATACGGGTTTCGTATTTTCCTGGAGAAATCGGTTGGGTGGGGCACCTACCCCTCCAAACCTTTGATCACAAAAAATGAAAAATGCTAGTAACAATATGTCAGATGTGTGTAAAAGACATGAAGAATTGCAACAAAACTTTTTGCATGGACAAAAATAAAGGAATATGTTTTTTTTGCGGAAAGACGGTTTTAGGGGCAAAAGAACCCAAAACCAAAATTTTGAAACTTGACGTGCGAAAGGTAAGAAGAAGTGAACTGAAGTGAATGAAATTTGGACAGATATTGTAGACACAAAATTAGGGAATACGGTTTTCGTATTTTCCTGGAAAAAACTGTTAGGTGGGACACGGACCCCTCCAAACCCTTCATCACGAAATATCAAAATATCTAGTAACAGTATATTAGATGTGTGTAACGGACATGAGGAATTGCATCAAACTGCGTGTGTGGACAATACGCAAAAAATAAACGAATACATTTTTAAATTTTGGTTAAAAACGGTTTTGGTTGGCAAAAGCCCACGTCTGCAATTTTGGAATTTGATCCCAAAAGACAAGAAGAAGTGGACCGAAGTGATTGAAATGTGCACTAATATTGTAGAGGTAAGGTGAGGGAATACGTGTTTCGTATTTTCCTGAAAGACAAAAAAAACTTGTGAGTGAACCGAGGCGTTGAGTTGCGGGAGAAGTGGACCGAAGCAAAAGCAATTGTATGTAGATATTGGATATGTAAAATATGGCCTTCCTTGTTTCACAAGTGCCGTGTCACATCTGCCGATTTCTTCAAATTTGGCAGATCAAGTAACAGCAAACACAAACAGTATAGCGTATTTTGTAGTATTTCAGGAGGCATCTTTAATCCTTACAATGTTTTTTCAGCATAAAGAGAAACACGTGTCGATTTATTTCCAGTTTGCTATTGATATGCCAAATTTTAAGCAAAACGGATAGGAACACCTGAGAAACACGAGAGCCCTTATTTTACATATAATATCCACACACAATTTGATTTGCTTGGGTCCACTCCTTTCTGAGCTATTACGGTAATATTTTCTTTTTTTCGGATGGGACCTAGGCCCCAACACTGTTTTTCCGCAAAAAATAAAACATGTTTCATATACTGTTTTGCAAATAGTCTCTTTACGAAGTTTCGTTGCAATTCACCATATTTTTAGGAACTTTTGCGTATGCTTATTTGCACTTTTGATATTCCGTAATCAACGGTTAGAAGGTCCGTCCCTCACTCAACCGCTTTTCCCAAGAATTTAATTCCATTTTTCCAATTTCATTTAATTCGGTGCACTTCTTCTTGCATTTTGGGCATCAAATTTCAAAATTTGGGGTGGGGGCTTTTGCCCCCTAAAACTGTTTTCTCCGCAGAAAATAAAAGAAAAACCGTATTCGTTTATTTTTTGCGTATTGTCCCTACACAATGTGTCGTTCCAATTCGTCATGTCCTTCAAACACTTCTGTTATTAGCAGTTTTGATATTTCACGATCAAAGTTCTGGAGGTGTGTGTGTCCCACCTAAACGATTTTCTTTTTTTCTGGAAAATAAGAAAAACGTATTCCCTCATTTTATGTCTACAATATCTGTGCACAATTTCATTCACTTCTGTTCACTTCCTCTGGCCTTTGGGCCTTAACTTTCAAAATTTTGGGTGATAGCTTTCGCTTCTTGAAACCGTTTTTCAGCACAAAATAAAAAACCCGTGTTCCTTTATTTTTTGGTATGTTGTTCATCCACAAAGTTTCGTTGCAATTCTTTGTGTCCTTTACACACATTTTTCATATTGTTATTATCACTTTCAATATTTCGTGATGAAAGTTTTGGAGGGGTCCGATCCCCACCTAACCGTTTTTTTCCAGGAAAATACGAAACACGTGTTCCCTCATTTTATGTCTGCAATATGTGTGTAAAATTTCGTTTACTTCGGTTTCCTTGGTTTTTGCCTCTGGAGCGTCAACTTTCAAAATTGTGGGTGGGGTCTTTTGCCCCTTAAAACCGTTTTTTTTTCGCAGAAAATAAAAAACACGTATTCGTTTATTTCATGTGTAGTATCTATCTTTCAAATTTTATCAAAATCGGAGTGTTACGTTTCAGAAGTGTTGCTTGTTAATAATAATATTTCTTTAAAATTGTATGAACAAATAGAGGGAATTAAAGCGAAAAATTGGGATCAATTGGAACTTTCGGCTCCTACCAACATTGAAAGAAATGACAGCACAAGTATTTGGATGCAAGGTAGACATGAAATTTAAAACTGAGATTTAACTATATTTCTGTCATGATTTTAATGCACACTGCGAAGTTTTTAAATGCTAATTAAGTCAGGATTTCACATCCAAATGAAGTTGGAACATAATAATTCATGTTAGAAAACCCGAGTTGGCAATGCGAATTTAAGATAGCCGATACTTTAGATAGCATGGGGAAAAGGTGAAGACTGTAACCTAAGTGTGCGTCCAAGTGGGCTGCGAGGCGATTTAATAAATTGGATGTCTTCTACTCGGCAGAGTCCACCTCAACCGTTTCATTTTGTTTTAAAACAAAACATTTTTGTCATGAGTTACATTTAGGGATGCGCATGAGACGAATCGAGACAGGATTTTCCTGACAAAATTCGAGTCGAGACACGGCACTTCCAATAGAGAAATATACATTTTTCGAGTCGAGACATCACTTTTACAGCACATTTTTGAGACGAGACAGCCACAAATCTTGTCTCATGCGCATCCCTAGTTACATTAGCACACACTACATGAGTGACAATCTATATTATGATAGAATATACTATGAGCTTTAATAGAAAAAGTGTAGACACTCGATAATTATTTTACATAGTAAGATTTCAATAGATTCAGTGCTTGATCGTGCCGTGTATGAAGTTATGAAATATGAATTGGTTTCAACAGGCGCGGATCCAAGAGGAATTTTATAGGGTCTACAGCCCCCCCCCCCCATGACACTCAGGTATACACTGGATAGAGTGGGTTTCAATCCTACTTTATTTACACTGGGTAAAGTTGGAAACAATGGTTTAGTCCATCCCTTGATCATATCCTGGTTCTGCGGTGTCTGGCAGTATCTGGTCAGAACTTGCTGTTCTAGAAGCCTCAGGTTCATTCGCGATAAAATAGTATTTCTGCATTATGCACCTTTTTAAACTATTTTCAATATTTGTATTTATCTTCAGATAAACCCTCCTCGAAAAGTTTGATTTATTGAATACTGCATTTCTGACAATGCTTCCATATCAAACAGTGTATGTAGTTTTATTTAATATAGAATTGCATACGCCAAAACAGTAGAAAACATTCTCATTGTTATAACTTTTCTTGAGTTGATTTTGAGCTTAAAGTTCCTTTCAGCAGCGAAGCTATATAAAACGTGGACCTACTAATTAACGTCGAATCCGAATCACATGAACTCCCACCGGGAATCGAACCTGGGTCTTCCATGTGTTAACTTTATTTGAATTTGGACTCCAGCGCTCTCAAGGGGACGGTGGACTTGCCACCTCTGAGTTTTTCAATGAATGTATTTCTTAGTAATTATTTTAATTTTACTTTTGAAATGGTGTAAGCATTCTTTTTAAAATCCTTGAATTATACGTAGTCAGTGTTGAATACAGGTTTCATTTTTGTACGTGGCAATAGTAACTTCCATGGTCCCCTCTCTTCTATCTCTAGACACAGAAATATTGTTTTTAATAACCGCCAAATTACGATTTTTATCAATAAAGAGTAGCGGCCCTACTAACTCTTGTATCGATTTCCTGCTAAGCTAAGATAAAGTGAATCTGAAAAGGTAGGGGAACGGTAGGTAGCGGCATGACGTCACGCCGTCCCCCATGCCTATCTTTGCCCATTGTAATTTCTTAGAAACTGGGGGGACGCCGTACACATTTTTTGGAGGTGGGGGACGGCGTCCCCTGCATTCCCAAGCACTTTTACCTCTGCTGCTAAGTATTAATTGCTGTAAGGACTAACGAAAAATATTATGTGGTAATACTACAACTACAACTACTACTACTACTACTACTACTACTACTACTACAACTACTACTACTACTACTACTACTACTACTAATAATAATAATAATAATAATAATAATAAAGGATCTGAATGATAAATATATTTTTTAACTTTCTAATACAATCCCTGTGGGCTTTCGCGAATCTGGATGTATTGTTTTTATGAGGAATAAAGAGGCTTCAAACAACGATTTGTATAAAAGTCTTATTAGGCCTTGTAAGCAACTCACAACAGACCTTGTGTCTGTTTTTTTTTGTTTTTTTAGCACAATGTTACAAGGCACAGAAGCCTGCGGGCATTTTGCTTTGCCTGAGTGTAGCTTCGGTACTAAAATCAAGACTTTCGTTCTGTCGTTGGCACGTGTCGAATCAGCTTGTTTGCTGTACGATGTTTTGCCTTCAGGCGATCGACTACATAGCTAGCTAGAAGTCAAGAAAGAAAGAAAGAAACAAAACGATATGCTTGTTTCATGGAGATATGCTTGCTTCTTGGCATTAAGTGTTTGAAAACCAAAACTGTTCTGAGTATCCATTTTGTTATTTCCATAATAAGTATAAAGTCAAATGTTAATTCTCATATATAGTAGGGGTAAAACTGAGGGGTAACGCGAGGGAAACGTTATATATATAATAACATAGCATATTTCTTTCCAAAATTTTATAAAAAAACTATTTATTTTATTGGGTTCAAAACTCGGCCAAATGTTTATTAGTATTAATATTGCATGTTAAATTTTACTTTTTCTTGCTAAGGTAATATTAGAGTGCGCTAATTAAAAAGATAATTTTCTTCCATTTAAAAGCTGTTTAAGATATTGGCCGCATTTTGCAACAGTGCAGAACAGCAGATAGGAAGCTAACCAGGTATATTTCTTTCTTTCTCTGCCCTCGCTAGGTCACGTGCGTGAACTTAGGGTTGTGCGCGGAGAAAAAGAAACCGATGGAATGCACATTGACAGCAGATAAGAGCAAAGTGTGTTTTGTCTCTCTTCATAGATCGTAAAGATTTCCTTGATTCTACGTAAACATCTCCGCGCAGTGGCGTAAGGAAGGGGACCCAAAGAGGTCCGACAATGTAATTTGGTTCTATGATGTTTGTAATTTTTTATATATTTTTATGTTTATATATTTTTTTGTTTGTAATTTTTCTATATGTACCTATAACAGCACTTGCCCCCCCCCAAACACACATCCTGGCTACGCTACTGTCTCCGCGAATAATTACCTGTACAAGAATATTGCAGCTAACAACGTACGACAGTTTCAGAAAATCTGTCTATGTTGTTTTCAAGTGAGGGAAATGAGTTTCGAACTATAGAGCGTAGAGCAAACTCGCTTATTTGTTGCATCAACTGACAAAAGTTTACATACAGATCAAAGAGAAGTCTTAGGAAAAACGGACGACATACTATATGCTGGTACTTACTGTCTGTTAGGTATATTTATATCAAAATTGTCTAATAAATCTAGAAATGAGTAAAAATAAAGAACGGTCCAGACGATTCTTTTACTATATATATATATATTTTATTTACATATCTGCGTTTTGAATGACATCGAGAACCCATTTTTTTTCCTTTTTTAAAAATCAAACTTGAGACTACAGGGGCCTACGTCTCGAAACTACTAGTCTTGTAATGCAAGTGAAACTTCTCAAAATCAAATATTTTACACTTGTATATACTGTAAAAAAGCGGCAAATTAAAATTGTCAGCAATAGTACTTAGAAATGAATTTTACTATTATTCTAGTATTTCGGCGTCATGATAGTTGATGGATTCTCAAAAAACATTACAAGACGAGTAGTTTTTAGAAATAGACCGCTGCTGTGTTAGACACACACACAACTGGCGAGTAAATTTAAATGCATTAATTAATATTTATTTTAGAAAACGAAATGTCAAACGGCCATTTTATACCGAAACATTAATAACAAAGTCAAAGAAATGTGGAAATCAGGCAGAGCATATGTGGGGAGTACATCATCCTGGTGATATTCGCCTGGTGGGACAGAAGAAAATTGTGGGTGAACTTTAATAATAATAAAAAATTGTTTCTTGATATCCATTATTGATTTTGCTCTATGGATCTATGGATTTGATTTTAGTTTGATTTCAGCTTCGAGTTCCGTTCAGCAGGGAGGCTATATGAGACATGGACCTACAGCGAGGGAATACGAACCCACCGGAAATCGAACCCGGGTTTTCCGCGCCAAAGACGCGTATGCTATCCACATAGCCTGAGGGAGCTCTATGGAGCTATAGGGATCAATATTGAAACTGGAAGAGTAAAATTGTTTTACCATTTCCGGTTTCAGTAGAGAGAAATAGGTGAAGATGATATTTTTCTTGAGATGCTCAATCGATTTTCGAAAACTGTCGCTATCTACTACCAATTTATTTTTATGGCGATCAATGTTAAAAACGAAAACGGTTTATTCCTACCACTTCTGATTTCAATGCAGGATTAACGGAAGAAAGAAAGCTTATTCTTGAGACTTTGTTTGAATTCCCGAACACTTCTCGATCTCTCCGACAGTTTCTACTCTATGAAACTCAATATTGAAACCGGAAATAGTAGTAAATTTCTACCACTTCCGGTTTTAATAATGAGATAGGGTATAGGTAGTAAATTTTCTTGACGTTTGATCGATTTCCGAAATCCTCTCGTCCCTAGTTATTTCCGTCTTTGATTTATGGCCATTAATGTTGAAACTGGTTATAGTCGATTTTCACCATTTACGGTTTAAATATAAGGTTGTTGGAGGAGACGGACACGGAACCTATTCTTTGGGTGCTGAATGGATTCCAGAAAACTGCTTCTCGATATATCTATTCGTCTTTGCTCTATGAAAATCAATATTGAAACTGGAAGTAGTAGTAAATTTCTACCAGTTCCGGTTTTGATAGAAAGATAAGGGTAGAAATGGCACATTTTTGAGGGACATTGAATCAATTCCCTAAACTTGCTTGTCGCTAGCTATTATAGTTTTTGATTTATGACCCGCAAGTAGTCGATCTCTATCACTTCTGATTTATATAGAAGATTGACAGAGGAGATGGAACCTATTCTTATGACGCTAAATCTATTCCGGAAAATCCTTCTCAATATTTTTTTTTTACCGCTTTTGGTCTGATACCTGTCAACAGGCAGAGCCGTTCTATTAGACTTCCAATACTTATGCATAACATCGTTTGGAAGCATAATAAACACAGAAAGAAGAAATAATATTATTCATTAAATCTATTTTCGTGCAGATTAAGGATATGGGAATTTCAAGAATTCTTTTTGCATCAGTTATTATGCCCTGAATAATAACGGGGACCATAGTGGCTCAGTGGTAGAGTACTCACCTCTGGTGTATGAGGTTCCAGGTTCGATTTCAGCTCGCGCCAAGTAAGCTTTGTGGTGGACAAACGCCATGTGCGTGGGTTTTCTTGGGGTCCTCACGTTTATCTCCCTTTCTTCATTACAGCATTTCGTGTTCATTCTCATCATCACAGTCTCCTTTAGTGTATCCGGTATAAGGGTGGGATATAAAACTAAAAGACTTAATTTCATTTCTAAATAATAACCTAATGCATACTACAGCGTTCTATTCTTGGCTAATAACCAATAATAGCTTACAGATTGATGATATGCTTGGAAATTGATACACCATAAAATCGATTATTCATGCAAAAAATGCACCATCTCCCAGCTAGTCACTACAAGCAAGAATGATATCTGCTTCGTTCAGATAATGTTCCTCATGATACGAGACGAGAAGTAAGGTTTTCTCGTCTCGTCTCCTAAGTTTAATAGGTTTTGTCTCGTTTCGATCCTTGAAGACTTCTTTCGCTCTTGTCTCGAAATTTTATTGCTCCGTTTTGTTAATTTATGTTCAAAAATTTATGTTTTATATTTTTCTTAATTTCAATTAGAAGTTTTCACAACTATTTCGCGTCACGATTGGTCCATGAATAATGTGACATAAGAACATTTAAACCACATTTATTATTGGAGTAAATTGTGTAATGACTAGGATATTTTAAACGTAGAAAAATGCTCTTCATATTGCTTTTATATCATCATTTGTGTTGCACGTATGATGCGAAAACGTAATAATGAAATTATTTCTGTGGGTATTAGCCCGATAGTCCCTAAATACGCCACTGATCAAAATATTTTTTCATAATTTTTAGTCCATAAATACAAGTTACACTTCATAATTTTACTAAATACGTATGTTCATTGCATTGTTCATATAGAACAATATCATGGTGATGGATCAAACTTTCTAGTGCTGTATCTGTTACATGAGTTACAAGTTATCCGCCTACATAAATAAGTACTTCGTTTTTGAGTTGACGGGTTTTATCCGTAAATTTTCCAAAACAAGTGGCCACCTAATTCTTGTTCTGTCTCTCTATTTAATTAAATTATTTGGTGAGCGTGAAATGTAAAGATCTATTTTCGACGCAAGTGTTAATAAGCCGGGAAGTAACTACTTATCTATCTTTCTTTTCCTCTTTTAAAAATTATTAAAATCACTTATGTTCTGTCTTGTAGTTTATTTATAATAATTATTAATAATTTCAAAGTGTACAGTGAATATTTTAAATATATATTTTAAACATTCTATACAGAAGAAATCGCTAATACAAGGTTTGGTCCCGCGAGAGTTTAGATGGCTAAGTTTTATCCCTCGAGGATCTAGCAAGGCTAGATATCGCCTGGCAAGATTTTCTTTATGTGAGATTTTCGCCAGGCGAGATTCTGGGCCATGAGATTTTGGTTGCGATGTTTCATTCGCAAATCATCAACAAATTTGGGTGGATATACGGACCAATATAGCTTTCTGTGGATATATTTTTATTGATTTCATGCAATTTGTGATCATTCCTCTGCGACAAGGCCGTTACTTTTCATGTGTCGGCCAAATGTGATTTAGAGTTTCATAAGATTCCTCAGCGGAAAATAATAATTCAAGTTTGCGACCAACCGATAACTGGTTCTTTATGTAAATCAGCAGAGTAGAAGTGATACACATTACAGGTATTTTTCCCTAAAATTATGAAGTTTTATGAACTACATAGGGAAAACAAGAATAAACGTCTCTTTGTTCAAAAGTGACGCAATTGTAGATTCCTAAGAAGTAACGTAACGTTGGTCAGAAAACTGAGTCAAAATACTATAACACACACACACACACACACACGCAAACACACACACACACACACACACACACACATATATATATATATATATATATATATATATATATATATATATATATATATATACTGTTCCATAATTCGTGTAATTTTCTACAGCATTGGGAGAAGATGAAGTTTTCACACCATTAATATAAAATTTGGCACTCTTATTGAGAAATGTCTGAATTTTTCGAATTTGTAAAGGAAATAGAAGAAAATTGCTGTTTAGCCCCCCTTTTGGGAGTGTAAACACAAACGTTCATTTTTCTTTATGGGAGATTCAATGTTAAATTTTGGAAGCAGTTTTCTCCAATAATTATTCGTAAAGATTTTGGGGCAAATGAGTTGTATTTGTTACGAAATGCAAAAACACTCATTCACAAAGCTAGTAAAGCCGTCTCAAACATCATTTTGAGAAGCCCTCCTTTCGGGGGGCAAGAGGCGTAAAAAGCTGGTGATGTGTTACCAAAATCTCAAAATTTATTTTCGGAGTGCCAGTAAACGTCAGATTAATCACGAATGTCACAGAATCAATGCTCCAATGCTCCTTACATGTAATAGTGACTGATAATGAGGCTACAATCCCCTTTCAAAAGTAAGAAAATCACCATAAATATCCTTAGTAGGGACATACGAGAAGAAAATTTTTTTTGTTAATTAATGTGAAATTTGGCGTCATTGTAGCAAAAGAGTATGCATTTTTGAAATCTGGAATGCTATTTTGGTAACGCACCGCCTTAGGGGGCACAGGGGACGAAGCATTAGATGATGTATCTTTATAAAAATTCAAAATTTTGTTCCGGAAATGCCAGTGAGCGTCCGATTTTTCACAAATGTCACAGAATTAATATTCTAATGCTCCTTGCATGTGGCAGTAACTTATGTGGGGCTATAGCCCCCTTTCAAAAATAAAAAACACCATTTATATCCCTAGTAGAGACATACGAGAAGAATGATTTTTCTCAATTAATGTGAAACTCGGTGTCGGGTTAGCAAAGAGTTATGTATTTATCAAATCTGTAATATTTGTTTTGGTAATGTACCGCCTTAGGGGGCACAGGAGGTGAAGCATAAGTTATTGCATCTTTTTAAAGTTTCAAATTTTAGTTTGGAAAATCCAATGTGTGTGAGATTGATCACAAATAATACAAAATTAATATTCCGATGCTCCTTGCACGTGCCAGTGACTGATATTGGGCTACAGCCACCCTTCCAAAAATCACATAATTTACGGTAAATATCCTTAGTAGAAATGTACGGGAAGGAGGTAAATATGCTTTACAATTAATGTGCAATTTGTCATTATGGTAGAAAAATGTTTTAATTTTTTTTTTAAATTTCGAATCTAGTGTTAATGAATATCGTTTATCAGTATAACAGATTGAGAATATAGCTTCGTTTTTTTTGGCATCACTGGAATATAATCAAAGAATTTTGCGTTTTTAAAAACTAAATTGGTCTCTTCTTATAGCATAAAATCATACATAAAGTTACCAGCATATTTTTTGCACACTTAAGTAAACCAGCTCGAAATAGAACACAAAATGACAATGGAAAATGACCCAGGTACCACGAACAAAAAGAGAAGTAATATTTTAAAAATTAAAATATTGTTTTCTTTATTCATAGAAAATGCGTATCTTTTCCCTACTTCTTCCACAGTAACTTTATGATCCCACTTTCCACGTACTAGTCTACTCGTATACTGCACATGTAAGCACGTCAGGAAATCGTATACTATGGACACATGGTTATAGTAAAAAGAAATGTCTCGCGAGGGATAAGGATTAGGTTGAGTCAGGCTATACCATAAATCCAAGAAAACATATTATCCCTTTCTAAAAACAACACTTTTCTTTGGCAACGTTGTCATTAACTAAATTGCTTAAATATTTCATTAATCTAAGTATAAGACAGATAAAATGAACTTACTTTATTCGGCATGCTCTCGTAAACGAGCAAGACATGAATGAATTAATGCGATTTACTAGAGCCACTGTGAACACCTTCTCCAACATATCTGGATGACTACGCTCTGGACAATTCTTTGTTTTATGTTGCCCAATAAGGAGGAATGGACGTAATAAAATTAAGACACATGCACCATCAAGGATACAAGCGAAAGAGTGTTATTGTATTTTCTAACTAAAAATGCAAATTTACCTATGTCACACTCCCATTAGGCAAAAGAAATTCTGAGTCCACACCCCTAAAAGAAATCCACATATGGATATTATCTTATTGTCACAAACATTTATTTTCTAAAAAATAATGCCAAATTTCACATTGTAAAAAAAAATGCTTCTGCCAGTAGGTCTTTGCGTAAGAATAATCATATTGAATTTATGATGCTTTTCAAAGATAGCTGTAGTAACATATTAGTCACTGGCACATAAAAGCACTACGGAGTATTAATTCTGCGCATCTTGCAACTAATTTGACACTCATGAGCACTCCCAAAATAAAATTTGGAATTTATATCAGCCCCCTCCCTATGATCCCCAAAAGTACCAAATTACCCTCCGTGCCCTGTGCCTCCTATTCCCAAAATAATATTCCAGATTTTTACTAGCACAAGGCCCAATTTCACATTAATTGACAAAATATAAATTCTTCCGTATGTTCCTCCTAAGGATATTTATTACAAATTATTAATGTAATTGTTGAAAGGGGGACTGTAGCTCAATATCAGTCACTGGCACATGCAAAGAGCATCGGAATATTAATTTTGCATTATTTACGATCAATCTGACACACGCTGGATTTTCCAAAATAAAATTTGAAACTTTAAAAAGATCCAATAGCTTATGCTTTACCCCCTGTGCCCCCTAAGCCGGTACATTACCAAAATAATATTCCAGATTTGGTAAACGCATAACTTTTTGCTAATCCGACGCCGAGTTGCACATTAATTGAGAAAAAATCATTCTTCCCGTATGTCAATACTAAGGATATTTATGAATATTTTTTTTATTTCTGAAAGGGGCTATAGACCCATATAAGTCACTAGCACATGCAAGGAACATTAGAATATCAATTCTGTGACATTTGTGAAAAATCGGACGCTCACTGGCATTTCCGGAACAAAATTTCGAATTTTTATAAAGATACATCATCTAATGCTTCGTCCCCTGTGCCCCCTAAGGCGGCGCGTTACCAAAATAGCATTCCAGATTTCAAAAATGCATATCCTTTTGCTACAATGACGCCAAATTTCACATTAATTAACAAAAAAATTTCTTCTCGTATGTCCCTACTAAGGATATTTATGGTGATTTTCTTACTTTTGAAAGGGAGCTGTAGCCCCATTATCAGTCACTCTTACGCGTAAGGAGCATAGGAGCATTGATTCTGTGACATTCGTGATTAATCTGACGTTTACTGGCACTCCGAAAATAAATTTTGGGATTTTGGTAACACAACACCCATTAGCTTTTTACGCCCCTTGCTATGTGAATGAGTGTTTTTGCATTTCGTAACAAATACAACTCATTTGCCCCAAAATCTTTACGAATAATTATTGGAGAAAACTGCTTCCAAAATTTAACATTGAATCTCCCATAAGGAAAAATGAACTTTTGTGTTTACACCCCCAAAAGGGGCGCTAAACAGCAATTTTCTTCTATTTCCTTTAAAAATTCGAAAAATTCAGATATTTCTCAATAAGAGTGCCAAATTTTATGTTAATGGTGTGAAAACTTCATCTTCTCCCAGTGCTGTAGAAAATTACACGAACTATGGAACAGTATATATAATTCAAAATTACGTTTTCAGTCATAAGTAAAAAAACATTTCATTTGTTTACCTTTGGAATACCAATATCTAATCTAAATGATCTAGACCCTCAAAAGTATTGTAATATTTATTTATTAATTTTGTATATTACTGTTACGCACAAGCCTAAAATGCCATGATTTGTTCTTTCATTTTAGCAGATATTTCTTTTAAAGCTATGTTTTTTAAGAAACATTTCGTATTTTGGAATGCAAAATGTTGATGATAATGCTTTTACAATAATTTTGTTTTCCTTCTGTCGTATCTTCCTTTTTCACCTCGCAAAAGTCGATGTATGGTCAAAAATGGTTGGAAAATGAAAATAGGGATATTTCACCCTGTTTGAAACGTCTTGTTATAAAATACTGAACTTAGAAGGTAAATTCTGTACCACCAGACATGTCAACTCTGACGCGAAATCGTAGCAGTTATAGTAGTATTAACTGTGGTCGTAGTAGTAATAATAGAAGTAGTAGTAATAGAAGTAGTAATATTAGTAGTATTAAAGTACAGGGTGCGGCACGTAAAACCGGCCCGTCGTAATATTCTGGTATATTGTGTTTTTGGCAACACTTAAATAATCTACCTTCCTACCAAGAGATGGCGTGTCGAGGTCGGGTCGACTTACGTGACCTGCAGCAGTCACGTGCAGCCGCAGCCAGTGAAACTTGTCGAAACCAGTTGAGAAAAAGGCCTCGTTGTGTTGAGCCGTGTGAGTGTCAGTGTGTGATAATACCGTATTCGATACCCGAGCGTGTTGTCATTGTTGAAGGGTTCATTCTCACTGGATCTTTTGTGAAAACAAAGAATTTGTTTCGGGAGAAATTTCCAGGACGTTCTGTGCCAGCAAAAAGCACCATTCAGGAATTGATTGAAAAATGGACGGCGTACAGGATCGGTTCAAAATGCTCCCAGGAACAGACGACCATCTGTCTGCACACCTGAATTAAAGATGCAGGTGTAGGAGATAATGACAAGAAGTCCTCGAAAGTCAACCAGGAGATTGAGTCAACAGGTTCATGCGAGTGAGAGAAGTTGCAGACGTGTTTTAAGGGGACTGAAGTTAAAAGTGTTGTGCAAGAACTGAAGGAGCCTGACCTGCAGAAGAGGGTGCATTTCTGTTCATGGCTGTTGAGCAATGTTGCCAGTGGTTTCTTGGATCCACTAATGCTCATCATGAGTGACGAGGCGTGGTTCCACCTGTCTGGGTACGTAAATTCCCAGAACAACCGGTATTGGTCGACAGAAAATCCACACGCAATCCACCAGGTACCCTTGCATGATGAGAAGATTGGTGTTTGGTGTGCCATTTCCGCCACACGCGTTATTGGGCCCATATTCTTTGAGACGACAGTGAACAGTGACGTATATGGGAATCCTGGAGGAGTTTTATACACACTTGACCGAAGAGGAGCGTCAGTTATGTTACTTTCAACAGGACGGTGCAACATGCCACACATCAGCTGTCATTGTCCCTTGTGCATGAGATGTTTACACCAGAGAGGACAATCAGCAAAGGCTTGTGGCCTCCTCGGTCACCAGACTTGTTCACGTGTGACTTTTACTTATGGGGACTGTTAAAGGGAAGAGTATACGAAACAAATCCACACACAATTGAAGAACTCAAGACCAGGATCCAGGATGTCACCAATAGCATTACAACACAAGAACTGACAAGGGTATATATGAATCTCCTCAATCGTGCTCACATGTGTGTTGAAGTGGGCGGAGGACACTTTCAGCACCTGCTGTGAAGGCTGCTGTGAAGGTCAGTAGTCATATTCAATACATTACATTTCATTTATGTGTTGTAGTTAATCATATTCAATACATTACATTTCATTTTATGCGTTCACTTTACGGGCCGGTTTTAGTGCCGCACCCTGTACTTTGCATTCTTGAATAAAGAGTCAGTTTCCCAAACACACTACGATTAACATGACTGACAGTAAGACCGTACGAACACGGCAAAGGCAGGGGTAGTGGAGGACATTTAAGGAAAAAAATGACAACATTAGTTTCCAACCCGTATTTGTGTGCCCGAGCCGAGCCGGGCCGGCGTGGCTTGGCCCGGAAATACATGCGCCCGGTTTGGCCCTATAGCATTTGTGTCCGGGCCGAACAGGACACGCCCAGCCCGTGTAGGGCTCTGATTCATATCCACTGCAAAGGCTGTTTTTGTTCTATTTTGACTTTTATTTTAGTACTCAGGCGAGAATTGTGTTCTATGTCTTAATTTTCTGCATTGTTTCACATATGGAAAGATTCGTTTACGTATCTAAATGTTTCATTACGTATGGAGAGCTAAATGTCAAACAAGCATGTGCTGATATTAATACAAAGTTTCGAAATATTGTATTATTAAGTATTTCAATCAATGTTGCTTTTTTATACAATTAATAACAAGTCTTATTATATTTAAAAGAAGAAAATCACATCTGCAAAATTTCTCCAGATTGCAAAGATTGGCTTCGAGGTTCGAACCTGGTTTACTTTTTCCCGAAGATACCCGAAGCTGGACTTAGAATTTTTTGCCTCAAAATAGCAATAAAGAATGCCCTCTACCTTTAAGACAACATGTACCTTTCGGGAGTCAACTTTCAAAAGTTTGGGGTGGATTCTTTTGCCCATTAAAACCGTCTTCCCGCAGAAAAGAAGAAAAAGTATTCCTTTATTTTTTTTTTGTATTAGTCCATACTAAAAGTTTCGTTGGAATTCTTCGTGGCCTTTACTTACTGCACTGTACTGTACTGTTACCAGCATTTTTTATATTTCGTGATCAAAGATTTGGAGGGGTCCCTGTTCCTTAACCGTTTTTCTCAGGAAAATACGAAACCGGTATGCCCTCAATTTAAACCTACAATATCTGTGCAATATTTGATTCACTTCGGTTCACTTCTTCTTACCTTTCGGGCGTCAACTTTCAAAACTTTGGTGTGGGTTCTTTTGTCCCCTAAAACTGTTTTTCTGCAGAAAATAAAAAAGTATTCCTTTATTTTATTGCGTATTTGTCCATACAAAAAGTTTTGTTGGAATTCTTCGTGGTCTTTACACATATATGACATACTGTTACCAGCATTTTTTATATTTCGTGATCAAAGGTTTGGAGGGGTCCCTGCCCCCTAACCGTTTCTCTCAGGAAAATACGAAACCCGTATGCCCTCAATTTAAACCTACAATATCTGTGCAATATTTGATTCAATTTGGTTTACTTCTTGCTGTCTTTCGGGCGTCAACTTTTAAAATTTTGGGTATCTCTCTTGCCGCCTAAAACCATTTTCCCGCAGACAATAAAAAACCCGTATTCCTTTATTTTTTGCGTATTGTCCATACAAAAAGTTGTGTTGCAATTCTTCATGTCCTTTACACACATCTGACATACTAGCACTTTTCATATTTCGTGATCAAAGCTTTGTAGGGGTCGGCGCCCCACACTTCCGTTTTCACCAGGAAAATACGAAACTCGTATTCCCTCATTTTATGTCTACAATATCTGTGCACAATTTAATTCACTTCGGCTCACTTCTTCTTCCCTTTCGGGCATCAACTTTCAAAACTTTGGGTGGGTTCTTTTGCCCCCTACAACTGTTTCTCCGCAGAAAATAAAAAAATGTATTCCTTTATTTTTTGCGTATTGTCCATACAGAAAGTTTCTTTGGATTTCTTGGTGGGCTTCACACACACCTGACAATCTGTTAATAGCACTCTTGATATTTCGTGATCAAAGGTTCAGAAGAGTTCGGGCCCCATCTAACCGTTTTTTTTTTGTTTTTTTAAGGTAAGTACGAAACTCGTATTCCCTCATTTTATGTCTACAATATTTGTGCAAAATTTCATTCACTTCCGTTTACTTTTTCTTACTTTTTGGCGTCAAATTTCAAAATTTTGGGATGGGGTCTTTTGCCCCATAAAACCGTTTTTCCGCAAAAATTAAAAAAAAACCGTATTCCTTTGTTTTCAGCGCATTGTCCATACAAAAGTTTCGGTGCAATTCTTCATGTCCTATAAACACATCTGACATACTGTTAGTAGCACTTTTGATTTTTCGTTGTCAACCGTCTGGAGGGGTCGGCGCCCCACCCGACTGTTTTCTCTAGGAAAATACGAAACCCATATCTTCATTTTACGTCTGCAATATCTGTGCAAATTTCATTCACTTCGGCTCATTTCTTCTTTTCTTTTGGGTGTCAACTTCAAAATTTTGAGTGGGAGCTTTTGACCCCTAAAACAGTTTTCCGCAGGAAATAAGAAACCAGTATTCATTTATTTTTGGTTATTTTCCATACACAATGTTTCATTGCAATTCATCATGTTCTTTACACACATCTGACATACTGTTACTAGCGCTTTTGATATTTCCTGATCATAGGTTTGGAGGGGTCGGCGCTTCACCCAACCTTTTTCTTCAGGAAAATACGAAACTCATATCCTCATTTTACGTCTGTAATATCTGTGCAGAATTTCATTCACTTCGGCTAATGTCTTTTTACCTTTCGGGCGTCAACTTTCAAAATTTTGGATAGGGTCTTTTGTCCCCTAAAACCGTTTTTCCGCAGAACATTAGAAACTCATATTCCTTTATTTATTTATTTTTTTTTGCGTATTGTCCATACAAAAAATTATGTTGCAATTCTTCGTGTCCTTTACATACATCTCAAATAATGTTACTAGTACTTTTGATACTTCGTGTTCAAAATGTTTGAAGGAGTCCGTGCCTCACCCAAGCCATTTTTCCAGGAAAATACGAAACCCGTATTCCCTCGTTTTAAGCCTTCAATATCTGTGCAAAATTTCACTCACTTCGGTTCACTTGTTCTGACCTTTCCAACTTCAAATTTAAAATTTTGGGGTGGCTTCTTTTGCCCCATAAAACAGTCTTTCCGCAGAAAATAAAAAACCCGTAGTCCTTTATTTTTTGCGTATTGTCCACACAAAAAGATATGTTGCAATTCTTCATGTCCTTTACACACATCTCAGATACTGTTACTTGCACTTTTGATATTTGGTGATCAAAGGTTTGGAGGGGTCGGCGCCCCACGCTTCCCTTTTCTCCAGGAAAATACGAACCCTAATCCCTAATTTTATGTCTACAATATCTGTGCACAATTTCGTTCACTTCGGCTCAATTCTTCTTACCTTTCGGGAGTCAACTTTCAAAATTTTGGGGTGGGTTCTTTTGCCCGCAAAATAATTTTTCCGCATAAAATAAGAAACAAGTATTCATTTTCTTTTTGCGTATTCTCCATACACAGTGTTTCGTTGCAATTCTTCATGTCCTTTGCAGACATCTGACATACTGTTACTAGCGCTTATGAAATTTCGTGATCAAAGATTCGGAAGAGCCCGTGCCACACTTAACCGTTTTTTTTAGGTAAATGCGAAACCCGTTAACTCTCATTTTATGTCTACAATATTTGCGCAAAATTTTATTCACTTCGGTTCACTTTTTCATCCCTTTTGGCGCCAAATTTCAAAATTTTGGGATGGGGTCTTTTGCAAAAATTAAAAACACGTATTTTTTTGTTTTCAGCGCATTTCCCATACAAAAAATTTCGTTGAAAGTCTTCATTTCGTTTACACACATCTCACATAGTATTAGTAGTATTTTTGATTGTTCGTTATGAAACGTTTGGGGGGGCGTCGGCGCCCCACCCAACTGTTTTCTCTAGGAAAATATGAAAGCCTTATCCTCACTTTACGTCTGCAGTACTTGTGCAAATTTCATTCACTTCGGCTCATTTCTTCTTGTCTTTCGGGTGTCAACTTTCAAAATTTTGGATGGGAGTTTTTGACCCTAAAACAGTTTTTCCGCAGGAAATAAGAAACTCGTATTCATTTATTTTATGTTTTTTTCATACAAAATGATTCGTTGCAATTCTTCATTTCCTTTACACACACCTCACATACTGTTACTAGCACTTTTGGTATTTCGTGATCAAATGTTTGGAGGGGTCCGTGCCCTACCCAGCCGTTTTTTAAAGGAAAATAAGAAACCCGTATTCCCTCATTTTATGTTTATATCTGTGCAGAATTTAATTCAGTTCGGTTCACTTCTTCTTACCTTTCGGGTGTCAAATTTCAAAATTTTTCGTGGGGACTTTTGCCCCCTAAAACTGTTTTCCGCAGAACATCAAAAACTCGTATTCCTTTATTTTTGTGAGTTGTCCATAGAAAAAGTTTCGTTACAATTCTTAATGTCCTTTACACACATCTGACATACTGTTACTAGCATTTTTTATATCTCGTGATCAAGTTTTTGGAGGGGTCCGTGCCCCACCCTACCTTTTCTTAGGAAAATATGAAGCCTGTATTCCCACGTTTTACGTCTGCAATATCTGTGTACAGTTTTATTCACTTCGGTTCAGTTATTCTTGCTTTCGCGTGTCAATTTTCAAAATTTTGGGTGAGGCTTTTATATTAAACCTTTAATTTATGTAACTTTATTCTTTTTTTTCTGTGGGAGAAGGAGAGAAATGTTTTTTTCTGATATGTGTCTTTTGCCATTCATCTTTTTTGAGCTGCTTAACTAAGATCGTTTTGTAACTTTTGATGTCATCCAACTCCGTCACGATAATAAAATTGTCATTCTTAACAATTTGTTTTATTTCCTTATTTTTCAGTTTGCCACACTGATATATTTTTAACAAAATTGAGGTTTGGTCCAACGCCTTTCGAATTCGGAACCAACCCAACCGCCGAGCTTTTTGGGTTGCCTGCTATTGCAGGAAAACGAGAATTGCAGGTGGTAATGCACTTTTGGAGTTGTGTATACAAACTATATCTACTTTGCACCGCATACGTGTATGTTCATACCTTATATGCATATTCAATACATAAAAACTACATTAATAACTAAACTAATAATTTTCATTTTCAAAAACTTCAGTTTTGTCTCACATTATCAAAATATTTAACCAGAAACTGGTCACAAATTGATGTACAAAACTGTCCATACTCCTTGCATCAACACACCATACTGACATAGTTTTCTGCGGATATGTGTATTTAGTAAATGGCAAATAAGCAGCACACCAACCTAATTACTAAAACAAGTCGTCTTCATTGTCAGAATGTTCTGATTCCCTTTCTACATTATCACAAGTTTGTCTCTGATACTGTCCACAAAATGATGTACAAAACAGACCATACTTCTTGCAAGAACACTTCATGCTTATACAATTTCCATGACAATTACAATGAATGATTTCCAGTATATTATCAGGAGCAGGTTTCATGTCCATCATCACTGGAAAATACATTCCCTTATGTAGTCGCCATCCCCAATCTTCTGGTCGCATTTGAGAGGATATACTCTTCCATTCCATGATTTGGTAGTAAACACACAGAGAATGATATTTAAGCGCATCAGGAGTAGGGGGGAAGGTTTTCTGGTCGTACAAAATCTGTTGCTGTACTGATTTTGCTAGAAAACATTCTTATTCTTAAAGCAACAAGAGATTTATCTTCCTTGCATTTGTACAGCCTTGCTGTTGCCTGTTCTCCAGCACGAATAATTTCTTCTTTAAAGGCATTTTTAGAATTAAAAATAGAGATGGATTTCTGAAAGGCTTCATCGGAATTAGCTAGTTGTAATGGCACTTGTTTTCCTTTTCCAAAAAATCGTGATGTTGTATCACAACCAAGAAATACATGGATACATAGAAGATTGTTACAGAGTTCGCCAAGGTCTGTTTTCGTAGATTTAATGTCCCAAAGCCTAGTTTATAAAACAAAGTATTCGTGTTTGACGGTGATAGACTTAGGAGAAGAATGAACAGATCAGTATCATTTCCAACAACACAAGTATCTTGGTTTCGTGATTCTTGAATAGCTGTGTTGACTATCAGTGTGTCAGCATCCCTGTCTGAATACAAAACTTGAAATCCAACAGCAGAAAGCTCCAAACTCAATTTTCGAATTAGTCTCTCCCTTTTCATAGAAAGTTTCATTTCTGGAGAAAGGAGCACTTCAGGAGCGCTCAAACCTCTAGTTCTCCTTAGGTGTGTGCAATCCTTCATCGATGGACCACTAATGTAACCATCGAAAATAACTGAAGCGTCACTGAAGTGTATCTTCATGTAAGAAACGTAGGACTCAAATACTGTTTTGAATGTATGATTCACTGGCCAATTGACCTGGTGGAGCAACCACCCACCGTCAATCACATATTTACAAGACGTTGGTGTATTTGAAGGTGAACTTGTCATTTTCCATAAAGCATTAGCCAGTGCTGATTTATTTGCTGGTCGTAGATTCTCATAATCTTCAAATAAAGTTCTTGGAACAGAACAAAGCTCATAGGAGAAAACGTCTTCTAGATTCATGTTTCCTCTCATAGCAACAATTGCTAATCTTTGGAAAAGCTTGTTATGTTCCATACTGATTGATCCGGTAATCGTATGTATGGATTTCTTGTCTGCCATTGTAATGGCTTTATCCTACTTCGAAAATATGAATGAGTCTGACGAATTTTCCTTCATTTTCAGTAAAATATTTTGTCCGACACATATTGCTTTATCAACATTGACACGATCTTGGGCAGTTAAACCGTTCGTAATATTAATAAGTTCCTCTTCAGTTTGGAACGGCTGACATAATGTTAAGAAATCAAGTTTTTTTTTTTTTTTTTAAGTATCAGCTGCATCCCTACTCATCCTCTTCAATGAAATATCTCTATGCTGGTTGGTGTGCTGCTTATTTGCCATTTACTAAGTATACATATCCGCAGAAAACTATGTCAGTATGGTGTGTTGATGCAAGGAGTATGGACAGTTTTGTACATCAATTTGTGACCAGTTTCTGGTTAAATATTTTGATAATGTGAGACAAAACTGAAGTTTTTGAAAATGAAAATTATTAGTTTAGTTATTAATGTAGTTTTTATGTATTGAATATGCATATAAGGTATGAACATACACGTATGCGGTGCAAAGTAGATATAGTTTGTACATTGAATGTGGGCATTATGTTAGAGAAACTTGTGCAATGTGTAAAGAAATTCTATAATTTTATGAAGATGATCATTCATTTTAATGATTAGATAGCTACACTGTTTTAATTGTTATCCATTATATATACACATACATGAAAACAATAGAGACATGAAGTATTCATGCCAGAAACGTCATCTATTACTAATATAAATTAGTGATAATTGCCTGGAAGAAACTTGTGATAATGTGGAAAACGGTGTAAACTTTGTAAAGACGAGGACAATTTTTTCAGTGAAGAGGTTGCTACACTGTTTTAATTCTTGCCTTTCAAATAGACATGTAGCGTTAACCATAACAAGGACTGAAGAAATATCGTAATTTTGAGCAATTTTTCACATCTTCTTTCATTTCAATGATGGATTATCGCGATCTGTAGCGATATCTGAACGAAATCTCAGAAGTCATATTTCAACGAAATTTCGGAGGACTTTCCCCAAGGAGGTGAGTAGAAGATTTTTAATATGTAGCTAAATACACCTTGTTACACATCCTGGTTCAAAAATTATTTGTGTTGCAATTATTTACTGGTCAATCCGTATACTGCGTCTACTTAGTTTCTAGCAGGAACCTGAGGAAAAAGTCATATTATCGAAAATCGCACACCCAGTGGCACATAAATTCGACTAGCTCCGTTACTTTGTAAGATAAACAAACATAAGTACCCTCGTTGGAAAGCTAAGATCATGAGCTTTTACGTTTATTTCAAGAAATTTCTGCATATGTCTGTTAGTTTCTGAGTTATCTGCCAATAAAACATTATTGAAAATTGAAAAGAAAACTATATTTTTAATAATCGCCGCCATTTTTCAATATGGCGGTGGTACATAGAGACATGCAAACTTGCATCCCTTAAGGTATGCTATTATCTTGAAAATGGCGCAGGAACGAAGTTTTCAGCTTAAATCTGTGAGTAGATATTGTCATTTAAGTGTGAGTCGATGTCTCGGTGTGGCCGCCATATTGAATCCAAGATGGCGGACTTTCCCCAAGCATTACGAAAGCGGATTTTGAATATATTATTAGCAACGCTATTTGGAAGTGATAGACGATAAAAACATTTGTGTTGCAATTATTTCCGGGTCAAACCGTATATTGCCTCTACTAATATGGTTTGCAAACTTTAAGACGCGTATTCTAGGACGTTTGTGGCAAGTGCGTTCTAAACCTTCCTAAATGAACAGTATATGTTTGCGTGTAACACTTCAAACAGATAACACAGTCACTGGCACTTTTTTTAACTTACTGGCATTTCACCTGCAAAATCTGTTCCAGTGAATTGTAGGTGATTTTCATGCGAAACCACCTGAACTGTTGACAGTGTATATTTTATATGCATATTTCGCGGCTACATTGAATACACGATGTAGAAATTGTGATTTGTTTCTATTATTTTCCTCACCTACTGGTGGTAATGGACCTTTACACCAAATTTCGTGTTTGTAGTACGAGCTGTTTGGTTCAGGATTTTGTTCGGCCATATTGGTTTTCAGATGGCGATATTTTTTAACTGTTTAATGCTTTCCGTACACGTCTAGCAATACTGTACGTCTATAGTATAATTCGTTTTCCAGACACGAGTCGTTGACACATTGACATTTTGATCGGTCATATTGGGTTCAATACGTCAACGTCCACGAAATTTAAACCAATAGATGTGTAGGATTCATGCATATATCAATCTGCCCATGGGAAGTGGATGAGAGGTTGCTTGTAGAAGTCGATTGGCATGACCTTCGGGCAGCCATATTGGATTTATCCTTTGCTGTCGGCCCGGCATATTTCACCAGTATTCTTTCGTGGCCCTCCTCTGTCTAAATATATGCGCAGTTTCCAGATCCCCGATTCTTGGGATAGAACCTTTACTTGTTAGTGGCGTATTTAGTGGGGATCAGTCCGGCCCAAACCCCCCGAAATAAATTTGTTAGTTTTCTCATTTTACGGGCAACAATAATCCTTGTTACCATTTCTAAGAATTTCATTGAATTTCCATTTTCTTATGCTCTTTGTTCAGAAATAATACTGTATTTGTCAATTGCATTCCGTGTAAGAACTGCATTCTTTCTTTCTTTCTTTCGTTCGTCCATTCTACCCTTCTGTTTCTTTTCCGTAGTTGTTACTTTATTTCGTTCGTCCATTCTACCCTTCTGTTTCTTTTCCTTAGTTGTTACTTTCTTTCGTTTCTTCTATCATACATTACACCTTTGTTAGTTGTGATTCCATTCGGCCGTCGTCAGTAACACCAAAACTAACAGGAGATGATAAGTGAAACTGGCTTTTGCACTGAGAAAAAAAGGACTAGGATTTCCGTGTGGATACATCGTATTTACGCGGGTGCGCTCCTTAAGTAATGTAATTTCATGTATAAAAGTACAGCAAGTGGGAACACCATGCCAAGTCTGGAGTTCGGCGTCGAACTAGACTCGCTGTGATTGGATAATTTTATTCACATGATTGGTTTCGTGTTGAAAACTATTACTCTCGTAAGGTAGGGAGTCACAGATTTAGAAAGAAGCAGGAGGGAACAATCGTAGGAAGGTGGTAACAACATTATATACGTAAGTTACCACCGTCGGAATGGGTATGGCGTTAATTCTAGATTTGAAATGGTGGTCCTACAATACAAAATTTTCGCTGGACGGTGGTGTAGACAGTACTACGGATGAAACAACATTACTTAATGAGGTGACGCGCGTAACCTGGTAAAAACAGCATTTACATGCCGACTGGAGTATGCATTTCTCTCAGTGTGGCTTGTTTGGGTTTAACTAGAGATGCACACAAGTCGAGACATGTCTCGAATCTCGACTCGAATTCGAGTCGAGACACACTTTGTAAAATTCAAGACGAGTCTGGACAAACGTATTTCTTGACTCGGATGTTTGAGTCGAGTCGAGACTGCTCGTAAAATCTCGACTCGACTCGAATGTCCCGAAAATCTTTCTATAATTTTTAATATTATTTTGAAAAAAGTATTCACTCAGAAACAGCCTCAAAAACAATTCCAGCATTTATTACTTTAGAAAGGCACAGAATGCATAAACTTAATAGTTAATCTTTCGAGATCAAGATTTAATTTTCAGCTCAATTCAGTTAATTAAAACTAATAATTAATGTCATGATATTTGATTGTCATTCAAATATAATAATAATAATAATAATAATAATAATAATAATAATAATAATAATAATAATAATAATAATAATAATAATAATAATAATAATAATAATAATAATTGATTATCTAGTTCGCATAAAACTATTGCGATAAAATGAACTTCATAAATTCTCTGAATGACTAATTGGCAGTATATAGTAATTTAGCATAGTTATAACTATTATGTGTGTGCATATGTGTTCCAACTCTCTCCAGGGACATACCAAGGATAATTGCGTCTACGCCAAAACGCGTCGTTGTTGCTATCCGTGCCAAAGATGGACATATTGACAATTAGGTAGATAGCCATAATGTTCTGGCTGATGTATGCGTATATTTTAACTCGTATATTTTGTTCCGACTCGAATTTAGAGACGTATCGTATTGTATTCGAGTCGAGTAGAGACAGAAACTGTCGAGCGGAGACAGAAACATATTTTCGGGTCGAGACACGAATAGAGACATTTTCTCGAGAAGAGTCGAGACAGGCTTAAATCTTGACTCGACTCGACTCGTGCGCATCCTTAGGTTTAACGTCCAACGATAATGCCTGGGAGACTAAGGGAGACGTGGACCTACTGATTATAGTGGTATCCGAACCACTTTTTTCGTTCAACTGTACCTCCCACCGGGACCACCCACACCAAAGCAAAACTGGTGTTCCACACTAATTTGCACAGATACCAACATAATGGGACTTTAGTTACTACAGCGAAGGAATATTTGCATCGTTTAGTTATAAAGGAAGATAATTGTTTGAATTTAAAAAAAACTCAAGAATGCAGATAAGTATCCCGGGAAGTTAAGTAGATAAAGGGGATACTTCCTTTTTCTTCTATGAATAGAATATAAGGTTAGGTTCACTCCTAAATTTTTGTATCTTATCACATAAGATTCACCAGTGTGCAATTCTTGCCATTAAATTTCTAATCAGTATATTTCAGCTTTACTGATGAGCGCAAGAGTCTTGGTCTTGCAGTTTTTGCAAGAGTCTTGCATGCAAGACCAAGACCAGGAATCCCGTTGCAAGACCAAGACCAAGACCAAGGGGTGAAAGACCAAGACCACCGCTGCAAGACCAAGACTCTTGCGCAAGAGTCTTGCACAAATACCGGCTCAGTGGTAGAGCGTTCACCTTTGGTGCTGGGGTCCCTGGTTCGATCCCACTTTGCACCATGTGAACTTTATTGGTGGATAAAACCGTGTTTGTAGGTTTTCTCGGGGTTTACCCGTTTCCTCCTACTTTCTTCATTAAACCATTTCATTCATTTCTCATCAGCAGCATCTCTCTTAGCCTAGGTGCATAATCGTGGCACGTAAAACTAGATATTACAACATTTCAAAATATTAATCTTGTTCTTCTTCTAAAACTAAAGATAAATGTATTATTGAACATCCGTAATTCCGTACACCATAGGTGCCGGCTACATGAATATGGCCTTGGCTCCAAGGATCAAGCATCCGTTAGAAATTTTTAATGTGTGCTCAAAAAAATAATATCGAAATAACATTTTCATGACATTGACTAAAACTTGTGTATGTGAACGTGTTTCATTTCATGGGCGGGTGCTTATACGTTGAATAATTGTTATCAACATAAGTTTTAGCCTCCTCAGGTATATGGTACACGAAGATTGAACGATACAACATTATACAACAATAAATGATCCATATTTACAAGTGAGAGTGATTTTGCACAGTTATTTTAAATAACTTGGAGTTTGATGCTGTGTTTTTGTTTTTCTAAGATAGGTCAAAAGTATTTGTAAAAGTTGAGTTTACACAAAAGACATGGACAGTTGAGTCGTTTTAAGTTTTTACTCAAGTTATACTAAAATATTAAGAGGTTTGAATATAATCGATGCTATTCTGCCATTATTGGCAGGTCACTTGATGTAATGAGTTGATTTTGAGTTTAACGTCCCGTTCAGCAGCGAGGCTATATGAGACGTGGACCTACTGATTAACGTGAAATCCGAACCACATGAGCTCCCGCCGGGAATCGAACCCGGGTTTCCCACGCCAAAGGCGCGTACGCTAACCGCTTAGCCACGGAGGAGCTCATCACTTGATGTAACTCACAAGTCAGAAGCTTCAATATAGCAATTTTCTGTTTTAATACCTTCCTTCAACTACAGTCTCCTTTGCCCCCTCCCTGTCTTTCCTTCCACCATATTTTCTAGCATGTCCCTCATAATAAAGTTCCTCCTCAGCCAATGTCCCAACCAGTTCCTTTTCCTCCTTTTAATTACATCTAAAATTCTTACTTTCTCATTCGTTTTCCGTTCAACCCAGCTAATTCTCTCCTTTTATCGAATGACTCCAATATTTTTCATCTCTTTTGCGTAATGTCCATGTTTCTGTTCCATAGAGTACATATTGGAATAAGTAAAATAAAATCTTAATATTTAATCGGAAGTTTGTTCAATACAAAGATTAGCTAGTCTTATTTGAAATTAAAAAAAAATCTGACGCCCTTAGAGTGTAAAAATAATTTAGCAATTTATATTTCAGTAAGCTGTGCCGTCTTGATTTTCTTTTTTGATTTTCTCTCTAATTTGGGAACCAGTAGAGTATTGAATTTGTTAAAAAAAAAAAAACATAAAAAGATAAAGAAACATTGTAATTTATCTTATAAGTAATGAAGCGTGGGGACCCATTGAAAAGAATTAAAGGTTATCATCTATGTTGTATACTATCATCATACTTACGAAGGTAAACTATATTTCATTTAGAAACATACATTGTATTTCCGTTATTATTGGCGCATTGTAGAATTTATCCAGAGTAAAATTTACGTATGAAAAGCGTAAGATTTCTTAAAAGCAAGACATGCAAGACTTGCAGCAAGACCAAGACCAAGACCAAGACTGGGTGTGCAAGACCAAGTCCAAGACCAAAGATTCCAGTGCAAGACCAAGACCAAGACTGGATGTGCAAGACCAAGACCACCCAGGTCTTAGTCTTGGTCTTGCATTTGCTCATCACTATTCAGCTTCAACTTGTCTCAACATTTTCTTTCAGTTAAGAACGTACACAGATAAAACTGAGTATTTCCATTTTTTTTCTGAAATGAAATCAGTAATCTCACCAGTCAGTTGAAATGAGATTACAAGTATTAAACGTGTGTTTGCATGAGCGTCATTTCAGATTTGCCTGGCGGATAAGATGCTACTCCGACATACGAGTTTCACGTGTTTTCCTAGTATATTAGTAGACAATCGAATAAAAATATATTTAATTCTCAAACTAATATCGGCAATTGCCCCTCCCCCATGCTTCTCTGTGTTGTTCATAGCCCCCAAAACAAAATCCTAAATACGCCACTGTATGTACTGATCTGTGCTTCTGAAATAGCCTATTAATTTATCGAATGTGTGATCTCTTCATTCATATACGAGTTATAAATGGATGACATAAGTTACTTTGCTCTCTTACCACCCCTTTAATCAGTACTGTTCAATCCTCACCCACTTTCTTCTTATTGCAGCCAAAGACGTGAAATTCAATATATACTATATATTAAAACATTAATAAGATTAAAGACCTTTTTTGTGGTCAGGCGGTAAGCGTACTTGCCCTTGGCGTGGGACAACCGGGTTCGATTCACGGCGGGAACTCATGTGATTCGAATCCCACGTTTAGCTATGGGTCAACTTCTCATGTAGCCTCGCTGCTGAAAGGGACAATAAACTGAAATCAAATCAAATAACGCCATTAAAAGTATATTAAAATACTGTACTAGTTATTTTCATTGCTATCAACTTATTATCAATGAAGTGCTTCAATGAATGGAATGGATTGTGTATTTACCTATAACTAGACTATCCTTCAGATGCAGCAATGAGTTAGTATAGAGTCAGCACTTCACTTGCCTGTGGTCCCAGGTTCCATCCCAGGACTCGCTATTATTTTATGTGTAATTTCATTGCATAAATGTTATTTGAAAACAAAAATCCCTATAAAACGAAACCTTTTTGCATGCCTAGCTAGGTGCCTAAAAATATCGAAAAACTGTGAATAAGTGTAATAAGAGGTTGTTTAAAGAATGTCGGTATTGTGTACAGTGTCCAAGCTACATTTAAAAACCCGCTATATCTGTATATGCGTTGGGCACATATGCGTTTTGATGTGCTTCAGAACATTTTATGTCCTGAATACATCAGGACAAGAAGTATCTATCTATTAAAATGCTACAACAGCAACAAGAGCGGTTTTTTTTTTTTTTTTTTTTTTTTTTTTTTTTTTTGTTAACTAGCTAGGGAAAGAGTTTGCATATAATCGTGCATTAGAAAGAATTTTTAGCTGGGCAAAGAGACATTTATTAACTTTATTTAGTATCCATAAGCATTTCTTTATTATCAGCTTAGACAGTTCGGAGACTAGGAATGGATATGCTGTTTAGGAGTAATTTGCGAAATGAAATGAGAATGATGTGCTGTGAATGCTGTGTTTTTTTCTGTCCAGGAGCGTCTCTGGACGTGATGAGATACGTAAGGAGGTCCTGTTAGTAACAAGCGGATTAACTGAGCATGGTATAAAGGTGATATATGCTCCGGGATGGTTGACGTGCTGAGCATGGGTATGAGGTCATAGTCGGGATGATCTAGAGAAACAGTATATTTATACAGTGTGAAAAGCAATTAGAGAGGGGTGGATGCATGTCGGTGGTTTTGTATATAGGGAGCATCGTTATAAACTGTTTCAAAGAAAAGAGCATGTTCACTGTCATAGCGTTGGTTGATATATTTGAGTGGGAGGGCTTCGAGGTGGTAGAGAAGGTGCGGGAAGGTAATTCGAAAGTATAGTTCACGGGTTGGACTCGGTAATTTAATGCGGTATGCTAGGCGGAGAGCATGTCTTTCCATTAAGAGCCTTTCGTAATGTTTTACGTTTGCTGATACCCATGCGGTAAAGCCATACCTAAGAACGGGACGGAGAAGGACCTTATACGTGTTGATGAGTGTAGAGGAATGGAGACCCCATGTTGTACCAGTAAGACTTTTGAGTAAATTCAGTCTGTTTTTGGCTTTGCTTACGACCGTATTGAGGTGTGGACGCCATGTAAGATGGTGATCAAATGTGATACCCAGGTAGGTCGCTGTTTTCGAGTGGTGTGTGTTGGCATCGTTTACTGTAAGGGCAAGACGAACTGGGTTTCGATGAACCCTTGATCGACATTTTGGTGGAATAAAGACTATTGCCTGGGTTTTGGTAGCGTTAATTGTTAAGCGACACGCCTGACACCAGTTGCTAAACCGATGAATGGCTTCATAAGTGTTTATTTGGGAGGTGATCGTAGCTAATGCCAAGAAAGCCGTGTCATCGGCATACTGGAAAGTGTGAACATTTGCAGGTAATGACGGCATGTCAGTGACATAGAGCAAATATAAAAGTGATGATATAGTTGAGCCTTGGGGGACGCCACTATGAAGAAATATAGGATAAGATATACTGGAATTGATGTAGACATAAGCCATACGGTTCGTAAGAAAGTTATAGATGAAGCGGAGGTATGGGATATTAAGACGAAAAGAGAGAAATTTATAAAGAAGTCCCATGTGCCATATTTTTATCAAATGCCTTTTCAAGACCGAATAAAACTAAACAGGAATGCTTTGAAGAATTATAATGATTAGTGATCATGTTGGTTAGGCAAAGTAACTGATCGTTAATACTATAGCCTGGTCGGAAACCAGCTTGATGCAAAGGAAGTCAATTTTTCGCCATTAAGTGAGTGTGAAGTCGATTGACCAATATGCGTTCCAGAATTTTTCTGAAAGTTGGAGTTAATTGAATAGGCCGGTAAGATGGCACGGTATTAAGAGGTTTGTGAGGTTTAGCAAACATAAGTGTTTTGGAAGTCTTCCGCTGGGCGGGAAGGTAACCTGTGCGGAGAATGAAAGTAAAAATAACTGCTAGAAGGTGTAGTAAGAAGACAGGTGCTTCTTTGACATGGCGGTATGTGAGCGAATCCAGACCAGGAGCAGTGTAAAGTTTACGAGCTGTGACGGAGCAGATATCTGTTACAATGATAGGCGCAGTGAGAGGATGATTGGGCAAAGTATGACTCGTGTCTGGTTGTAGTTCTGGTGAATTGATGTTAAACCTGTGTGTGGGATGTCTCCGAGGAATGGAAGCTTCGGCTGGCGTAAAGATAGACTGCAAATAGGTTGCGAAGGCGTCTGCTGTTTCTTTATCTGTCTGAAGAGGTTGATCATTGCCTATTAGAGGATAAGAAACAGAGTTCTTGCGACTGGTAAGCATATGTAAAGGGGACGGTGCCAGTATCTGGATGGATGTGCAGTATCAGCCAAAGTATTGCAGGTTTTTGTCCAGTGACGGAGTTTATAGGTTTTAACATAATTGTGGACTGTTCGCTGAAATTGACTATGTAAGCGCAATGACTCTGGATTTCCGGTACGTTTGTAATCTCTGTAGAGTGTCAGTGAGCGTCTGATAAATTGTAAATAATTGGGCGGTAGAGTTGGATGAAAACCATGGGATGTAGTAGTCGGTACAAAACGACTGGTTGCATCTTGGAATGCTGAGGTTGTTGTATCCAGAGAATTATAGAGGTCTTCCTCCGTTTCTGGTGAGGTTTGGTTTTCAAAAGTGCTATTGAGATAGGTACGATATCCCATCCAATCGGCTTTATCAAAGCGTAATGTTGTACGTGTGATGGGAGCTAGCTGTGGTGATGAACGATATGAAGATGCGAGTGATAGTTTGATGGAAACATGACCACTACCAAGCGGATCTAAAACTGTGAGATTACAACGTGCGGACAGATTGGTAGAAGTAATGACAACATCCGGGATATTGTCGGAAATCGGTCGTGTATGATAAAACAATAGCGTTTTTTTAATAGTAAAGAGTTAGGGATTAAGGGAATTCTTTATTCATCATTTGTTGTCATGGGGATAATATTCCTAACCCTAGCCAATAGAGGGTTACGCCCTCTCTTTGGCTCAGGTGTTATTACACATTAGTTTTATTGCATTGGTTGATGGACTATGTGCAATTGTCAAATGAAAAAGTTGAAAAAAACATCTAAACATGAAATCGTGTAGAAAAACATTAAATATGAGTGCAGAAAAAAGAATATATATATATATATATATATATATATATATATATATATATATATATATATATATATATATATATACAATAAACATACATATATAAGTGGTGCAAGTAGAAACATTATTTAGTATGACTATTTAGAGAAAAGACTGTATAAATATAGAATTGTATTTTTAGGAATAAATATAATGCAGATGAAACATGAAGTGCAGTGCATGCACGCCACAATCACAGACACAGTGTTAAGAAGACAAATGCAGATTAGATCTTCTCTCTCGGGGCGGCTCGAGACTGATGGTGACATAGGAATACCCAGTGTTAGTGATGAAATTATACATGGTGCAAAGATGGAAACAAATGAGGAAGATGGTCTGGTGTATGATAAATTTGGAAGATATTGTGCTCGTCGGCGGTAGGATGTTCAGTATTGAGATACAACGTAAAAAGGACATTTAATGGTGTGTGAAAGTACCTATACGGGGCGTCAGTTTCAGCATCAGCCTGTAAAGTATCAAGAAAAAAGGGTATGAGACTGTCAGACGAGAGAGTATTTCAAACGGATATCTGTGAGATGTTGAGGCAGTTGAGGAAAATCGATATGCTCATAAGTGGGAAAGTTGGGATATGACAGCCTTATGCGATGCGCAAGTCGAATGGCATGACGTTCGAGTATTCACAACCGGTCATAGAATTTCGTGGGAGCGTTGCACCAAGTTATGTGTCCAAAAGTTAAGATGGACCGAAGGAACATTTCATATGTATTTAGTAGCAATGTTTAGGCCCCATGTAGTTCCAGTTAGGCGACGTAGGAGATTGAGCCGGATAGTAGCTTTTTGGGATATTTTCTCAAGATGAGCCTTCCAATTTAGTTTGCAGTCGAATACAACCCCAAGATATGTAGCCGTTGAGGTAGGTTGAAGAGGATGATCATTAAGTGTGATCTTGAGGTTTCGCGGATTGCGATGAACCTCGGAGCAACGTTTCGGGGGTAAGAAGACCAAGGCTTGTGTTTTCTCGCTATTGATAGTAAGCTTCCAAGTTTTGCACCACTGCAGAAATTCGTTGAGAGTGGATTGTAATATCGTGCTGATCTGATGCATAGTCTTGCTGAGAGATAGAAAGGCCGTGTCATCGGCATATTGAAATAAAAACACGTTTTGCATTGGTTTAGGTATATCAGAGGCATACAGTATATATAAGTTCGGGCTGAGGGCAGAACCCTGTGGAACGCCACAATACGGAAATATAGGGTGTGAAATAGCAGATCCTATGTAAACATAACCTATACGATTAGTTAAAAAGGAATATATAAAGCGTAAGTAGCAGATCGGAGGTTAAGCTTCTGTAACTTTTGAATAGGGCCATAATGCCATACTATATCGAAAACCATTTCAAGATCTCTTAAGATGAGGCAAGATGGATAAGCCTTGTTATATTGATTAGTGATTATTGTAGAGAAGCGAAGTAACTGATCGTTAATGGAAAAGGCTGGTCGAAAACCTGCTTCGTGTATGGGTAGTAAGTTATGCTCTTGGATATGTAAATGGAGTCGCTGGACAAGAATTTTCTCAAACAGCTTACTGAAGACTGATGTCAGTTGTATTGGGCGGTAAGACGTCACGGCGTGTGCAGGCTTATAAGGCTTAAGAAACATGCAGATTTTGGATACTTTCCAATCCACAGGGTAAAAGCCTGTACGGAGGATAAAGTTGTGAAGTGCAACAAGTAGTGTAAGTAAAGAGAGAGGAGCTTCTTTAATTAGCAGGTACGAAATATGATCGATGCCGGGTGTAGTATTTCGTTTCTTATGAAGTGCACGTTGAAGTTCATGGGTAGTGATAGTTACTGTAAGAGGATGATCGATATCTATAACTTCTGAGAATGATTATTGTAAAGCTGGAGTAGAAGACAAGTCTGTGCGTTGACGAGGATTATATGATATTGCAGGCGTAAAGACGGACTGTAGTTGTTTCGCAAAAGGATTAGAGTTATCTTGGTCTGTAAATAGAGGAACAGCATTGTCCAAAAGAGGGTACGATATTTTAGTGCTTTTGCCCGTTAGTCTATGGAAGGTTTTCCAATAACAGCTTGGTAAGGCTTTAGTGTTGAGTTTATTACAGGCACTGATCCAGATGCGACGTTTGTATGCTGTGAGATAATTGTAACAGTGCGTTTCCATTTTCTGTGTTGATGAAGATATTCTTCGTTGCCCGTTTGTTTATATTCTCGAAACTGTTGTCGTGATTTCTGTATTAGAGAGAAGTAGTGTGGAGGCAATTTCGGCTTAGGCAGATACATTTTCTCCACAGGTATAGCTTGTTGAGCACCGCTACGTACGGCGTCTGCGATATGGTTGCCAACATTATACATTTCAGTTTCTGAAGTTGGTGGTTGAGAAGTGGAGACACTATATTGACGATGTGCCAATCAGCTTTATCATATCGGTGGATAATATGAGGTTCTAATATTTGTAGAGTTGGACGAATCTTTTTCATGGTGAGTTTGATGGGACAGTGATCGCTCCCGATCGTGTCAAGAACCTTCACCTTACAGTCGTTCATAAGCGTGAGAGATGTGATAACTACATCTGGGGTTGTTTGGCTAGCTGGTCGAGTGGGTCCAGGAAGATTATGAATGTAAAGTTGCAATGTATTTGAAACATAGTCCGTAAGACGTTGTTTTTCTCTAAAGCTTCTGCTATGAATATTTATGTCAGCCATGATGATTATATGTTTAAAGTTATGGGCTATATAATCGAAGAAAGTAAATGGTATTGGATGACCAGGGCGTATATATATGGTAGCTATATTAACTGTAAGAGAAGGATAATATATAGAGAATAAGAGGTGTTCAGGAAGGTGTGCAAATACGGTAGGATTGTACTGTCGATAAGGACGTTTGTGAGAAAAAAACAAGTAACACTTCTCCTTGAGCACGTGCGTGTATATTGTGGTAATCACATCGTTGAAGTTGGTAACCAGAAAGTCATGCTGAAGAGGCTGGTTTTAAAGCTGTTTCGTTAAGGGCTACGATATCGATTTGTTCTTCTAACAAAAGAGGCTCTAGAAGTACTTTATGTTAATGGAAAGATCTTATGTTAAGAAAAAGTAAAGTCAGAGCCATAATATGTACTGCCATATTGGTTTTATGCTGTTGTTTCTAGAGATGCGATGTGGAAGTGAACGAAAGGTCCTGAATGCGTTGCAGCAAAGTTAAGGTTAAAGAGAGATTTGGCTGATGAAATGTCAACACGAAGTATGTGCTCAAGCTGAAAAGGAAAAACATTTTGTAACACAATTGTAATGTAACGAAGATCTTCGGCAGAGAGAGGTTGTGCAAGAGACTGTGAGGGTGGAGTTGCTTTGTCAAAGCTTTGTATTGGCACTATTAGTTCTGGTCTTTCTGGTTCTGCGCGAGGTTTTCCCGTACATCAGTAGCTGTATGTTGGGTGATTTTCATTACAGGTGGAACAGTTTGGTTGTTGTTGATTTTTGTATGATTTTGTGTCGTGAGGTTGACCGCAATAGCCACATTCGTTTGGATTAGGGCATTGGTTCGTAAAATGAGCGTTATAAGTTTGGCATTTCTCACATCGAAGTGGCAACGACCCTGGTGTCTTGCAAGGCTCGACACAATGAAGTTTCTTATAAATAGAAGCACCATGAGCTAACAGATCGTCAAGAGAAGTCTGATTTTGCGACAAAATGAGTGCCATGTAAGTAGGACCAGTGCTATTTTTAATGCGACTGCATTTGTTAACCTCAATTCCTTCTTGTTTGAGTTCTTCAAGAACTTCTTCATCGCTGATTTCAGGTATCACTCCCTGGATAACTACAGAAAATGAAATGAAATCTTTAAGTTTAACGTCCCACGATTATGCCGTTTAGGCTAAAGGAGACGGAGATAATGAGAAATGAGTGAAATGGTGGAATGAAGAAAGTGAGAGAAAACGGGAGAACCCCGAGAAAACCCACGAGCACGGTGTTTGTCCGCCACAAGGTCCACACGGCGCGAGCTGGGATCGAACCAGGGACCCCAAGCACCGGAGGTGAACGCTCTACCACTGAGCCACCGCCCCCCCCTCGGATAACTACAGGAAACATGGGTGGTTTTCGAGGAGGAGGTGGTTGTTTTGTCTTCCGATCTGCTTGTTGCGTTAATTTAGCTGCTTTTACAAAGATTTTTAGGACGCTTTATTTCGGAGTGTTATACCGAAATTCGGGGTTTAGAGCGAATTATGAAACCATTTCTAGTTTTAACAATGTTTTCCGTACTAGCTCGAGGCAGATACTTGATTATTTGTAAGAACAACATTTTAGGGTGAGTATACTTGGTATCGAAATCGGTGAGCAGAAAAGAATATATTGGTTCTTTGGCTGTATGAAAAGATGAAGTGCCAGAACCAGTGTCCGTTGCAGAGTCCAGGTTAGTAGGCAGAACATGAAACCATTCACGAGGTAATTTACTTGATTGAAAAGAATCACCAGAATCATTACGATCTCTAGGTCTAGTTGTTCGTAAATTGGGTTGACTACCCCATGAAAGATGCCTACTACGACCGGAGCGAGATATATTCTCACGGTCTACTGCAGGAGAGCTAGGAGCCGGTAGCCCCACGAGCGAAGATGATGATATTATAAAAATACAAACGACCCTCCGAAAGTGTTAACTTTCGTCAATCCCCTAAATAGCTCACGTCTGTGATGCTCACAAGTGCGTATGCTACACCTGATCCTCGCTAACAGAATAAAAGCTGAAAAAAAGGAGCGAATGAACTCCAACCTATAAACTTTGATTTCAAACCTTTAATTTACGGTTATTTGTGTTTTTGAGTTTAACAGAAACAAATATTTTAAACTATGTGTACTTTAATTAAATTATTTAAGCAGACCTTTTTTCATATAAAGTTTACTTTTTTAAATTATTGTTCAAAGCCTTTGTATTTTAATAAGCCTTTTTCAAAATCAACGCAAATGAATTGTGCTGCCATCTTTGGAGTTCTTTTAAACTATACGTTTTTGGGCATTTATATGTTGGTGGCCAATCCTTTCGACAATGAGGTCTCGGAAACTACAGGCCCTACAAAGATGACGTTTTCACTGATCGATTGCAAATTTTGTATAGATTCTCCAGTTCTAATTGCATATTTAAAAAAAAAAAACATGGCCATTATTTCTTTATTACATTTTTACGGGTACACTGAGAGTGTTAAAAATAAAAACAAAAACTGAAGCATCACATTCTACACATTACCGTATACATTCCAACACCTCATAATTGTATATTGTGGTTGCATAACTCTCGGGCGTTTGTTTCATGTGCAAATGATAATAAAAAACGAAGGATAGCCATTTCTCCACTCTAAAGTAAGTTGAATCTTTATTGTTTGAAGTGTTTTGTCCAATGAATATTATTTGGAGTGTTTTGCCCACCATATATCACTGACATTATAATTAATTGTGTGTGTAATATATTTGCTTAGTAATACTGCATGCAAGAAGAAAGAAAACTTTGATCATACGCGAATTAAAAACTCCAACCGGAAGTAGGCTCAAATCTTGCAAACGGTGAGAGATATTGAAAAAGTAGTCGAAAAAAATATTCCCTTTATGGTATCTCTTGCCAATTTTTATCAAGACGTCTTTCCCTTGTGTCTGTAAAGAGACATGTACAGATGTGAGGAATAACAAGGTGATTCATACTCATATGTGAATGATGCGCCGTGTAGAGAGCGTAGGTTCAGCTAGTTCTCTAAAAAGAATCTCCAGAACATCTTTGAACATTGATTTATTTTTTACAAAGCATGTTATGCTGTAGTTCTACTTCTCATAGAGCCTCGAAGCTGAAAAGAGACGTAAGGCCAAAGTCGTATTAGGTATATGGCATCGGTGCTTCAACTTTCGCCTAATCAAGATTCGCCTAATACCTTGTAGCTATGCAAACGTCAATCAAAGCAACGACACAAAGTTAATTTTCTTATTAGGCCAAAGTTGAATTTAAAAAGAAAAAACTGTTTAACTCGCATACGTTCGTAGTCCTGCACCTAATTAACAGTTATCATTCCCTCTTAAAACTATATTCTCGCTCTCATTAAATAGTTCAGTATGTAGTGGAAAATTTCGAGAAACTCAGCAGAAATTAGTAACTTAATGAAACTTGCAGGATAATTTCCTTTCATCAACTATAGTTATATCCTAAAAGTCCTTGATCCCTCTTGCGTTTCACCCGATATGACTACCATATCTAATTTGGCCGCCACCGTCTATAGAAGAATCATATTTTCCTTGATTTCTTACCTTAGGTTCAATTATACTGTCTTGAAACTCATAAGAAAAATATTTTGTAAATAAAATTTTCTTTGTTCGATATATAATTCATCTCTGTTGGTCAGGTAGATATAAAATTACACATAATAGAATAGGTTTGTATCAGTTAATTTTGTACTTGTATTTCTTTCAAGCGTATTTTTCTGATTTCTTTGTTTTTTATATATACATTAAAAAATAAAGAAAAAACATGTCAACACGTCACTTTCATTATGTTGTACTTTTGATCCCAGAAATATGATTTCCTTACAATTAATTTTCATGCGCATCGAACATGAATAGTTGGACGAAGTACATGAGAGTTTTACATTTGCAATACACCAGCTTCAGAAAAGTGTTTGGTGCTGGTATGTTCAAACAAGTAATTCATTTTTTTCTTCGATTCCTAATCAGTTGCTGGAATATCTTGCTCCAGCCAAGTTTGCTCATGATGATGCACCTTCCATACGTGTCGTCTGCTCGCACTTGCCCTCATGGATAAGACTGTGGAATACGTGACTGGTGTGAAATAAGTCTTCTGTATGTGAAATACCGACGGAAAGCCAGTTCGTCACAATCATGCGATTCATACAAGTGTAATTGGATATATACTGGTATATACTGAATGTATACTGGTTCTTCAGGATTCCTAGTAGATTCATTCAATATACTCAATTAACTGTCTATCTCTAGCTGTTTTTAATAAGTTTTCTTCCCTTTCTGGAACAGAGACAAAGTCGTGCCACTTCCTGAAAATTCATGTAACATCAGTATCACATCATCCATGTTTCCTTCTGTATTTTCATGTATTTAAATATTTTGGCTGGTTGATGAAATCTGCCTTCTTAGTGAAAGACTTGAAACAAACATACAAGATTAAGCGACTCAAGCCTACTCTACCATTTGTAACTTCATATTTAGTTATTTGCAGAGGTGTATTATATATCAAACGGAAGGAGATTTTATTTACAAGATATTTTATTGTGAGCTCCAAGACCGTATAATTGAGCCTAAGGTAAGAAATCAAAGAAAATATGATTGCTCTATAGACGGCTGCGGCAAAATTAGATATGTCATACATATTGTCATCCATATCTGAGCACTTTCAGGATATGCCTATACTTGATGGAAAGAAACTGTCCTGCAAGTTTCATTAAGTTAGTATTTTTTTCCGGGTTCAAACTATACTAGTTTTTTCGTTTTTTGTGAAACTCAAAAGAAGACTTGAACCGCAAGAAACAGACATAGTACGTTGATGCTGTATTTCACTCCATTGCATTTACGTGTGGCTAGTGATTCTTGGTGTTTTGTTTATTTTATGATTTACTTACGCAAACTCCAGTAGGATTTCTGTCCCTTCATTTTAAGCTTCTTGTAAAACATTTTCTAACTTCATGTAACATTATCATAGCTCGATCTCAAGCTTTACTATCTATTCATATCGTAATTGTGCATTTACACTGATTGTTGATGCTTTGTTTAATTTTATTTTATGATTATTTATATACGACAGTGGGTTAATAAGTTCTCAGCCTCACCAAGCAAACAAGTAGATAGGAAGCCGAGTTTGGTGTTTTTATTCAACATATTCCCCTTGTAATGCAATGCACTTTTCACATCGCTGTTGCAGTGCTTGCAGGCCAGACAAATAGAAGTCGGATGAATGCTTTGCAAACCAGGCTTCTGTTTGAGAAATGATGTCATCGGCGCCATTGAAATGCCTTCCCTTTAAAAACATTTTCAATTTAGGAAAGCGATAAAAGTCTGATGGAGCCAAATCAGGCGAATAAGGAGGATGTTCCTGTATTTGAAACCGTTTGTCCTCTAATTTCTTCAATGTCAGACGTGCCTTGTGTGAGGGCGCATAGTCCTGGAGGAAGATTACCCCTTTTGACAGCTTCCTCATACCCAAGTCTTCATGGATAACTTTCCACACCCGTTCATGACTAATGTCCAATGTATCCTTTATCTCTTTGAGCGGGATTCGGCGATTGTCGAGAATCAATCGGTGAATGGCGTCAATCATCTCGGGAGAGGTTACTGAAATTGGTGTGCCACACCTTGGATCATCGTTCAGACCAAACTGCCCACGTTTGATGCTCGCTGCCCATTTCTTCACAGTTGCATACGATGGTGCCTCGTCTCCCAATGTCGTGTCAGGGTCGTTGTGGATCTCCTTCGGCGAGAGTATCTTTAGGAAGAGGTACTTGATGAATGCACGGTGTTCAAGTTTACTAACTTCTGGGACATGGGCTGACATCCTCACTTTGGACCTGAAAATAAAAACAAATTTAAAATTGGTTTAGTCAAACCAAATTTTGCACAGTAGCTTCACAAATTATAAGCCTCATAAACGTATATAACTTTTATATCTAGCTTTGTTTGAACCTAAGTAGGCTGGGAACTTATCAACCTACCCTCGTATATATATACAGAAACCTATGTTGGTCACCATCCGTACCATTGAAAAGTGGCCAACTTAGAAAGGTAGCCAACTTACAGAAAATAAGAGTGATTGGTGTACCTTTAGAATAGGGTTTCTAGTATTATTTGACTGTAAAATTTTAATAAGCAATACCACGACAGCTACTTTTAAATGATACATATTGAGTAATCATAAACATACACAGTACTAGAAAAATATTATATTATATTTAATATATGTACCTTTTTCTTCCTGAAAACTAGTCTGGTACACTGAATTATTCGGATGAAAAACACAATCCCACAAAAGACAGTAAAATCGAAACATATGTACGCAGTTTATTGAAATTGGTATTGTCGTACCTGAGTTATCCAGATCGAAAACAAGAAAAGCAAAATTATATATTCAATAATTTATATGCAGTTTATATGATTTTTTTCTACAGTGACAGGGTACGTGTTCGCCGAGTTTTCCATTTTTTTCAACCGTTTCACAAAAAATGACTCGATTTAAACTATTCTGCCAGGTAATTTTTCTAGCTTTTGCATTACAAAATATGTCGTAACTCACGATATCCTGCCCGGTGTCACGTATAACTTTGTGATTCGTCTATCAAATCCAAACACAATGTTCTCGTTCTGATCTCATCGGAGCAACTTCACGATCCTCCCTTGTTAGTACTGATCAGTCGCGGCTAATGTTAGCGTTGCAGCGTTGCGCAACGACCAAAGTATTTCAAGAAAAAATATTATTATCAATAGTAGTAAAGAACAGAAAAAATACTTTTTAATACTCGCATATATACACTTTAAATAACATATTTTTTTACTTCTGTAACAGTCCGTTCCGTTAATCCGTTTTAAAAAGCGAAAAATAATAAGTCACAGAGTCTCTAATTTATATTGTGTTGCAGCAAGCATACAATGACCAGATTCCTTCAGCGCGGCAATTGGAGCAAATCCCTATCTCAGAAGTTAAAGGGACTGGTCGTTGCAGTGCTTCTGCAACACAGCACGGTTTCCAGTGAACGAGAAGGTTTTTCGCGCTAAATAAGATTTCTGAATTTTCTTTCGCTAGCAATTAACAAATGGAATTTGCTTTTTGCATTCATATTTTTAAATTACGGGACCATACTGAAGCAAATCAATATAATAACAATTTTAAAAAAAAAGTGATTTCAAAATTACAAAATAAGAAATAAAATATCTAGTAGAGCAGAAAACAAATGAAAGTAGACCCGCATTTACAAGTTAATTCTTAGCTTATATTGATAATGAAGGCTTCTTATACAGTAATTTGTGAATCAAATATTAATAAGTCAGTATGTAGAATCGCCCCCCCCCCCTGTGGATAGTATTTTAGTATAAACATATTTCTTTTATAAAATAAGTATATTTTATACTCTTAATAATTTCCACATAAAACTGTATGATGGGGAACGCCACATTGAATTTGGGACTAGTTAGCAATGCTCAGGGGCGTATCCACGAGGGGGGTCCACCGGGTCCAGACCTCCCAAAAATTTCGAAACTTGACTAATATTTGTAGACTTTCTTAACAAACTATACTTGTTTAACAGATAAACGATTGATGTAGGCTAAATATTTTATTTTTCGCCTCGTCATGTACTCTTTCTTTTCTTATAGACATAATCGTTCTATATTTTTTCTAAAAATAGGTAACAAAAAGTAAGAATTACTTATCGTCTTTTCGGGTGCAGAATAAGACAGGTTCCATATTATGTAGACGTATTGGACCTCCCTCAAATACTTTGGACCCCTCCCAGTTAACATTTCTGGGTGTAGAACTGGCAGTGCTCTTTGTTTTGATGTTCCTTGATTTTTGGCTTCTGTTACATGCTAATCCTTCATCTGGCGGATTTCGAGGTTTCCTTTCCAGAACATATCACATTGGTAAGCGTTGTTTCGTCTCATGTGGAAGTATATTGTGTTCATTGTGCATTGCGTAACAACCAAGACGGATGATTTGGAATGTAGTTTTCTCTTTTACGCACATGTGTGTGTGTTGATGTATGAATGTGTGACATTCGGAATTCATATACCTCTTTTGTATCAGCTGTTCTTTTTAATTATTAGGTTTAATTTTTTGTGTGTGCTTTAATCCTGTAAATAACCTACAAATTCTAAATGAATTGTATATCATGACTTCTGTAAATAACTTACAAAAACATTGACCAGCTTTCAACTGAGGAAAAAATTGCAATTAAGGCTTAGACAAAACAAACAAAAGGCAATTCAGGAGAGTGTTCGAAAAAACAATCCAGTTTAAATTTACAGGATATCTTATGACAGAAATGTTGTTTGCACCAGATACATTTCCTCAATTTATTTTAAATTTTCCTGGATAAAGTTTGAATAAAGTGTGTTCAATGTACATTTTTATAACACTAATCTCTGCTACGAACTCTCTTTAGTCAACACTGAAGAGGAATTCGGATCACTGTTAGGGACTGAGTTTGCTAGAATGAATCGTTCGCAATAATCTAGAAAAAATATTTAGTGAATCTACAAAACTTCTGAAATTAATATTAACTGTACCTATGGCGTCAGCAAAAGATGAAAAGTTTTTTTCCGCATGAAAAAGAATTGACACTTTCAAGGAATTGAATGTCCCAAGAAAGGTTATCACCATTGGTTATGCTTTCCATTGAAAAAGACCTGACAATAAGAATACCAGAGTTCAACCAGCACGTATTAGACAGATTTGCTCCAATCAAAGAGAGGATAATGCACTTATTAATTAATTAAGGTGATTAATCGGATAAAATGTTCTGCATTTTTTATTGTTTAAAAACAGAATTTTATTTAATTTAACATATCACATAGCATTTTCATCTAAAGTTATGCTGATTAGTCAATGAATCAACTTTATATCTTCTGTCTCTTATCGTTCATACTGCAACACCCGAAACCACAATGCACCGGCCGCCACTGGTACTGATACGCTAAATAAACCCTTTTTGGTCCTCATGCAAATCTATAGCTGAACTTACTTTCTTCCAGAAGACTGGAGAATATTGTACCTATAATTGAGAATATCGTATTACGTCTCCAAATAGACACTTAGGTCACTCCTTTCTAGACTTGGGGATTAACGTAGTTTTATTTGCTCTCCATGAGCTTGGCACTTTACCTATTGCCAATAACAAATTGTAAAATTTACACTATAAAAATATGATCCTTTTTCATTTATGTTTTGATTTTAAACTCCATCAGGACCGGTATAACAGAGAATGTTTCCCCCCTGGAATTATTAAGGAGTCACTCTGAAATTCCCATTTATTGGAAACGTTTAAATCATGCCATATCAAAGGGTACATCAAAGAAACATCCCGACAAGAGAGGTAATAATACCCAAATAAATTGTTATCCCATCGAATTCATATTTATTGATTGAACATAAAATCATAGCGTATCAAAATATACATCAAAGAAACGCCCCTACAAGCTTGTTATTATGTAGTATTGACCTAAAGTGCCTAAGTTAATGAACACTAGAAGAAATAAAAGAAAATTGTTAAAATATATACTGAAATGTTACAAAGTCTATGACACATAAAGTGTTCAACTTAGTCGAAGTTTTACGCTACTTCTATGATATCAAGTGGATGTGTATACCAACCAAAGGTCGTTTTGTCAAGTTTAACAAAAAGTTCCAAATATGCCTCTTGAAAACAGCTCTTATTTGTAAAAGAATACATAATGATCGCTTTTGGCTGTTGCAATGGTCTGTCCAAGCAGCCTGATAAAGGAATCAACTTAGCATAACAGCAAAAGCTGCTGTATATGAAAAGGGAAGAAAAATTTAGTACGGTGAGTGTAGTTGGCGCCGAATTCTACTTCGCCCCGGGCGCCAAAATCTCTAGCTACGGCTCTGAACAGGATCATTTGAAATATTCAATATTTTAATGTTCGTGGCAAACGCTACGTATTATTAAACCTAACAGAAAAAAAAAAATTATAGAGATGTTCTTTCGACAAATCAGCTAGTTGGGCCGCGGTTCTTTAGCGGTAGAGCGTTCAACTCTGGTGCAAGGGGTCCTTGGTTCGATCTTTGGAGTCCTTGTCTGATGGTTCGAGCCATCGGCTCACTCGAGCCAAGTTAGGGCTCATCCCAACCGAGTTGACTCGAGCTATCGCTCAATAGACCAGAGTCGACGTCTTATCCTAACCTAACCGGCTAAAGCTATCTGCTCAATTGAGCCGAGTCGATGTATCATGCCAACCGGGCCGGATCGAGCTGTTCTCTCAGTTGAACCGAGCCGAGCCGGTTGTTATCATTGTCCGGGTTGGGCTCTGCTTGAATTTAAAAGATCGACCATATAGGTCTTAGCCTTATACTTATATAGGTGCTCACAACATTTGAGACTGTCTCGTTATAAAATTCTATTGTTGTTTCGTTACCGAGACGAGACGAGACGCGAGTAGTGTCCCTTGTCGTGAGCAACAATAAAAGTAGTCCAGATTTCTGCTTACAGTTCACATGGCTTTCGCTTTCCTGTCTAATTAGGTCATGATTTCAAAACGAGTTAAAACGAGCTATACGAACGAGCCATTTATCAAACTCGATTCGACTCGAAACTCGAACTCAAAACAGTGAGTCGACTCGGAACTCGACTTGAGAAAATTACCTTTGACTGGATTCGCGCTTAGGGAAAGGGTCGAATTCGCATCCAATCAAATGAAGTGATAATTTGAAAGAGATGAAAATAAAGGTCCACTGTAAGGCAATAAGTTAAGATTTATAGGTTCAAGGATATTGACGATATATCTTGGTGAAAGAGGAAATACAAGTTAATTTAAATAAAACTGAGAATAGAAAAAAGTTTTCAAAAACATCAAAGACATGATGTCCGCTAGAATTAACATGCTTCAGATAATAAGAAAGGTTTTTACACAACAAGTACCGCTTTATTATTAAACCACTGTACTTTCAAAACTGGGCTTTAAAATGCGACCCATAGTAAAAGTTATGATAAACTTACTGGCATTAATTAGTTCAAATTATTAACCAGAATGTAATCGAAATTCTCTAATAACTAGAATATATATTGTTCTTTTTCCAGAACTTAACGCAGAGCAGATGGTGGATATAAGCAACTGGGAGGAACAACGTTTCGAAGAATGGAGGTTCGGAAGATGCCAACTGAACTTCTTCGCATGTATGAAACTCGTGGGACTGGAATTTTATCCTACGGCCAAATATGGACTAGCTCTAGATTTTCTGCTGCTTGCTCTCGCTCATTTGCATCTTCGTAAGGTTTCAGAACGGGCTAAGATTGAGTTGACTGAGGCGAGGATATCAATTTTGAAAGTTTTTTTCAAAGAAGTTAGAGCTGCAAGCATTTATATTGCTATATTGTCAATAGTTAGTTCTGCATGCATAATGTCAATGGATTTCAGATATTTAGTTCCAAATCTAATCATCTATATGGTAATCATTGTAATAGGAACGTTCTTGGCTCGTGTATGTATATTGTACAACACGAGTTTGTAATGTGCACGCAAATATTAAGATCACGTTTATCTTATATCAATACAAGATTCCTATTAAAATTCTATTCTGTATTGGTACATATATTATTGATAAACTCGATGATTAAAAAGTATATTAATTTTCTGAAGGTATAAAGGGAAAACATCTTTTTCTTTAATTCAAAATACGTTTTGTGTAAAATTGCATTATATATTAAAGTAAATTGGTGCAAACATTGTATTACTAATTGTGCTTCTATTCCTTGGAGAACAGTTATGAAATATACAAGGTACTTTAAATTAGCAAAAATGAAAGATATAATGAATATATTACTAAAGTGTAATATTCTGAAATAAATTTATTCTTATATGTAACTACCTAACGATAGTCATTACATTAATAATTTAAAGAAAAAAATTCCATTTGTTCCAAAAATTTTATACACCGGGCAGGGATTTCAACGAAATCGTTGACTCCCACTTTTGGAGCCCTGGTGACCCCACTTATTATCACAAGGTAATGACTGATACCTTGTTGAAAAGGTCATGGAAAACTGATTCCAGCAAGGTAACACTTGTGCAATTCCCGTAAAAAAAAAAAAAAAAAAAAAAAAAAAAAACAGAAGATATAAAAATATGAACAAAATGTAATTCGGGGAAGAAAGAGGCTGGCAACACTTACAGTCACTTTATGCTGACAAAATGAAGCTAATGTGTAGGCAATATACTTATGATATTCATAATCAAAAATGGTAGCCATTGCTGCAATAGAAAGCGTGATAAAAATTCCGAACAAAATTCCTATAGAAAAGCGCCGTGTGTATCATTTTCCAACGGCTATTGCACACCTTCACCTTGTCGTCACCCCCCCCCCCTTCACCACCTCCACCATAGTATGACATTACATGCACACCATTTTTTACATTATTGGCCTAAAATACAGAGACAAGAATTATGCTTCTACATCAATTCAGTGAAAAGATATCTTGTTTTATATGGAACCATCCAGAAAATAAATGTAATTTACATGAAAAAAAAAAAAACTCAGACTCAAAAAATTGGCCAATTTTGCCGCTCCCTTACTCCTCTCCACACAAGAAACAAATACTTTTGGAAGGTGTAGCATGTAGTGAACTACTTCATTGCTTCACATACTAATTTTTAAGACTGTACCTTTAAAGAGGAGTATGGCCCGCAAAAGAACTGATGAAAAAAAAAAAAAAACACGAAATTTACCCTCCTCTCTCTCTCCACTGTGGCACTCCTCACATACATAAAATACATATCAGCGGCAAGCTTCATTTTCCAGAAACACATTGATACCAAACTTATATTCCTGGTTTAATTAGGGATGAAGTAATAAGGTTTAAAGCCTTGACGCAGCAGTTGCATCCTTCAGCGTTTAAAGGTTAAACCAGCTTTTAAACACAATTTATTTAACTTTCTTTTCGTGTACACCACAATATTATCAATTTAGCTTTAACATCCTTTACAGTCCAATGAAGTTGTTAATAAATGTCTTCCTCATACATGCTAGATTTTATCTTAGATTAATTGTTTCCATAGTAGAAAAAAATCACAGTTGCATGTCCGGGATTTTTTAATTTCGTTAGCAGCTCGTTTGTTTTTCAAAGCGCCTTATTTTTCATGATGTGTCATAAACTTCTCTCTTCAAAGAACATATCTTCTGCATCTGATATTTTCAGCCATACGTAACTGGAGCAGGAGACAAGAAAGGGTAACTGGAAGGCTTTCTACAAGAAGAGACAATCCCACTCCTCCATGAAGACTTAGTTTTGTAGCTAAAGTGTAACCTAGTGTCATCTAGTGTTACTCATTGAACCAAATTCATTGTGTGATATGCAATAGTGTTCTGTATCTACTCCTACAAACTCAGGTACCTACGTTACTTAGTTTTTTTCTCTACATCAAAACTACTTTAACTGCATTTCTCTCCAAATCACAAAATTGAGGGATTGGGCCTTTTTCCACTGACCCCTTCAATTACCCTCAGGATTTTCGAAACAGATGCGGTTCTTCGAAATGCATGTCAAGGTATAATAGATTTGCTTACTCACATAGCACAATATTTAATATATTTCTTGTAGCTAGTTATGTAATGTGCATGAATAATTGTTGTTTTATTCATACATCAAGTTTTTATTCATACATCATTAATTCGTCCATGCAAAAAGGGCTTCAGTCACCAAAATGGAAAAATTGAGTTAAAATCGAAATTTTGTTCCTATTGGGTACACCTAAGTTTCTATGCATAAAAAGCTTCAGTTTCGTTGGTCTAACATTTTATAAACAGAAGTCAACTTCGATTATTCTACACAGCATGGGCTTGAGTCAGTGACTGAAGCTCTTTCTGGGTGGAGAATTATATTTATTTGATAAGTTAGTGGCAATAGTGATTGATTTCATCCCATTCGTTTGGTGGACCGGCAACGTCTGGATCCTGGTAGAAAAAAGTCTTAAAACAATTTTGTGTTTAAAAAATAGCAAAATAATAATAATAATAACAATAATAATAACTAAATAAAATTTACATGCCTACAGGACTTCGTCTATAAAATTTACATGAAGTGCTTGAGTCAACAGCGGAAACTTTTTTTTTTCACCATGGCAATGAGCATAAAAATGGTTAACCTATACAGCATTCGACTAATGTAATTTTTATCTACAGAAAAAAATGGTTCAATTTGATTATTCTCTATTCCATGAATACATGTGCAGTTTGTATATAAAGGATGCCGCCTTCTATGTGTGGGGGCTAGTGCCATAAATAAGTCATCGTCCGCGAGAACTTGTGGAAAACACCCCCGATAACTAAATGGCCAACCAGAACCCTCATTTCCTGAATTTGACAACCGCTCGTCAGGTCCACGTGGAGTGCTTAGTTGCCACAGTTCCAACCGCTGTCCTTTCAGTCAGTGTTTAGAAGATTGCTGTTCAACATATATAGTTTTCTTATATATATACTCTATATTATATTCGATTGTAACAAGATGTGGAGACCCTGGGAGCAAAGTTCAGCGAATGAACTTGTAAATAACATGCAGCAAGGTGATCAGACATTGCAACCCCGCACATGCGGTCAAAAGAGGGTTGGAGGGAGGAAGGGATACTGTTGTAAAATCCAGCAGGGGAAGTTCAAACAATTTGCCGAACTGCACATCTATTGATGGAATACACTTCAAAGCTGCAATGTTTTGTTTCTTTCTTTCTCAAAACTAAGTTTGTTTGAATGAAGCCCTTTTCGCATTAACTGCTTCATTTACATCAAGATGTGTCTATTAGGAACTTCACTCTCAGATCAAACCATTTGAAATCATTAAATAAGGTGGCTGTCGTTTTCTTTTATTTTCTTTTATTTTTTTTTTTTAAATCACTTTTGGAAAGAAAGTTGAATTACACTTAGAGAGTTGAAAGCAAGTAATTATCCAAGTTTTAGATGTTCAGTTTTTGTTCGAGAGAACATTTTTTATAGATGCGTCAGCCTATTTTGCTCATCACAACGTCTCGTAGTAAACGCTGTAGCCCCGTTATATTTTAAGACATTGATTTCAAATAAAAAGCATTTGAAAGCAATTAAATGTACATTATATCTACAATGCACATTTAAGTCTACTAAACTACAAATACCTTTAAAAAGTGATTCAAACTTAAAGATTCGAAAACAGAAACTGCCATTTTTGAAGTAACAAGTTTTAAAGAAGAAAATAAGAATTGCCGTTTTTTTTTTTTTTTTTTTTTTTTTTTAATATTCTGGTATCGTGGCTTACTACTTCCTAAAGAAAGAGTGATAACTGAGAGTCTCATCCTTTCTTATTATAAGTCTCCAAACATTGTGATTTTTTGAAAGTCGGCTATAGTCAACCTAAAATGGTTTATTAGGAACACGTTTGAAAAATCTCAAAATTTCATACAATAATTCTTGTTTGTGTTATTAAAATGTGATCACTGAGATTTTAGTAGCGTTTGAGTTATGGTGGTTTCTTAAATCTACAATTAGCAGAAAACTCAAACTTCAATGCCTGATCAAGTTTTTCTTAATTTTTTAAGATTGGGACATGTAGTAAATACGAGGGACGTTCAACTTGTAACCGATTTTTTTTTTCGGTTACGTAGAGAAGACCGAAACAATTACTGTTCTTTTTCAACGTACTTTCCGTGTGCACACACACACTTGCCCAATAGGTGTGGGAGCGCCCGTATCCGTGCGGCATAGAATTCTTTGAGACGATCTTTCAGCCATTTCAGCGCACACGTTTTGACTTCGAAATTTTTGTCCTTCCAAATGCTACTTGAAAGGACTAAAAGAGGGAAGTCACAAGGAGACAGATCGGGACTATACAGGGAACGGTCTAGGATTTCCTAAGCTAAGTTTAGTGATGGCTCTGACCGTTGTCGTAGCCGTATGAGGATATGCGTTGTGATGCAAGATGATGACTACGCAATCCTTCAACGTCTGTGGCCGTTTTATTCTCAAAGCATCATTGACTTTGATCTGGAGGTGATTGCTGCAGTACGCCGCATTGATTGTGACCCCGCGTGCCAGGAAGTTGGTTCATATCACCCCGCTTTTTTTTTTTTATAATACCGTCAGCAAACTTGGATGCCTCCACTGCATTCTGGAGCGCTTTAACTCGAAGGTAATAATGTAGCCAGCTCTGATCGCAGGTGATTATCTTTCCAAGGAAGGTCTTGCCTTCTCTCTGAAATCGCTGCAGATGCTGAAACGAGATGTTTTCCGTACACTGCTTCTCTTCGAATGTTAGCATTTTTAGGACCCATCTGGCTATGGTTTTCCGGAAGTGTAGATGTTCGTTACTGATTGTTTTCACATTTCTCACGTTGATGATTGTTTCTGCACTCAAATCTCTCGCACTGATGCATCAATTACTCAGAATAAGCTGCTCCACCCTATGAATATTAGTTTAGTTGATTGCAGTAGTTCAATGTGGAGTACGGGCCACATTGAGAACGGATTCTCTTCCTGCCTTGGATTTTGAACACCAGTGGTACACTTGCGACTGAGAAAGAGTTTCTTCGCTATATTGCGCACTAAATTTTCTGAAGATTTCAGCAGGTTTCACGCCATCCTCAAGGAGAAATTTGATGATGCAGCGCTGCTCCACTGGGGCCGCCAGGTCCACTCTACCAGGCTTATTCCGATCGTTCTTCGCCGTTCGCCGCTCTCTGAGACTCTTATCTCCTAAACTGCTCGTTGTCCTAGAAAAGTTTGAGGACTACCGTATCACAGTAGCAACACATGGAAAAAAAGAAATTTCGGTTATAAATTGAACTTTCCTCGTAGTTCCATAACTACGTAAAATATATTTCAATCATTAAATTGCATTTATAAATACTTCTCATGCTGATTTATAGGTAATACGCATGATATACAGATAGTAAACATTCGTAACAAATAAATTAGAAAAAGGGATTGCCACAGATTGTTAGGAGTGCTATTTAATCTCGTATAAAGCAGAATATATTTTCTATATGACTGTTCGAATTGTTTGCTAAACAAAAACGTAAATTATTAATTACACTAGCTACTTTTAAAGGAAAAGTTATACATATAAAACAGGAATATAACGAGTGATATCGGACCCCCGCTTGGTCTAGTGGCTAGCACGTTTGCCATTGGTCTGCGTGGTCCTGGGTTCGATTCCCGGTGGGGGTTCGATTGAATGAAAAACATGGTTCGGATTCCATTTAATCAGTAGGTCCACGTCTTTCTTAGCCACTCAGGCATAATCGTGGAACATTAAATTCGAAAAAAAAAAAACAAAATAATGTGTGATAATATACTGAAACCCATGATTTCTCATTTCCATCGTGTGCTGTCATGTTGATACTGAACGCAAATACTCTCCTATTTTGACAGTGCTACCGTCTCTAATGCATCTTAATCGTATGTACACGGATGGCGAATAAAAGTAACGTAGTTTGAAAGGTGATAGTTCATTTCATTTTGTTTCTACCGCACCAGAATATAATACTTTAACTGTATATTGAAAAACAAGTTCCACTAGAGTGTTTTGAACCGCCGCCATACGCTTCTACAAATTCAATTGCCTCGCTTAACGTACTTGAACACACAGAAAAGGTATGAAATATGCCTTGTTGCCACTTATGCATAGTGAGACTCTGCATGATCTATATATATGATATTGTATCCTCATTTAAAACATACGTAATTTTTTCTTCGATAAACTTTACATCTTAATGATTGTTTCTAGTACCTGTGCACAGCGACTGTCCTGTTTTAGTGTAATTTTACAATAAATTCCCTTTCAGTAATAGTTTGCAGGACTAATGCAATCTAAATGAGCTGACGATCTGATAGAAGTAGATTGAATAGTATATATATTAATGCAATCTGGTCTATTATATTCGCATGTAAATTGTATAAAAAAGTGGAAATTACTTATTATTATTTAAGAAATACAAAGAGCAAAATTTCTACGTTTAATTTTTCATAAATATAAAAACTGCTTCCCCAAAAATATATGTAGTCTCTCTACATTTTTTTTATACTTTGTGTAGCTCAATTCTTGAAAACCATTAGGTTTTAATTCTATCTTCGGATGAGACCAGGAAAGAGTGAGGCAAGATGGACAATTTCCAGTTGAAAAATATGTCATATGTCGTCGACTATGCATATTTTAGAGAGCAGTTTTTAAGTATATATTTTTTATAAGACACAAGGTTTACAAAACAGAAAATCTACTTCAGATATTCAATTTTTCAAAAAGCCGAAAACCTAAAATGTAATGAAACGTGAACAGCAAAATTTGTTTCTAACGTTCAGACAGTTGTTGGATACTTTTAAGGAAAAAATGGCGGGTTCGATGCATCCAAGACCTCAATGAAATTTTGGAGTTTGTTATCATTTGCGAAGGATGTGCCACGGAATGCAATCGACGGCAACTGTAAAAAATGGTAAGCAGTAGGAGCCACATCTGAGGAATACGCCGGATAAGGAAGAAATTCCAATGAAGCTGTTGAAAGCCAACGGTTGTCATGTGTAAAAGATGCGGTCTACAGTTATGCATGTGGATAATCATGCCATATTTCGGCACTTATTATTGAAATACTACATTAAAAAGTTGGAATTGATCACAGTATCTATACAGCAGTAGTGATGGGTAGAAGTTCGCTATAGATAATTCCTTCCATGTACCACAGAGACACAACATTATCTTCTTGATGGGATGTAAATCGTGTTTGGAACATGATATTACCTTCTGTTTTGACTGAATCATTCCTTCCTCTGCTAACACTTTAGGCACTTTTCCCATCCTCGGTGAGACAAAAGTGCTTATGTAGGCGACAGGATTCACAATGGGAGATATATATAAAGAACCATACATGATTCTTGTCTGCACTCTTTGAATGAAGCACCCATGAATACAGTTTTTGAACATTTCCCATACATTGAAGGTGTCGCGGAACAGCTGTCTGTCCCCTTCCGATCTTGCGGCCACTTCTTGGGGACTTCGAGGTGAATACACCGTGGATCAAGTCGCTCAAGTGGTCGTCATCGAAATAAGATCAGGGATCAGAACGTGGGGCATCGCTCAGGACAAAATTTTTACTTTAAAACATATTAATCTATTTTTATATTGTCCTTTCAGGGATAATGTTCTCTCCATACACGGTACATATTTATCTAGATGCCTTTGCAGACTAGAATCTTTGTTGAACTTGTGCAGGAAAAAAATGTCGGAGATGGCTCTTACTTCGAACTTGACAGTACATACTCCAGACCACTAAAAAAAAAAAAAAAAGACTAGTTTCACCTAAACTTATAGATGTGCTATTGAATTACAAAGTTTGAATTTTAGGCTCACTTTGAACAGCAAAATTTATTTTTAGACAACATACTTTTAGTTTACAGAGGTTTAACAAATTTTATAGTGGGACAAAATATCCCCTTACGGGATACCAATTATGGTGCCTCATTTACAGCTCTAACGAATATCATGTGGGAAGAGACAGAATATCACCATTCCTATCACCATTCCATCCAGTCCTATCACCATTCCTTCTTTGAAATGTGAATTTATAGTTCCAGAGAATATTTGAACTTGACGTGCTGTAGACCAAGATGCAAGAAGTCCCCGCTACTTCAATCCACCTTATATATTTAACAAATTGATCTTTATATTCAAAGTTTATTTTAATAATTAATTACCAAAAATTAGGTGTTAGCAATTAGCATGTAGGGCCATGATTTGTCTTGCCAGTGTTGACTTTATTTTCTTTTGTTCTATTTTCTTCTTTTTATACATTTATTTACTTTACTGTTTTTCTAACACAGTTTAGAAGGTATAAACTCATTTTAATTAGCAGAGTTGCCTGCAAATTGGTACAGTCAACACCACTGCTATCATCTCTGACGTCTTGAAAAAAAAGAGAACTGAAAATGAAAATGAATGGCACGAATTAATGAATTCATCATCATGGGTATTCTGCCAGTATTTGTAGGTCACTTGCCGCAACTGAGAAGCTTCCATGCTCCAAGGTATTCAATTCTGACGCATGATCCACGCCTTTTCTTTACCGATTAAAGAGTTTACACTTGTAAGCATGGGCGGCGATTAGGGGGGGCAAAGGGGGCAGTTGCCCCCCACTTTTTTGAAATGACACATTAATGTATATAGTTTCATTTGGAAATATAAAATTTTTGTATGTATTAATGGTTCATAGAATAAAAATTGTGCCATAAAATATTTGCCGTCCCGTGAGTACGTATTGGTTGTCTCCCGTTCAGTTAAGAAAGCTACAGGAATTGGGTTTTAATTGCCACGAAAAATGACCCAAAAATTGACCTATTGGAGCGCCACAACTCGAGTGTACTTTCCTTCTTCTTACAAGGACTCAATATGTTAGTCAGCCGCTTTGGTACTAATTGAAATAACATTTCGTATTTTAAAAAAAAAGTCCTTCACAACTTGTGAAGACGCGGCAATGTTTGCAATGTAATATACGAGTTTAGGGGTATACCTATACAATTTTTATATACAATTAAATTTAGTGAATTCAACATTATTCTAGGTTTTAGGATTGCTTTGTATAACTGGAGTGATTCTAAGTATTGTTGAGTTTTGACGTATTCCAAGAAATTGAAAACTGTACTTAATGGCAACGAACATGCATCAGGAAGCTGCAAAGTACTTCTTTAAATGTCGCAGCATATGCTTCTAGTATTTATTATCTTTCTAAGAGTAATAACATACATTTCATGAGATGTGTGGAATTAAAAAATATAAGTTGTTCATTAATCCCCGTTTCAATGTAACTTTTGCAAAACAAGCCTCATTTTTCATTACTATTCGATTAACATTATTTTTTCTGTTTAATTGTTTTGCAAATTTGTTATTAAATAGGCCCATAATCTGATCACACAATTTTCCAGACAGAATTTTTAGATGTTCTTGAGCAAGAAATCAAATCTCTTCTTACACCTTCGTTGTTTAAGAGTAAAAAGAGCTAGTATATACTTGCGTTGCTTCTGCCAATTTAATTAATAAAATATGAAACACGATATACAGTATTTTAACTGGAAAAGACAGTATCTTAATAGTTATACAAACTTTCCTCAAACAAAATGTTAGAAGCAACCAGGAAAACAAACATTGATATACAAATATTGAGATCATGTCTTGCCTCCCCCCCCACTTTTAACGTCCAACCGCCGCCACTGCTTGTAAGAAAACCAGGTTGTCCAATTCTAACTAATCGGAGTTCGAATTTCAATAGTAAATCGCTCAAGCACTGCTCTGTTACAATAACTATGGATCTGACCTTTACGAAATAAAATGGTAAAATGTTTGTCATGTGCAAAATTACGATGAATTTCAATTAACTTATCATGGTCTAATTATCTCCTTGTTGAATTATCGATACTTTTCAGCGGAAAAACGGATGAGATTTGGAAGTCCCAAATCAAGTTAAGTATACCAACGTACAGAAGTTTGTGCTCTAAGCGCTCCATATAATAAACAAGCTTCAGCAATTATTATAAAGCTCATGGTAAACGTATATTTATATATAATGCGAAGCACTGTATTTTTTGCTGAGTTGAGTTAAGTTGATTTTGAGTTTAACGTCCCTTTCAGCAAAAGGCTATATGAGACGTGGAACATGAATCCGAATCATATGAACTCCCGCCGGGAACCGAACCCGGCTGTATTTCTTCTTTCTCAATTTTTTCTCACCTAATATCGATCGTTTTCGATTATTTTCACAAACTAACCCACTATCAATTCAATTTACCATATGTAGAAAGTGCCACCCCTCCCCATAAAGGAAAATGTTAAAAAATGCTAGGAGACGTTTTGTTCATTTTCAATAAAGAGTTAATATACGAATTTCAGCTCCGTAAGTTTAACGGCTTGTGAGATACTCATTTTTTTTCCGCAAATATTCGGATCCCCACTATCCCTTATGATATTATTATAATGAAAGCAATATAACATCAGTCACTTGCCGCAACTGAGAAGCTTCCATGCTCCAAGGTATTCAATTCACCTCTTCGTTATCACGTATGATTTTTACTGATTTGATATCGTCCATAAATTGTAGTCTCCTTCCCCTTCTCCCTCTCTTTCATGCCACCGTACCCAATAGTACGTCCCTCATGATACAGTCACTTCTTACCAATGTAACAACCAATTTCTTTTCCTCTTCCAAATAATATCTAAAATTGTTCTCTTCTCCCCACCATTCCTAAGATTCTCTCATTCGGTTTTCGCTCAACCCACCTAATTCTCTTCATTCTTCTTCACGCCCACATTTCGAAAGCCTCCAGTCCTGTCTCATCATTTTTGCGTAATGTTCATGTTTCTGACCCATACAGTACAATACTCCACACGAAGCATTTTATGGGTCTTTTTCTCAGTTCTTTATTCAAGGTCTCACGAAATATGAGGTAACCAAGAAAGTTATGTCGCTTTTTCACCCACCACTTTCGAACATCAATATGTCTCCTAAACGTGTCTGGAAGATCAAAAATAGTCCTCATCAGCTTCGACGACCTTCTGCAAACGTTCTGGAACGCCATGCATTCCATCGCGGTAGAACTTGGTGAGCTGTGAAGCGAAGAAAGTATCAAGTGCATTTTGCACCTCTATTAGGGATTTGAACTAGCATCTTCTAAGATGATTGTCCAAGGAACGGAACCGGTGATAATCGGACGGCGCAACGTCCGAGAAGTATGTCGGATGCAATAGTGTTTCCCATCCAGGGCATAGAATGGTGTCCCGAGTCACCCTAGCCACGTGGGGCTTAGCGCGTTGTCCCGTAACACGAGGACTCCTTTGCAATTCAGAAGTGTTGGCTCCAGATTTCGGAGTTTAACCTAAACACAGCTAAACTGCTGACATTACAGAGTTGCATTGATGCTCTGAACAGCTGACCTTCGCCTTATCTCCATTCGCATTCAACTCACAGTGTGAGGGTAATGGAACACAGACCTCCACGAAAAGCGACAGGACTTTCTTGGTTCTTCGTTCTAAAGGCGTGTTTCACTATTCATATCCTTGCTTTTATTTCACGTTCTCACTTCATATCATTACTAATAATACTACCCAGGTATTGAAAACTAGCCACTTGTTATGTTTGTCCACTTCTACTTCTATATTTATACTGATTGCTTTATTCCAGGCACCGCCCCTTTTGTCTTTCAAACTTTTGTTTCCAAATTTTCTGAGACCTTATTGACTTTCTCTTTAGATTATGCAACAAGCACCGTATACACTTAATCATTCTAGGCTACCTTCTACTAAAATGCTGTCATCATTTTGTAGGTTTTTTTTTTTTTCACAATCTCTTTTAGATAGATATAAGATGTTAATGGGGACAGCGTCCCGTCGAACTCCCCTCACTTATCCTAACATTAATACCGGTAGTATGTCAACTAAGTAGAACCGATTGCTAAATGATTTGAACGACAACACTGAATAGTGGTGAAACACTGAAATAAAATTATTACACTCATAGTGAATGTATCCAAAAGTAATTGAAACTGAATCACTGTCTGTGTTCCGTAACGTTCGAACACAAAATAAAACTCAACAGAAAATGAAGATGTCTGTTTGGAGAATGAAGATGAAAACTTCAGTAGATATCCTACCATAATTTTCACAGTACTCCATTATTTTTTATTTTACAGTGCACAATTTCAAAGAAATACAATAAAAAATGCATATGTTGAAAAAGTAAAGCGCTGTCATAAGAAATCTTGCTGTGCGATTCTTCGGGGACTAAATACAATCCAATGTAGGTCCATTCTTATCTTAGCTACGGTTTTCGTGTTTTGGGAGCCTGGCAACGCTGCGTGCTCATGACATCATTGGAGCTTAAAGTAACACGCGTAGTTTAAAGAACAGATTGCTTGAAGGATTGTTTGAATGTGGTTTCATCCATCAGTTTCTTGGAGGGAGAAAAAGGTGAGTAATATTTTTAGATGTCATATTTCCTAAGCAATTTGCAGAGCAGCAATTAACCGAGTTGTAAATACCTATTGTTTGTGTGATTATTTGCGTAGGTGTATAAAGTGACAGAAGCAAACTCGATAAACACTTTCCATCAGCGTGTTCTGATGATCAATTGAGAGCAGAAGGAAAGCAAACAGGTTCGTACTGAAGGGATGGCAAGGAAGGGATCGGCCTCTTGTGACCACCTTAAAATCCTCTGAAACTTTTCTTTCTTTTTACATAAATATGTATTCGGAGAAAAAGCAATCAAAAGGTGAGCTCAAGCTGTCCACCAAAATAATATATCAGCTCTTCACCTCCTGTCTTAGTTTTCTGGCTCTAGATCTAGAAATGAATTGCTACCGGATAAGGAAAATAATTTCTCAAACCCAACTAATATATTTAAGAGCACATTATATATGTAGGTAGGCACGGTTGCTCAGTGGTAGAGCGCTTACCTCTGGTGTCCCTGGTTCGATCCCCTTCCACGTAAGTTCGTGGTGGACAACATCCTGTCCGTGGGTTTTCTCGGCTACACCCGTTTCTTCTCACATTCACATTCCACCATTCCAAAATCTTCCATTATTCACTTCCATCACCCTTAACCTAAAAGGCATAATCGTGGGACGTAAAACTGAAAGATTTCATTTCATTTACATTATATATGTATCTGGGTAAGAAAAGAAAGCATCAGTGATAAATAATTATCTCTTTGATATGCAAGTATATGTGTTTGTATCCGAAATTTCTTGGCAACGTTTTTCTTGAAAGAAATGAGATGAGGTGTTTGTATCCGAAATTTCTTGGCAACGTTTTTCTTGAAAGAAATAGATGAAATCTTTTTAAGTTATGCCGACTAGGCTAAAGGAGACGGTGATGATAAGAAATGGTGGAATGAAGAAAGTGGGAGGAAACAGGAGAACCCCGAGAAAATGCACGCACACGGTGTTTGTCCATCATAAAGCTCACTTGGCGCGAGCTGGGATCGAACCAATTACCCCATGCACCATAGGTGAACGCTCTACCGCGGATCCGCCGCGACCTTTTATTCTTGAAAAAATATTCTATATCCTGCTCAGACCTGAAATCAAATTTTTGTGGCTGGAGCTACCGTTGACTGAATTCATTGCTCAACACTGATGCTAAGAAACCTCCCCAGGTCCGAATGGTATCTCACCTGGATGTCACTTATTAATCTAATAAATGTTAATAATACTTTGTCTTTCAAATGAAATTAACAAACACATCTATAATTGACAACTTACCTAGACTTGGTGTCATTCTCGATACCGTGCTGCCACCTATAAATATTTTGTTGAAATTTCTCTAGTTGCCTACAATTCGTTCAAGGTTAGGTCAGATGTCATTCGGACCTGGGAATATTTCATAACATCAGTGTTGAGCAATGAATTCATAGGCAACGGTAGCTCCAGCTACCAACTTCGCCTTCAGGTCTGAGGAGCATATACAGGGGCATATATTTACTATAACCGGGGCCCGGGAGGACTGAAATACAGGGGACCTCCGATCAGGCCGGCGCTAGAAGTTTTGCCGCTCTGGTAGGTACTTTCACATGCTCCCCTTCATTATTTCCTTTCTCAATTTTTGCCGCCTCTGTATTCTTTCCTTTTTCAAATTTTGCCGCCCATCAGACTTGCCGCCCTGGGCGGTGGCACAGCTTGACCCTCCTCGCGCAGGTCCTGCCTCACCTCATTTTAAAAACAAAAGGTAGAAAAAAGATAAAAAATGTCGGTATTGTCAACATAGAAATTATTTCTACATGAGAAATAAAATCTTGTATTGTGCAAAGCTATTCGTCAATATGTATAAAAAATGGATTTATTATAGGTATTTAGCATTTACTCTTCCGTAACGGTATGTGTTGATAACTGAAAAACCAGAAGTGGTATGCCTTCGTCACTGAAAAAAACAGAGGCAGTATGGCAGACCACTGCATACCGTCTCACTGCCAATAATATTTCACCAGGTTAAATTACATGATATCTGTTTGCATATTTGATTTGCTGAGAAAATTCTAGTGCATGGTCATATATCACACTAACCACTTATCGTCCGTAATTACAATTTCGAGTCTAAGATGGCGACCGTCCATGTGACATACTCTGAAAGTATTCCTCTGGGCCTAATGTGTATCTATCATCTCGCATTCAATGAAACTACATCCCTGTAGTTTCAGAAAAGATGACAAGGGACTTTTGATACACCCTGTGTAAAGTAGTTGTATCAGTAATGTTGTCTCCAGTTTAACCTAATGTCTTGCTGGAAAAGGAATTGAAGTTTAGTGTCTTCTTCAGTACCAAGGTTACACGAAAATGAACCTACGATTTTGATGGAATTCGAACTACCGTTGTATGTATACTCTCTCAGTGAGAGTCACAGCTGACACCAACTGTACAGATGCGCGCAGTAATAACTAAACCAGTGGATAGGGCTATGTGAGATATCAATCCTCGGATGAAAATCCGAGTAGTAATTCACAGTCCACTGTCAACAGCATTGCTCCAGGTCTACTAAACGCCAACCTTGCAAGAGCCTGCATCGAGCTTCCCACACACCACAGGCTAAGAGCTTTACCACTCTTCGAATGCCTTTACAATTCCTTCAAACTTCGATTCTATAAGCAAATTTCCATTTTCAAAAAAGATATAGGTGAAGTTGACAGGCCCATGGATTGCTTGACTACAAATAGATACATTTGAATGAAATTGAGCATGCATTTCAAGATGTGTATTTTCACTTTAGGACACAACAATGATCAAGCAAGCAGGGGCGTCGTTAAGGGGGTAAGGGAGAACCTCGCCCCCGAAATTACTAATTTCTTAACAAGTTGGCAAATTAAAATACCTAGTTGGCAATTTCAAAAATTCTGTTTTGTTCAATTGACTTATTTAACATTTTACTTATTTAACTTTAACATTTTCTTAGGTAACTTTTATAGACTTGGCATAAATTTTTTGTAGTGGCCCGCGTAGCGTAGTCGCTAACACTCTCGCCTTCGGTGTGAGCGGTCCCGGGTTCGATTCACGGTGGAGGCACTCAGCCGAAAAATTGTAAACACTTTTCAGGCCAGCCATCCTGAATGAGGTTTTCCTGGGTTTTCCTCATTTACAGCAGGCAAATGCTGGAGTGGTTCCTAACATGTAGGTCCCAGGCAGCTTCCTTCATTCCCTTTTCCCGGATTGTGTGCTCGCCGAGGGACGTCATCCCTCATACGTGACGGGCTAAATGGCCATAGATGCCGGAAGCCGAGAAATCTAAATCCTAAATTTTGTGTAGTTTCCTATCTTGAAATAAATTGATATATTCGATTAAAGCTTCTTTATTTGTTGCAAGTGATTACACTTCACTTTTGTTCATTTGATATTTCTAAACATTTGAAGACTCTTTAATGGAAATCGGGAAATTGTACCACTGAAAAAAGCAGAATAGAGGCGGACAAAATTAAAACAAAGACAGTCAGAAGAGGCATTTCGGTGGCAGGACGCAAAACCATTTGATACAAGACCGTATACAAGAGAACGGGCAGATTATGGGGATTAATAAGATAATAATAAGGATTTATATTAATAAAACAAGAAGGCAGTGACTGCTAGTATAAACTTTTTACTATGTGAATTTGACAACTTTAAGTTTTTTTTTTTTTTTTTTTTTTTTTTTTTTTTTACCTAATAGTAACATATCAAAGGGAAGTAGCTTTTGATATCAGAGTGAATATACTGTGTAACCGTGTCTCTTTGTATGTGACTAGACTTTTCGCGTTGAAACAAAAGGTGATCATATTAATACGGAGGACAACAATAGCTTATTTCAGTTGTGTTTTGCAGTAAGACTTTCTATTTACAGGGCTTTTCGAGTAGAAGGAACTGAACAAAAGTGTGTTTTGGGAATGGTATAACAGTATGTTTCTGGGGGTGTTGTTCCAAATGAAATTAAATCTTTAAGTTTTACGTCCCACGATTATGCCGGCTAGGCTAGAAGAGAAGGTGTTGTTCGGCGAGGGTCAGTGTTTGCAATTTGGAGGAAAAGTAGCTAAATGTTTGGGATTCGACCTCCAGGATAGCGACAAAAAAAATCATTTTTCCGATTGGCGACTTTGTTTTTGGTGATTTTTAAATGGCGATTTAGTTACTTACTTGCAAATTTAGCGACTTTTTCCTGTAAACAACCTGTTAATCTGTAGAGAAGCATTATTTGTTCAAAACAGTTTTATGTTCTTTTCTTTCTTTCTGTTTGTTTTAATCAGCGCAAGTGATGAAGACTTTGGGAATACAGCGTACCCACTCCCCCACAATCCTGTATTGTTGTCTATTATCCCTCTAACGGAGAACAATTACAAATTTGATGTTCTATTGTTCGCAGAGCTTCCGTTAAGAGACACAGGCAATACAGCATTACCGATAGCAACGAGATTAGCTATAGATGCATCAATAAAAGCGAAGTGGATATTTGTCATATTTGTCCTTCGGGATCTTTTAATTATTCTGCACTTTTTCTTTTTTTTTTTAAAAAAAAAATGCAAAACGTAAGTACTATAGTGTTAATTATTCCGGAACTATTTTGATTCCAAAATATGAACAAAAGTACCCGAAACAATGGGAAATGATCCCTGAATTCAAGGATTGGTTGCGCCCTGTTTACAAAGATGTGAGTGGAACATATGTTTATTTTACATCTACAACTGTAAAAAAAAAAATGCTTATACCGGTAGACAAAGGATTTAAAGAATAACTTTTTTTTAGCGACTTTTAACCCAGAATTGGAGTTAGTTCTCTTCTCGTTTGACGATGTTTAGTGTAAAAATTTTGCAACATTAGTTGGGGGAAGCTACAATGGATGGTGCAAGGGGCACTTCGTTACCTTGCTTTGATATTTCAGGTTATATATTTTAATATTAAATCTATCTATTCATAATTAAGTTGTGTGTATTAATAATAAGTCAGGCCTGACACGTATTTATCTAATCCATTTATCTGGTTTTATCTATTTAATAAGTATAGCATAATATATAATTTTACTATGTTTAATATATGTAAATGTATGTAAATATCAATTAGTGCATTATCCCAAATCATTTATATAAGCCTAATTTTCTTTTAAGATTAAGATTCAGTTAGTTAGATCGAGTATTACTCTCGCTCCCACTTGATTATAGACCTGGTAGAGAGGCTAGTTTTTTGAAGATTTCACTTTTCTTTCATACTTTTTCAGTATTTTTCCACTGCTGTGGAAGTTTCTAGAACCGTTAATACTTAAATTTTTTCTTCATTTTTTCTGTCCCCGGCAAAACATATAAAAAGGCGGAATTTTTTATGGCTTTCGCTGTTTCAGCTAAGGAGGCCTGTAGAGTAGAGGGCTATGCTGGTGGCTGTTCAGTCCGAAGGGAATTAGCAAGAGAGCTTTTTCCTGGGAGTTTGTCCTTTAGATTAGTTACTGGTTGTCTAGTGGATATGTTAGTCCGTGGCTTCCAGTCCCGCTAGAGAAAGTGGTCTCTGGCCTTAACTTAGGTGAATTCCAGAGTTAGGAATAGGAATTAAAGAATGAAGTAGGATTTTTGAGCTCTACGTCAGAGTAATGACTAAACTGGGCTCTAGTTAAAGGTTAGAAGGAGTGAAAAGTAATTTGCTCTTGGGGTGACCCTAGGGAGAGAGTGAACCCAGGGCACTTAGGTTTTGAAACTCTCCAGGTGCTGGAGGTTTTTCCCATTTAAAGTAGAATCCAAGTTGCGATTTGGTTTCGTTTCCCTGTACAGTCATACAATAATGAGACTTGGCTGGTGTTTTTGTTTTCACACTGTGACTTTCGTGTTTGAAAGTATTAGAGTGTGTGTTCACCTTTTAACCTAGAGTCTTGAATGGAAGACGTTAGTCTTGAATGGAAGACGTAATATAGCTGGGCCATGAGTGACGGCTGCTTCTCCTAATTCCCTAAGTTACCTATCCTTAAGATTTTAGCTAGTTTCCTTTTTCTGGATTTCTCAGAGTATTGAGAGTCCAAAGCAGGTTTAGGCCGGACTGTTACTAAGTGAAGTTAAGCAGTCTTTGAAATTAAGGAATATGGGACTAGAGTAGAGAGAGTACTAGTTTCCATATTACCGCAGTTCCCAAAGAATTATTAGAGAAGTCTTTTACTTTTATGCTTAGTGTTATTTAAATTAGAGTTTTGTGCTCCTTTAACTCTCATGATGAGTTTTTTGGGAAGCCGAGCAAAATATTAAAGATTAAATTTGCAAGGGCGAAGTAACGTCCTTTGAATCTCAGTTTTCTAGTCAACACACCTTACCTTAATTAGAGAAACATTAAGCTAATAAATCTAGTTATTCTCCGTAGATCTTTTGACTTGTTATTTTTAACTCAATCGTATTTTTGAACGTGTTACCTAGACAACAGCGAGCGGACGAATTATTTCTTTTGGAATTTCTTTCTTTTCTTTTTGTTGTAAGGTAAAAAAGGCAGACTCGTAAGAGTGGTGTGATAGAGAATATCGATTAGGAATAAAGTTTCAATTAGACATAAAACGATACCGGATAAATAGATAACGAATAGCAAAGAAAAAATTTATTATTATTATATTTTTTTACCTTACATAGTGGGGGCCGTTCTCGTCCAGGATTGAGTTTAAAAAACGAGAGCAAGGCATAGGGGAAACATGGAGAATATGGTGGATTTGAATGTACTAAAGACAGCTCTGGGAATAGGGTTGGAAGCGCAGATATGTGTGGAAGATATAGTACAAGAGATAAGAAATCTCAGAGGGGCAAATCAAGGAGAAACCAGTCAGCGAAGTTGTAACTGTAGGAGTTTAGACGAAGTTAAAATAACGCTTCCTTCATTTTCCGGTGAGGTATCAGAGAATCCTTTTGATTTCCTTGAAAACGTAGTGGACTATGCGAAAAGTAAGAATATTTCATTAGAGGAAATGTTAGAAAAGGTAATTCCTAAGCTATTGCAGGCAGATGCGAAGAAATGGTTTAATTTCAAGGAGAAGTTCTCTAGTTTTGCAGAATTTAGAAACAGTCTTTTACAGGAATATTTTAGTTTCAATTATGAGAGTGAGATAGAAAGTCAATTGGCAGATAGGATTCAGCAACCTGACGAATCCCTATCGAAATTTATAAGGGAAATGGCGTTACTTTTTTCTCGTCTAAGAAGGCAAATTCCGGAAGCTGAACAAATTCAAAAGATAGTCAGTAAAGCGCATCCGAAATTCAAGCAGTATTTGCATGAAAAGGAATTCAGAAATTTGAGGGAGCTTGAAGAGTACGCTTTGAAAGTTCAGGCATTTTTGTTAGAAAATTATAATTACACAAGACAGCATTATGCTGGGAAGGGAGATAGCGTTCAGATTGCCGCCATTAAAAGGAGTCCTTTAGAAGTAGAAGCAGAACCAGAGATAAAACCCCAGGCGTTAAATCCAGCGTACTTTAGTAGGAGGACAAAAGAACAGAGTGAAATTAGGCAGGAAAAGAAAGAAAAACCTGTAATTAAATTTCATGGTTGTGCGGGATTTGGACACAAACGTTTTGAATGCCCGAGTGGGAAAAAGGTTGTAAACCACGAAAATAAGCATCAGATCACTGCGTCTGTAATGAAATTCCCTAGGAAAATTGCTAAGGGAAAAAACGTTCCACCTTATATTTTTGGGCGTTTCTATGGGAAAATAAAGGACTGTTATCTTGATAGTGGCTCGTTTATATGTCTTGTAAACAAACAGACTTGTAAGCAATGGGTTCAGAAAGGAGCGAAAACACGGCGAATAAACGATACTGTATTATTAGCGTCAGGACAGGCAAAGACTAGGCAGATAGTGTATCCCACATTTTTTATAAAAGGAAGGAAGTTTTCACATAAGTTTTACGTTTTGGAAGATCAGACTATCGAGTTGGTACTAGGCGCAGACTTTATTGCCAAGGCTGGAATTAATATTTTCCTCTCAAGGAATTCTTGGTGTTTTCAGAATGATTCTCGTCTTACTAGGTTTATAGAACCAGAAACAGAGGCAGAAGATACTAAAGTTGAGAAATTTTCAGGGTCACGTTGTCCCAAAAGCTCTAACGGTGTTGGTTGTAATGCACCTGCTGTTGTAAAAGCAGAAAAAGAAGGAGGGAAAAACAAAGACAGAGATCCTTTTTTAGCGCTGCGAGGAAGAAAAAGGCAATTCAGGAAAGGGAAGTTATTTGGATTCCCGAGTCTTTGAAAGGAACGATTTGTGTAATGGCACATATCGTGAAGGAATCCGGACATCCATCATGGCTTGAGACGTTTAGGAAAATTCGAGAGCTATATTTCTGGCCAAGAATGAGAAAGGATGTAAGGGAATTTTGTAGAGCCTGTGTTCCTTGCAGTATATTTAAAGAAAATATGAACACAAAATACGGATTTATGGAATCTTCTCTGGCTGATAGGCCGAACCAGTTACTATTTGTCGACAATTTCGGGCCCCTAGTCCCAAGTAAAATAGGACGCTATCGTTATGGCTTAGTGTTAGTCGATGGTTTCTCTCGATTGGTTAAAATTTACCCAGTTCGTAAACTTACTGCCAAAGTAATGGTCGATTGTTTAATGGCTTTCTTCTCAGAGTTTGGTTATTTTTCTCAGCTCTGTTCAGATAATCATTCTATCTTCTCTGGAAAGTTGTGAAGAGATACAATGAAGATGCTTGGAACTAGATGCAAATTCATTAGTTCATATAGACCAAAAGGAAACCGAAGTGAGAAAATGATTAAGGACGTCAAAACGATACTGGGAATATATGCAAAACGGCATGAGGATTGGTCAAAGGACATAAAATTGATAGAATTTGCAATAAACTCAAGAGTTGGTTCTGCTACTGGTTTTAGTCCAGCCCATTTGTTTTTTGGAAGGCCATTTAGACACCCTATTTTGGAACCTCTCGCGGAAAGAAAAAATGAGGGGGAGACAGACTACCTGAAGTATGTCAGAGAAATTAGAGATCGGATGGAAACTGCCTACAACCGAGCGAACGAAGTTCAGAAGAGACAACATGCCGCCAGGAAGAGAATTACGACAAAGGAAGAAAACCCAATCCATTTAAAGAGGGTCAGAGAGTATGGTTAAGAATAACAAGGTTATCTTCGCCTACAAACAAAGTTAGTGCTTCATTATTGCCGAAGTACGGAGGACCTTGGTTAATACAGAAGCAGATTGCTGCTAACACATTTCAGGGGCGGATCCAAGGGGGGGCGATCGGGGCGATCGCCCCCCAGAAGAGGAAACTTTCTTATTTTATATATATAAATAAAACCCATCCCAAAGTTTGGAGCCCTTAAAAGTAGCAGTATGACAACCCACCGCCCCCCCCCCAGAAGTCGGTCCTGGATCCGCCCCTGACACATTTTTAGTAAGGAATCAGGACAGTGGGAGAATAGTAAAGACGAACGCCGACATGCTTAAACCGATTTTTATAGCTCCCAAATTTTGTAAACATGTAAAAGAACTACAACCAGAGTTTGCGAGGACACTTTTTCCAGATGAAAAGGTCGCAAGGGCAGGGGTAAAAATAAGACATCCTACGGATGAGGTTATTTAAAGTTCTTTCACCCATGTTTGTTATATATATATATATTTCTTTTTATTTTGAAATTAGCTAGAGGTTAGGGATTTAGCCTGGCAGTCCACCAGTTCAACAGTTACTTTTTTGGTGTAGACATCGTAAGATTTTTTTTTAGTAAAATAAAATGGCAGGACTATTCAAGAAGCTAAACACTTCGAGAAATGTTTTCGTGGCAGCTCGCCCTAAAGCTGAATCAAGTTTCGAATTAGAACTTTTGTGTCACGTAGATGCACCAAAAAACAATAAACGAAGGTTGCTTTTAAGTGATAAGTCGGGTGAGGTGCAAGTTAAAAAATTTCAGAAAAACGAAGCGGAATATACCTTGAAGGAAATACGAGCTGTTCAGTTCCAAAAATCGGCTCGGAAATACTACCAAAGCCTTTTACGGGAAAAGGCTAACAAGGCTGTAGTTGGAGAAACGTCAGGTGGTGGATCCTCGAGCGTAGCCCACGTCGAGGATGAGTTTGTTCTTGATCTCATTACTGATGGACAAGAATTGGACTGTGAGTCACTCCCTGATACTCCAGGTAAGAATCTGGTGTTCCCAATTCCCTCTGAAGGTGCAGAAGACGTTAAGAAGAAATTGAATTTCTGAGTGATATAGTGATGTTTCTGAGAAATTCAATAGAACAGTGACGAGTGATTTGTGAACATTTATTTGAGAATTATTTAGTGATTTTTTTTTCTAAAAATTATTTCTTTCATTTAGAACGGTACGAGACAATAAACAGTGAAGGGATATTATCCCTCAAGTGAATTAAAGTGGTTTTTAAAATGTGTAAATTCATTTTATTTTTACAGTGAAATTGTGATTTTTTGATCAGTGAAAGTTTCTAAGTGACTGTTTCGAGACTATAAACTCACATGCCCAGTTTGGAGGCAAGAATTTTTTTCTTTTTCTTTTTTCTCTTTTTTTATTGGAATAGGTATATGCAAGGGGCACTTCGTTACCTTGCTTTGATATTTCAGGTTATATATTTTAATATTAAATCTATCTATTCATAATTAAGTTGTGTGTATTAATAATAAGTCAGGCCTGACACGTATTTATCTAATGCATTTATCTGGTTTTATCTATTTAATAAGTATAGCATAATATATAATTTTACTATGTTTAATATATGTAAATGTATGTAAATATCAATTAGTGCATTATCCCAAATCATTTATATAAGCCTAATTTTCTTTTAAGATTAAGATTCAGTTAGTTAGATCGAGTATTACTCTCGCTCCCACTTGATTATAGACCTGGTAGAGAGGCTAGTTTTTTGAAGATTTCACTTTTCTTTCATACTTTTTCAGTATTTTTCCACTGCTGTGGAAGTTTCTAGAACCGTTAATACTTAAATTTTTTCTTCATTTTTTCTGTCCCCGGCAAAACATATAAAAAGGCGGAATTTTTTATGGCTTTCGCTGTTTCAGCTAAGGAGGCCTGTAGAGTAGAGGGCTATGCTGGTGGCTGTTCAGTCCGAAGGGAATTAGCAAGAGAGCTTTTTCCTGGGAGTTTGTCCTTTAGATTAGTTACTGGTTGTCCAGTGGATATGTTAGTCCGTGGCTTCCAGTCCCGCTAGAGAAAGTGGTCTCTGGCCTTAACTTAGGTGAATTCCAGAGTTAGGAATAGGAATTAAAGAATGAAGTAGGATTTTTGAGCTCTACGTCAGAGTAATGACTAAACTGGGCTCTAGTTAAAGGTTAGAAGGAGTGAAAAGTAATTTGCTCTTGGGGTGACCCTAGGGAGAGAGTGAACCCAGGGCACTTAGGTTTTGAAACTCTCCAGGTGCTGGAGGTTTTTCCCATTTAAAGTAGAATCCAAGTTGCGATTTGGTTTCGTTTCCCTGTACAGTCATACAATAATGAGACTTGGCTGGTGTTTTTGTTTTCACACTGCGACTTTCGTGTTTGAAAGTATTAGAGTGTGTGTTCACCTTTTAACCTAGAGTCTTGAATGGAAGACGTTAGTCTTGAATGGAAGACGTAATATAGCTGGGCCATGAGTGACGGCTGCTTCTCCTAATTCCCTAAGTTACCTATCCTTAAGATTTTAGCTAGTTTCCTTTTTCTGGATTTCTCAGAGTATTGAGAGTCCAAAGCAGGTTTAGGCCGGACTGTTACTAAGTGAAGTTAAGCAGTCTTTGAAATTAAGGAATATGGGACTAGAGTAGAGAGAGTACTAGTTTCCATATTACCGCAGTTCCCAAAGAATTATTAGAGAAGTCTTTTACTTTTATGCTTAGTGTTATTTAAATTAGAGTTTTGTGCTCCTTTAACTCTCATGATGAGTTTTTTTGGGAAGCCGAGCAAAATATTAAAGATTAAATTTGCAAGGGCGAAGTAACGTCCTTTGAATCTCAGTTTTCTAGTCAATACACCTTACCTTAATTAGAGAAACATTAAGCTAATAAATCTAGTTATTCTCCGTAGATCTTTTGACTTGTTATTTTTAACTCAATCGTATTTTTGAACGTGTTACCTAGACAACAGCGAGCGGACGAATTATTTCTTTTGGAATTTCTTTCTTTTCTTTTTGTTGTAAGGTAAAAAAGGCAGACTCGTAAGAGTGGTGTGATAGAGAATATCGATTAGGAATAAAGTTTCAATTAGACATAAAACGATACCGGATAAATAGATAACGAATAGCAAAGAAAAAATTTATTATTATAATATTTTTTTTTTACCTTACAATGGGTCAAGTCATTTCGTCGCTTTCGCTGTGAATCGAAGTGCAAGGTTTCAAAAATCAAATTTTAGGGTTCCAAACAATATGTCTGATGGATGAAAGCATAGACCGGTATGTGTTTCATTTCATTTTCATACAAATGTGTTGGCGTTTCATACCTTATTTTTAATCCTGTAGTTGCTTCTTTCGGAAAGTTAAACAAAAATTGCAATTCTTACTTTCTTTATAGTAATTATAAGTCAAAGCATTACGTAAACATTGTATCTTACTTATGTAGCTTACAGAGCCGCAGCTTTGGGCGAGCAAACAACGCACGTGCCCCTGGCGCGTGGTTGGAGGGGCGCCTAAAAGAGAGGTTATATATTAGTGCTTTTCCTGGCGATATTTAATACTTTTCATCAGTGCGAAGTCATGAAATCAAAGTAGGAAAGGACTAGAGAAGTGGAAAAAGAGAGAGACACTGAGACAGAGAGAAGCTCTGCGTACATTTACACTTCAAAGAATGTAGTGAAATGAGAAGGTCAGAATTCAAGATGAGATTCGGATGCTTGGCAAGAAGAAAAATATCGCAAGGAAGTTTGAAAAATACTTTATTCGATAGAAAACGCCATTTTCAAAACTGTGTTTATTGGAGCAATGAAGCTTCAGCCAACACACTGGCAGCACCGATATGACAAGTGAAGATCAATGTTGGCGCAAACTTGCAGTGAAGTTCCCAAATCTTGAACTTGAATTTGTTTTAAAGCCTTTAGGCAAATTTGCATTAGGTCGTGAATTTGGATGCAGCGTAGTGAATGCAGCTTACCGAAAATTTGGTGGGGGCCTTCATCAAGCAGTTGATAGAAAGCGGCTGAATGTGATGATATATTTATTCATTGTTTTGGCCCCCCAATATTTTTTTTAAATTGGCGCCTAAATCTTGTAATGTTCGCTACGCCGCCGTAAGCAAGACGTATTTCCGTCAATATTCGTTGTTCATTTGTTTCCGCTAGGTTACAAAGTGGTGAGCTCCATATGGAACTTATTATAGTTTTTTTATATATATATAATGAGAAAGAATTGCAAATTATGTTCATGTTTCTGAAAGAGGAAAGTTGAGAGAGAAAATAAAGATAAATAAGGGAGAGAAAAGTAATTACATGAAAATAAAAATGAAATCTTTGACTTTAACGTCCCACGATAAAGCCGGTTAGGCTAAGGGAGACGATGATTAAAGCAAGTGAATAATTACGGAATAATGGGTGGAATGAAAAAGTGGGAGGAAACGGAAGTACCCCGAGAAAATCAACGATCACGTACATGAAAATGAAATACCTACATTGGCCTATGCTTTCTTTGTCTAGCAGTCATAGTTCGGAATCGAAAATGTGAGTTTCGAATCATTGTATTTAGATTGAGAGTGTAAGTAACAAAATCACTTAATACATTCATTAAGATTTCGGAACGCGAAATTTTAATGTAGGTAAGATAACTCCATATACTAACTCCTTCCATCCGCTTCGTACATTGTTCGAAGGGTCACGAAGCAAATCACCTCATTTAGTCTACAAATAAATAGTACTAGCGTCAATTACCTGCTTCGCTGTGTAACAGTTGCATCATTACCATTTTTATTTAATTTTTAAATAAATCTTTTAAATTCAATTTTGCGTATAATTATGGACATTAGTGAATATAATTTTTATTTTCATTTTTGTTTGTTTAAAAAAGGCAAAGGACATTCTCTTTATTTTCCCTTACTATCCGAGAGGTAAGATGTTTTATTTTTTTTCTGTATACCTGTCCATGCGGCGAGGACAGTTGAAAGACCCTTCCATTGTCTCTCAATACCACTGCCTAAGCCACATACGTAGACCACACACAACAGAGTTCCCGGCGTGAACGCAAGAAAGAAGAACAAAACAGCTTTTAGCATCTTTTTGTGAAATTGAAAAAAATAATAAAGTCCTAACACGTTGAATAGAATCCAAGTAGAAATATAATCTCTGCGAATTTGTCAAAATCACAGCATAGACCATATGTCGCCATTCAGAACCAAGATAAAATTTTAACATAGAACTGTGAAATGGTCCAAAACCATGCACGAGACGACTAGGAGCCAAATCAACTCTCATAAAAATTTTCGATATAACATGTGAAATTTGAAGGAAGCACGTACGTTAGAGAAACGACGCCCGAAAACCGTAAATAGGCGGAGACCAAGAGAATCAAAATTTAGGACACCAAAATAAGTTAACGAATAAGAGAGCAGAGACGAAATCGAAGACACCGTTAGAGGCGTATCCAAAAAGATCGGCCGGCTAAAAAATTCAAAACTCCAAGTCAGTCGTAAAATAATTCTTCACCGGGAAACAGCGTACCACCGCAATACAAAAACATACCCGGAACTTACACACACACTACAGTCATAATCAAAAGTTAAGTTCACAATAACAATGTGCGGCTAAACTCACCGAAGCCGAGTGTACGAAATTACAATCTTTCCTTAGCATAGTAACCTACACATTGATCTTCTTCAAAATATATTTATATATATAAACATATATATATAAACTTTGTAACGCTGCTAATATATATATATATATATATATATATATATATATATAGATCGCGAAACGCCTACAAACATTGTTTTTGAGTGACAGAGTTTCGTACTTATAAACATAATCACGGGCTATTACAGACAATTAGAATAACCTACATACGCACCGAAAGCACTTGAACTAGTTTTAATCATACATAATCAGTTTTGAAGTATTATACACAATGCTTAAAAACAATAAACACTGTTTATCCGTGTAACACTACACTTTTAACACCGAGAGTGATGTTGGTGCAGTGTGACGTCTGAAAGTGCTTTTAGTGAGAGTGCATCCTATCAGAAATGGACCAACAGAAGCCCCACCTTGATGGATCAGGAGACGCCCAAGAGCGACGCCCCTTCCAGTTTGAGAGGAGGACGCAGCGGGAATCGAAGAGAGGAACTCCGAATCCAGGACACTTCTCACGAAAGAAGGAAGCCAGTAAACGCAGGGACATCTGTATGTGTGTGGTGAGCTTGGTGGTGAGAGCAGTGTGTACGACGAAAGGTAGGACCCATCCAAATTATTTTTTGTTGATTCCAAAAAGGAAATTTTCGTCATTGAATAAAATGCAAGACGTTCGCGATATAAAGTCGGAACTATTTGAAAACTGTTAATGTATTTACACCGCGTGGAGAAAAGATTTTCCAACTCGAACTGTAATTGCTAAACAATTAGATTTTTTTCTTTCTTTTTGAGCAAGGCTTATTAAAATAGAGATATTTTTTTTTAATGATACTTATATATAGATATTCTGTGACTTTAGTGAATATGTCGTTGTTTTTATTAAGGAGATAGTAGTTTAGGCCATTACTCTATTTGTCACTTAGATTTTTTTGATAACATATAAAGAAAGTTAATTTAAAAGTAGATCGAATGACAGGTTGTAGACCTTTAACGATGAAAGAAGTATTTACTTTAACATATGGAAATTTGTATGAAGTAAAAATGCATCATCTGCGCTATGTACATGTAATATGAGAACTTTAAGATAATTTTGAACAAGACATAATAGATATTCCTAGAAAATATATTCAAGACATTGCTTTAATTGTCCAGAGATTATAGTGTTTGTAAAGTAATTTTGCATAGAAGTGAACGTACTAAATGAGTCTATTTCGATCTATATACTAGTAAAACTCTAATAAATAATATTGTAATGAGTCATCAAAAATATGTTACGTAAGAGAGCTAAAGGATTAATTAGTAACTATGATGTATATGCGACTAGTCTCGCAATTAATCATTTTCTTGGTTGGAGATACGTAATCCATAAATAAAGCGGAACCGACATTAGTACAGTCAGGTAGAATACAGATGAAAAATACGAAGTAGGCTAAGTAAAGCCGCAATTATTACGTCAGTCTGATCCTCTAACAATCGAGCGATCAGACGTTTATGCGCATAAACTAGACGAACAAACTAGAGGAATACATAAAAATGTCCGGCCGTATACCAATCCTATTAATGATAAAGAGAAAAATCACGAAAAACTCAATATATTCAGATTAAAAATCTCGAGAGACGTCTTGACATTTATTATTAATATTCATATGTTACTTGATTTTTATGTATGTATGCATGTATTTACTTATGATTTTATATATATATATATCTATATATGTTTGTGTCTATTAATTTTCTACTTGTGTTAATATGAGTATATATATGTAGCCTTTATGCATAACGAAATGGTAATGCTACGCTCATTGATTTTATGTATTTGATAGTGTATGCTTGTTAGGTAAATGTCAAAGTGCATATTTAGTGCACTTATTCTCATTCTCAGTTATTAATTTAAATAATTAGAAATGGTTAGCAGTCAGGCAGTAGGTTTATTTAACTCCTTTAGATCATTCTATGTTTCTTTCATACTTCCCACAAATCTCAACTCAAAGTCATGACTTGTTTCTCGATTTATTTTATTTCAATTCAAGTTATTTCAACTCATTTCAACTTACTTCAACTAGATTAACTTATTTTAAATCATTTCAATACTTAGTTTTCACCCGAATAAAATATAGGTTGTTATATTCAAAATTCCGTCCAGCTATGTAATATCTTAATCTCGTAAGTATTAAAAAGGTTATGGTCAAAACATATCAGCTGATCAACGTGAACTATATACTTAGCATGCGATGTCAAATAATTAGGTATTTTTCAAATGCAAAATTGTAATTTAACCAGTTTGGTATGATATCTATGTAAATCAGGAAAGCTCTATATAGAATGTAGACAATGTAAGTTTGCATCTAGCATTGGTTATAAACATCAATTCCACAGTTTGTTTATTTGTGTCAGGTTAATGATAACAATTCATTCACTACATAGTTCAAGAAAGAAAGCCCCGAGGTAATTTACTTAAATTGATTTCTTTTTGTTTAAGGCCTTATGCCTTATTCTGAACATTTGTGGTCAGAAAACTCAAAAGTCAATGTTAACTTTTGGCCTGCTTAAATTTTTTTTAAACATATTCTTGTTGTTGTTTTCGTTTGCTCATTAAAACTTTTATTACATTGTTAACCTCAAATTCGTAAGCTTTTTCTTTCATAAACAAGTTGTATCCCTAACCTTAAGCATAACATTGGTTTCCAAAGGATCTGTTAGGCAAATTAGGCAATATAAGCATTTCTCGATTCTAGTGGGGATTAGACTGATTTTCAGAATTTTCAACTAAATTCTAAATTCTAGATATTCGTTTATTTTCTGGTTTTATTCTTATTACTACCATTATTATTCAGTCCACTTGGAAAGTGAAAGTCAGTCTAGTTCGTCCACACAAACCAAACATTAGAGCAAAATTCTCTTTCAGCGTTGCAGCACGTGAATTCAGGATACGTATGCGAATAATATCAAGTTTCATTTGCTTACACGGTTTTAGAGAGATCTTGTTTCCCTAAAGCCCTGGGACACCGCGGGGAGATAGGATTTCCTAACCGTGAGATCAATCCTTATCGAGTCACAAACCATTTTAGTTCGGGGAACGAAGACTTTAACGGTGGTGCAAGGGAATAAATAGGGACAGACGGAATGTGAACCCAAAACCCGCTGTTTATTTTTTTTCTTTTTATTACTACAAAACCTGGCGCTACAAGCGATCACCACCGGGATCTTTCTCTTTTCATTTTTCAAATTTGACAAATATGGCGCATCCGAACAGGAACTCGATAGTTAATTTTTTGACTCGATAGTTAATTTTTAGACTCGATAGTTAATTTTTTTTAAACTCGATAGTTAATTTTTTTAGACTCGATAATTAATTTTCGAACTCGACAATTTATTTTCAGACACGATAATAAATTTTCGAACTCGATAATTTACGCTCAGACCCGATAATTAATTTTTAAACCCGATAATTAACTTTCAGATTCGATAATTTATTTTTAGATGCGATAATTAATCGTCAGACACGATAATTACTCGATAATTACTTTACAGTCTCGACGAATACGCTTCAAAGAACTCCATTATTTTTAAGAACTCATTATAAAAAAAAAAAAAAAAGGTAACTACTTGCTAAGATTATTATCAGCTACACAATGAGCCTTGGAATCGAACTAAACTCAACAGAAGTTGAACAGTACTTCCAGGAACGATCAACGTTCTTTTCCCCTCCAATTTCATTTCTTTTTCAGCCAGAAGAATGTAAGTTATGTTTACGTTGAGCTAGCAATAGAGAATATTCAGTTTGCAGAATTTATTTGTATTGAAAATAAAGCAGTGATTGAACAAGGAAAAGAAGAAAAAGAAGAAAAATAAGGTAACCAGGTGAGGAAAATAGAAATAGGATAATAACTACAAGTTGCTAAAATCAACTCGAACGTGCTACCATTCATGTATTTGTAAGATATCCATTCATATATTTACATAGAAATAACTTTTCTTTTATTAGTTTATATTTAAGGAGTGCATATATTCGTTTACTTTTTGAATTTTCAGTATGTGTAGGGTTAAGCTAGAAACGTATTAATACTAATGTAGGTTAAGTATAGCATTTAGTAAATTTTAAGAGAAGATGATTTAAGGTGTGAATTACTGTGCTTTGGAATTATTGCAAAAGATCGTACACTCAGGCTTATTTCATGAATAATAAATAAATAACGTAAACGTGTTGTGTGTGTATAACAATAAGCGACGAAACTTCAGATTTTAATATTGGAGTGCAAGAATATTATTTGCAAAATTAATTTAGTAATTAAGAAATATATTTTTGTGTATGAGCAAAAATAATTCGGCGCAAAAGCCGTATATTTTTAGTTTCAGATGCCAAGACTGCGGGCACAGACAAAAGAATAAGGACCAAGATGTTGACGAAAGAACAACAGATGAGGGAGATGCTCGACCTGTTACGAACCGTCGTGCAAGAACTAACAGAAGAAATAAGAAAAGAACGAGAAGAGCGGAAAAAGCTCAGAGAGGAGAAGAAAGATCCTGATGAAATGCATGAAGCACCACGTCAGAAGGACGAACTGCAAGACGCTGAGGTTATTCCGGAACCAGAACAGCACAGTCAAATAGTAGAAAAGAGCCAGATGGAAGAAGCTATACTGAAGGAACATCCATCAGAAGAAATTGTGCAAGATACACACCAGGAGACCAAGCAGACTGACCCACCTGTAGAGATAAGCACAAGCGTTTCCAACGCTTTGAACACTCCGAAATTCAAGATTAAACGCAAACTGCGTGGAAGAATGGTCCCTGGGAAGACAAGAATACAGACAATACGGCACAAGGATGCAAGAATGAAATGTTTCCACGACAAACGTCCAGGATGGCAACGAAGCCATAACTTCTGCCGGAGGAATAATCACCAGAAGCCATGGAGAAAATGGGCAGAAGACTCCAGAAATATAGAAGGAAAAGGAATACTTGAGTTCGAAGACCAAGATTCATGGATAAATTACAACGGCCAGAGAAGCCCATGTGACCGACAAGATATTCACGGTCAGGTGAGACCAAATGAAACACGAGGGATGAGCGATGATAACTGGGAGAACGAAGCAAATCCGCAATGTATCACCGTTCAGGATGAAGGTACCCGGAGAGATGAACACAAGTCAAACGCAGAATATAAAGATGGCCAAGACGATACATTGATTGCACCTATCAAAGTGGTGAGAACTCAAGAAATGAGTAACGACAATTGGAGGTACCGAGATGATGGAGAGGAAAACCTTGTAAATGAGAAGAATGGTATCTGCATCGTTACCATTCACCCGGCTATACTTGCATACTAAAAATTGACTCCAACGGTCCAGGTTCGAGTCAAGGTTACGCAACAGCTTGCTGGAAAACAACCTCAAATATACAATGGCATGAAAAGAAATGGAAGCCCAGAAATACAAGGATTGCATGCAAGAAGTAAAGAAGAAGAATTGCAAGAAGTTAATGCAAGAAAAGAAGAATTGAAAACTGAAACATCAGCGCGGAGGAGAAAACTTAGCAGGAAAATAATGAAAGAAATATAAGAGAATTTTGTCTATTGCACAGCTCAGTTGAATATACCTGCATCTCTTATCCAAGTGGCTAACCCTAGAAGATAAACATAAAGAATAAGAAGATGAATTATATGGACGCATAATGCCCAGAAGTGAAATTGTTTACCAGCGTATTTACTTTAACTTTATTTCAGATACCGGATGTGAGACAAACCAAATTACAGAGGAAGATTGGAAAAAGATATTCGCCAATGTGCGCAACCCAGCATTAAAACCGGCCCAGGAGATATAATTTTTGTTATGCACGAGGAAGTGCCTATATACAGAGCAATCGGTAGAGAAGGATTCCCGATTTGAGCTCTCTGAAGTGGAGTTTTGCGTTTAGAGCAGAGACTCAACGCACCCCTTCCCCCTTGGTGATGATACCTGCGAAAACGCGCCGAGCCAAAGAATAGTGAGCTACGAGCTGCGAGCAGATGACAATTCCACCAAGATGTTTGCAAGTTCCCACAATTGAATGGTTGCGACATGGAACTTTGCCTTAATCATTTTACTCTCCTTATATTTTAAACTTTTGTTACTGAAGAAGAATCATGGCCGAAGAATAAAAGCAGAAGTGCGAGCAGTGGCTTTGCCCTCGCACATGGAGGAATTGAAGCTCCATGCCACCCTCTGTAACCAATGCTCTCTTTCCCGATGATATAAGACGCTGAAGATTATATAATGCTGTTGTTTTGTTGTTTTGTTACCTAGGGCAGCCAGAACTTTGGAAGAAGAATAAGAAATCGTATCCCGCGCAGATAAAATAAAGAAGAACTCCAAGAGACAAGAATGATGTCATATGTTATTTAAAGCATGCCTCATAAGCTTGTGTCCAGCAGCTTGAACTGACCACAAACTCGACACCTGAGACCTATCATCCACTAGCAGATCAGAGCACACGAGGTAAAAACCATTCGGGTTTGGATTTTTATGTACTTCAACTTTTCTATGAACTTCAAAATTAGGGATAGAATTTTCATGTACTTCAGAATATTTTTTGTGAACTTTGAAATTTCTGATTAGGGTTCGGATTTTTATGTAATGTTCAATTTGCACTTAGAATTCATGATGCAATGTCAATCACAAAGTTTCTCTTAGGATGGAGATCTGCTTCAACTAAGTTGCATCATCTGCTCCATCTTAGGAGGGGGATAACTGTAACAGTTACATCATTACCATTTTTATTTAATTTTTAAATAAATCTTTTAAATTCAATTTTGCGTATAATTATGGACATTAGTGAATATAATTTTTATTTTCATTTTTGTTTGTTTAAAAAAGGCAAAGGACATTCTCTTTATTTTCCCTTACTATCCGAGAGGTAAGATGTTTTATTTTTTTTCTGTATACCTGTCCATGCGGCGAGGACAGTTGAAAGACCCTTCCATTGTCTCTCAATACCACTGCCTAAGCCACATACGTAGACCACACACAACAGAGTTCCCGGCGTGAACGCAAGAAAGAAGAACAAAACAGCTTTTAGCATCTTTTTGTGAAATTGAAAAAAATAATAAAGTCCTAACACGTTGAATAGAATCCAAGTAGAAATATAATCTCTGCGAATTTGTCAAAATCACAGCATAGACCATATGTCGCCACTCAGAACCAAGATAAAATTTTAACATAGAACTGTGAAATGGTCCAAAACCATGCACGAGACGACTAGGAGCCAAATCAACTCTCATAAAAATTTTCGATATAACATGTGAAATTTGAAGGAAGCACGTACGTTAGAGAAACGACGCCCGAAAACCGTAAATAGGCGGAGACCAAGAGAATCAAAATTTAGGACACCAAAATAAGTTAACGAATAAGAGAGCAGAGACGAAATCGAAGACACCGTTAGAGGCGTATCCAAAAAGATCGGCCGGCTAAAAAATTCAAAACTCCAAGTCAGTCGTAAAATAATTCTTCACCGGGAAACAGCGTACCACCGCAATACAAAAACATACCCGGAACTTACACACACACTACAGTCATAATCAAAAGTTAAGTTCACAATAACAATGTGCGGCTAAACTCACCGAAGCCGAGTGTACGAAATTACAATCTTTCCTTAGCATAGTAACCTACACATTGATCTTCTTCAAAATATATTTATATATATAAACATATATATATAAACTTTGTAACGCTGCTTATATATATATATATATATATATAGATCGCGAAACGCCTACAAACATTGTTTTTGAGTGACAGAGTTTCGTACTTATAAACATAATCACGGGCTATTACAGACAATTAGAATAACCTACATACGCACCGAAAGCACTTGAACTAGTTTTAATCATACATAATCAGTTTTGAAGTATTATACACAATGCTTAAAAACAATAAACACTGTTTATCCGTGTAACACTACACTTTTAACACCGAGAGTGATGTTGGTGCAGTGTGACGTCTGAAAGTGCTTTTAGTGAGAGTGCATCCTATCAGAAATGGACCAACAGAAGCCCCACCTTGATGGATCAGGAGACGCCCAAGAGCGACGCCCCTTCCAGTTTGAGAGGAGGACGCAGCGGGAATCGAAGAGAGGAACTCCGAATCCAGGACACTTCTCACGAAAGAAGGAAGCCAGTAAACGCAGGGACATCTGTATGTGTGTGGTGAGCTTGGTGGTGAGAGCAGTGTGTACGACGAAAGGTAGGACCCATCCAAATTATTTTTTGTTGATTCCAAAAGGGAAATTTTCGTCATTGAATAAAATGCAAGACGTTCGCGATATAAAGTCGGAACTATTTGAAAACTGTTAATGTATTTACACCGCGTGGAGAAAAGATTTTCCAACTCGAACTGTAATTGCTAAACAATTAGATTTTTTTCTTTCTTTTTGAGCAAGGCTTATTAAAATAGAGATATTTTTTTTTAATGATACTTATATATAGATATTCTGTGACTTTAGTGAATATGTCGTTGTTTTTATTAAGGAGATAGTAGTTTAGGCCATTACTCTATTTGTCACTTAGATTTTTTTGATAACATATAAAGAAAGTTAATTTAAAAGTAGATCGAATGACAGGTTGTAGACCTTTAACGATGAAAGAAGTATTTACTTTAACATATGGAAATTTGTATGAAGTAAAAATGCATCATCTGCGCTATGTACATGTAATATGAGAACTTTAAGATAATTTTGAACAAGACATAATAGATATTCCTAGAAAATATATTCAAGACATTGCTTTAATTGTCCAGAGATTATAGTGTTTGTAAAGTAATTTTGCATAGAAGTGAACGTACTAAATGAGTCTATTTCGATCTATATACTAGTAAAACTCTAATAAATAATATTGTAATGAGTCATCAAAAATATGTTACGTAAGAGAGCTAAAGGATTAATTAGTAACTATGATGTATATGCGACTAGTCTCGCAATTAATCATTTTCTTGGTTGGAGATACGTAATCCATAAATAAAGCGGAACCGACATTAGTACAGTCAGGTAGAATACAGATGAAAAATACGAAGTAGGCTAAGTAAAGCCGCAATTATTACGTCAGTCTGATCCTCTAACAATCGAGCGATCAGACGTTTATGCGCATAAACTAGACGAACAAACTAGAGGAATACATAAAAATGTCCGGCCGTATACCAATCCTATTAATGATAAAGAGAAAAATCACGAAAAACTCAATATATTCAGATTAAAAATCTCGAGAGACGTCTTGACATTTATTATTAATATTCATATGTTACTTGATTTTTATGTATGTATGCATGTATTTACTTATGATTTTATATATATATATATATCTATATATGTTTGTGTCTATTAATTTTCTACTTGTGTTAATATGAGTATATATATGTAGCCTTTATGCATAACGAAATGGTAATGCTACGCTCATTGATTTTATGTATTTGATAGTGTATGCTTGTTAGGTAAATGTCAAAGTGCATATTTAGTGCACTTATTCTCATTCTCAGTTATTAATTTAAATAATTAGAAATGGTTAGCAGTCAGGCAGTAGGTTTATTTAACTCCTTTAGATCATTCTATGTTTCTTTCATACTTCCCACAAATCTCAACTCAAAGTCATGACTTGTTTCTCGATTTATTTTATTTCAATTCAAGTTATTTCAACTCATTTCAACTTACTTCAACTAGATTAACTTATTTTAAATCATTTCAATACTTAGTTTTCACCCGAATAAAATATAGGTTGTTATATTCAAAATTCCGTCCAGCTATGTAATATCTTAATCTCGTAAGTATTAAAAAGGTTATGGTCAAAACATATCAGCTGATCAACGTGAACTATATACTTAGCATGCGATGTCAAATAATTAGGTATTTTTCAAATGCAAAATTGTAATTTAACCAGTTTGGTATGATATCTATGTAAATCAGGAAAGCTCTATATAGAATGTAGACAATGTAAGTTTGCATCTAGCATTGGTTATAAACATCAATTCCACAGTTTGTTTATTTGTGTCAGGTTAATGATAACAATTCATTCACTACATAGTTCAAGAAAGAAAGCCCCGAGGTAATTTACTTAAATTGATTTCTTTTTGTTTAAGGCCTTATGCCTTATTCTGAACATTTGTGGTCAGAAAACTCAAAAGTCAATGTTAACTTTTGGCCTGCTTAAATTTTTTTTAAACATATTCTTGTTGTTGTTTTCGTTTGCTCATTAAAACTTTTATTACATTGTTAACCTCAAATTCGTAAGCTTTTTCTTTCATAAACAAGTTGTATCCCTAACCTTAAGCATAACATTGGTTTCCAAAGGATCTGTTAGGCAAATTAGGCAATATAAGCATTTCTCGATTCTAGTGGGGATTAGACTGATTTTCAGAATTTTCAACTAAATTCTAAATTCTAGATATTCGTTTATTTTCTGGTTTTATTCTTATTACTACCATTATTATTCAGTCCACTTGGAAAGTGAAAGTCAGTCTAGTTCGTCCACACAAACCAAACATTAGAGCAAAATTCTCTTTCAGCGTTGCAGCACGTGAATTCAGGATACGTATGCGAATAATATCAAGTTTCATTTGCTTACACGGTTTTAGAGAGATCTTGTTTCCCTAAAGCCCTGGGACACCGCGGGGAGATAGGATTTCCTAACCGTGAGATCAATCCTTATCGAGTCACAAACCATTTTAGTTCGGGGAACGAAGACTTTAACGGTGGTGCAAGGGAATAAATAGGGACAGACGGAATGTGAACCCAAAACCCGCTGTCTATTTTTTTTCTTTTTATTACTACAAAACCTGGCGCTACAAGCGATCACCACCGGGATCTTTCTCTTTTCATTTTTCAAATTTTACAGCTGGATTAAAATAAGAAAATTAGTAATATGTTCTGTTAGTCAGGTACTTTTTACTATTACTGAAGCGCTTTCTGATATCGGTTATTTTCGATCATTTATATATCTATCTCCCCTCTCCCCCCCAGGTTGCGGGATTGAATTTGGATTTAAATAGATCGGAAGTGGCACTGTTCATATCACCGACCCCGAAAACAATGGATTCGTCACTACTATCGATCAATTTCAAACATTTTTAAATATTTCCCACTCCCCTTCCTCCTCCTCTAAGATGCACCATCAAAATGAAATAAAAACCGTCCCAAGGTCCCAACCTCATCTACATTAAAAATTTGATCGCGTTCGGTAGGATGGTTCAAGAGTTACTGTCACAAACATAGTCACTTTCATTTTTACTTACCATAGATAGATAGATAAATGAGAGGTGCGGAGAAAATTTTATAGCTATGCTTGGCTTGGTTCCCCTCAGCTTTATCTGAACATAGTGCAAACGGACTACTAGTAAACTTCATTAATTGACGTAGTTCATTGTCAGTGGTTTCCAATCGATGTGTCGCGAAATTTCAGATTTTAGAAATCATTTAACTTTTAATAACAATTAGTTAAAATTGATTTTTAGACAGATTACCAGTTAACGGCCTTAGCAGAATCATAGTACTTTATACAACATTACAGTAATATAATTTATATTAATTTTTAAAAATATTTATTGCATTAACAGTGCCAGCGTTTCTACATGACAATACTGAAGAACAACCAGCTTAAGTCAGTTCAGGTTAGATTTGGTTTAGTTCACTAACTTAGTAAGCCTAAACAAGTTTGGCGCGGCTAGAATTGTCGGAAGTTAATCCGAAAAATAAACAAATATATCGGTGTCGTTGAAATTTAGTAAAGTCCGTCGTAGGTCAAGAAGATTGAGAATCACTCCCTCGATTATTCACTTCAATTAATCATCAATCACCTTTAACCTGAAGTACATAATCGTGGAAAGTTTAAATAAAATAATTTTATATAATCTAGAAAATGCACATATCGTACATTACGTTACATTACCATTCAATCGCAATACAGATTATTACAGAAGTGTGGATGGCTTGAAGTTTAGCGTCCTATTCAGAGCCAAAGCTGTGTGCGACTTAAACCTAAAGCTTAACATGGAATCCTAATCGTATAACCTTCCACCAAGATTTGAATCAACTTTCCCGTCTCGTCAACTAATTTCCCCAACTCGCCAAAGAATTTCTGCCTTGCCAGGAAAATATTTCCCCCCAGTTCATATTATATACAGGGATTCGACAAAAAAATCTAAAATGTTTACAAAAGTGTGAAAATCATATCTAGTATGGTGTGGGGCTTCCTTTTGCGTTCAAAACAGCTTGGATCCGACGTGAAATGGACATATACAGCTCCTGATTCGTGGTGTGTGGAATTTTGTACCATTGTTCCTCCAAAACATGCTCCAGTTCCTTAAGGGTAATGAGACCGAACACGCCTTTCTAACTCAGACCACAGTGGCTCAATGATGTTCAGATCTGGTGATTGTGGTACCCAGGGGAGGTGTGATAGCTCCTGTTCATGCTCCTCAAACCATGATTTCACCGTTTTTGCAGCGTGACAGGGTGCCAAATCATCTTGGTAGATGCCATCACCATCAGGGAACAATATTTGGTCCATGGGTAGAACCTAGTCCCCCAAAATGGCCTCATACGTCTTAGCATTCATCATTCCATGCAGGGCTATGATGGGACCTGCGGAAAACTACGATATCACTGCCCATACTGTAACAGAACCACCCCCATGCTTTACAGTTGGGAGCAGATAGTCTGTATCATAGGCCTGCGACGGTGTTCTCCATACGTAAACACGTCCGGTTGTTGGAAACAAGGTGAAAGTCGATTCATCGGACCACATTACGTGTTTCCACTGCTCATGAGTCCACGCCTTGTGGTCCTTGCACCACTGGATACGCCTCTTTGCATTTACTGCTGTGACCAGAGGTTTGGCGATAGCGACCCTGCCATGAATTTTCATTTTATGAAGTTTCCGCCGCACTATTTTCGACGAAATCGGGTTCTGTAGGCCGGAATTGAGTTCAGACGTAATTTTAATTGCAGTGGTCTTCTTTTTAGCTGCTACAATCCGTTTTAATGCTCTCCGGTCCTTATCTGACAGATTTTCTTTCGACCACTGTTGTGCTTTGCAGACGTCGTTTGCCCATGAATTGTGTATGCTCTCGTGACATTCGACACAGTGCCTTTCGATACCCCCACAGTGTTCGCCACTGTTGCCACTGAAGCTCCAATCAGAGGGGCACCAACGACCATGCCTCTTTGGAAGTCTTTCGGCCCATTTTACCGCACCACTTTCACACCACGACACTCACAGGTGAACTGGTTACTGCTGACGGAAGAGGAATGTCCACATGACACATTGAAAACAAAAAACGATCGACAACCACAACACGTGTTGTACAGTGGTGGGCCAAACTTACGTGTCCTGTATGAAGTGTTTTTAGACTTTTTTTTGTCCCCCGTATATATATATATATTGCATCACTGAGAGATAAAATGTTCAGAAAGTCGCCCCCTTCCCGTAAAAAGCTTCATGCGAACCCTGAATAGAACAAGTGCATCTGTAAAGCAGTGCTGAGTTGATTTTAACGTACCTTTCAGCACCGGAGCTGTATGAGACGTGGACCTACAGATTAACGTGGAATCCGAAACACATGAGCTCCCGCCAGGAATCAAACCCGGGTTTCTAACGCCAAAGGCGCGTACACTAACCGTTTAGCCACAAATGAGCTCATCTGTAAAGCAGTGTAAGTAAACAGATAAAACACACACATGCGTTAGAAGTTTGCGCAATTTGGGATCAAAACATTCTCGATGGAGCAAACGTAAACGTCAAAGTCGAGAAATAGTAAACGTCAATGAAAGTGGGCCTCTGCTTATTCATTACTTTGTTAATACTTAATGCCTTATAGAAATAGTGAAACAATACTATGAAGAAACACTACTTAAACTAATAACCGAAAGAATAACACGAGGAACCACAGTAATTTCCGACTGATTAAACTAGTTATATATACTATACCCAACTGTTACATTGTATTTGTTTCCACACCACGAAAGCGATATACTGTTTTTACCAGTCATAGAATGTGCACCCAGTCCAGTGTTGAAATAGACACGCCAGTGGCGGCTAATGTTAGTGTTACAGCGTTGCGGAACGACCAAAGCATTTCAAGAAAAAAATATTATTATCAATAGTCGTAAAGAACAGAAAAAGTACTTTTAATACTCGCATATATACACTTTAAATAACATATCTTTTTATTTATGTAATTGTCCGTTCCATTAATCCGTTTTAAAAAGCGAAAAATAATCCGCCACAGAGTCTCTAATTTATATTGTGTTGCAGCGAGCATACAACGACCAGATTCCTTCAGCGCGGCAATTGGAGCGAATGTTAAGTCTCCTTTCCCTATCTCCCCCTATCTCAGAAGTTAAAGGGACTGGTCGTTGCAGTGCTTCTGCAACACAGCACGGTTTCCAGTGAACGAGAAGGTTTTTCGCACTAAATGAGATTTCTAAATTTTATTTCACTAGCAATTAACAAATGAAATTTGTTTTTATGCATTCATATTTTTAAATTACGGGACCATACTGAAGCAAATCAATATAATGACAATTAAGAAAAAGTGATTGCAGAATTACAAAATAAGAAAGAAAATATTTAGTAGAGCAGAAAACAGACGAAAGTAGAGCCGCATTTACAAGTTAATTCTTAGCTTATATTGATAATGAAGGCTTCTTCTGCAGTAATTTGTGAATCAAATATTAATAAGTCAGTATGTAGAATCTACCCCCCCCCCCTCTGTGGATAGTATTTTAGTATATACATATTTCTTTTATAAAATAAGTATATTTTATACTCTTAATAATTTCCACATAAAACTGTATGATGGAGAACGCCACATTCAACTTGGGACCTGTTAGCAATGCTCAGGGGCGTAGCCACGAGTAAGGTCCACCGGGTCCGGGCCTCCGAAAAATTTCGAAACTTGACTAACATTTGTAGGCTTTCCTAACGAACTATACTTGTTAACAGAGAAATGATTGATGTAGGCTAAATATTTTATTTTACGCCCCACTATGTAGTCTTTCCTTATAAAAATAATCGTTCTATCATTTTTTCTAAAACTATAGGTGACAGTAATTAGGAATTACTTATCGTCTTTTCGGGTGCAGTATAAGACAGGTTCGATATTACGTAGACGTATTGAACCTTCCTCAAATACTTTGGACCCCTCCCAGCTAACATTTCTGGCAATGTTGTTTGTTTTGATGTTCTTTGATTTTTGGCTTCTGTTACATGCTGATCTTACATCTCGCGGGTTTCGAGGTTTCGTTTCCAGAACATGTGACATTGATAAGCATTGTTTCGCCTCATGTGGAAGTATATTGTGTTCATCGTGCATGGCGTAACAACCAAGACGAATGATTTGGAATGTAGTTTTTTTCTTTTACGCACATGTGTGTGTTGATGTATGAATATGTGACATTCGGAATTCATATACCAGTGCCTCTTTTGTATCAGCTGTTTTGGTTTTTAATTATTAGATTTAATTTTATTGGGTGTGCTTTAATTCTATAAATAGCCTACAAATTCTGAATGAACTGTATACCATGACTTCTGTAAATAACTTACAAAAAACATTGACCAGCTTTCAACTGAGGAAAAACTTGCAATTAAAGCTTAGACAAAACAAGCAAAGGGCAATTCAGGAGAGTGTTCGAAAAAATCCAGTTTGAATTTACAGGATATCTTATGGCAGTAATGTTGTTTGCACCAGATACATTTCCTCAATTTATTTGAAATTTTCCTGGATAAACTGTGAGTAAAGTGTGTTCAATGTACATTTTTATGTAACACTAATCTCTGCTACGAACTCTCTTCAGTCAACGCTGAAGAGGAATTCGGATCACTGTCAGGGACTGAGTTTGCTAGAATGAATCGTTCGCAATAATCTAGAAAAAATATTTAGTGAATCTACAAAGCTTCTGAAATTAATATTAACTGTACCAATGGCGTCAGCAAAAAAAGAAAAGCTTTTTTCCACATCAAAAAGAATTGACGCTTTCAAGGAATTGAATGTCCCAAGAAAGGTTATCACCATTGGTTATGCTTTCCATCGAAAAAGACCTGACAATAGGAATACTAGAGTTCAACCAGCATGTATTAGACAGATTTGCTCCAATCAGAAAGAGGAGAATGAACTTACTAATTAATTAAGGTGATTAATCGGATAAAATGTTCTGCATTTTTTTATTTTATTGTTTAAAAACAAAATTTTATTTAATATAACATGTCACATAGCATTTTCATCTAAAGTTATGCTGATTAGTCAATGAGTCCACTTTATATCTTCTGTCTTTTATCGTTCGTACTGCAACACCCAAAACCGCAATCCACTTAGACACGCTGTAGCGAAAGCTGAAATTCAAACGCCTGGCACTCGAAGCTGTTGGAGCTGTCTCACGCGGCCTGCAACTTATGACCTTCGCCTATGGTTTAGTAAACAAATCAATGCCAAGGCACAAAACCCAACTTCGTATATGAAGACAACACAAGAAATAAAAAGAAAGAAAAACATCTAACTTTTTGGTGTCAAAATGATGAAATAACAATAATAATAAAAAGGTTTTAATTCTCTGTAACCCAAACATTAATAAACTAGAAAACATAACAAGCAAAATAAGAAAAAAATAAAGAAAAAATAAAAAGAAACTGAAAAGTGAGCTCTCCTTCATTAATGTTTTTTTAATTTCAGTGAGGCTGTGAAATATGTCAATATATTCATAAATTATCTATATTTCAATGTAAATAGATCTATTTTAACAAAAGGAAGCTCTGCACTAGAACGCTTACCACTAACCTGTTGGATCTCTGGTTCGATTCCTGCTCCCAACAAATAGGCTTTTGGTTTACAAACACTGTAGGTGTGGTTATTCTAAAGGTTCTCCCGTTTCCTCCCATTTTCTTCATTCCACCATTATCATGTATCTCGTCGTCACCTTCTTTCTTAACTTGATGTACAATCATGGGGCGTTAAGCTAAAAACAAAAAAGAAAAAAAGAAAAGAAATAAATTATCTTGCAAATATCCTAGAAAAAATAGGTTTTCTAGACTACACAAGTGGCTCCGCGTAGCGTAGTTGCTAATGCTCTCGCCTTCAGTACGAGCGGTCCCGGGTTCAATTCCGGTGGGGGCACTCGGTCGAAAAAGTATCAAAAGTTTTTAAGTCCAGCCATCCTGAATGAATCTTTCTTGGGCTCATTTCAGGGCAGGCAAATGCCGGGGACCATTAAGAGAAAATTCACGCCAATTCATATGTGTTTCGATTTGGCAAGTTAAAATTCTGGTCACCTTACCTTATAACGGAGATTTTAATGGAAGTGACATGATAAAAAAAAAAAATCGGTTCAAGAACAGTACTAAATGGTTTCAAACATTAATTTCAAACTATTTATGTCGATATGAATGTATAGAGAAACATTTTAACCGTTCTCTTCTCGAGCTTAAATACGAAATTTTCAAAAACATTGGAACACATTTCCCCTTATTTGTAATAATGAGTCTACAATTTCGAGTTTTATCATCCTGAAGAAGAGGCCTTATCAAAGTATAAAACAGCCCTCTCAAACGAGAGAGAAGTTTTAAAATTTTTATGTAGCCCACCAACCTATGGTTGAGGTGAACAAGAATAATAATTTTTAAAAAATTCGAAAGATACGATATGTTTTGGCTAAATTTTAAACCACCTCTCACTATTTGAACCCCCTTCTCCCTCGTTAGGATAGTATTAAAATAAAAATTTGTATAAAATGCGGTCTCTTCCAGATTACGGCACCTTTGCTGTGATTACTAAAAGCCATCGGACATCGGAGAAAACAAGTATTCACTCTTACTCCTTTTCCGTTTCGCCTTAATGTTTCTATCCCGGGATACGTCAATCAAAAGTTGAAAATATGAAAGGAAATCTTTCAGTTTAACGTCCCACTATTATGTTCTTTAGCTTTCTACTATTATGACTTCTTAGCCTTTAGCCACTGTTATGCCCACTGTTGATAGCTTGTATTTCCTGTTTCTATTCAAGACTACCTGAAATGCTTGTTCTTAGCACGGTAAAAAAAATAGTTATTTTGAAAGTATATTTACCATTCCCTCTTAGGTGTGCATTTCAATAAAAGCACAATGGCGGCTATAGTGGGTAGGCCGGGTAATCACGTGCCTATCAAAAATTTTCAAAAATATATAAACACTAAAAATACAATAAAGAGTAAATATATTTTCCATTATTTATATTAATTGTAGATAATTATTTAACAAGTAGCATGAATCACTACTGTAAAAGTAATTTTCTGCTGCCATTAGTCAATCAAATGTGTATATGTATCCATAAGCGAGGGAGCGGGGCTACTCTAAATTAAAATCCTAAAGTCGCCCCTGTAAAATCGTAATAGAAACAGTAAGATATAACATTTTTGGCATATATTTTGAACTTACTACTCTCTTTTGGAAACTCCGTTTTATCAAAGTCACATAATAAAACCAGCTTAAAGTATCTACTAAGTTTCAGAATCCATTAGAAACAATTTACCTGCTTTTCCGTTATACAATAATTAACAACAGGCATCGTCAGATCTTCCTCGTGACTATTGTTAGTGTGAAAATCTTTGGCGCGGAAGACCCGCGTTCTATTCCAGGCAGAAGCAGTGTTACCAGATTGGGCTACAAGTAACTGGTTGAACTATTTTTAAAGTACCAGATATCAAATTGGGCAACAAACTACTTTCTGGACTACTTTTATTTATCTGCAGGCTTTAAATTTTAAGAGTACCGTAAAACGGGGCTACTTTGACATTTAGGGTTACTTTGACATAGAGCGGGGCTACTTTGACAGATGAGCAATTCTTGCTTCCTGTGAGAATTGTTGCATATACTTTCATAGATAAAGGCTGATATGGTGTCCAAGGTGCGAATTGCCGGAGGGGATGAGGGATTTTTCCCATTGTATTTCTACCCCCTCTCAATATCCTTCCTGTCCCCCAATATATAATATAAGGACTTCTAGATCCGCCACTGTTTATTCCCCCCCAAAATGAATAATCTAATTCGCACTCTGACGATATATATCAACGTGTCGTGGAAGAGAGTGGATTCAATGTGTCCTGTGCAAAAAATGGGTGTGTGGGTTTTGTAACGGTGGATCAAAAAATCCTCAGTATGCTTGTTACGACTGTGATGTTGACGACTAAGGTTTTTCTTTCCATTGTTACATGTAAAGATAACATACCGGTACATATGTATTTGTGTTAAAAGTAAAGTAAAGTAAAAAAATAGAGTAAAAAAAGTAACAATGTAAGGTAAAGTACCGTGTATGTTCAAAGTAAAAGATGTTAAAAGTAAAGCTTTAGAAAAACTTGTATAGTGGTGTATTAATGATGTACCACAACAAAATAAAGATTTAGTGCTTATCAAGTATACAGCATACCGTACCTTACACATGACCAAAACAGTGTTTTATATACTTTACATAAATTCCATGTCAAATTACTCCATACGTTGAATAACTTTGACCTTATGCAGCAAATACATAAGATGTCAAAGTAGCCCCACCCCCGGGGCTACTTTGACCGGTATTTCTTAATTTCTTCCCGCCAAAACTTACTTGTAGAGACTTAGGTTTAGTAGTGGATGTGATAGCCTAGATACCTATTGTTATGATGAGAATAGTATCATTCATTGGTTGCAGAAAGTGTCCCGTGTACATATCTAAACTAGTCCAAAACCTGTCAAAGTAGCCCCGTTTTACGGTACTCGACTTTTTATATTGTCAAATATAAAATCACAAATTATTACTTGTTTTATATGATGTAACTCAGGTTTTGCTTGTTGAATATTCTAATCGCAAAGAACTATAGTTTTACTCAGAATAACATGTTCGATGCTAGTTCAATTTTTGTTTATTGCCTTTTAATCTTCAAATCTGACAATAGGAGATTTTTCTTGCTTTTGCGTTGTTGGGGTAGATCGGAAGAGAACTATGTGAATGTGAATATTCTAAATTTATTTGTTTACTGTATTATCCATATTAACATAATGAGTAGGTGGAATAAGTACCTATATAATGACAATTTCCAAAATTCATTGCTCGCAGATAAAGAACTTAGCAAATAAATTGAAGTAGTGAGGAATATGAGTGAAAAGCGTAGCTACTGTAAATTTTGTAAAGTAAATCTCAGAGCCCCCTAAACTGACTTCAACAAATATGTATTACCTTGGAAATCAGAAAGGTCGCTTCTTTTACACTATCGCGTTCTCCTCAGTTCACTGCATACTGCCGTTCTACTGCTTCTTACGTAGTACGTATTTCCACCAACAGACCGGAGATATGGACGCCGCCTTACTGTTGCCAACCCAGATATCTGACAGATGGTCAACTCCATCTGTTCCTTTTATTTATTTTTGCATTAAATCGATAAGGATCTGTATGTATATCTATGTTACTTTAACTGAAAGGCAATTCTAGGAGGGATAGAGGGGTTCAAAATGTATGTCAAAAATACAGTATATATGTATCTCACGAAGCTGTCAAGTTAGGGAGATTAAAATCGATATAAAAACTCTTCATTAAAAATAAAGGGACACCTACCCCGGCACATATGAAGATTTTCGTTTTGATGGGGAAAGGGATATTTTCTATAATTTCTCACCTAATATTGAAATTAACGTTGTCTGGTATTTGAAATCGCATCCCTGGAAAATAGTTGAAAAGTTTGAAGTGAATGTTGGAAAGTAATTAGTACCTAACTTCAAAAATGGTCGCACAAGTGTTACACACGAGGAAGGACCCGGACGACCATCTAAGGCCACAAATGCCGAGGGTAAGTCAAGACAAGACCATTTATGTATTTTTCAATAAATTTGTGGACACTCCGTTGCGGCAAGACACTGTTCTGCTATTATGGCAAAAGTCTTGGATGGGTTGCAGCCCTTTGAAGCACCTACGCAGAAACGGAATTAGTGCTCGTTGTTCCTCTTTGGTGCAAACTTCTAATGGAGCAGCCGTGATCTATCTGCAACAAAAGGAAGACAAATGGAGGAATTAGGATCAAACTTTCAGAGCATGACCACAACAGCGTGGCAATAAAAGAAACGAGAACAGAAATCAGTATGAATAATGTGAGAAAAGTTATAGCCCGATAGCAGACGTGCTGCCTGGAAATATTACATGTCTTTAGCAAATATAAAAATAAATTTGAACACATACTGTACCTTCAAACCACATGTTTCTACGTCAACCGTTGTCATGATACAGTCTTTTAAATACTTTCATACAAAACAATATTGTGAAAATCTTTAGAATACGTTGTCAAAAATAACAACTAGTAGATTTTGATTCAAGCGTTTGCTCAATGTGAGATTGAACTCGTAATCTGTCACACAATAATAAACAAACTAACTTATAGCTACTTGGGTTCACTTTGCTTGGAGATGTTAGGATTGCCAACTGACCGGTATTTCACCGGCCTGACCGGACGGCCTGACCGGAAATATTACTGTTATTTTAATTAAGGTCGGTGACCGGTACAAACTTTTTATCAGCCTCTTTATGACCGTATTTTAAAATTTGTAATCCAGAATAAAACATCAAACACCAAAATTCTTCAACAGTGCCTTTACAAATACAAATTTCCGTTGTATTGTACATTAAGCGTTATTTTTTAAAATCTATGACAGTTTTATTTATTTAGCATAACAATTTGATAACAATTAGATTCTATTGTAAAACATTGTTTTGAACAATACAGATAGAAGTGTATAATTTGTCATAATTGTGCGGGATAAATATAGCGATAAATTTAAATTGTCCATCGATTCTTGGCAAATAGCTCTTAGGCATTTCGTTAGTGCAATTTCTGCTGTTTAGTTTCACGTTCCTCGCTGCTGCATATGACAACTTTCCTTAAACTTTCAAATTAATTATTTAGGACTTCTTAAAGCATTTTGCTGTAGTTGCTAAGTATAAGTTTAAAGAGTAAATTTCATTTTGTAAATCCAAAATTGTCACTTAAGAATTAATATACTTTTATTAATTATGTACTTTTGTTTCCATAATTTTAAAGAAGTGGCAGTTACTGGTAAATACAATAAAATGATCGATACCCACTTCAGTTTCTCATTTTAGCACAATCCCAGACAACACGTACGTGTACGACACATGTGCACTATCCATACATAAGCCGTACATTTGCACATGTGCATTTGTGTGGATGATGAACACATACATTACCCGTGCATAAGCCGTACACGTGAATTTGCGTGGATGAAGCACGCATATATAACCCGTGTATGTGCACATGTGCATTTACGTGGGTTATGCACACGTACATAACCAGTGACTAAGTCGTGCATGTGAACATGTGCATTTGCATGGATGAAGTACGCATTTATATAACCCGTGCTGTAGCCGTTATATACACATGTGCATTTGTTTGGATGCAGCGCACGTACGTAACCCGTGCTTAAGCCGTTATGTACACATGTGCATTTGCGTGGATGCAGCGCACGTTCAGGACCCGTACTTAAGTCGTTATGTATACATGTACATTTGCATGGATGAAGCACACATTTATATAACCCGTGCTTAAGCCGTTATGTACACATGTGCATTTGCATGGATACAGCGCACGTACGTAACCCGTGCTTAAGCCGTTATGTGCACATATGCATTTGCATGGATGAAGCACACATTTATATAACCCGTGCTTAAGCCGTTATATACGCATGTGCATTTGCATGGATGCAGCGCACGTACGTAACCCATGCTTAAGCCGTTATGTGCACATGTGCATTTGCATGGATGAAGCACACATTTATATAACCCGTGCTGTAGCCTTTATGTATACATGTGCTTTTGCGTGGATGCAGCGCATGTACATAACTCCTGCTTGAGCCGTGCATGTGCACATGTGCATTTGCGTGGATGAAGCACATTCAAATTACTGGTGTTTAAGCCGTTGTGTGCACATGGGTATTTGCAGGCTACTGCACGTGTGTATGAGACGTCCATAATACCGTGCAAGTGTATACTTTTACTTTCATTCTTTTACTCTCATTCTCATCAACAGAAAGTAACTTCCATTTTTAGTAGGTGTTGTTTTTCCTCCAGGCGGTGTTATAGAGACTTTTCGACGAATAACAGCTGAATGATTGTAAAAACTCCATAACGTCCACTGAGCTAGGATACAAGATAAACAGGTGGCAGCATTGTACTGATGTAACTACAGTCAGGCAGTTCATAGGTTTATAAAATTATTTTCGTGACCGATTACAGCAGAATATGTTGCGTTATTTGTTACTTGGCAAACATGTCAAATATACTACCTAAAGCTTTGCTCGTTGCAAATAATAAACTCCAAACCTAAATTCTCACTAACAATTATTAGTTACTTGTTATATACTTTGAAGATGATGTCTTTGCACTTCTATCATCCTTACCACGGGCTATATCCCTACCCAGTGGAAGCTTGCAAAGGTCCTAGTCTTTTTAAAACCACACAAAGACCCGGCATTAGTCACATCCTACCGACCTATTAGCTTAACGTCGGTATTCAGTAAAACCCTGGAACGGATCCTTGTTAAACGGCTCCATCCTTACCTCGCCGAGCGCAATATCCTTCCTACTACACAGGCAGGATTTCGACCCTTTCATGCCACTGGCGACCAACTCCTCAAACTCTCTTCGCTCGTAATGAATCATTTAAATAAATACTTACCAGCTGTGCTAATCTCTTTCGATATCGAACGTGCTTTCGATACTGTCTGGCACGAGGGACTGCTATTCAAACTAAAGCGCCTACTCCCACCTCATTACGTCCGAGTCATCGCCAATTTCCTCCATCAACGACGTGCATTTATCCAACTCCATCACGGACGTTCGCACGAATTTCTTTTACGAGCAGGAGTCCCTCAAGGATCCGTACTCTCTCCCCTTCTCTACATCCTCTACGTAGCTGACATGCCTTCTCCGTCACCTCCAATTCATGCTCTACAGTTCGCAGACGATACAGCCTATCTTGCTCTTGGATCCTCTGTTGAGCGCATCAATGAACAATTACAAGCAGCAATAGATAACCTCATCTCCTGGTGCCTACGGTGGAAACTGAAATTAAACCCCAACAAAACACAAATGACGCTTTTTGCCCGCAAGACACACAAGTACTGTCCCACACGCAACCCAGAGCGTCTCCGTATTATGGTACTGGACTCAGAAATCTCATTAAGCAATAGCGTTAAATATCTTGGGGTCCATTTCGATAAACACCTCACATGGCGCACCCACTTAGCCGCTCTTGAAAAAGACATCCGTCGTCGCCTCAATCTCTTAAGGAACTTAAAGGGCACAACCTGGGGCTTAAGTGCAGACGTCTTACTTTATACATACAAAGTATTCGTCCGGCCAGCTATGACATACGGGCATCTAGCTTGGCTTTCAGCGCCTCCCTATTTCTATAGCCGCCTACAACTCCTTGAGCGCCAGGCAATACGCATTGCATACTCTTTAACTTATCGAACCTCCAACGCCGAGCTCTATCAACGCACAGCAATGCCTCCAATCTTGGACCACCTCTATCGCCTTCGCACGCGATACATTACGCATCACATAACAACTTCACATGACACACTTCCAGCCCTCCTAGATGAGAAACCTGCTCTCCCCCGTACTGGATATCCTCCAATAGACCATCTCCTGGCAATCTATGAACGGGACACCAATTCAGCTGACTACAACCCAGAGCGTCGCATATACCAAACACATCCTCATCTCTATCGATAATACTTTCCTCGTAATACATGCTTTCACGTAACATCTCCCATGACACGTGGCACTTCCGATAATTGGACACACCATCAATATTCCCGAGAAGCTTTCTGCTTACAACTATACTATAAGCGTAACCTGTATCCATCCACAATAATATTCTTCCCATAGTAAACACTTCACTCTGGCCATAGAGACGGCATAACCGTCTGCGGCCCGCCCATCGTCTGATGGGAATGAAAGACTTGTGAAAAAAAAAATTTGCACTTATAGATGGTGTTACTGCGTAAGACACCAAATATATAAACTCCTTTTTTCGTTGCATGTCGAATTTGCTTTTACATCACCTCTGTACTACGAGGAAATCACCTGTGCACTACATGTAAATCATTTGGATACTGCTTCAAATTACCTCTATCGTACATGTAAATCATCTGGGTACTGCGTGTAAATCACCTGTGTGTTACGTGTAAATCATCTCTGTCCTACATGTAAATCATCTGGGTACTGCATGTAAATCACTTATGTGCTACGTGTAAATCACCTCTGTCCTACATGTAAATCACCTGGGTACTGCGTGTAAATCACCTGTGTGTTAACGTGTAAATCATCTCTGTCCTACATGTAAATCACCTGGTTACTGCGTGTAAATCACCTGTGTGCTACATGTAAATCACCTGTGTGCTACATGTAAATCACCTGTGTGCTACGTGTAAATCACCGCTGTCCTACATGTAAATCACCTGTGAACTACATGTAAATCGAATACGTGCTACTTGTAAATCACCTGCGCGGTAGGTGTAAATCACTTGTGCAGGACGTGTACGTGTGCATTGCACATGTTCTGTGCACGTGAAGATGTTGAATAGAACCTGGCAGGTATATGTGCATCACATGTACAGGCGTGCATTTATACAGATGATGCACATGTTGCATCCGTGCAATTGTACATGTACTAAACGGATACTGTACGTGCATTGTGCTGTCTGGGATGTCTCTATTAAATTTATAGTGAATATACTAAGGATATGCAAAATACAGATGCTAATGCGGTTTTGTCCACGATAGTAGATTTCCTTCTCATGGACGAATTCGAACAGAAATACTTCACACTTAGACCCCCTGTATATCATACGGAATTTTGAGCTAGAGCCAGTGATTTTATTTTCAAGAGTTGACAACCCTGTATATGTAACTGCGTATTAAAAAAAATCGTAAAAATGTAAATAAAGGAACTAGAAGGATCTATTTCATTTAGAAACCAACCTCAAAACAAATATTTCTTTATCCTGTTTAGGCAAGGAAATTTTCGTCTTCGTGTTTCACGATTGACTATTTCGTCACCTATTACCCCCTCTCTCTTCCCTTCTATTCAGCATGTGAGCTCATGATTGCTGAACAAACGCGCAGGCATCTAAATGGTATCATAAATTATATTGCACCCACAACAAACATAACTGCTTCGAGAAGCGGAGAGCGGATACGATTCGACAGGAAAAAGGCTTCCTACCTTTACTCGTATAACTGTTCCCCGAATTCTTTCTTATAGTAGTAAACAAAATCCTCATTGTATTTTTGTCAGCTACATAAAATGTATTTAAAAAATGGTTGTCAGTTTTTAAAGCAGTTCCAAGATTTTTTATTTTATTTTATTTTATTTCATTTTAAAGGGAAGAAAGAAATTCGCATCAGAGGGAGAAAAGCAAAGTTCAGTATCAGATACTAAAAGCAGATGTTTTAGAATGCATTTCGTTTGTATGATTTACGTATCTGTGCTGAGGCAAGAAAGTTCTCTCTATCCTAACGAGGAGGCTAACCTTGTAACAAGCAGAGTGGGAGTGGTCCTTTGCACAACATATAGAAAAATTACAAGAGAGAAAATTTCATGAAATAGTAATTTAAAACATTCGCAATCTATTATAATAAATTTAAGACTCAGGCTAACACGACAAAATACAAACTACCATAGACGATGGTGACAGGATGAAATAGACGACGAACTTTAGTTGATGTTTATATTTCCAGCATGGACAGTAAATATTCTAAATTTTATTAGAATAATATTTTTCACATTACGAATAATGCTGTCAATTCATTTGCTATAACGCTAGGTGGAGAAAGAGCTAGAGGGAAAAGAGGCAACGAACTGGAGGCACTACGTAGAGATGAAGTGGGAAGCGGGTAAGAAGCGGGCTGGGAGTACAAGGGTCCACCCGCAGAATGATGTATAGGACCTTCATGAATACCAAGTTGGTCTGGAGTTTGGACTGCCCTTTTAGAAATGAATCCTTAGCTGGAGACTTGGATGGCAAAACCCCGCCACGACGAAATGTAAAGTTGTGTATGCTTATCTATAGTCAAGTATTATTTCGCTTTCTTTATTTTCTACAGTCTGAAAATCTTTGCAATGAGTCGTACCTGTGCCTTCAAAGCAGTGACTGTTCATACTGAAAGAAATCTGAATACGATACGACTCCATCTTCAAAATTATGAGGAATTTAATATTCATGAATGATACATGCAAATGAGTGAATAAATTATAATAAACTTAATTTTATTTCGGAGGAGGCAATTAAGGAGGAGAGCGGGTTCGAACCCTACCGCCGGCCATCCTACTGAGGTTTTTCAGGGTTTCCCTTAGCCGTACCAGACGAATGCCGCGATGGTACCTTGAATAAGGCCATGGGTGCACTCTTCCCAATCTCTTTGCTCGAAGGCGTGCGTTGGGAGACGTCATTTCCCGGTCTTGAGACCGGCTTAGATCAAAAATGCCATAAATGCCTATTCAAATAAAGTTTTCCTTTTCCCTATACAGATAGCAACTTACAATGACAACTTCCCTCGTAAAACCTTATTTCCTTCCAGCTATCAGTCTATAGAACGTCCGGTGTAACTTTGATACATGTAATATAATGCATAGTAGCGATGGTTATTTCAAATCTAGCGGCCGATGTACATACTTTTCTACTTATAGATAGTTCAATATTATTGCTTTTCCACTGGGGCGCGCACACAAAAGTTTCATATTGCTTTTACTTTTCCTTAGTTACTTATTATTTTTCTGGGGAGAGGAATTTTTCGAGTAGTTTGGAGGCCTCCACGCGGATTAATCCGGAACTGGTCGTAGGTAACGTCTTTCCCTTGTTATTTTTATTGAGGTAAATTGCTTTGTCGCTGACATCCCACAAATTCTAATAAATGAATGAAAGATATAAAAAATATAAAGTTTATCTTTACCGCTTGAGAAGTTGGTATAAAAGCAGTTGTCGCTGCTTTGGATAACTTCCAGCTTCGACAAATACATTATTCTCTGCTTCTTTACGTATCTCATATCCGGATTTTTGTTTCTTTGGATTTTGTGTTAATCCTGTGCCTCTTCTCGATTCCATCACTTTCAGATTTTAAAGAAAACCAAATTCGCCAAATGAAACAGTTCTAGGTATGTTTAAAGTATCGCATATCCTTACTTCAGTTTTGGCGTCACAGATATGTAGCTGTTTGCGTACTCTGCGTGTTCAAACCGTTAGCAATGGTTCGCAAACCTAGCGGAGTTGTACTGAAACTGAACTAGAATACTCCGAATAGTATTTACTGAGCTATAATGGAGTTTATTTTTTTAACGCTTTTCAATTCTACCTTTAAGAAAAAGAACAAGTTCGGATTACAACAATGAGTGCGATTCTTTTTATCTTCTCGAGGTTTTAGATGGTAGTGATAACAATCGGTGTTGCAACTTAATAAAAAAAAAAGTGTGATTTTATGATTGTAAAATTTATTTTCTAAAACCAGGGATTGGAAAGGGTGATATTATGTTGTATTGCTAATCGTTGTGAAATGAAGTGTTAAGAAAATACCAGGAAACTCATCGTTAATCGGGATAAAAGTTACGACAATGATTAATTGTAATATCTTTCCATGACCTGTTTGTTTTGGAGACCCCTTTGTATTAAAGACCCACATGACCTGTGTAATCCATACATTTCAGTAGGATAAATTATTCCACTTAACACATGCATAAATATAATTCAAATTATTATTTTTAATGTTACTATTAGCAGCGTAACTAAGATGACATGCCCCCAACCCCCCGTAATATTCGCAATTTGACGATACCTAATTAGAAACCCCATCTTGCTATCTTCCTTCCTCTTTATCGACTCGAACTTTAAAAAAAGAAGAAAACTATGATTGCACCAGCAACGGAGACCTTCTTCTACCCGAGTTTTGAAAACAAGTAAAAAGATAAAATAAGAATCTTAAGTTAAAAAATAAAGATTTCCAAGAAAGGAGTGGTGCGTTTCCATTGGAGTTCACTGTTTCCATGTACTTTATATATACGATTTAAAAAAAAAAAAAATTGTCCCAGTCTAATGTCCTGTTAATTCTCACAGCTTTGTAATGGCTTTTTTACTCTTGGATAAGAACATGGAGAATATTCCATGAACATCCTCCTACAGTCAGGCCCGTCGAGAGCCAACTCGGGCCCCGGGATTGAGTTATCATCGAGCCTATTATAAAAACTAGGAAACTATATCTCATATATTTACTAGTTACATTATACTAATTGCATTAAATATATATACTAAGTACATTACTAGAGTTACAAAACAGTCGTAATTTACAAAACAGTCTTTCTTGCTTCCCTGCTAGCAAATCTATCTATGATACAGTAGCGGCTGGTCGATTTTAATGCTGGGTGTTGCAGTAAGAAATATTGTCGGAAGGTAGATTTAATAGCGCGATAAGAGATTAAATCCCCCTATTTAGCAAGATACTGTAGAAAAGTGAACATTTACGATATTAAGATATCAAGGTCGGATCCAGGATTCTCTGAGGGGGGAGGGGGGTTCACCAATAACACCAGTACATTTGAATTAAATTTGAGTTTTTTAAATACCTTTAGGCATCTGTGATGTGAATGAAGAATTCCTTTGGAAATGCTAAGTGTCTGCTTTCAATGAATTCTTTTCCTTCATCCTTCAGAAAATTGACTTCAGAAAACTATTGATTTTGCAAAACTCACTGCTAGCGTCTCACTTTAGGTAGTGTATATTTACAACGAAGGGGGAATGCAGGTGCACCTTTGCACTCCCCCCTAAATTCGGCCCTGTAAGATATTAAGAGTGTCCTGAAAGAATACGTACACTAGTGACTGGACTCACTAAATAATCAACATAACTTTATATCCAACACTAACTTACTTTTGAAAATGATAAAATTTGGTAAATATCTATAAGTAGGAAGGGGCTGCAAAAAATTTGCCTGATATCACACGTTGGTTAAAGTACTGTCTTCCCATTAAGATTTCTGAGACGCATAAAAAATACTGATAATCTTTTTTTGGAACATCCTTTAAAACATTTTTATTCTCTTCAATGTGAGAAAAAAAACCTTTCTTCTTGTGCTGACGTAATGGGTTCAGTTAATATCAATTTTAGAAGCTTTGATGAAATACTAAATAAGTTTTCTATATAGATTATTGCGAGCAATAAATTCCTGCAAACTCACAACTCCTAACAATGATCTTAATCCCATTGCAGCATAGATAGAATACATCTTGCAGCAGAGCTTGAGATTGTCGAAAACGGAAGGAAAACACCGTAAAATAAACACATCTTATTCACATTTTAATTACAAAAATTAGAAACTGACAACAAAACATTCCTGCACGTCTTGTAAATAGGATAGGGTGACCAGATTTTTTAAATCCAAAAGAGTATATATATATATATATATATATATATATATATATATATATATATATATATATATATATATATATATATATATATATATATATATATATATATATATATATATATATAAAACAAATTGACAATAAGTATAAAGACAAGATAAATTACAGTATTTTATCCAATGCGCATGCAAATGAGTTAAATACTTTACCATCATTCATACTTCTGCGACGATCTTGCTTTCTTGAGTAAGTTAATGTCATCCTTTATTGCCAGTCTGAACTTTTCACAGGTCATGCTTACATTGAACTTCACTTTCATCACTTGTTCCAGTGTCGACACTGTGAGTTGACTTTTTTCCTCGCTCCAGTAAGTGTTAATAGCATTGAAGAGCCTCTCACAATCAACATTAGTGCCCGGTAAAGTAAACAAGAATTGCATGAGTGGCACAATCACTTTTAAATTTGACCCAGCCCGCACTAAATCTTTGTACACTATTTTCCATTTGCCTATCATTGTCTCTCTTTTCTCTCCCCATTGTTCAAGCTGTTCTTTAACACATCTGGATATTGCACAGTAAGTGTCAAAAATATCATTATCACTGAATTCCAACGAACTGTCTACATGTTCTACCTGCTCATAGAAATATGCAAACGACTCCTGAAATTCTTCTAGGTAACTGATGTGTCAACTAGTAAATATTTCATCTTGTTTACTTCTCCGAAAAAAAAAACGTTGTGACTAGGGGTGTTCCGGATTCCGGAATTCCGGAATACTTCGGAATGAAAATCTTAATTCCGGAATCGGAATTTAAAATTTAGTTATTCCGGAATTCCGAAATCTCGGAATTCCGTAATTTCGGAATCTCGGAATTCCGTAATCTCGGAATTTCGGAATCCAGGAAGTGTAGTGGTGCACACTAAACATAACCGTGAAGTGTAGTGGTACAGTGTTGCACACTATTGGAGATACGTGTGCTGAAAATGTACAATAGAGAAGTCTGATATGTGGCAACAGAGGGTAATAAAGAAATGCACTAGAAACAAGTGAGGGTTTTGCATTATACTTCTGCAAAATCCTCGATGAATAAGCACACAAATCGCGAAATCAAAATGATACACGCGAGGAAAGAGACACGTGTCTTCTAATTCTATAAACTGGTTCTCGATTATCTTATCAATATTTGGAAGAGTACTTTCTCGGTTTCTGTCTTTCATGATGGCATATTCTTTTACTTCCTCTTCGTACATTGTAATATTACCAAATTCACATTGGAAATATAATTATTTTATTACTACCTCATTTCGTTTTTAGTCGGCCAGGATAGCCATGTGGTCTAGAAGGCTAGACAACCAACGTATTAGGCATCGCGGGTTCCAATCTCGCCTCGGACATTTTTTGTTGTATTTTTCACCTTACATTTCATTGTAATCTTTCTCTTTCATAGTTCTTCGGATCCCACTTTACACTCCTCCATAGATTCGGAGCTGACACAGGACATAAAAATGGCATTACTAAATTTCGTTTGTTAAATGCATCAATATTTTGTGACATCACTGACATTTTGTTATGTTATACTATCTGTGTTATGTATTTGAACTAAATTCGTAGCATGAGACCCAGATTCCTTTATTACCATCTGTTGCCACATATCAGACTTCTCCATTGTACATTTTCAGCACACGTAGCTCCAATTGTGTGCAACACTGTACCACTACACTTCGCTGTTTTGTTTAGTGATAATAGTGCATTTCAAATCTGTGCACACTTGTACATAGTGCTATTTCAAAAAAAAAAATATGCTGAGTTGGCAACACTGCTTCACCTATGGTAACATTGTTTATGGTTTGCGATAGGGCATTTTGTTCTCATTATTATGTGCAACTTTTGTTTTGATTGCTACAACGGTTTTCAAGATACTTACTTAAACCAGGATATAATTCCAGGATATAATTTTTTGTATATTCAAATTTTGAAGCCCCGTACCTCCTATCCTTCTGGTCCATTGCACCTTAAATTTTGCTCATTTTCATTTCTCATGATGCTCTATCAGATGTGCTATGTGGCAATCAGATTTTAGCGACAACTTGTGGGACCCTCCCGTGTTAGGTTTCTTCAATGTGATCAAAATAGTTAACATTCTCTGAGTCTTTTTCTAGTGTTTACGTGTTTTGTTTTATTAGACCTATTATAATTATTATTAGGTTTTCCGTTTTATTTAATCTTTTCGCTTTCTAACAAGTATGTTTTAGTTTAATAGTACCGGGAATACTGCACGAGCAGAATAGGTTTATGGGAAATAATTGAAGCACCATCCTTCCCTTAGGAGACAATTTCAATGAAAATGAATTGTATAAACCCATAAAATCGAAAGTCATGAGAATATCCCATGAAAACGCGCTCTTACGGGTCAGAGTAGAACAACAGAACCTGAAGAGGTTGGTAATTGCAAGTATCTGGGAAGTATTTTGACGAGAGACGCTTACTGCACCAAAAAGATCAGGTCAAAAATTGCCATAGCCAAAGAAACATAAAAAATAAGATCACTCTTAACTAGCAGGCTTAATATTGGATTAAGGAAGAAGTTGGTCAAGTGCTATATGTCGAGCATTCGTCGATGTAATTCAGAGACTTAGACACTACGGAAGTTAGAGAAGAAATGTTTAGAGAGCTTTCCAAATGTGGTGTTGGAGGAAGATGGAGAAGATAAAATAGACAGAGAGAGTACCAAAAGATGTTTTAAAACGGATAGGAGAGAAGAGGACTCTTTTAGCCAGCATCCTTCGTAGGAAGGCCAGTTGGATTGGACACATGTTGCGAAGAAATAGTCTTCTTCATACCGCTATAGAAAGAAAGATGGAAGGAAATCGAGGAAGAGAAAGAAGAAGAACACAACTGATCGATGATTTGAAAAGTAGAAGAAAATATTGGGAGATAAAAGCAGAAGATGAAGATCGAGAAACCTGAAAGAAACATTTCCAGGTCCAAACCTATTTTTTTTTAAAGAAATTCATTACCTCCTCTATTTTAAGCATAAAGTTTGAACTCACCTTCTCCCTTAGGACACGGTCATTAATCATTATGACATGCTATCAACCTTTGAGGTAGGTACTATGTTCCAAAAATAATTTCAAACTAGTAGTCTGTTTTACGTGATGTGAACACAAAAACGGATAAAATCGATTCTAATGTGACAAAAAAAAAAAAAAAAAAAAAGTTACTCCCCAGTCCTTGAAAACGCTGAGACATGTAATTTGTAATGGAGAGTTTATATGCAGAATATCATCTTCCAAATTTGAAAGACTAGTGAGTTACTCAACTTATACATTAATTTGTAAACCTTATGCATTCCTTTATGATACCGCCTTTAATCTACTTGATTATTGAAACCTAGCTCGAAACCAAGCTACTGAGTAAACTCTAAAATTCATTTCAAAGTTTTCAGCCGTCTTCTCGTGATACAGCCACAAACAACGATGTCAAGCGGGACAGAATGAAAAACTATTTTCTCTTAAAACGGAAATTTTCAAAACCAATGGGACATGTCTCCACTTGCTTTTAGTAAGAATCACCGGCATGTAAAATTTGTGGGGACATCAAAGAAAGTTATTTAAGTGGTATTACCTAGCCCAACCTGTTTATTATCTTTGATTCCATTTGTTACCTTTCTGTTTACGTTCACGGACACTCTTAGGTATATCAAGAACTCTGATAATCAATTCACAGCCTGAATGTTATATTCCAAATAAATATAATAATTATCATTTATATGTTATTCTTTCGTTAGTAAATAAATTAAATTAGAATAAAATATAGAATATTTCCACTTCAAATTATTGGCGGGACGTGTCCCCCTCGTCCTCCTCCCGCCAGAGACGCCCGTGTGTAATTCTTCTGCGTAAAGCATTTGAATCATCTTTACCTTCTTTAGCATGTGTGTATGTGTGTTTTTTAAATGTCTTGTTCATTGTTCTTGTAACAAAAGTTTAAATTTCACGTTTGTAGAGATATTAACATGACCATTCGGTCTATGACCAAATCACTTTCTCTCTTTCATATAATAGTTCATATTATCTCCTTTTCCCCTTTCAGGAGCTGAATTTTTGAAAAATCCTAAATACATATTCCCTAATTTTTAATTAAAAGTTTATATAACAAATTTCAAACATTTAACTTAAGCAACTTCTTATATTGGGTATTTTCTCAATAAAGAAGTGGAATCATGGATATTACAGAAATGAACTCCTCTTTCCCCTTATGAGTTGAATTTTCGAAAAGAATAAAACACGTGTTTCATTAAATTTAATTTAAAGGTGTACACGTCGAGTTTCACATCTTCAAATTAAGCGAATCCTCATATTCGTCACTTTATGAATAAATAAAGGGGAATTACAATATTATAGAAATTGTTTATTTTCCCTCATAGGTGGAGAATTGAAAAAATGCTGAAACGTCTTCTCTTAGAGTTAATATACCGAATTTCTCAGTTTCAACTTGACGGAATTCCGAAATTGTTCACTTTCTCGGGAAAGAAGGGAAATTTGAACATTATAAAAGTGTTCCCTTTTTTTCCATTTTTAAGACCGGAATTTTTAGAAACTCTGACGTACGTATTTGTTTGTTTTGGTACCTTTCTATTAAACGAAGAGAACTTTCAGGATTTTAGAAATATTCCCGTTTTTTGCCTTACGAGTGGAATTTTCTAAAACTCTGAAACATGTTTTCCCTATCTATCTATTAAAATGCTACAATAGCACTTAAAAGCGATTATTATTTTTATTTTTTAAAGTTTACCCGTTTAAAGGGTTGCGCCCTTTCTTCGGGAAGAGGTCGAATTGTTTAGGAGCATCAATTGTATCATGAGAGAGTCTAGGTGTTGTTTAGTCAACTTTACTTAGCATTTTATTTTACTCAGAGGGTTGGGCATCAATTAATTGAGAGCAATCTTCATGTGCCATCTTAAAAGCGACTGAGCTCCAACCTATAACTTTGGCTTTCAAATCTTTCATTTACGGTTATGTGTGATTTCACGTTTAACAGAGACAAACATAACATTTTGAGTATGTGTACTTTAAATAAATTAGTTAAATACGTCTTTTTCATAAAGTTTATGTTTTAAAATTATTGTTCAAAGCCTTTGTATTTTAATAAGCCTTCTCTAAAACCAATGCACGTGAATTGTGCTTCCATCTTCCCAGTTTTTTTAAACTATATGTTGTGGACGTTTATATGTTTGTTGTCAATCTTTTCGACAATGAGATCTCGGAAACTACAGGCTCTAGAAAGATGACGTTTTCACTGATCGATTGGAAATTTCGCGTAGATTGTCCAGTTCTAATTGAATGTTTAACAAACATGACCATTATTTCTTTATTACATTTTAAGGGTACGCTGGAAGCGTTGAAATTAAAAGAAATTTAAAGCATCATATCCTATGCATTATACATTCCAACACCACGTTGTTGTACATAGGGGTTGCATATGACTCAGGCGTTTGCTTCATCGCCAAATAACAATGAAAAAGGAACGATAACCATTTCTCTAGTGTAAGAAGAATACGAGTGTGAACTTAGCAGGACCACTTTTGAAAATTATAAATATTTACACACCATACGTTTGTACTGCATTTGTACCGGTTTGTACCGTAAAAATTTTCGTTTGTACCGTTGTCAAATTTGAAAAAATCAAAAATAAAGTGGTCCTCCTAAGTTCACGTGAACATAGCAGGACCACTGATAAATTTCTACAGATTTGATGACTTTTCTGTACGAATCGTTTGTACTGCGTTTGTACCGGATTGTACCGTAAAAATTTTCGTTTGTACCGGTCCCAAATTCGAGAAAATCGAAAAATAAAGTGGTCCTGCTAAGTTCACGTGAACATAGCAGGACCACTGATAAATTTCTACAGATTTGATGACTTTTCTGTACGAATCGTTTGTTCTACGTTTGTACCGGATTGTACCGTAAAAAGTTTCGTTTGTATCGGTCTCAAATTCGAAAAAATCGAAAAATAAAGTGGTCCTGCTAAGTTCACGTGAACTTAGCAGGACCACTGATAAATTTCTACAGATTTGATGATTTTTCTGTACAAATCGTTTGTACTGCGTTTGTACCGGATTGTACCGTAAAAATTTTCGTTTGTACCGGTCTCAAATTCGAAAAAATCGAAAAATAAAGTGGTCCACTGATAAATTTCTACGGATTTGATGATGTTTCTGTACGAATCGTTTGTACTGCGTTTGTACCGATTTGTACCGTAAAAATTTTCGTTTGTACCGGTCTCAAATTCGAAAAAATCGAAAAATAAAGTGGTCCTGCTAAGTTCACGTGAACTTAGCAGGACCACTGATAAATTTCTACAGATTTGATGATTTTTCTGTACGAATCGTTTGTCCTATGTTTGTACCGGATTGTACCGTAAAAAGTTTCGTTTGTACCGTTGTGAAATTCGAAAAAATCGAAAAATAAAGTGGTCCTGCTAAGTTCACGTGAACATAGCAGGACCACTGATAAATTTCTACAGATTTGATGACTTTTCTGTACGAATCGTTTGTACTGCGTTAGTACCGGATTGTACCGTAAAAAATTTCGTTTGTACCGGTCTCAAATTCCAAAAAAATCGAAAAATAAAGTGGTCCTGCTAAGTTCACGTGACCTTTCCATTCCTTTCCCCCCATTGCTTTCCATGGGATGAATGTTCATAACATCCTAAGGAGACGGAACCTAGAGTTCAATATGCTATCCGAACTTGTGTCCCCTCCGCTCCAAGTTAAAAGAAAAGTTGTGCTCTAATTTGATTGCTGGACCATTAATTTTCGTAAAATTAATAGCATAATTTACAGTAAAACCAGCATGAATTGTGGCTGGATCCAACATTGTTTTCCAGCTTAGAGGTCTCCATCAATATTTTCCAGTATGACATGCGGGCACATTTTTGCCCCGAAAAAAAATCGCCAATGTAATTAGGATATAAAGAATATAACGTTTCTGTATATGTTTTTCTGGACTCATTGAACCAAACCCGGATCCTTTTACCATATCTATATGTAAATTTCTTCGTCTTTATTTAACCGGATTTCAACCTTACCTTTGCCTGCTTCTAGTCCGAGGAATGCTTTAACGTCAGAATATCCAAAATTGACACTGATTGTTCCCTTAGAATAGGTTTGAACTTTCTTTTCAGAAAGTTTAAACTCTCTAGCATTAAATTTGTGGAAGCAGCAGAGAAAATATAAAAATACGTTACTTGTGTCCAGTGGCATAGGAAAGGGGGGGCAGAGGGGCCTTTCCCCAAAGAAGTCCGACAAAGTACTTTGGTACTTTGATGTTTGTAATTTTTATATATATTTTTATGTTTATGTATTTTTTTGTTTGTAATTTCTCTATATGTACCTATAACAGCACTTGGGCACCACCCCAAACACACATCCTAGTTACACTACTGAGAAGAACAGTGCTGTCATCTATTGTCGCATATCTCCCTTTACACCAACTACCAAGGAATAACATTACTTTGTCAACGCACTTGTGGATAACGCAATATGTTAACAATTGCGAGAATCAAATATCCAGCAAACTATACTTGATACGAAAAAAGCTTTCTGGATCAATTTCAAGATCATACAGTTGAACTAACTGCAGTGCTCCAGAATATCAAAACCTGAAAAGTTTTCGTTAACCCGACAGCACTTGTGTACCACATGTATTTTGATCCTGAGCTAAGTAAAATGCTGACCTTACAAGAACGCGGTTTCGTACTTCCTACTTCAACACCTCAGTGGTAGACCCATTTTATCGCTTGCTGAGATTCATTCTATCCGGAGGCATCTCACTAAAAATATCATGTTATTTCTGCGAGTCGGGCCAGGGATAACTTTGACGAGAGGGGATTTCCCCGCCATCCCCCAACATTAATCGTTAGTAGTAATGTGAAAAAGACAGAAACAACAGAAATATCACATTTCGCAGCAATAGAGAGTCTTGTTCGCTTTTCAGACAAAAAACAGAAGTTCATGTATTCGTGCGCGCCCGCGTGTATGAGTTTGTGTCGCAAAATAAAGTCCTAAATCGATGCTGTAATAAATTTCCTATTTACAAAGCTTTTCTTTTTTAATGATGTTTACAAACTGAAGAAGGATTTATTTCTGAAAATCGACCTTGAATAATAATAAATCTCATAAAATGTCTATTGCCCCAATTACTTTTTGTTCCTGGAGGCATTAACGGTCAACTTAGAAAACTCAATAAATGTAAAATCACTAAATATACAATTAAATGTAATTCATAAATGTTGCGAGACTTCTCGTGCGAGCCAGACTTAACCGAGTCTCGCCTTGCATGGTTTAGTCTCGTTTCGCATAAAATTTTCACTCTCGTCTCGCGTGCATCCCTAACCAGAATACAAGTTTCTAGAAATCTGAAGATTTTTCTTAACCAATCGTATGTAGTGCGTTTGTACCGGATTGTACCGTAAAAAGTTTCGTTTGTATCGGCGTCAAATTCAAAACTTCGAAAAGTGAAGTGTTCTGCTAACACAAAATGAGACATACGTGTAATAGCTTTTGGAACAATTTCCATCATATTTTATTGCATTACATGTTGCTAAAACGCTAGGAGTCAAAACTATGATGCTAATTTAAAGATTAATTAATAATGTGTCGCTCGCGATTGAGACGAATCTTTTGAATACTTTTTTGAATGAGCGGGTGAGTCGTCTCTGACTAGGAATGATCGACGATTCTTTATGAGTCGTGTTTCTTCGTGATTCGTGTATTTTCAGGAGTCGTAGTTCTTAAGGAGACGTGGTTCTTCTAGGGTCATGGTCTTTGGCAGTCAGGTTTCTTTAGGAGTACGGTTTTGAAGGAGACACGGTAGTTTGGGATTGACAATATTTGTAGCATATGAATCTCGTACAGCCAGTAACAATATTAAGTATAGGTTGGAGCTTTTATTCTTTATACTGGTACCTCCAACCTATACCTTATTTTGTCTCTGACTGTATGTTGCTCATTCGCGAATCGCCTCTTATTTCTCGATCTTCGTTGGTCCAGTCAGTTGCTGTTTTGGAAATGTGGTTTCAATGATTCGTGCGCCTTCTCAGCAGTGTAGGCAGATTGGGCTACAAGAAGCGGATTGGGCAATTTTTGATCCCAAAAGTTCCTACCAAAATTTCAAATTGGGCGACCCGTTACGTTTTCGACTACTTGCAATTATCTGCCTGTTTAACTCAAAAGAATACTCTACTTTCTTATTTTTATATTTGAAATCACAAATTTATATTATACAATAAAAATTTTGTTTACTCACAATGAACAAAAGCTTTACTGAAACTAACACGTTTGATACTAGCTGAATTCTTGTTTCAGTGGATTTTAACCTCAAGATTTACAAGACCAGTCTTTTCTTGACTTTGTGAGGTAGCAGTATCACTGACCGTGTTCCTGTCTCAGTTAATGCCCAACCTAACGAGAACTTAGCAGGAACACTTTATTTTTCGACTTTTTTTATTTTGCACCGGTACAAACGAAATTTTTTACGGTACAATCCCGTACAAACGTAGAACAAACGATTCAAATAGAAAAATCTTAAGATTTGTAGAAATTTATCAGTGGTCCTGCTATGTTCACGTCAATTTGGCAGGACCACTTTATATTTCGATTTTTTCGAATTTGAGACCAGTACAAACGAAAATTTTTACGGTATAATCCGGTACAAACGCAGTACAAACGATTCGTACAGAAAAATCATCAAATTTGTAGAAATTCATCAGTGGTCCTGCTAAGGTCACGTGAACTTACCAGGACCACTTTATTTTTCGATTTTTTTGGAATTTGAGACCGGTACAAACGAAAATTTTTACGGTATAATCCGGTACAAACGTAAAACAAACGATTTGTACAGAAAAATCATCAAATTTGTAGGAATTTATCATTGGTCCTGCTATGTTCACGTGAACTTAGCACGACCACTTTATTTTTCGATTTTTTCGTATTTGAGACCGGTACAAACGAAATTTTTACGGTATAATCCGGTACAAACGTAGAACAAACGATTCGTACAGAAAAATCATCAAATTTGTAGAAATTTATCAGTGGTCCTGCTAAGTTCACGAGAACTTAGCAGGACAACTTTGTTTTTAGATTTTTTCGAATTTGAGACCGGTACAAACGAAAATTTTTACGGTATAATCCGGTACAAACGCAGTACAAACGATTCGTACAGAAAAATCATCAAATTTGTAGAAATTCATCAGTGGTCCTGCTAAGGTCACGTGAACTTAGCAGGACCACTTTATTTTTCGATTTTTTTGGAATTTGAGACCGGTACAAAGGAAACTTTTTACGGTATAATCCGGTAGAAACGTAGAACAAGCGATTCGTACAGAAAAGTCATCAAATTTGTAGGAATTTATCAGTGGTCCTGCTAAGTTCACGAGAACTTAGCAGGACCACTTTGTTTTTAGATTTTTTCGAATTTGAGACCGGTACAAACGAAAATTTTTACGGTATAATCCGGTACAAACGCAGTACAAACGATTCGTACAGAAAAATCATCAAATTTGTAGAAATTCATCAGTGGTCCTGCTAAGGTCACGTGAACTTAGCAGGACCACTTTATTTTTCGATTTTTTTGGAATTTGAGACCGGTACAAACGAAAATTTTTACGGTATAATCCGGTACAAACGTAGAACAAACGATTTGTACAGAAAAAATCATGAAAGTTGTAGGAATTTATCAGTGGCCCTGCTAAGTTCACGTGAACTTAGCAGGACCACTTTATTTTTCGATTTTTTCGAATTTGAGACCGGTACAAACGAAATTTTTACGGTATAATCCGGTACAAACGTAGAACAAACGATTTGTACAGAAAAATCATGAAAGTTGTAGGAATTTATCAGTGGTCCTGCTAGGTTCACGTGAACTTAGCAGGACCACTTTATTTTTCGATTTTTTCGAATTTGAGACCGGTACAAAGGAAACTTTTTACGGTACAATCCGGTACAAGCGTAGAACAAACGATTCGTACAGAAATATCATCAAATTTGTAGAAATTTATCAGTGGTCCTGCTAAGTTCACGTGAACTTAGCAGGACCACTTTATTTTTCGTTTTTTTCGAATTTGAGACCAGTACAAACGAAATTTTTTACGGTACAAACCGGTACAAACGCAGTACAAACGTATGGTGTGCAAATATTTATAATTTTCAAAAGTGATCCTGCTAAGTTCACACTCGTAAGAAGAATATTTATTTTTGTAGTGTTGTGCCCAATGAACACCATATATAACTACCATTATAATTAATTGTGTATGTAATGTATTTGCTTGTTACATACTGCTTGCAAAAAGAAAGAAAACACTGGGTATGAATGACCTAGAAACTCCAACCGGAAGTAGGCTCAAATCTTGCAAACGGTGCGAGATATTGAGAAAAAAATAATCGATAAAATTTCCCCTTTATCATATCTTTTTTTTTTTTTTTGTTTTTGTTTTTTTAATCAAGACGTCTTTCACTTGTATCTGTAAACGGACATGTACAAATGTGAGGAATGAGAAGGATATTTATGATCATATGCGAATGATGCACTGTGTAGAGAGCCCAGGTTCAGCTAGTATTAATGAAGAGTTTACACGCTTTATTTCATCTCTCTAATTTCAAAGATTCATGTGATGCACTATTATTGGCCAAAAAAGAAACGGTCTGTTGCCTCTCTTAGGATACATATTTCCGAAAAACTCTCCTTATCCTTGGCTTTCGTGACAAAAGAAGGATTGTGCCGTAATTTTACATTCCTACCAGTAGTAGAGACCGCGGTGGCTCAGTGGTAGAGCGTTAACTTCTGGTGCTTGGGGTCCCGGGTTCGATTTCAGCCTCCGTCAAGTGAAATTTGTGGTGGACAAACACCGTGTGCGTGGGTTTCCTCAAGGTTATCCCGTTTCTTCCCACATTTTTCATTCCACCATTTCATTCAATTTTCATCATCACCGTCTCCTTTAGCCTACCCGGCATAATCGTGGGACGTAAAACTCAAAGATTTCATTTCATTTTTTTCCTACCAGTAGTAGTATGACCTGAGCAATGATGAGTCTCTTACTTCAATCATTTGTATAGTATTGCAGTATAGATGTTATTATTAACAATTAGTCATATTTATTAGTCCCAATTAAAACACAATCAATCAAATAAGCAAGTGGCAGTAGTAGATGTCTGCGTTAAGAAACTGTATTATATTAATATTAAACTTATAACCTTTGTCGTCCCCATTTCTTAAATTCATCAAACCGTATTCCAGCTATTACTGAATTATTTACGTATTAAATACTAGCGTCATTTACCCGCTTCGCTGGATTAAAATTTAAAAAAAATAGTAATATGTTTCATTAGTCAGTCAATTTTTACTATTACTGAAGGGATATCTAATATCGGTCATTTTCGATCATTATATATATAGATAGATGGATAGATAAACATAATTATAATAGAAATTTTTCGCTTCCATCAAAACTCATCCCAAGAGCAAATTACACCTTGTTGATCTTTTCATGAAGAATACCTTATGTCATTTGTTTGGTTGTTATTGAATTATTATAATTTTTTATGAAGTACAAACAAATTGGCTTTAGTAGTTTCTGGAAAAAATGTTCGAAAATACTCACCCCACACGGGTCGTCCCTCTTCTCTGAAAAATCACTTAGGATATTGCTCGATTAATTATAACTAATTCAAAACTCCGTTCTCGTTCATAGTAACCAGTGGCGTAACTAACGGACCCGCAATGCTAGCGAAAGTGGGGCACTAAAAAGGGGCCCCTACCCAACACATAACCTTGTTTATTGAAAAACCAATAAGACAATTTAAAAAATTCTCAAAAATGCATGTAAGATATTAACTCGAAAATGTAATCTCGTCCACAATTTATGTATACAATAATGTGATGTGCAATCGGTAACATACAAAGAGCATGGAGCTGACTCTTCTACGATAAGGAAACCGTGTTAGACATGGATTTGTTGGACGCGAGTGGCGGTGATATATAATGGTTCCCTGAGCACAGCGGTGATGTCAGAAAACAGGCCCGAAGCCCCAGAAATCAGGCCCAGAAGTTTCGAGCTTAAGTTCCTTCTATTTACCAATGAAATATATAGTTATTGGAAGTGGGAGGTGGCAATGGAAAGTCGTAATCCCCTTAACATAGCGGTGATGTCAAAGATCGAGCCCGGGGCCTGATATTCCCAGATATCGGGTCCCGAAAGTATAGGATCGGGCCCGTTCTATTCACCAATGAAGCATGGAGTTTCTGGACGTGGGTGTTTGCTTTAGAAAGGCTCGGTTTCTCCTGAACACACTGGTGATGTCGTAAATTTGGCCCGGAGCCCGAAGTCCAGGAAATCGGGCCCTAAAGGATGTTGATGCCATATTCTCCATGCTTTTTGCTCACAAAAGTAAGTTTCCTTAATCTTTGATGATTCTTGTCTTGATCGTCGCCAATTTACTGATTTACTAAATGAGAGTATTCCAGAAGGAGCTTTGCAACTGATAGCTGAAAAATGTTTAGTTGAGCATGAAAATTTGAAATCTGAATTGTTGAATTTTGAAAAACTCCAGAAAACTCTGCCAGATCACTGTGATAAAGCAAATAACAAAGACTGTACCGACATATAACCCGACGTAGATATTGAAGAATACGACAGTTTTACTGAGTGTAATGCATTGGAGGGTGAAAGTGAACCTGAGGAATGCACTACCTCTTTTTCAGAAGGCCAATCTTACAAGATGTGCAACGAAAATCATCCATGTAAGCAGTGTTACTAGAGGTTGCCACTAAGATATAACATGCATGTTTCCACTTTCCAAACACTGTTTACTGTACACAAATATTTGATAACTTTCAGTTACTCAAGTATCGTGTGGGCGAGCATTCAGCTATCTTAAATTAATTAAAACTTGCATGCGTTCGTCTTTGTCAAATCATATTATGGAATCATTTATGCTTATGACAATTGAAACTGATGATCTGAAAAAAAAAAAAAAAAACTCTAATGACAAAGTTATCGATGAAATTGTGAAATCTTCTGTTTTTAGAAAAATGCTGTCGTAAAAGTTGGTTTGATAAATGAACCTCGTTACTCACGTATTTTATAATAATTGCAAAACGCATCAAAAACATAACTGTAAATGCGTTATCACCTCTGTCTAGTCAATAAATATGCAAATTTTTACATCAAACGTTCGTGCTGTTCGTTCCGTTTTTCTTTCTTGACTTTGAGAAGGTGATTTCTATCTTCCATTAGTAGAAGAAATATTTTAGGCTGTAATGCTAATATATTGTAGTAATGTTACGATTTAATTAGAATTTAACCCTTTTAAATTCCGGCTTTTTAAGGTAGATTATAGGCTTTCAGTCAAGCAGCTATAGCATCATCCATATTTATCGTAGAATCATGGTTCATACTTTTTTTTTTTTTTTTACACAATAGAGCATTTTTTTCAAACGGTGCCATTTACATTTCCCTGTCATGTCCCTGAGGCGGAAAATTTTGAGAGAAATCTCTGATCCTTTTTCAAATTTTGAGTCCCTCTGGAGCAGCCTGTGTTAACGCAGATATTTGAAAATCAACTGAAAAATGTCAAGGAGTGTACTACATGTGTGTATAAAATTTCTAGCTTCCAATGTGAATAGTAAGGGTAAGGAAAATATTTACCATTGATCCCCATAATGCTGGAGATTACCGCAAAAGACCCTGATCTCAGGTAAAAAAAAAAAAAAAAAAAAAAAAAAAACCTGAGACATCCCTATTTATTCTAGGGTCATAGTTCATACCCAATTCTCTTTAGAATGGAACATCCTTTCAAACGGTACCATTCGCATGTCTCCATCATATATCTGAGGGGGGGGGGGGAATCGCGAGAAAATGATTTTTTTCGTTCAAAGAGACTGTTTCTTGACTTTTTTTGCCCCTCTAGACCCCCTGTGTTAACCCAGAGATCTGAAGAAAATCTGGTAAATACTGATCAATGGACTGAATGTTTGTGCAAAATTTCAATATTGTAGGTGCAAAAGTAATCCCGCCAAAATAATAAAGATAGGCCTAACAAAAAATATGTTTTTTAGTTATGACGTCGTTATCTGCTATGTCTCGACGCAGAAAGGCTTGAAACCATACTATTGTGCTGCCAAAATGTCTTGAGCCGTGGCAAAAATGCGAACTAAAGCTCACACCCTGACACACCCACGCGTTGAGCCAATAAGGGTACAGCTGTTGCTAAGCGAGAGAGAGCCAGTTGAATTCCTTCAGCCGATAGCAGCGCTTGCAACGGAATACTAGGGATCAAGTCAATATAGCATATCTATAACGTGTTCTATAATGCCTCTAGACTTGAGAAACCACGAAGTAAAAAGCTTTATTGGTTCTTTTTTTAATAGAATAATGAAGACACTACTTTAGGAGCTAAAAATAGGTCCTAGAACTCCAAAGTCAACAAGAAATTATTATTATTATTATTATTATTATTATTATTATTATTATTATTATTATTATTATTATTATTATTATTATTATTATTATTATTATTATTATTAAACTCAGCATGCTTTATCAGAAATGTTTTAAAACCATTCTAAGCTTTCTGTGTTTTTAAAATGTTACTTTATTTTTTCTCACCTCCATAATTGGATGGTTACCCAATGTTCTTCGTTATATACCACGTAAACAAATCTACAAAGATAGACTATTATTTTAAGGAATAAAATTAAGTTTATTATAATTTATTCACTCATTTGCATGTACTATTCATGAAAATTAAATTCCTCATAATTTTGAAGATGAAACCGTGTCGTATTCTGATCTCTTTCAATATAAACAGTCGCTGCTTTGAAGGCTGAAGTACGATTCATTGCAAAGATTTCCAGACTATAGAAAATAAAGAAAGCAAAATAATACTTGGCTATATCTACATCTCGTGGTGGCGGGGGTGTAGCCATCCTAGTCTCCAGCTAAGGGTTTATTCCTAAAAGGTAGTTCAATCCAGACTCCAAACCAACTCGGTATTCATCAAGGTCCTTAAACATCATTCTCCGGGTGGGCCCTTGTACTCCCAGTCCGCCTCGGTCACCCCAAGAATAAACTAGTTATTACCATTTGTGGATCCTTATAGGAGAAACATGTACCACATCTCACCTTTTTTGTGAAATATTTATTTGTGAAATATAGACAATATCACCTTCTTTGTTATTGAGGAAATTGTCAGAATAAATCCCACTAAAACTGTAAAGTTCCCCAGGTGGATTTTTTCATGTTAAATGGAATCAATTGCACAACATTGTAGTGTTAGTAGGTGAATAGGCACATGAAACATTAAGAAAATCACCAAAGCCCATCTTGACAAAACCGTCCATAAAAGAAAGAACTTAACTCTCAAGAATAAATTTCCTCGTGGACTTTTAAATGAGCAATCACTCACACCAGAGTATTGTTTTATTATTGAAATACTTATGAAATATGATTAAAATTCACTGATACTTCTTTTTTTTTAATTTCTTGAGAAACATCCCAAAAGTAAACTACCGCTTGTGTATTTTTTCAAGAAATGACTTACCCCATGTTGAGGTTTAATAGTGGATAATGAACAAAATCATTGCAACAACCACATGTTTCAGGCATGTCATTGTTCCCTATCGATCCGATCCTAGGTTTACACATGTATTTCTGTCGTCCTATTTGAATCACACTATAATCCTGTTTACACTTGCTAACGGTACAGGCAGAACACTTCCTGTACTGTAACTACTAACAGTCCTGTGACTTCTACCACTCTTCCCAGTGTTCAATTTTCTGACTTCAGGTAAACGCCGTCAGCTCATTTCAGGTACGCCCACCCATCATTTTCTCATTCGCTGTGATGGATGATCACACTATCACCTACGTCATACTCACCGGTCATTGGTATTCGTTCTGTATATTTAGAATACCATGTTGGTTTTCCCTGTCTAGTTACTTATGTCAGAAAATTGTATGTATTGAATTACTTATTATTATGCTGTCTGAGTGTTCTATTCGATGCAAGGTTCTCGCTGACTTAAGTAACTTAGGCTGGATCACTGAACTGTTACAGAAGGGTGGAGTGGTCACTTTTGTGGTTCATTATTCAAAACCTAGATTACAGAAAGCATAAATTATAAGGTAAATGAGAATTTATATTAAGAATGACATACTTGTGGTGTGTAAGTATGACTTCATTGCAGATATTCCCGCATACGTCAATTAATTTTCCTCCAATACAGAACAACATGATCTTCAATATTGTTGGGAAGCTAGATCTGACAAAAAACTTTCCTTATGTATTTGCATTTACATTTTGTTTAATATATTGTGCTCCAGCTAGACACTCTCTACAAGACGAAGACTAAATAAGAAATGTTTATTCTGAATTCTAAAAGTGTTAAGATGTTTCATAGTTTTCCTTCTATTTCTTCGTACGCTGAAGCCAACAGCCATAAACTGTTTGTTCTCCTTTTCTTTTTGTTGACTATTTTGTGGTAAAGAGGGATTATTTCAAGAAACACACACACAAACTTATATATAACAGCATCGCACTGGGTGCCAACTATTTAATGTGAGAATTCAAAACAGATATAAGATTTTTTTTTAACTGGTTTCTCTCGAATAATGGCTATTTAGATTATGAACTTTGAGCCAAATTAAAGTATAAAGTATGTTTGTTCAACCGATCTTTGTGCTCTCTGTATCATGTTCCTTTTCTCTTTGCATATAGTATTCTTGTTATCATACGTAGTAATATTGATCCATAATTCTAGCGGATAGTCCTCTATTTTAGCAGATATTCACAATACATATTTTACTTACAGAATGTCATCTATAACAGAAAATATTTTGAAGAACTTCAAGCCATTAACTTGGGACAGTATGCATAGTGGAACTGAAGTGTTATTAGTGGAACTTCCTCAACACAGTATGGAATATGAAGCAATCAACACATCTATTCAGTCTAGTTTGCATGGCTATGTAAAAATTCATAATATTCAGCGTGTTCAGAATCCATATCTCTGGGGTTGCTATCTTTTAAAGAAAGAAGAAATTAAATCAAGATGTCCATCAGCAGAGGAGAAGGAGTTGTTTCATGCTACTTCAAGTGCCAATGCTAGGTCTATTTGTAAAGAAAATTTTGATTGGAGGCTTTCCTCCAGAGTCAAGTATGGAGCCGGTGTCAGTTTTTCCGTACTTGCTGCTGACGCCTATCGTGAATCTAATAAAAGATATGGTTCCACTAACAGAGCAATGATAGTGGCTAAAGTAATGGTAGGCGAAATCTGCGAAGGATCTCAGGGATTAGTCATTCCTCACGGATCAGCAGATACTTCAGTTGGTAATGCATGTCACGTTTATGTAAAATATTGTGATAATGAGTTTTATCCTGCTTATGTCGCTTATTACAACTAATAAGCAGATTATCAGTCAGACATGACGTGATAATTCCCAGTTCACTTTACAAGGATATTCTAAACTTTTGCATTTATATACCGCCTTTTCAGAAAGATCAAGTACAAAATTACAAAAAGGTCTTATTGAGGTAAAGAGGAAAGAAGTTCTAAGAAAATAAAACTAAAAATGCAGTACTTCATCCCTATAGTCTGTTGGAGATAGACTTACATAAAGAATGTCGAGAAACTTGAAAAAAAAAAATGCTATGTAATATAACATTTATTGTCTATCCAATTTGATTATGTAATCCTATACATTTCGCAAGCAACTTATTTGTACGTTAAGGGTAAATGTTATGTATTTATAATTTCAAAATTCACTGGCACTAACAAAACTGTATCAACTTTTGCTATTATAGATTTAGATACATATTCATCATGTTTTAGGAACGTATCGTGAATATATAGGTTTAAAGAGCTTCTGAACGTTCTGCATAAAATTCATGCAAGAAGTGTGATTCTGAAAGATGGATATTTACTTAGAACTATTGATAATACTTTATCTAGCTTACTTCGCCAGATTACGTTTTACTAAAGACAGAGATATTTAACCTGAAAAACTTTCCTCTTCTAGTAGCCACTAGTACTTAATTGCTAAGAACGATACAAGTTGTCGTTGTTAGCGGATAAAGTTGAAAAGAGTTTGAATCGTAAGAACGGAGGATGTAAATTGGTTTGTGTTTTTTCCACATTATATGAAAATATTACTTTCAAAATATTAACAAGTGGAAGCGGTTGTTAATTAAATGAAGAGTATTGAAGAGAAATTAAAAATTTTACTTTAAAAATCTGAATGAAGAAGAAATTTTAAAAAAGTGTACATTGCTCATTGCAATTTGCATAATATTACAAACTACTATATATATATATATATATATATATATATATATATATGAGAATGCATGTTTCAAAATATGTTATTAAGTTTTTTTCAATATATTTTATCTTATACACTTTTTAATTACCATACCAATTTAATTACCAATATTACTTACCATAGTAATTCTTATTTGTATTATAACATGAAAGCTTAATGAATGTTGTTGTTGTTGTTAGAACATATGTTGTTAGAACGTTTAGGGTACTGAACACATCATTATTTTGGTTTTCGTAATACACTTTCTTAAAATATACAAAGAGGAACATCTAATATGAGTTCGTTGTTCATTTTTAAGGAATAAGATCAGTGTAAGATGGTAAAAACTATCTATATTTAATAAATCGAATACAGGTCAAATGTAGGTTTTTTATTGTAACTTCAATGATGTACTTATCAGTTTTTATCACTGTTAGAGAAAAAGTAAAGCAGTAAAATGCCAAACGTATATTGCATTTTCTGCTTATAAGTTGTTTTTCCTTCTGTATAACCACACTCAAAATAATTGGTCATTTATCAGTTAATCAAATATTCTCAGCTACTTTTGTAAGTTGTATAATATGTACTGTACGTAATTTACAACTTGTCTTTCTTTGTATTTAAATTTACTAAATACTTTCTACATTAATTATGTTTGTAAGTTTTCCATTTTTTCAAGCGCACAGAACTAACAAGATATTTAGTTACATGGCTTTTAAACACGAGCAAATGAGAGATATAAAATGAAAATTGATGAATCGGCTAATTTCGTGAAACATATATATAAGTTTTGTTTTAGTTATCAGTGTTCCATAATATTCATAGTTACATGATAAGTGTGCAGTCGTCAGCAAACATACTGGGCTGTACATAATTATCAGCATGTTTTTTTATAGCTATCTTCATAACAACTTTGTAAGTTTACAACTGCTAATAAATTTGAATTCAATTTATTGATTAGAAAAATAAATATAAAGCTTGTTTCTTACTGGTGATTGAAGAAATTAGTGTTTTTTTTTAAAGAAATATTTCGAACCTGAATCAAGAGTAACACAAAATGAAAATCTGAAAGAAACATCATACTAACTTTATTATATAAACTATATTGAAAATTATATTGTGGCATTTCTTCAATGCATACTCATCTTCAATGCTCACCATCACTTTCAATACATTCGCAGACATTCAAATATGTTTCTAAGGATCCATAGTACTTGTTGCAGTGATTGTCCTTACCAAGAGATAATCCACTGTTCTTTAACTGCATATTTCAAAGGTTTTAAATTTTCTTAAAGTCCATTAGTTTGAATTCTTTATGTTGTGTTTCAAATTCCACACGTCCCTTTCCCCAATTCGCAAACCACAAATATACACAATCTAATCGAATCAGTAGAACATTTCTTTTACAAAATGTTGGTTAATTTGCGTTTACCGTCCGTTTTCAGGACCGAAACAATCCATGCAATTGCAATGTGAATTTACAATTTAGTGCTGAACCCAAACCAATGTGTTTCACTAGGAATCCAACACAGGTCCACTAAGCTCTCACAACCATTGGACACAGAAAAGAATTTAAGAATACGCAGCAACCTTTCATATCAGTCTTTGACGTTTTTATTTCTGTAAATCTGTTACAAAATTGAGTATACGCTCAGCCAACCTCATGCTTATATAATTATACCGACTTTACGCGCAGCCAACCTGAGAAATCACATCAATCCTACATTGAAATTACCTAACAATGCAATCATAACATTAATCCATGATCACACTTACTCGGTCTCACTCACAAACCAGATTATTTTGTTCTCACGCTCAATGAGCATCACGATCAAAACTGCAGATCGATCAGCATCTCGTTCAGTTAACGCGAATATCAATCCAACTCATTGAATCTCATAATTAAAATTTCAAGTTAAAATCATGTTAACCTCACGATAATATCAATCCAGAATTACACTTATTAGACGTCATAATCACAAGCCACATCATGTAAACGTAACGCTCACTCAACCTCACGATCTACAATTGAAGTTAGTATCACATTCATTCAACCTCATCATCCGACATACCTGTTCCAATATCATACTCACCCGATTTTACGCTCACGTCAGAAGTCTGGCATCACGTTCACTTATTTGCCATCTCATGAAATCGACCTCAAATTCGCATCGTTTCAGCACTATGCTTACTCGACCCCACACTCACTTGACCTTACCCTACACCCACATCATCCATCTGACGTAACACTCACCAGAGCCCTGCAAACCCAGGCCCGAAGACTGCCCGGCTCGGATGGATCTGTATTCTGTGCCCGGCTCGACCCTACCCGGTCTGGCCCGAATCTCGAGCCGGGCGGAGAGCGGGCCGGGCTCGAACCGGACCGGCACAAAGGGACCGGACCCTAAACTGGCCGGGCATAACCGGCCTGAGAACAACCAAGTCTGATATGTCAAGTCAATCCTTCAATATGCAATGGAAAATGAGAAATGTGTTGTCATAATATTGCAATGCCTATTTGTCCCTCTCGACTGGGAAAATCGTGTGAAAGGTTACCCAAGGTTTGCTTTCTATAACCCTATTCTGTCTGTCTATTTCTTACCCGTACTTGATCTGTCTAGCCATGTTTATTATGCAATACAGCTCATGGACATAAAATTATTATACTACACTCATTAGTCCGTTACAGTAACAGAGAAGATAGGTAAAACTGTTACACCGTATGTAGTACTAATATTACAACTACCACTGCTAATGTTACTGTTACAATTACGATTACGAATACTAGTGCTAATTCCACTATTGCTGCCACTGCTACTACTATTACTACTACCACTAGTATTGCTATTCATTACTATACTAATACGTCAGCGATTACCACTACTGCTATTACTAGTAGTACGTAAACAAAACAATGAAAATAAAATCTTTGGGTTTTACGTCCCACAGTTATGCCGGCTAGACTAAAAAATGAAATGAAAAGAAATCTTTCAGTTTTACGTCCCACGGTTATGCCGGTTAGGCTAAAGGAGACGGTGATGATGAGAGATGAGTGAAATGAAGAAAGTGGGAAGAAACGGGAGAACCCCGAGAAAACCCACGAGCACGGTGTTTGTCCACCACAAAGTCCACACGGCGCGAGCTGGGATCGAACCAGGGACCCCAAGCACCGGAGGTGAACGCTCTACCACTGAGCCACCGCACCCCCCTCCCCGGCTAGACTAAAGGAGACGTTGATGATGAGAAACAAATGAAATGGTGGAATGAATGAAGGAGAGGAAACGGGAGAACGCCGACACACGTTGTTTGTCTACCACGAAGTTCATTTGACGCGAGCTGGGATCGAACTAGGGACCCTGTGCACAAGAGGTGAACGCTCAACCACTGAGCCACCGTTCCAGGAACACCTAACAGACCCTGGCGTCTTGGTGATTCATTTGATCATTATATTTTGTCATAGGCCTATTTGTAGTATCATACTATAAACAATACAGGAACATGTAACACCATTTGGTATTTGCCTTGCTAATTGAACATTACTACAAATTGCACTGATCTTATGAACACGCCAGTTCACGGTTTCGGCCTCCGTAGTCTAATGGTAACTTACCAAATTTACTTAGCAGGTCAAGTTCTTGACTTTATCATACGTTCTTTAGGTAACTACCGCTCAGTCTGTATGGATGATGATGGGATGAATTGATGAAATGAAAAGTGGGACGAAACAGGACCATCCCGAAAACTCCTACGCACACGGTTTTTGTCCACCACAAAGCTCACATAACACGAGCAGGGATTGATTCGACGACCTCTAGCACCAGATGTGAGTGCTTTACCTACTGAGTCACCGTTGTCCTTCGTAGATCAAGCATCGGTTCACATTCTACGCAGACCGGCGATAATAACTAGCATTTCTCCATTTTCTCTGCACTTACAAGTAAGTGACCATATGGTTGTCGCGCAAATCAGATGCAGACATACGCCATCTGATTGAGCATGAAAAGATATGGAGAACACAGAAATTTAGGGTGCTAAGGGCCATAGGGAGCGGAGCGAGGAAACACGAAACATTGAATGTCGGCAAAAATGGAGAAAGTCAGGAATAACGGGAAAAGTTAATTTCTTGCAAACAGGGAAAGAAAGTCAACCAAAAGAAAGAAAATAAATATAACAAGGACATCAAGGACGAAGAAAGTCATAATCAGGGTTGCCATCCGGACCGCAGTGTTGCCAGCGCTGCATAGCATTGATATGGAAGATATAGCACAGTATAGCAATTCATGCACAAGGAAAAATATCAGTAACACAAAAGACAATTGAAAAGACTCTGTACACGTGCGTAAAAGGTTTAACGTAGTCGTTAGTGAATATTACACCCGCGTGAATAAAAATGGAGGAAAATAGAGAACATTACGCACCATTTGTAGTTTAATTGCAGTTGACGTGAAGATCACGAATGAATGCGTGGTCAACACACAAACATTTCTCGCAGTGGGCACAGCGGATGAAAGCAAGCTGGTCACACGCGTCTCTGCAGCATTCCTCCGTGAGTCCTTTTCCAAAGCAATATGCGGAAGGTGTTTGAAACTGTCCAGGATGTTCATTGGAGTAGCCACATTTGAAAAACGCAAAGCGTATCATCTTTTGGAATCGCCTAGAGGAAAACTGGTAATGAACAAATGACTGAAGTCGGAGAAAGTTCTCACGTTGCCACACATTAATACTGGAGAACACTAACGTATCTGTGATGAACTTCACCATGTTTTTGAATGGACGAAAGAAGAACACATCAGCAGGTTGTATAAGGCCTGTACATTTCGGAGGAATCAGCTTTTTGTAGAACTGAACACCGTCAGGAACTGCCATGTTGTAAAGAGTGTCATCCTTGTTTGGAGTTCAGGAGTCAACCAAAAGCAAAACACGATCCTTACCCTGAAGATCGGGCCACAAAACTTCTTCCAGGAAGATCTGCAAATCCCGTTTGGTCATATTCGTTGATCTGCTTGGATATGCTTTCACATTGGGGAATTCAGCGACCATGCGCGCTGCAAAGTTACCACTGGGTTCCGAAACAAGAACATACATGTGTGGAAGCAATGTACCGTCCATCTCAATCACCGGCATAATCATATAGGAAATGACTATCGTTAAACCTTTTTACGCACATGTACAGAGTCTTTTCAATTGTCTTTTGTGTTACTAATATTTTTCCTTGTGCATGAATTGCTATACTGTACTATACCTTCCATATCAATGTTATGCAGCGCTGGCAACACTGCGGTCCGAATGGCAACCCTGATTATGATTTTTCTTCGTCCTTGATGCCCTTGTTATGTTTATTTTCTTTCTTTTGGTTGACTTTCTTTCCCTGTTTGCAAGATATTAACTTTTCCCGTTATTTCTGACTTTCTTCAATTTTGCCGACATTCAATGTTTCCTGTTTCCTCGCTCCGCTCCCTATGGCCCTTAGCACCTTAAATTTCTGTGTTCTCCTTATCTTTTCATGCTCAATCAGATGGCGTATGTCTGCATCTGATTTGCGCGACAACCATATGGTCCCTTACTTGTTAGAAGGTAAATTCTGTACCACCAGACATGTCTACTCTGACGCAAAGTCGTAGCAGTTAGTAGTACTAGCAGTGGTCGTAGTAATAATAGTAGAAGAAGTAGTAGTAGAAGTAGTAATAGTAGTACTATTACAGTACTTTGCAGTTTTGAATAACGAGTCAGTTTCCCAAACACATTACGAGTAACATAGGTTGACAACATTAGTCTCCGCCATCAACGACTTGCAATAGATCTCTCATATTCTTAATCACTATTTCTCTTCTTCCTCCTCTTCTGCCTTTTATCTCTATATTCACTGCTTAGGTCACTTATATTCGGAATTAGTACGGTACTCAACTGTACTCAACTGATTTGTGGTGCTTAGAGGGAAATGATCCGTCTTTCAGACTGTCCGGTGCCCGGTTCGGCCCTATAGCATTTGTGTCCATCCCGGAATATACCCGGCCCGGTTAGGACCCGGTCCAGTTTGATATTACCTGAAACGGGCAGGGCCGGGCCGGGTAATCCGCCGGGCCAAACGGGCGCGCTGACCCCTGCAGGGCTCTGACACTCACTCGACATACATTAAACCACACGATCAACAATTGGTATTAGTATCATGTTCACTCAACCTCACCATCTGACATCAATATCATACCCAAGCTCACACTCACATGACCAGTTTGACATCGTCCTTTCTCAATCCAGAACTTTCATTGTTTCTCAGCTCCGTAATAAAGGTTGCAAACTTCTTTGAGAATTTTCGAGCACGATCAGCAAGACGCTCTATAGCCGAAGCACAGATGCCATTATATTCCGTAAATGCTCTTGATTTTTGTATAGATTCATCAAATATTCCACACTCATTTTTTCTGAGATCACTGAAATGGCAACCTTGATCTTGGGATGAGATTTTGGTTTTACTAAAAGACTTCAGATTAAAATTTATATTAAAAATATTTTCAAGCATATTATTTCTGACTGATGTGATGTTCCCATCTTGCAAAATATCAATTATATTCAATTGGTTATTGTATTAGTATAGAAGAACTAAAAGCTAAACTTGAAGAGAAACGTGAAAATTTGAAGAACATTAAGAAAATGCAATACAGAAAGAAAAATACATTTGTGAGCCAGAGGGAAAGAGGTTAAGATTACAAGATAATCTTGATATTAGGATGTCATATAGACATCCATATTATGAAATTCTTATGGACACAGCTGTTCAACAGATTAACAATAAATTATATTCCACACTGGTCACGAAACTCATCAATTCAGTTCATTCAGATGAAAGAAAAAGAATGTTCCCTGAAATAACTCAGGAATCTCTTAAACCGTTTTATACTATAGTCCGCGTCACTCGAATTGGCGTATGGCATCAACCAATAAACTTGTAGTGCGATGTTGCCAAACCTTCAGTGAGGTATCTAATCATTCGTAAATGACCACAAATATGAACAAAATCAATTACGAAAGATTAAATTCTTCACTGAAGGTTTGAAATCAGCGCACTGCGAGCTTATTGGCTGACGCCATATCCCAATTCATGTGACACAAACTATAATGTGTTTGACTTCCTTGCTCTTGGTCTAGTTAATAGTGACGTATATTTCTAGTGACTTACAGAACTCTACGTGAACAACTTCTTAGATCAAACCATCCGCAGAAATTATACAGAAAAGTAACGAAACTATGTGAGCTTATTTCATCCATTCCTGCTACAAGTGCATCAGTGGAAAGAAGTTTTCCGCGTAAAAGCGAATAAAAAAACTAGGCTCGCAATTCACAAAGCAAGGACAGACTTAAAAGTTTAGGGCTGATTTCTACTGAAAAGGATTTACTTTCGGAGCAACAGAAAGATCGGAACTTCTATGAACAGGTCATCAATGATTTTAGCAAGAAAACGAGAAGGTTTAACGCTCTCTTGACGCTCACTTTCAGGAAACATCTCTTTAAAGTATTATTATTATTATTATTATTATTATTATTGTTATTATTATTTAAATAACAGTAGTATTAATAATAATAGTAGAGTAATATTAAGAGTAGTGTCATAATTATTATTTGTATCATTAGGTTTGATTCAAATGTTAAATGTTTTACGAGTTTACATAAAATAGACTAACAAGCTTCATAAGATTGCCTATTCACAGAAAATTTCACCACACGCCACTGCTTTATGACATAACAGCAATTGCATGTTCGAAGCCACAATAATGCGTATTGAAAAAGGTAATGTACAGGTTATAAGTAAAAAAGTTTGTAAACAGAACGCTGCAGCCTAGCTGTTGCGCACCTAATCCTACATTTCCCCACTACCTTCTCCGCGGAGATGATGTTTTGCAGTGTTGCAATCTGCAGGGAGCGGAATGGTCTGAGGATTTTCTACGACATTTGAGTGTAAAAGCTGTATATTTACTGTGCCAGTTTCTACCAATGAAAAAATAATAACAAAAAGAGAAATTTTCCTTTCAGAAGGCGTGAAGGGATCACCCCGTCGGAAAGCGTCACTGCTTACAGTGTATCCATGAGGTAGTCTGCACGAGCCCGGCGCGTGAATTAATAATAGTATATGAGGCCCGACCCGAGTTAGAAATATGTTTTAGCATTTAGGCCAGGCCCCATGTGATAATCAAATGAGCCCGAAATAAGCTCGAATTACAAAAACTTAACAATTAAGGCAAAAGTGTATTTTTTATTTGCAACAATTAAATGTTTAATTTTGCAGTTTAAAAGCTTTCATGATTCAGAGACGACAAGGAAATAAAGGTTATCCTTTACGTTTAGTTATCTATGAATTCTCTTAAAAAAAGAAGTCATTCTATAAATTCTCATAATATAAACTGACATTGTCTTGAAGAAAAAGCCAAGACACGTTGTTCCCAATGCTCTTGTTCCTTTAATTCAGTGTAAGAAGCAGTATTTTCACTCAGACAAGCTAAGCATATTTATTTCTGTTACTTTTAGTTGTTTTTTTTCTCTCTCTCTCTCTCTCTCTCTCTCTCTCTCTCTCTCTATTACACAGCTTTTCTCTCAATTGCACAGTGATTTTAAGTGTGGGCGTCTCAAGTTACAAATTTAGGTGTCGTTAAAAGTTCGCCAGAAAATATCGTTGTATTATGCCCGAAAAGGTCCAGAGAAACATTATTGTTCATTTAAAAATCTACGGCCCGGGCCCAGCCCTAGGCCCGATCTCGTGCAGACCTCTACCATGAGGTTGCTTACCTACTAAAAAAAAAGTAAGATTCGGACTTTAAACATTTTAGCAGGTGATATTTGTTGTAACATAAGTTTGCTGAGTTAGTATCACTGGAACTTACAAAGCAAGACCAGTGGATGGAAGAGTAGTGGGGAGGACGGCGGAATACGAAGTGCTCCACAGCGATCTGCGCATCTTGGTTTGAAAGTTGTCGAGTTATAGCTACTGAGGACTAGCTCGGGAGAGTAATGCTCCCGGAAGTAGAAACGAGAAACACAATTCTGATTGGTTGGCGTTATCCACTTCTTGCCACGTTAGATTAAAATAGTAGAAATCAAAGGCTTCCTGCTGTCGGCCTTCGTGGTCGAGTGGGCTAGCGCTGTATGCTAGTAATGAAAGTCTCTTTTGGCGCGAGTTCAAACCCGGCCCGAGGAAAGTTTTTTTAAAACTTTTTTTTTTACATTTTTATAACACTTATTAAATTAAAATAATATGAAAATAATACTTAAAAAAGTGATTTATTTATTTTTGTGCAGATATGTAGTTGTAGTACTTATGCCCTTGTACTCCATAATATAGGGCTCGTTTTGTTCCCCTTGTACTTCATGATATAAATTTTGTGCAACCTAAAACAACTGGCTAGGATAGCGCGTAAAACAGCGGGCTAGAGTAGCGCGCGGAAAAACGTACTTCCGGGAGTATTACTCTCCCGAGCGGGTCGTAGCTACTGGATCCAGAATAGTAACAAAACACAATCACAGTTTATTGAGAGTGCTGTTCGAAACAACGACGAAGCAGTCCACAAAATATGCTCCTGAATTTGTGAGGGATTTCATATTAGGTGCAAACAAGATACGTCGAGTGTCGATTTCATGGTGGCTCTGGGCTATATTTGGCTCCGGTGCTGACTTTGTAAGTAAAAGGCTTCGGGAGGTGTTCGTCGGAGCATGGTTTTAAGATAATCTTGCGGCATTCTCTTGTTATGACCGCGGAAACTCTCGTACAAATATCACACGGAATGTCGCCCTCCAGGATTGATTCCAGGCCCCCCTGAACACAACCAGATTGTTCTCCTGGGATTTTCAGAATCTTCTTTTATTGAGAGTAAGAAATTGCTAGGATGGTAGGTGGGATATTTAGATCCTGCCCGGTTCCGTCCCTCATTTTTAACTTTGTTACTCCGGAGTTCTTTGCTTGACTAATTTGCCACCCCCTTCAATTTCATAGCATCCTGCCAATAGCAGCCGATGCTGTTTCCCAATTTAGTTTTGTCATGTATTTACTCAAGCTCTACTTGCCATGTATCTCGACGTCAACATGAGCTGCTGATGTACACCACAGTAGCTGTTTCTTTCTTTGGAGCCATTACACCTAATCATTTTACTTTTCAACAACACAGCTTCTGTAGATGTCCTAGACTACGGTATCGTCATGAACTATTGCCTATAAACGTAGTTCAATATTTAGCGCTTCCTTGAACGAAAATAAGACCCTTGTTTCTATTTGACATTTTGAAGTTGGCAGCCCCCAATAGAGATATTCTCTTAGACGCCACTACTGTCGAAAATTACACCATTTGTTTGCCCATATGTAATATTGTGCTGTGCTCTAATTCCAAATAATTATTTACGATTGGGGAGTTTGATGCAATAAGTCTGAAACATGCAGCTGGAGAAAAACGAGTGTTTTTTCTTACATAAAACAATGTAATAAGCAGCATTTTATTCCGATATTGAATTGAAACGTTACCAGGAGGCTAAACAAGCAAAAGCCACAAATGCGTTTGATGCAAAAATGGCGTAAACTCTCTTACGCCTTTATTGCATCAAACTCCTCAATTCCTTTTGAGTTACAGCATGCTGAAACCCTCCCAATGAACTCAAGTAACTGCCAAACGGTAAGAGATATGGCAAAGTACTTCCTCTCAAAGTTGTTCAAAATTTAGCAATTTTTCAATGGGAGCAAACTGAACCACTTTTTTTTTTAAAATTCTAGTTGTTCCCCGTAGAGGTATTCCCGAGACGCCTCTGCTCTCAGAAGCATCACCACGTGATTTCTCTCACACACTTTGGTATTATTATTATTTGTTTCCAAAGTTTCTGTGAACTAGGTATTACGTTAAGACCCCGTTACAGATTTCATGAATCACCCTTCGATTCCCGGTAGGAGCTCAATTGGTTCGGATTCCACGTCTCATATAGTCTCGCTGCTGAAAGGGATGCTAAACTGAAAATCAAATCAAATCAAGTGAATCACTCTGTATAAGTAATTACTCGTATCATCAAATATATGCTTCTTTATACGAAAATTCGAGTTTTTAAATATGACAAACGAAATTGGAAACAGAAAAGGTAATTAATATGCAAAATATCTTCTAATTAAATATAGATATAATACATTACTTTCGTACACCAATCTTTTTCTTTCCTTTTTAGGTGTAATAATTCTTCTTTTAGATTGAAAAGAGATTCAAATCTTTTGCTACGAACCGTTCTAATGAACCCTAAAAGTCTCCTTTTAATTCCAGATGCAATGTTTTATGATAGCTGGCCAGTCTTACACAGCCCTCCCTTCTATAAGACTTTCTTATATCTACTGATAGCATAGTAGACACTAGTCTAGAAACAAAGCGAGTCTCAGACTTGATGGATATAGTTTTTAACAAAGTAAATATATATATATATATATATATATATATATATATATATATATATATATATATATATATCCAATTTCCGAATATATACCGTTTGAATATAGCCATATCGGAAGTTTCTTGACACAAGAAACAAGTATTTCTTCTTATGTAGATTAAATTTAGCTCTTGCGTAAAGACTAATCATAAAGATTTTGAAAGGCATTTGGTCTGTTTGAAAGATAAACTTTACAACCAACGAACCAAAGAATTATTCGATTTTTATAGTATGCGGTTTAGTGGCAAATTGACATTTCAAATCATGTCATTGACTACAATAACAGGTAAATATACTTCCATGGTATAATACATCATCGCTATTTGTAATTTTTGCATTCCTTAAAACATGTTTGTCAACGTGGAACTGGTCATATACTAGTAGCACTTACCAACATAAATGAGATCTTAGTCATACAGAGGTGTTTGAAACAATCATTCAGTCGTTTGAAGAACATTGCTCTGGTGGTTTCTCTCATCCAGTCTGCTCTTAATAAGGTAGGTGGAACTTACTACGTATATGTTATACTCAAATGTATTGTTTGTTAGGGTGTACATTGGCTCAGTGGTAGAGCGCTTACGTCTGGTAGGTAGGATCCCTGGTTCGATCATCGGTCAAGTAAGCTTGTGGTGGACAATATCGTGTCAGTGGGTTTTCTCGGAGTACTCCAGTTTCCTCCCACTTTCTCATTCCACCAATTCTTCCATCATTCATTTGTTTTAATCATCGTCTCGTTTAGCTTAGAGGGCATTTCACTTCATTTTTTATTGTTTGTAGCTATGTTGCATATCTATTAGTATTACGGGGCACGGTAGCTTTGTGGTACAGCGCGTACATCTTATTCGTGGGGTCCCTATTTCGATCACCGACCAACCCCATCAGGAACCTGCCGCCTACACTCGGACAATTTGTACATGTCGACCAGATGCCGCAGTCGGATTGCCGGCGCCAGACACCGGCGTCTTTTCGAGTAATTTTCGACCGCGACGAGTAGTTGATTTGCCGAACAGTCGGCAAACAGCCGGAAATGAGCATTAAATGCGCCGGCGCCGCCGTCGAAGAGAGGCCAGCATAAGGGGTCGGCAGAGGATCGGAAAGAGACCTTTCCGACTGTTTTGCCGACTCTGACGGTCGGCAACAGTCGGCAAAAGGCGTTTTACTTTACGATTTTCGACCGCTTGCAGCCTCGGCAAAAGGTCGGCAACTTTCAACAAGTAGATCGTCGTGCCGCCGCGATTGTCGACGGCGGCAATCCCTCTTTCCGACCGCGACTTCCTGATGGGGAAGTAAGTTTGTTTCCGACAACATAATGTCCATGTGTTTTCTCGGGTATCCTCATTTTCTCCCACATTCTCATTCCACTAATTCTTCCATCGTCATTCACTAACCTTAATCATCCCTTTCCCTTAGCCTAAAGGATATAATTGTAGGACGTAAAGCTGAAAGATTCATTTTCATTTTTTCATTCGTATTAAATAGTAAATTATACCCGTGTATATACATATATGGCTATCAAAACAATAGAATACCTGAAGATGGAAACACGTGATATGTCTGAGTTGGCAACAGCCAGTCGGCGATTGCAGTTCCGGACTTTGGTGGTGGAGTATCAGGGACAACTCTGTACTATATGAGAATCAGTAGATAGTTAATTTGTAGTGAACTGAGCAGCCGGTGATAGTATAAAATAAACGACCTCCTGATTTCCAAAGAGAGCAAATTGCTAGCGCTCGGTTATGTGGTGGTAGCGTGGCGAAAGTGGAACGTGTAGTGGGTGCGTGGAAAGGGACAATGTCCAAAGGGATGGCGGCCTAAAATCTCACTGCTAAACCACATCGGTGAAAAGGAACAGTGGTCGAAGGGATTCCCTCAGCGACAGCTACCGCCGAAAGCGGAACATTGCTACTCAGAGCAGCCGCGCAAGTGATGAGGAAACTTAAGCAGCACTCTCGTCGATAATCACAGTTTGCAGCGAGTTGCACGACATGGATGTACAGAGTCAGGTTACACGGACAAAACCGTTGATAAGGCATCACTATGCTATACCACGACACCAATATTGCGACGAACATGAATTATGGACCGCTGATAATAGGAAACGTGATATGGTCGGACGAGTCATCTTTTACCTTATTTCAACCACGGCCTGTGTTTATGTGTTGCGAACGCCCGAAGAGTATATAATGTGCAGTGTCTGCACTCAACCGTCAAGCATGGCGGCTGTTCTGTGATTTTGTGGCGTGGGTCGAAATGTCCTAATTTTTGATAGTCCTATGCTATTGCATAACGGTCGTGTCAAATGTAGCCATTTTAAAGGACCATGTATATCCTATGATATGGATATTGTCCTTGCACAATGACGCCATCTTACAGGGTGATAATGCTCCCATTCATACAAGTGAAGTTGTTGGGACGCACTTTGAATAGCATGAGATATAATAGAACCCATCCATTGACCGGCAGAATCTATAGCTCTTAGTATATTTGAATATTTCTAGTCCGTTTTGGAGACATGAATCAGCTACAAGCTTCCGGTCCATCATCTCTCATCTCACTACATGCAGAATGGTATAATATTCCAGTTGCTACCATTCAAAATTTCTATTACTCCAATTCATGTCGCATTAGAGCTGATCTGAGGGTGAAAATTGGTCCAACGTCATAGTAATCTAGTAACTTGCCATTTTCAGGTGTTTCTACTATCATTATTACCATCTATCTATCTATCTATCTACCGACAAACTGTAACAGGTAATTCATTACATAAAGATAAGAGGAAAAGTTCACATGGGTTTGTAGAGAAAGTACCAGTTTAAGAGCTAGGGCTGTACGAAATTGGGAAACAGCTATATTTCAACACGTGCTGAGTGCTATATTAGTCTTCTACGAGAAAGATACAAATCCTACCAAGAGGTATTGAATAAATTTAGTAGTGACTGACGATCTTGGGCGGCACTTTGGCTCAGTGGTAGAGCGTTTACCTCTGGTGTGTGGGGTATCTGATTCGATCTCCGACCAAGTAAGTTTGTGGTTGACAACACCGTGTTTGTTGGTATTCCCGTTTTCTCCAACATTCTCATTCCATCAATTATTCCATCATCATTCACTTGCCTTAATTACCTGTCTCCCTTACTCTAAAGGGCATAATCGTGGGACGTTAAACTGAAAGATATCATTTCATTTTATTTTGACGAAATGAAGATTTGTTGCTCTAGCGTTGATCTTCGATCGGGATGTTAGCATTGAGTATATTTCGCATACTTATTAAGTTTTCTACTGTTCTCCAACATTGTAGAATTGTAGATTTTGCTGGATATCCTTAGATTTTACTTTTGCCTTTGGCACTACTTGAGGAAGCGACTCGAGCTGTTACTCTTTAAGTGTGCGACGTGACGAGAACTGGAATGAATTCTCTAATATCCTAAAGGTTTCGAAGTAGCATTGTCTGAAAAGACGCCCACCTATTTTTTGAATTAAGAAATGATTTTTGTGCATTCTATTTTAGTCTTAGAGAGATTTGATTGGAGACAGAAGTACTAATAGTGGAGGTCTCTGCCTATAGTATTCCTCATGGTGGTTGATTGACATTTCCAGAGACGAGAAATTTTATATACATAGGGTGTTTCAAAACAACACCGACAACGTTTAGGAGGTGATCCCTGACACCAAGATAAGACAAAAAGTATAGACCAACCTCGGTGCACAAATGCTGCGTTATAGGCTGCCAAAGACATTAAAAAATTAACTTAAGATCCATAGCTCCAAAACTATGGGACCTATCGTAGGCGGGTCAAGACTTCACTTAGGAACTACTTATATTACTTGCCTTATCCAAATATCCATGTTTCAGAATCCTGCGGTACTTCCGCAACAATTTTATGGAGGCAGCTGGTGATTACTTCAAATTATATGCCCGTAGCCAAACTCTTTCTATAAAAATTGTTCCGTGAGTACCGCAGGATTATGAAACATGTATTTTTGGATAGCGCACATACATTTTGTCTATACATTTAGGTCTATACATTTTGTCTTACCCTGGTGTTACGAATTACTTCCCAAACCTTGTCGGTTTTGTTTTGAAACACCCTGTAAAAGTAGATCATCAATTCGAAGTAGAAGGGTTTCCTTTAAAGTTAAATCAGATTTAATTTATTGCTTACATCCCTTGTATTCTTCAGTTTGGGCTACAAGTAAACGGATTTGGCGGTTTTTTAAGTGCCGTCGCTGCAAAAGTTTCAAATTGGGCGACACGCTACTTTTGGACTACTTTTAATTATCTGCAGGGCATAACTCTTAAGAATGCTCTACTTTCTTATTTTCATATATGAAATCACAAATTATTAATTTTATATAACACAATAAATATTTTGTTTGCTAAATATTGTATTCACAGCGAACAATAGTTTTAATAAAACTAACATGGTCAATACTAGTTTATTTCTTGTTTTAGTACTTTTTAATCTTCTCATCGGGCAACACTAGAGTTTGGTTTAGTTTGTACTATTGCAACATCACTGACTGTGTTGACGTCTCGATTAACACGTAGGCCTACTAGTTGTAGGGAGCTGTATAAACGTAAACATCGCAAATTTAATTGTATTACTGTACTATCCATGTTAATATAATGAGTAACTAGAAGTAAAATAAAAGAAATGCAATATTCATGGCTCCCAGATAAAGAATTTATTGAATAAATTGAAGAACTGAAGATTGTCAGTGTACAATCATACTATTAACATTGTAAAGTGTACTTAAGATCATACGAAACTGACTTAAGCAAACATGTCTCCTTAAAAATCAGAGAAGTCGCCCATTATACACTATCACCGTCTACTCAGTTCATTCCACATTGCAGTTTTGCTGCTCTTGATGTAGTATGGAGTTTGCTCTAACACACCACCGCCAACACTCTAAAACTACGGTCGCCGCCTGACCGTTGTCAACCCATATTTCCAACTTCAGGTGTTTGTATTAATTCGACGTACGCATATATGATTAGTAGAAGTGTAGAGCTGCAAAATAATTCATTTTTATGTTTTAGCTACAAATAGTTCAAAGTCAGATCGCCAGTTTTTGATCTTCTGATCTGGCAACACTGACTGGTTTTGTAATTATTTTTTTTTTCTTATTATTTTACTATAAATCATATTGTCGGACGAAGGAAACGAAAAAGAGGAGTTGTTCCTCGAGCACTCAATGAAATCTTGCGGTTTATACTTAAAAAAAAAAAAGGAAAAACTCCGCCAACACCTCTCGTATTATTATATTACGTATAATTTGTTTGGTAGGAAATGTAAGAAAATAAAGAGGTAAGACGGGCGGGTATAACACAGATGAAAAGTTTCAAAACGACTTTAATTGCATTTGTATTTCAAAGATGAACGTTTCAGTAGTAACCGCAGGACAACGTGATTTAATGTAGGAAATTTATGTGAGAAATTTAGTGAGGTACCCCATACCATTTATTTCCCGTGTATGCTTATTTGATAGTTATTTACCATGGCCATTATAAATGTTAAATACCTTATATTTATTTCAACACTTGAACTATTCACCTAAGATTTATGTATGTAGCAAATAAGCAATGGAAACAATAAAATTATAATAGCAAGCGTAGCATTTCAATGAACTTGGTATTATTCACTTTTCAGTAGAGATTAAGTCACATAATTTAATTTTCGTAATAATATTTTATGTTGAAAAAAGTATAGATTGATTTTTTTATTTACAATAATCACATTTTAAAATCTGCTATATTTTTATTTAAACATATAAGTGTTATTCTTTATAATAGAGTAGTTAAGAAATATTTTCATTGCATATTGCCCATGGTTCTATCCGCGTTTGAGGTACAAAACCTTGGAAATCAGCAAGTACTTCATCAGGTCACATTATAATAGCAGATTTTCTTGTTTTAAATTTCCAATGCAGCGAATAACATAATAAAAATGTCCAATTTAATAATGAATACTGGAGATAATGTGCAATTGCGTGATGTGTCACATGATAGTATAGCTACTGTAATAACGGTGCAAGTAAACTAGGATCACGCTGGGGAAATAAAATTTATTTTCCACTTAGCTATACAATGCCAATAAGTAAGAATATTGTTAACAGTGTGTACAGTTGTGTTAGCAGTAATTAATGGTTGTAATTGCTAATTTCGTGCTATTGCTGAAACAAGGGTCTGCATAGAATTGCACGAGCCAATGTGTTCGACTGGTCCTTGCCGAGTTTCCCTCTTCTAGATTATGGAGCGAAAAATCCATTGAAGTTTTACAATATTTTCTACAAGTATATTGCTTTGTCTCGGTCATGGCACACTGTCTGGATTCCACACTCTTTACTGTACTGCCAGGTCAATAGTGGAAAACTGTTGAATAATGTCTAGGAAGTCACTCCTAAATGAACTCTAGAACTTTAACGCACAGAGTTTATTATTAATCAAAACTTTGCCCAACAATTAACATCCGTGGAGAGGACTTCGACAGAGGAAACGAAGGGCTAGATATGACAAAAATGGGATTTATGTACTTGACATCTTTTTTAGTTCGATATAGCTTTTATCAAAGGCCAATAGATACATTTGTTGTTAAAAGTTGAAAAATCCATAATATGTGACTAACCTAGACATGAAAGATAATTCATTGTTTCACCCTCAAAATGTTCTACCACTGAAAACATTTCTATTCTGATTCAATACATTTTATATATATATATCTATCAATTTATCTATAAATAAATAGCACAACCCATTGCCGTGAAATTGCACGAGGCAAGTAACAGTAAGTAAAGCAGTGTGGTCGAGAGTAATCCGATGCAGTCGAAACTGAACAAATTCTGCGAAGGATTCATTCTGGTCCTTTCCGACGCTAAGTTCACGGTGTCGTCCATCAGAGAAATGTATCAAGTTCTTAAGTAGGTCGTACCACTGTGGATCCTTTTATAATAAAATATACGTCACAGTCCTAGACCCACCACACCAACGCCGGCAACTAGAAACCTTCTATGAGGAGAATCCCGCCGCTATTGCATATGGTTCCGCGTATGACGACTTCCGAAAATCCCCCACGCAGCGTTCAATAGCAACATCGCAAGGGTCAATCAACCGTGTCATACTTAGAGAATTAAGCCTCACAGCTGCTCCCGAAAGCAGTGTGCACGCCCTAAGTTCGTGTCATTTGGCTGAGCGAAAAAGGATCTGTAGGAATGCTATCACCGTATGTAACAGGAATAGCGGCAAATTCCTTCTCTGACATCCTTGACGAGAATCCAGATGCCAACCCAATAGAATATTGTATTTTCGGACTCTTCAAGTGACTCCAGCTCTATTGTTAAGTTTGCATCGTCTCCGGCCTGTGGAAAGCCTTAAAAGGGGAGTCGAATGCAGGTTAGATTAGGTTAGGATTTAGATTTCTGGGCTTTCAGCATCTAAGGCCATTTAGCCCTTCACGTTTGAGAGATGACGTCCCTCGGCGAGCATGCAATCCGGGGAAAGAGAAGGAACAAAGGATTGAGGAAGGAAGGAAGCGACCTGGGACCACCCCGGCATTTGCCTGGTGTGAATGAGGAAAACCCAGGAAAACCTCATTCAGGGTGGCTGGCCTGAAAAAGCGTTTTACACTTTTCGACCGAGTGCCCCCACCGGGAATCGAACCCGGGACCGCTCGCACCGAAGACAAGGAGTCGAATGCAATACTCAGGTTCCAACTGCAACGCAATGTCCTGGAATGGAAACTCCAATGTCGGGCGATAGTCAGTACAGGTGGCCAGCAGATCTAACACAAGCAATGGTGGAAACACGACATTTCCTATGTAAGTGGCACATTCAGATTCTGCTCAATATGAATGAATCCATCTCTGTATATATATTTCTTCACAGATCTCCCATCCTATGTGATGCAAAAATTTGGTTATAGTAGGGTTACAAGCAAATAGTTAGGAATTCATTCTATAAGAAATACTGGTTTATTATTGTCTAAATTAAAAGTATATTCTATTTCATTTATTTTGTTTTCGTTTCACCTGCAGATATCTTATAATTGAGGAACAGTTTTTTGGTCTGCAATATTCATATGCGTTCAACTCAGCTGTAAAATGAATAAGGCCAACGTTTCTTCGTTAATTATTAATGGAACAAAAGTTTATGAAGACGGAGGTACCAACAATTTTTATACTATTCTGAAAGTCCAAGGATTTATCATCCTCCTATTTTTCCTGCTTGTGATGGGAATATTACTTCGTGTCTACTACCATGTAGCTCTGAAAGGCAGTCCAAAAGTGTATATGGTCTCTCCTAGAAGCAAACCAAATAAAAGGAAAGGAAATAAAAAGCAAAAGATCAGACAAGGCAGCAAGTGGAAAGTGCTCAGACGTCTCAAATTTCAATTAAATGTTTCTTCTTAATTAAAAAATAAGAGGGTTATACAATGTGACAGTTCCCTTATACGTATATTTATAAGTGAATATTTGTCGTTCTTATAACAAGTATGATATTCCAATAAAATATTTTTAAATCAATAGTTGAACTTCATCTCTTGCTTTGTTCACAATGCCATCTTTTCTTATTTTTTCAATTTTATGTAATATCATTTTGTGTAATACCTATGATGGTTATTGATAATATGCATGTGTGGAAAAGAATACAGGCAAAACAAGCAAACTCTATTTAAAATTCTATGATGTTAACGTTTAACGGAAAAGAAATGAACTTAGTCAATAATTTGGCACATACCATCTATCGATCTTCTTCAGTTTATCAAAATAATTTTTGTGTCTCTTCACCTCACTTGTAATTTCTTAGGAAATAGAAAAGATCGTGAAAGATTTGTGAACTTGAAAATTGATTCTGTACAAGAATTATACCACTTGTTAAGTGAAATTAATACTGAACTTTGTCAAATATTAGATATTGCATTAGAGAGATGACAGTATATTTTCTTTCTTCAACCGAACTGCAGTTCGTATATAAAGGATGCCGCCTTCTACGTATGGTGGCTCGTGCCATAAATAAATCACTGTACGCGAGAACTTGTGGACAACTCCCAGATAAACTAAATGGCTAATCAGAAACCACATTTCGAACAATTGACAGCTGCTTGTGAAATCAACGTGAAGTCTTTGTTGCCACAGTTCCAAACGCTGTCCTTTCAGTTAGTGATTAGCAAAATATGGATGCCTAGGAGTCCATAGTATTGGGAATTGGAAAAAAGAACAAACACAATGGGTGCTAAGACTAGCAACTCGGCAAATGCGGTCATAAGAGGAGTGGAGGAGGGAAGGGATACTGTTGTAAAATTCAGCCTGAGAACTTCAAAGACATTTGCCAAATTGTACTCCTATTGAGCGAACACACTATACGTAGGATGGTTAATCAGATATTGCTCGAAACTAAAATTAACTATTTAATTTCTCTTCAACCTAAACAATTTCCAAATTTGTATAGGCCTACCTAGGTACATCTTAGTCGAAATATAATATATTAATGCATATCTCTTTGAGAATATCAGAAGTAATACTAATTTTTTTTAGTAATAAAATATTTGTCGTTTTCAGAGGTGTGATTAGGGGCTTGGAGACTCCTGACAAATTTCTGCTGTGACCCCTTTTCTCTGGTTGCTATAACTGATAATTAAATCAGACGTTTGAAAAACCCTACTTGAACATTAAACTTAATTTTCGACACATTGGAAAAACGTTTCACGTTCGCTCCTTCCTGCTTTTATCTTGGTTTCTGACATTTAAGTACCCATTGCGGACACTTGGTATACACTACCCAAGTCTGGTTTCTCTTGATATCGCTAGAGTTACTCTTGCAAATGCTATTTGAATTATAATAAAGTATATATTTATATTGACAAGTCGGGCTTCTCAAACGACTGATTTAATTTCTATCATTAGAAATTTTATAATAATTGGATTATTCTTATATTCTGCGTTTAGAAATACGCAACTCTAAATATGCAAAGTACATAGATTTATTTCTCGGTTAATGTTTTCTTTATAAATGTAGTATTGAGTGCCCTAAATAATCCGGGTGCAGTAATGTGTAATTCAGCTGGCACTGGTGCAGGAGGATATTTGGGGGAGCTCAATCAATGAGTTGGTCCCGACGCAGGAGGGTATTTGTTAGTGTCCCCAATCAACGAGTTACTTTAAAGACATTACAGTTGAAAATAGAAACTATAACAAGAGCCTCTCTTGACCTGATGGTTATATAAATGGTTTCCCAGTTGGATTTGAGGGCTTTTTCTCTTTTGCCATTTGCTGCACCAATAATTATCTCCGTCCGAGAAGGAGAAAAAAGCACAAGAGTAAAGAAATAAAGACGGATAAAAAATAGGTAAGACATAAGCGACTGACGGGTCATATGGGAAAAAAATATTTCCAAAAGAAATCAAGTTAATGTCTAGGTCTACTTGATATAAGGTTGCTATAATTTTTAGTCCAAAATACGGACAAACTTTAAAATGACGACCCATCAAAAATATGGTGAAAAAACACAGAGTAAATATTTTGAAATTTCTTTTCTAAAAATTAACTTTTTAGGTTATATATCACACAATTGTTTACTGTAATACTTAAAACACTCTTGGAGACTAACATGTTTTATTATTTTTTTCATTAATATAAATATAATGCCATTAGATTGTGTATATTAAATCTAACCAAAAGAACTCTGGAATGGAAAAATGAGGCATTTTTTTAGATCATAACCTACATAATTAATAGTAACTAAAATATAAGTTATATGACGAAAACACACCTCTCTTACATTAATTTAAGAACTTCGGTATTTGCTTTTATCACACTAGGAGCACCAGAATTAAAAAAAAAAGACAATAAACAAACATTATATGAAAAATCAAAAGCAAAAAGTATTATATGATTATATTTATGCTGTAGTAAGGTTTTTCGAAATAACTTCTTATTATTGCATATGCTAGTACTGTTTAAGTGCTTCAAGAAGAAAACATCACTAATTTTAGCAGAGTGTGAGTCATATTTTTTGAAGACAATAGCTTCTTTAAAAATAACTGGTTTTCCTTTATTTCGACAAAAAATTCAGAACAAGGAAGATTGCAGTTAATTTTGATTGAAAGCAAAGCTTGAACTTTTTCCACCATAAGCCAATTTCTATCAGGAGTCCACACATGTTTCATGAGAGAAACGTATTCGTTCAACCAATGTCGGACTGGAGCTGTCAGAGCTAGGCAGAGATGGAAACTTAGAGGGGCGCCTCATGGATAAATTTATGTAAACATTTTTGCTTTTAAAATAATGCCTTTTTAATATATTCACATCATTAAGCATATACGACTAGGACTAGGACATAACACAAAACGACTAGGACGAAATACCATAAATGTTCCGCAGCACAGAATAATAAAATTACAGCCAACAAAAATGTGAATGTATAATAGATAAATTACTAGTAGCCTACATATTCTAGCACAAACAGAAGAGAAAAATATCATTACGCACAATTGTATGACAGTATTAAACACAGCATGAGTAATCACTTAAGATTTCTTGAGTTGTCTGATATTACGCTTATAATATCGGAATTTACAGAAAAATTTCTGGGGGGGGGGGGGGCATTAAAGTATCCAGTAGACTTTGCTCCAAAAAGTTATCTCAATTTTGATTTAATGATCTTCAACTTAGAAAATAAGCGTTCTCACGTTATCTGAGCAGTTGGAAGAATCAAAACATTTTTGTACACACAATGTAAATTGCTATAAATGATTTTCTTTAAAGTCAGCTCATACAAGGGTGTAAACGCACATTGTATGCAACTCTATTTACAAAGAAGAGGACAATTCTGATCTAGATGTTCCGTTTTGATTTCATAACATTCGTCTTCACTTCCAGAATCAGCTGGTCACTGAACCACATCAAAGTCACTGACAGAAGAATCTTTCATATTCTTGAAGTACGGTAATCTTTGTAATGGGTCTCAAATTGTTTGAGCTCGCGTGACAGGGTTTCTTTGTTCACGCCTGTATTTTCAAATAATGTTTTCAGGGCTCCATCTGATGTTTTTTTTCTCAAATCTCTTTGGATCCAAATAGGCCCATTCTTTCATTAAGTGTTCATTTGGAGCAAATTTCTTCTCAATATTTGTAAAAGCGATGTCACAAATTCCGTAGGTTTCCACTTGGAACTCCTTCCACTAGCCTTCTTTTGCAAAGGCGAGTCTTTATCAGTCAGTTTTCATCAAAAAAGCTCGTTTTATGCTGAATCCAACACAACAAGAAAATGAGCCATACAGCATTCACAAGGCAACTTGTAATAAAACTAGATAAAACCTAGTTGTAGCATATCACTTAGGACATCTGGCAGTGCTGGCATCCGCAACGAAGAAAGCACCGGCGAGTTGACAGCTTATAGGCTTTAAATAATGTACCCAAAACCTGTAATAACTATGCAATTTAATATTTATTACTAGCGTCAATTACCCGCTTCGCTGGGTTAAAATAAGGAAATTAGTAATATGATCCGCTAGTCAGTCACTTTTTACTATTATTAAAGCGCTCTCTGATATCGGTCATTTTCGATTATCTCCCAGTCTCCACCCCTGCATTGTACCGTCAAAGTGAAATAATAAAAACCATCGCAGGGCTGAACTTCATCTATGTTGAAAATTTGATTGAGATCGGTCGGGTGGTTCAAGAGTTATTAAGTTTTATATATTATTTGTATATCTCCCCCTTCCCCCCTGCGTTGTATCGTCAAAGTGAAATTACAAAAATCATCTCAGTCCCGAACCTTATCAACGTTGAAACTTTGATCTAGATCGGTTGGGAGGGTCAAGTCACAAACATACTCACTTTCATTTTTATTTATATACATAAAGACAATAATTAAAATATTAACTAAACTTTTTTTGAGTTCAATACACTAAGCCTATTTCATTGTGACAAAAAGGCGCCATAAGAGGGTGGGCGCAGACGGAGATCTCCGCCTAACCACCATGTGCAGTCCGACACCGCGTTCAACAGAAGCAGAAGTGCCAGGCAAGCAAAGAGCAAATTCAACAACCCTTTCAATTTTTTTTACAAGATTCGGAAGATTTCAACATTTGGTTTGCTTCAACCCATAGCTCTAGTGAGACCCTGATAGCTCAACAAAATCTTCAATTTTGTTTTCTCTCGTGAACCTTTCCTTTTATCATTCACTCTTTGATTTTCTTCAACACAGTATACACTAGAGTTATTTCGTCAAATATCTCATCAATATTTATTATATTTCCCAGTACTTAATTTATGTATTCACATGCTTTTTCCACTGTTTTCCATTCAAGCACATAGTCCGTTGGTTTCTTTATCCAAATGAAACTATCAGCGTCCTCAAAGGTGCCTTCCCACAAATCTAAATAGTCTATGCACTTAGTGTAAAAGTGAAGGACATGTGAGTGAAACTCTTCAAAGGAAGTGTCACCCGGGTCCACTGCCTAAAAAAGCTGTTGTTTTGCCGTCATTGGAATGAATTTGTTTTTTCTTCGGCTAAGTTTTATTTTAATTCTGTATGTTTCATAGAAACTTCAGTTGCAGAAATATCTTCTTTTTGCTTTTTAAAGTAGTTTCTTGAAATATCTGTAGGGCACCATGAACAAACAACAGAAAAATTGATGCACAGAATTCTTAAAATAATAATAATAATCTTTGATAACTTTAGGAAAAGAGGTTGTACATTTAGACAAAAGTTAGCATAACTTCAGCCCATCATTAATCTGGAATATTCTCTCAACTGCTGGTACTGATCACGGCTTAAAAATCTAGTTGAGCTATGAGACAAAAGCTTTCTGTAAAATAATAAAAAACTATAAAGTCACAAAAGTACTTTACCTGAATGAATCTAACAATATAAATATAAAAAAATGTAAATCTTAACAACTACTTGTTCTATATCATATGGTAGCTTATCAACGCCATGCTGGACACAGTTGTGGACAATATGTGCTCCACAACCAATTTCTAACAGTTTTTGCCTAGCTTTTCTTGAAGCTTCGTAAAAACACTAGTTTTTAATTTTCTTTGTACACCTCCAGAATTTGTATTGGTACTGTCTGCGCAATATGACACTAATTTGCTCAACAGTTCTTCTTCTTTTTTTTTTTCAATGAACAGAAAACACGTTCAGTCAAAATTTCAGGCTGTTTCATCGTCTAATTCACTAGAATCAATGAGTAGGCCTACATGTTTACACCAACACCAAAAGAGGATAAAATGTACCTAATAACTACTAGTACTAACTTAAGACCCAGTCTATTTGAAGCATCGACAATAACTGTAATAAAGAGAATATCTTCAAGTTCTACCATTACTCGATAAAAGTCTTGGTTTTAGCACTTGAAAATTTAGACTCGTACAATTTATAAATTAATGTTGATTGACAACCAGAAGATTTAAAACCCAAATTGTACTGCGCAGTGTTTGTAGTTTGAGGGAATTTTCCCTAACCTAGTGAAATTTCATAGGTAAATTAAGCACAAAGGGAAAAGGGATTTTTTTTCGATAAAACGTGAAAATCCAGGGAAATTCTCGCGCTGACTGATTGATCAATACAAATGCTTACATTTTTCTTTGTTCTTCAGAAATGAATCAATACAACAGCAATAGATGGAGAGTGAGTGTGTGTGTGTGTGTCTGTTCAAATTAGCATAATTTGCACCACTGGCGCAAATGCCGGGTAATAAGGGAGACATGTCCCCTTAATCTTGAAACTGGGGAGACTGTCCCCACAATAATCCGATTTGAAATGTGTTTTCGCCTAAGTAGAAACATATCAATTATAAATATGCATGTATTCAGATTTCAGAATGTGTTCATGGCACTGATTTGTAATACTCATATGTAACATTATCTACATCGCCTGATATATAATAGGCTCACCTCAGAAATCAGATTCATCTACCGTACTATGAGTTTCATCTTCCTCCCCGTCCCAGAATAAACCCCAAATCTGCCAGTCTCCCAATGTTGAAGACAACTCTGTTCCACTGATCCTCCACAGCATTGTTTTTCAACTGTCTTATCCGTAGCACCAATGTTGAAGACAGATTTGCGCCGATGATTTGCACCCATTGTTGGGTAGGTGTATTTGTGTTTATTTTTCCTTTTTAAATGAAGGAGAAAGCAAAAAAGAAAATAGAAGAAAAAACTAACGAACAAAACAAATGTAGTTGGCACTTCCTTTAATTTAGCTAAATTAATCGTCACTTCACTTCTGCTGCGCCAGATACGACGCAGGAATGTTGCCACTGTCTTGAATAAGACTTATCGGCAATTTACAGAGGTAACAACAAAAATGTAAGCTAGATCAAATAGGGTAGGAAATAAACTCTGAAAATTAAGAGAAAAGCGGTAGACAAGATAGAGCACTATGTACTGCAGGTAAACCATAAGTTGCATACAAGAGAGAGTAGAACTGGGACCGATAGAGGGAGTAGAAAGGACATGAAAAAACAAAAAACAAATGAACACCAAGGCCCGTTCCACAGTCGCAGCGCGAAGAGGGACGTTGATGGAGGCGATAGAGGCGAACTGGAGTAGGTGCGAAATGAAGGCGAAGTTGGAGTAAGATATAAATTTGAAAGGTGGAGAGGGAAATAGAAAGAAACGAAGGAGGGGAGGTTAGAGGGGAAGGGTGATGCCAGTACCAATTAGCAGTAGGACTTTGGGAGTTATAATGTTCCCAATTCTGTAGATGACGAGAGAGGGAATGGGAGCGGAAGGAGGAGGGAGTGGGTTTGAGAGAAACCGGGTGACCAAACAAACTACCAACACGTGCAGCGCTGTCTGCTGACTCATTGCCATCGACATCCACGTGACTTTTCATTAATAAAAAGAAAGCAGAAAAGTCATGAGTGGTGCGTAGTACTACCAACGGTTTAATCTCTAAAATAGTACGGTCAGTTGGTATGATTGTAATATGGAAAGGAAGGATTTCGAGTAACAAGACATACTATAGCGTGAGAATCAGTGATGCCAATTGAAGGGAAATTTCCCTTGGCGCAGGGAAATTTTGAGTAAATTTTGGAGAAAAGGGAAAGGGAAATTGCTTGTGATCTTTCAATATTGCAGGGAAATTTGAACCTCTCTTCAATCACTTACAGATTGAATATATTTACGTATCTGATTATTCTCATTAAAATTCAGTATAAATTCAACATCCTATTTGTTCCAAACATAATCCGCTGCACATATTTCACATATATTCCCACAAGTTATCTTGCTTTGCATTCGTTAATATTTATCAACATTGCACATCGATCAACATATTCAGTTAAATTCGAAACATTACAACAATGCATATTTAAAATCACTGATCATCATGATTGTATCATGAGGAACGTCTTAGAGGGTATGGTGGCGGGAAAGAGAGGGAGGGGCGAAGGAGACTACAATTAATGGATGATATTAAAAGAGAAAGATCATACGCGAAGACGAAAAGGTTAGCGGAGCACCGTTAGTGATGGGCAGTGGGAATATTCCCGGTGGGAAGGAATTTAAAAATGGGAATATTCCCGGGTTTTTTCCCTGGCCTATAAATTCCCGGGAAGGAATTTATTTCCATTTCTTTACTTTATCTTCCAAATTATGAGAACAATATGACTAATTACTTTATTTTAATATATTATGATTTAATTGTAGGTTTTAAAGAATTTGGAGGTTAAAATGTTTAAAATTCTTTGACTGTACTTTATATAACTAATAATATATATTTTTTTGTTCCATTTTTATTTGTACTAAATAGTAAGGTAAATGTATAGAATTAGGGGGGTCAAAACTAGCAAAAAGTAGGATGAATTACGGAAGAAATTAGTTGATAGTGATGTTCAAGTAGTCAAGAAAGTATCGAACACATTCTTTTAGGGCAGTAGGGGATTTAAACAAAACGGAAAGGTAAGTCGAAGTGATTTATGTGACAAAAGAAAGTGAATTGTTGGTAACGAAGATAGAAAACAACGTGCCATGCGGGGCTCTAACCCATCTTCATTCGCTAACGCTTGCTCTGCAATGCTGTCTGAAGTTAATGTTGGTAACGTAATTTAACGTATCAAACCATAAAACAAACGCATCGGAATAGAATATCGCAAAAAAAAAAAAAAAAAAAAAAAGTAGGTGCAAAAGCTGGTCCCCAATGCTAAAGAACAGCCAAAATTAGCAAAGTACTAATTTACAAATAATGAAAAGAAACCATTTTGTAAAGTAATTTAGAATTATGTAGAAATAGAGGTGAAGTACTATTAATAAACCCTGAACCACAATTAGCAATAGACGTCGGTCTGTCTCCTCTTTCTCACTCGAATTTCTGAAGAAGTACTCGGACTTCTTTTACATGTGAATTAACGTATGGAATTTCGAGAAATAGGTGGAATGAAAGATCGTGTATGGCAATTTTACGTGCTAAAATATAAAGATAAGTAAGACTCTTGCAAATTTTGTGAACATAAATATGTATGCGCAAATGTTGATAAATTGGTGAGACATGTATCTTCTAGCATTTACCCAAAGTAATTAGTTTATAACATTTATAAATTTAATGTGTTTATAATATCAGTAATAGAGTCAAGTTGAGTAAATCCATTTACATATAAATTTAAACTGTTACTATATAATTTATTATATAATTTTTTCACACATATTTAATTGATAGAACATATTGTAAATAAATACACATTTATGCGTACTTTCTAAATATAATAAAGTGTTAATAAAGTAACATGGTACCGTTCAGAATATACATTTTAAAGAATCCTCTGTGGACAACAGTAATAATGTGCTGTGATATAAAAATTATTTCAACTTTGAAATCCTAATATAGTAATAGAATGCACTTTTCTTTCTGATTGAACATAAATTCCAGGAAAATTCCCATTTTGGGAATCTTCCCGGGAATATTCCCAGGGAATATTCCCGAAAAATATCTTCCCGGGAATTTACCCATCACTAAGCACCGTGGAGCATGGAAGCTTCTCAGCTGCGGCAAGTGACCTGCCAATAAAGGCAGAATACCTATGATGATGATGATGATTTAAAATCTTTTATCAAAATTAATCTTCCCATTGTTGAATTAAATGCAATGCAATAAGATGAAATATTTCTCAATTAAATTATCACTCCAACTATTGTAACAGTTTGGTTTTCCCAAACAGAAGATGTTTTTCCCAACCAGAAAATTGATTGTGAAGAGGATTAATCGATGTAAGAGAAGAAAATCTGCGTGTCGTGAATGTAAATATGTATATATGGGCGAATACTGGGTCATTAGTGTATGTGTGTTTGTGTAAGTTTACAAATTTTCTAGTGACTGTGCGCACAGAATTATTAATTCTTAAGAATTCCGCATCTCTAAACTTTGTATTGTGCTTACGAACATTCCTCGTGTACAGCCAAAGACAGTAGCAGGTAGTTTTCTTTGTAACTGTCCGTATTCGTTTCAGTAAATATGGAAGAGCTGTTCTGAAGTAAGTACATATCAAATATATACTTAATATTTTCTTTGTACCTTAGGTTACATTAATATTAAAATCTATAATAATGTCTAGGATAAAAATTAAATTTACATAATATTTATTTTATATTTTTTGATTTATTTAGGTTGTCCGTCCTGACCGAGGTATTTATAGGGTTTTTCCTCAGCCACGCTAGGCAAATGGACAGATTGCACCTTTAACATAGGTCCTGGCCTACACCTTTCCATATCCTTTCCCTTCCTCTATCGCGACGCCTTAGATACCTAAACAACAAATCAAGTCAAATTCTGCGTAAGCTCAAAGGAAGGCTGTCAGGTATCTGCTTGTATGTGGTTATAAGATTGGGAGAGGGGGTGGAAGCGAAAACGATTAAAAATACGTTTGCTAAGTACTTGAACTGTTTGGATGAAGGGAAATTTTGTCCGGAAAGGGGAAATTCTGAAGCTTGTGAAGGGAAAACGACTCTGAAGGAATTGGCATCACTGGTAAGAATGTTGAAGAGGGCGACTGAGGGCAGCAGCTACAGAGTAAGCTTCTGCTTGAAAAATAGTAGTAGAAGAGGGCAATTTGTAACTGAAATTGTTGATTGACCAAAGAATCATAGAAACCCGAGCCGACACAGTCATGTGATTTAGAGCCATCTATCTGTATATAAATGGCGGGTGTTGGAGGGAAAGTGAGAAAGCCAGGAGCAGTGGCGAAGGGTGGTAAGAGGACCTGAGGCCCGGCCTACCCATTTACTTTCAGAAATTATAATTTATAATTAATTCATTTTCCTTGCACAGAATGCATTATATTTTCTAAGTTGAAAAAAAATGTTTCGATAAAGAAATCGTGCTTGGCACCGGGGATGCGGCACAGGATCGACACGGCACAGGATCGACACGGCATACGACCGACAATTCAGCTCAGAAACCTGTTTCGGTCCTGTGCCGTGTCGATCCTGTGCCGTTTCGGTCCTATGCCGTGTCGATCCTATGCCGTGTCGATCCTGTGCCGTTTTGCTCTCACGCCGCTGCTCTGAAATAATTTAACTTTTAATCATGTGCCTAAAAAAATAATATTTTTATTATCTGTTTAATCTTTGCTCTTACAAATTATAAACTCCTGTCGATTCTATGCCTGTGCAAGTTATATGCATAGAATACGTACGATCGAAACGGCATAGAGCCGACACGGCACAGGATCGACACGGCACAGGATCGACACGGCATAGGAACGAAACGGCACAGGATCGACACGGCACAGGATCGACACGGCACAGGATCGACACGGCGCAGGACCGAAACGGCATAGGACCGAAACGACGCACGATCATCCCCACTGCGTAGTATCTATAAAACCAAATATTTGTTTCTCATAAAAGCAATCAGAGACCTGTCAATTGATTTTAAAATATAAGAATTATAAGATATTTACTATATGAATATTAATAATTGTGAGTGACAAATAAATGATAGTGCTAAATGGACAAAATATAATTTCTTGTGTGCTTGGTCAAAAGCATTTCTATATGTATGGAATACTTATATTTATTATTATTATTATTATTATTATTATTATTATTATTATTATTATTATTATTATTATTATTATTATTATTATTATTATTATTATTATTATTACGTTTTAACTCGTTTTGAAATCATGGCCTGATTCCACTAGAAAGCGAAAGCCATGAGAAATGTAAGCTAAGTAGTAATATGGAATACTTTTAATGTTGCTCACTAGAGGAAACATGCTCGCATGTCTTCTCGTCTCGATATCGAGACCACAAGAGACTTTTTTAATAAGAAGCTCAGTTGGGAAGTAATAACTGAGCCGATGGCTCGAGCCGGTTCGCTTGGGGTGAACCATCGGCTCGAGCTGGCTTGGTTGGATGAACCATCTGCTCGGTTCGGCTCATCTGGGCCGAAGGCTCTTGCTGACACGGTTCGGTGAGCTGTTGGCTCGGCTCACTTCTCGGTTCGGGTCCATAGTGAGTGAGCTGTGAGCCCAGCTGCTCAAGTTGTTTACAATTGTAAACCCGGGCCGAACAGTTTTGAAGATATTTGGCCAGTGCCCTATAACTTTTAACAATGTTTGGCTCGAGCCCGAATACTCAACCTAAACCCTCAACCCAAATTCACAAGCTCGTGAACAATATCCTTGACTCCTAGAATTCACGACTACCGAGGTTAGCAATCAACTAGTTTTTTAGTATTCAAACACAGACCGCGTTTCTTTCATGTTTAAACACAGTGTTGTTATAATTATAATTATAATTATTATTTATTATTAATAATAATAATAATAATAAAAGTTGTACTAGTAGTAGTACTAGTATCATTGATAACCTATATTGTCTATGCAAGATACTTGAAGAGAATACTCGAAACTACAAACCAGATTTGGTTCGACTCGACCCGAATTCGAGTCGAGTTGGAGGAAATTTTTCGAATTGCGTTCAAAGATGTCTGTTTTTAGTCGAATCGAGTTTCAAAGAATACTCGCTCGTACTCACTCGTGCCCATCGTAGGATGACCACATTCTAACAATCGAAAAGTAGGACACAAGTATAATAGTACTGTATATGATATCTTACTGCGTCGGCAATACGCATATCATTATTTCAATTAATGTTAACCTTAAGTTAATGAACATTTTTGTTAAGAAGAAGCACTGAACAAAATTATTAAAGGAATTAAACACAACTCCAAATGCTTTGATGAATAACAAATTGGTTTATTTTATGAACGTACAGTCAAAGTTCGTGTTGGGCTAAATAATAATAATAATAATAATAATAATAATAATAATAATAATAATAATAATAATAATAATAATAATAATAATAATAATAATAAATTTCGAAGCGTGGTATTATTTTAAGAAATGAAAGAAAATTTAGACCGGCACAAAGGAACTTCTATTTAACTTGGTTAGCATCACTGTCATAAGTTCAATAAGAAACCTTTCCTACTTTACCGATATCTCAACAAGGCCTTCTCAGTAAAAGCGATGTATTGTAAAAAATGGTTTGTTGATTGTTCTCCATCCCTAGTCTTCTGAGGAGTGTTAAAAAACACAGCGGTTCATCATTCACGAAAAGAGTGTGTTTGATTCAAAATATTGTGAATAAAGAATGAAACATTAAGATATTGCAAATAAATTAACTCTGGACATTTCGCAGGACATTTTAAAGAAGAAGGATATTTCTCGATTTCCTAGACATCTTCGCAACACGCAGGACAGCTCTTTGAAAAACAGTACTGTACTGCGAAAATCAGTACGTCTGGTTACCCTAGCCCATCCGTACGAGTAACGCAGTATGGCATTTTAGCCAATGTTACCTTATATGAAAATATTCATAACTTATAGCTGTCAAGTAAAAATGTGTCCTTGCATTTACAAAAGCAATTCAGAAAGGGCAATAATAATAATAATAATAATAATAATAATAATAATAATAATAATAATAATAATAATAATAATAATAATAATAATAATAATAATAATAATAATAATAAAAGCGATAGTAATAGTAGTACGGAAAATTGAAGTGATAACATTTGTTCACATATTCTAAGTTTCAGACCTAAAAGTAAAGCGTTACTTTCGAAGTAAAGTAACAGTTACTTTTTGGGGGCAAGTAACGCGTTACATTTTAGGAAAAAGTAAAGTAACTTGTAACGCGTTACATTTTTACATGTAACTTACCCAAAACTGTCCATGGGAAAATTGTTCACTGCTCGGGCCAAGATTGTTTCTGACTGTCGACAGATGGATGCCGTTTATGGCAGACCTTTGCCTGAAGTACTGCCCAAAGTTTGTAGTCCAACGGGTTAAGATCCGGGCTGCTAGAAGGCCAATCAATGGTAGAAATGAAGTGAGGGACGTTCCGCGCCAGCCAGTCCTAAGTTGGTTTCGCTGTGTGGCCTGGAGCGGAATCCTGTTGGAAGGTCCACCTTTCTCCAGGGAACATGGTAGCAGATAGTGGTTACACTATAGGAGTTAGCACTGTGTTCTGGTATACCTTGGCAGATGTTTTAACACCTTGTTCGCAAAAATACAGCTGGGTTGTGCTTGAGTAGCTCACTCCCCACCAAACCATCACTGAGGCAGCATGATGTGTTGGGTGTCATCCAGAAGTCCTAAACGGCAGAACTCCTAAAAATATAGGCACTAGACCTGAATTTTAGTACTTCTGCAGTTTAGGACTTGTGGCACGGTATGATTTTTAGGATTTCTGCCGTTTAGGACTTGTGCCGCGATATGATTTTTAGGACTTCTGGCGTTTAGGACTTCTGCCTTTTAGGACTTATGCCGTTTAGGTCTTGTGCCTTTTTCATTCACTTGCTTTAGTTCTGAAATTCGCCACCACCCCACGAAATTGCGACGATGCAGCAACTAGTTGGCAATAATGTCACGAACGTAGCTAATTCCAACAATAACAACTATATTTGTACTACTAAGATTATTATTATCACTATCTGTTCTGCACTTATACGTGAATTACATAATACAACTTATTTCATTCTAAGAATTAATTACATAATTAGTTAAGAAATTCGTTTCTTTCGAATGGAGATACGAGAATCCCAAGACAAATTCCTAAAACAAAAATAAATAAATAAAAAATTGAAAAAATGTTTAAAAAGCATATTTTACCAGACTTCTGAAAGCAAGAAAACATTCAGAATTTCAATATATACTGTGTGGAGCGAATTTTATTAAGAGTAAGACAAAAATCCACCAAAGTTTACTTAATTAAGACAAAAGCTCACTAGACATTTCACGAGTGAACATTAAATACCAACGGTATACATAAAGAACGCAGTAGATTTAAAATTGAACAAAGAACATTTACTATGCTATACATTGGGTGACATTCATAAGTTCTAAACGGCACAAGTCCTAAAAAAATAGGCACTAGACCTAAATTTTAGGTCCTGTGCCATTTTTGCAGAAATTACTACATAGTCATTTAGGGGTGTAGCCTGCAATTTTTTCTAGGGGAGCTTGATTTTTATATATTAAAAGCAAATCAAAAGTTTATTTTCAGATTACAAAAGCTTCAATAAGACAATAAATTTATACATATTACACATGTACATAAATACATAATATTATTGTATTTCCAGTTACTTCCTTTTTGAAACCTGGACCTTGACAGAGCGTAAATTTAAAACCACAGCTTGTGGGAAATGTACGAATAAGTTAGTTATAAGAAATCGGAAACTGTTCATGGAAGTCCATTTGTTTGACTGTATTTATCTTCTGTACTCTTATATAAAAGAGTAAAGATGAGTGATTTTTGGGCATACTACTACAAGTAGAGTCGATAAATTTTAGTTATAAAATATAATTTTCTTATGAAAGCAGTACATAAGAAAGAATTTTTGGAAATAAGTATCGTAAAAAGGGTGGGGTAAGATTTTTTTAAAGGGTAGTGTATCTCGCAAGTTTCTAAAGCTAGTAAAATAAAACTTGGCATATAAGCTTTCCTATTAAAAAAAAACAAAAAAAAACTGAAAATTGAAAATTGAACACATAAAAGGGAAAGAGCAAAGGGAGCACATTTTTTTATGTTCGATTTCCCCATTACTTACTCAGAAAATATGTAAATAAATTAAGGAAGGATTTGTTTAAGCTAGATGCGTGAAACTCGGCATTTGAACTTTTAACTAAAAGTAATAAAATACTATATGTTTCAGCGTCTTGAAAATTACACTTCTAAGCGAAAGGAGGGTCAGTTTCTATAATATTAAAATATCCCACTGCTTATGAGATTTGGGCAGAAAACTCTTTTTCCTTTAGGCCTCGGTTCATCCAGTTAAGCAAACGAGAGTACAAAGTGGCTGATTAATTAGGTTCTTTTAATTATTTTAACATGTTGACGTAGTTTAATTCTTTTAAAACTGTATTCTTTCACATTCTATTATAAACATATTTTATTTGCTGTAATTATTAAACACGTTTAATAAACATAAAACAGACTAACCTCCGGTCCCGGCCAGAATATGTTTTTAGTGTTAAGCCATCATTTGCCGTCCGTAACATAACCTTTGATTTAAACTTCACGTACTATCAAGACTCAAGTCTCAGAAATGTAGCATATATGAAATATGCTACTTCTACTACTACTACTACTACTATACTACTACTACTACTACTACTACTACTACTACTACTACTAAATATTAATAACAATAATAATAATATAATAATAATAATAATAATAATAATAATAATAATAATAATAATAATAATAATAATAATAATAATAATATGTACTTCTGAAATACATATGTATCTATGTGTTATTAATTCTTTCATAATCTTGAAAGAAACTTTTGATTTGTTTTTAGTTTGTAAAAATGAAGGCCCTCTAGAAAAACTTGCTGGCTATACCCTGAATGACTATGTATTGGTTTCTGTACACGTATTGTGTTATCACTTACTAGTCTAGTGTTATTTTTAGAACAAGACAATGGTTCTTGTCTTGGAATATTACTAGTTTGGTTTGGTAGTACAGTGATAGAGTGTGACCTATGATTTTATTTCCCTGTAGGGTATGCTATCTGCAATGCAATAAACTGTATATGCTTCTTCTTCCTAACAAGGCTGGGCGATAAGCCCCTGCAATTCCATTACAAATAAGGACGATATTATTTTATAAACTACTTGGTGAACCTTTGTTAATATAACGCTATTAGTTCTTACAACCTTTTGTTAATCTTATTTAACAATTGCAAAATGGAATAAGAGAGAAAATATATAATGATGATGATAGTTTATTTACATAAGGTATACATACAACAAAAGGGAATCTGTTGGTCACTACTGTGTATCTGCTAAACCAGGGTCAAACTCTGTGTGTCACAAAGGTTAGTTTAACAGAGTTTAAAATAATAATAGATATTTTGTTTGACTTACAAAGATTATCATATTAGCAAAATGATTTGAAATAACACGCCAGACATAGGATAAGCCTTGGGCTATATCGCTTAGAATTGTTTTAAGAGTAAATATATCATTTATGCATTAAATTTCATTACTGGCTACTTACACGTTTCGGCCTCGTATTGGAAGTCAGCTTCTCGTGTTCTTTTCATATTCCACGATAACTGTTTTAATTGCACACTCCGCCAAATTACCTTTCCGACCTTACAATACTTTCTTGGAAAACTTCGGCTAACATATATCACCAGACGTTTGGAAAACCGACATCCTTTACTTCAGGATACAATGCGTTATTTAGCATTTCACCCAACACCTCACCGTTACTATCATTCTCCACTTTCGCTCCTATAATCTACCACCGTTAGATCCCTCTTTACTTATCATCGCCGATTACGTCATTCATGAACATCTTCCTCTCATTCACCCATCATTTCCAGCACAGTGATTACCATTATTTACTAACATGGGACTCATTCATTTTCATCATTGAATAGAGCAGCCTCTAGGCTAAAGATAAGCTCATTTGTCTAACTAATATCACCCACGTGTTGTCCTGTGTATGCATCTCGCCACATCATTCACGCCCATTACTATATCATACGTATCGTGCATTCTATACCTAATCCTTCGTTATGATCATTAATGTTCTTTCCTTATAATATACTGCCTGATTATTTTCTTATTTATCTTCTTACTAATAACAATCATATATATGTAAAGTAACTTGGCTTCAGTTATCGCATCCTTATTGGTATGCAACCGTGCACATCACATGGCATCAGTTTGAGGGAATATTATTGATGAATTGGCAATGGCTTTCATGTTCTTAACGCTAATCCTTACATTTCCGACGATTTGAACTCACGTTTACTGAGTATGAGTGCATTCTGGGGATTTTTCGTAAAGTGTTTCCACACATTTGAATCACCCTGCTTCACTGTTAAGCTCTACCGACATTGCAGATGTCTTTCTAGAGCATTTGAGTACAAATTCGCTATACTTAATACTCAGAACATCAGTGTTGTCCGGCATCCATACCTGGCGATTATGCAACCACACACAACGGGCATGGTGTCCGCCATTTTATATTTGTTCCAGATATCGACTTAATACAAACGAATTATTGTTACCTGGTACAAGCTTATCAATTCATATCCATTTAGACCAAGTTTCACTTGGAAGATTATCCGGGACTCCCTACGTTCCTTTGGGGAACCCTTGCGCGTGCATGGTAGGATTGTGAAACATGCAAAATTCAATGGAGCAGGTATGACTTCTTCAGTGAATTTTTTACCCGCCCTCTTTATGTTGGTTAGTTTCCGAACTATTGGCGTCCGAAACTCATTTTTCCACGCTTTGTAGATCCGAAACTATGTCCGATAGCCGAAAGTTCAAGAGTACTTTTTTTCTTGTCTCAGTGGCAGGAGTCACCTCTCAAGAGTTGTAACACTTATTTTGCAACACTCGATATCTATCTATCTATCTATCTATCTATCTATCTATCTATCTATCTATATATATATATATATATATATATATATATAGTAAGTAAAGATCTAAGGGTTTACTTGTCCCTACCATAAATCCTTCATTGTAACCAGATTCCGGCGTTGCCGCTCTAACTCAGGTAGAACTGTATAAAGCTCTCAGTATGGCTAGCCCCATTACGGTTATCATAGTAGCCCGAGCCCGTGCAGACCTATAAACACATTACCCCACAGAAATGAGTGCCATAAGTCCATGCCTTCTAAAGGCTGTTGCGCCATGAATTTAGTTATCATTATTATTATTGCTAATATTAATATGTAATATTAGTAATAGGCTTAATAAAGATTCTCTGTATCTCTCTCACCCTATCAATTGAGTCAAGCGCTGCTAAGCGGAGGAATTCGTAACTATTACAGAAGCTGACCAGTTGCGGGAGAAAATGCAATCGCAAGAGAGCAATACGGGAAGATAGGAGCGATGCAAGAATAAATCCACTTCTCCATGTTAAGAAATAGGAGCTCGCTGCCATATGCTCAATGTTACTGCTTCCAGTGACAACGTTGGCTGCCACTGGAAATGTAAATCATCTCTTTCTTTCCGTTTTTTAATTGACTTTTTTCAGAAATGCATCAATACTGTTTTGCGCTCAAGATCAAAGGTTTATTTTTCACTGATACACTACTTTAATACTTAAAAATATTTTAAGTATTAAAAAAATGTCCGGTTGCACAACCATGCAACATTAGTACCAGCCGCCGCTGCTATTTGGTATTCTATCTTACATGTTATATGCTTAATACTTATATAGAATGGGTCTGCGTCATTTATATGTATATTGAGAGATCGGATTTTGTCTGCACGTGCACGAAAAGAAAAGCAAATTTCTACATTTTGTGACTGAATTTTTTTTGAATTTCTCCGGGGGGGGATGAATTTTCTTCGGGGGGAGATTCCCCCGGGCCACCCCCTGAATTCACCCCTGCCTGGCTATATGTCCTGCCCACCTAAGCCTCCTAGAGTTAATGATCCTAACAATGTTTGGTAAGCCGTATAATTTATGTAGTTCCTCGTTATGAAGTTTCCGCCATTCCTCTTGGGTCCGAATATTCGTCTGAGCATCTTGTTCTCAAATACTTTCAGTCTATGTTCTTGCCTCAGAGTAAGCGACCATGTTTCGAAACCATACAGAACAACAGGTATGATTACTGTTTTATATATTTTAAGCCTCAAACTCCTCGACTGAATTCGCGACGACAAGAGATTTTGAACTGAATAATAACACTAATTCCCTGTTTTAGTTGACATTTAATTTCTTCGTGAAAATGATTTTCGTTATCCTAGATATTTGAAAGTATCCACTTTATCAGAAGTATTATTTAATATTTTAACGCATTCATAATTGGCCGTATTACGTTCCCAACCCACTTCCATGTATTTAGTTTTCTCTGCATTTACTTCTAAACCCTTGTCCTGCAAGCGTTTAATAAGACCTTTGCATTTCTTTCTATTGTTCTCCCATCATCCCCTATTAAATTTACATCATCAGCGTACGCATAACCTGGTACCATTTCTTTCTTTACTATACCTAGTGCTCTCAACGGGTCGGGTCGGGTTCAAGACCGACCCGACCCGACCCGTGACTAGAATTGACTGACCCGACCCGACCCGAGTGACCCGACCAGTGATCCGATCCGATTGACCTGACCCAACAACCCGACCCGAGCTGACCCGATTGACCCGACTCTACAACTCGACCCGACTAACCCGACCCGACAACCCGACCCGAGCTGACCCTATTGACCAGACCCGATAACCCGACCCGATTGGCCTGACCCGACAACCCGACCCGAGCTGACACGATTGACCCGACCCGACAAACCGACCCGAGCTGACCCGATTGACCCCGATCCGACAACCCGACCCGAGCTGACCCGACACGACAACCCGACTTGAGCTGACCCGACTGACCCGACACGACAACCCGACGCGAGTTGACCCGACCCGACCTGACCCATTTGAGAGCACTAACTACTCCTTACATATATGTAATAACAATAAGTAAGATGTAGTACCCAAATAGTATAACAGTTGAAGTACAATGACATTATATTTCTGTTCCCATGTTACCTGCTATTTAGTGGGGAGGAAAGCTTTTATATATAAATATTTCGATGGGGTAACTTGCAACATCTGTTGCAACATGCCGCATGTCATTGAAATAGAAATTTTTGCGGTTAAGCATTGTTATATGAACAATTGTTGTTGGTAATAAAACTAAGAGTATTATTATTATTCCATTATTATTATTATTATTATTATTATTATTATTATTATTATTATTATTATTATTATTATAGGACAACAGTGATGGCTTATTGCTTGCAGTGCCTAGTAGTAGTTGTTTCCTTTCATCTTCTCAGTTAGAACTTCAGACTGCAGGTCAAAGTGAGCTTCATGGATCACCTGCAAATGCATCTAAGAAGTAGTGTAGAATCCTTCAGATGATCTCCTGAACATGTATGGTTCTATCCAAAATCTGGAACTAGAAAACTGACAGCTCGGAAAAGGAAGAGATGTGCTATTCTTACAGACACTCTAGAAAAAAGTACTTTCGAAATGAAAAAGAAGCATCTAAAAGCAACCGAAAACGTAAAATCATCAGCTGAGAAGAATTTATTCTCAAGTCGTCTGTTTGGTTTCTGAAGAACCGTACGAAGAACAGGATACAGAAGAAGACTGGGTACAGTGTTTATGTTGTGAGAAGTGGTCTCATTGGTCGTGTTCCGAGAGAAATCCGTACTACATCTGTATAGATTATAGACATTGACTGCCACAGTGAAAATGAGTGAAGCGATGTTCAAGCTGTAGATTTGATAGCATTAAATTTCTGAATCAAGTCCGATTGTTGCAACTTACCCCAGATGATGTTGCAATTTACCCCATGGGTGGGGCAAGTGTCAACAGTCGGACTTAGTTCAAAAAGTGGATGCTATCAAAACTGCCGTTCGATGTTTTGCACTTCTCTTTTTTTGGTATGTAGTTAAGGCATGTACCTTTTAGTACACTCAATATAGTTTTTATATCTATAATAATTTTCGAGTAAAAAAACAGACCTGAAAATTGTTGCAACTAGCCCCATCTTTCCCTATAATCACTTTTTCAAAAAAAAAAAATGTATAAAGCCAGTAAAGCAATTAACATGTAGGTCTATTTTCGAAGATAATATAGGAATTTTTCGTGCTGCTAATTATTTATTTTTAAAAAATCAGATGCTGAAACCAATCGATATAGCGCAGTTTAAGCAATTCAGTTTGTTTTATTTAAAAAGAAAACTCTCTATTTACAAATTTGATTGTTCCTATGTATTAGAGCAGTCTTCGAAAAATCAGTGCCTATTGTATTTCTAAAATATAGCTGGAGCCGCGGTGGGTCAGTGGTAGAGCGTTCACCCCTGGTGCATGGGGTCTCGGGTTCAAACCCTGCTCCCGCCAAGTGAACTTTGTGGTCGATAAACGCCGTGTGCGTGGATATTCTCGGGGTTCTCCCGTTTCCTCCCACTTTCTTCATTCCACCATTTCATTCCTTTCTCATAATCACCGTCTCCTTCAGCCTAACCGGCATAACCGTGGGACGTAAAACTCAAAGATTTCATTTCATTTTCTAAAATATAGCTGTATTGATTTATTGGTATATATTTACCTTCAGTTTGATTGAGAGAAAATTATTACAAGAACTAAAAAGTGTTTCTCTAGTAAATACGTTTTCATAGTTTAGCTATTTACGTAACTAAACAAATTTGTTTTTTTTAATACATAAAATGGCGCCCGTATATATATAGGGTGTAACTTAATTAATATAACAAACGTCGTTAGGTGATTCCTGACACCGAAATAAAACAAAAACTATACAACAACCTGGGTGTAACACCCGAAAATTTGTCGGAAAAATGTATAAACCGCCATAACTCACGAACAAAACGTCGGATTGAAGTCGGGCAAAAGAATGTCCATTGTTTTTAGTCGTAGATTCGATTAGTGTACAGTGACGATGCAAGGATGACTTCCAAAGAAACTGGAGTATTCCTTTGAGTATTTTATCAAACGTTGAATGAAGAAATGATCAATCAAGTACAAGATTTAACATTAAAAAATAATAGTGCATCGTTCAAGTTAGAAGAATACTCAGAATTCGAAAGAAAGAGAGATACACATGTGTGATTCATCTATTTTGTCTCAGTACATAATGACGTCTCGGAAGAAGATTTTAAATGGAACGAAGTCTTTAACGTATCACACTTATATCTTCTAGGCTAATGGTAACGGATGATAAATGAACGGCTTCCTATCCAAGAGTGTGTGAAAAAGGAAAAATAACTTTGATCCAGATTAGGTTTAAAACGACTGTGCATAGGACAGTCAGGCGGCATGTAAATAAATATAACATCGAAAAATGCAAAGATCATATGTGATGAACGAGTGTACAAGGAATTCTCCACATGACCCAGGGATTCAAAATATTGTGTGAATAGATATGGGGCAAAAGTAAGCTGCATTAAACGGTTTCTTCCTCGTAATATGTAATTCCGTGGAATATGGTACTTCTGTGCACAGAAGCAACAAAAGTGGGGAAACAAGGGATGTTGTACACGTTGCATAACGATACCAAGAAGTGCGCTGGAATAGTATACTTGATTTATCCGTTAGATGAATCTTCTCCCAGGAATACTTTTGATGGCGTTTTCCCCTTCCTTCGAGTTGGCAAACCTCAACTTTTCCCTGAGCTATGAAAAACTTCATTGCTATTGTGAATATACCAAAATACTATCCTAGTGTAGACCACTTACATTTTGATTTTATCATTGCCGGAGAAATTTTCTCAAAGGAAGCTCGTTGAAAGTACATTTTAAAAAAAGGATAGTCTTTTTTCGACATTCTAATGTACATACCTTAGAGCTGTATGGAATACCTACACGGAGGAATACCTACGGAACTATCGTCCCTTGTGTGCCAATTGCGAGTGGCTTACAGAAGGCTGTCTTGAAGTTTTATTGTGGAATGGCTTCAGTTAGCATGGCTGAGTTGTAATAAGCATCTACGCAACTTGTGAGTGATATACATAGTCAGATGCTCTACTGTTACACGTGTAATTGCTGTATAACAGGATGGGAAATGTTGTGTTCAACGGTAGAGGGTTGTGTCCAGGTATTTAAGGTCGTGTAAAAGTGTAGACGTTGGTGTTTAAGTAAAATTGATTGTGTTAACCTGTACACGCCTGCGCGATGGAAGATTACCCTGTCCACGAGCTGGCAGATATGCAACTCATTTATGGAGTAGCAAAGGGCAATAGCCCAGAAGTGAGGCGTTTACATCGTGACCGTCGCCCTCAAAAGAGAGTAACTTTCCTTGTATTTTTCCACGCCTCCATATTCGACTTCGAGAGAGGGGTCCCTTCGGTTTCTCGTACGTGAAATCGGAGGAAATAGCCCCATATGGACAGCTGAACTTGAAGACAGCGTACGTCGAATGATCAAAACCGTCTTGAAACTATCATGTGTATGGCGTAAAAACCCACATGCAACTCTAGTAAACGATCAGCAGCAGAAATTTGGTGTGGTGTGGTGGATAATTTTGTGGTAGGATCTTATTTATTATCGGTCTGCCTGTGTGGGAGTACGTATCTTTTATTTTTACGTAATTGTCTCCCAAAATTGATAGAACATGTGCCCTTGAACATAAGACAGCAGATGTGATTTCAGTATGATAGTACACCTGCACATTTTGACAGGAATATGCAGACTTACCTAAATGAAACATTCCCAGATTGGGAGAGAAAAACGTGTTATGACAACCTCGTTCATTCTACCTCACGCTGCTTGATTTTTTATTTCGGGGATACGTATGAAACTCCGGCCACGACAGTCGAAGAACTTGTAGCTCGATGTAATATAGCTGCGGCAATCATCTACGAAATTTCAGATGTGCTTGATCACAGGCGGAAAAATTTGCTTCGCCGATGTCATCTTTGCAATGCGGTCAACGGTCGACAATATCAGACTGTGAACTGTTATTCTTCATAGCTGTCTCGTGTACACATACTGCATTGCGCAAATACTGTACAAGGTACCTCTGAGTATTTCACAGTTATCCTACCTTGTACGAAACAGAATAAATCGATAATTTGAAATTGTATTTCTTTCTTTCCTTGTGCAACACGCGCAACACCTTGAGTATCGTCGAATTTCATTCCTTCTGTACTCGTAGTTATTATCTTCCACGGATTTACGCATTACGGGGAGGAAATCTTTTAATCTAGCTTACTTTGGCTCAAATTATATTCACATAATTTGTGGGAATCACTGTTGTTATGTGAAGAATCCCTTATACTCTAGTTCATCGTACATGATCTTTTGCCCCTGACTGTCTTATGCACAGTCGTTATAAACCTACTCTGGATCAAAGTTATTTTTTTCTCATTTTTACACACTCTTAAGTTGAACAGGAAGCCGTTGATTGATCATCCGTTACTATTGGCATAGAAGTTATAATTATGATAAGCTAAAGACTTCGTTTCATTTAAATTCTTCTTCCGAGTCCAGGAATCACCTCCAGACGTTCATTACATTAATGAAGTTACACACTATATATATAATGATAAAAAATAATACCGATATTAGTGTCGATGAAATAGTATTTGGAGTCACTCAGACGAACAGTAACACTCCCGATGCAGTTTAAACCCATACTCAGATTCCATTGCCCTTTATGCTCAAAATGAAACTATTCTCCCCGTGCGAAGAACGGGTATTCTGTTAATAATTTATTATTAAACATCACACCATAAAATACAAAGTGTATCACGTAATGTACACGTTATACTGTTACTTGCTTAATGTATAAATGGAGGATGAAGGACTATTATTGGATCAAAAGATCCAATATATTTCAGACAATAAATTTCTTGTAGGCTTTATATCTGGAGAACAACATATAGTGTACCCAAACCTAAACTATGACTGAACTCAGTATGATGTGCTTAGTGCCTGAATAAAACGAAAGCTCGATTTAGGGGCCATTCAAAAATTCTGTTGCCCTTGATCCAAAAAATCTAATATATTTCATTCAATAAAAAAAAAATCTTGTACGTCTTATATCTGAAGAACTACATATAGTGCAGCCAAACCAAAACTATCACTTAACTCAGCATGATGTGCTTATTCCGAAAGTAATACGAAACCTTGATTTAGGGACCGTCCAAACGTTTGTAGCCCCTGATCCAAAAAGTCCAATATATTTCATTCAATCAATAATTTTATTGTATGTCTTATATATGGAGAACTACATATAGTGTAACCCAACCCAAGATATCACTTAACTCAGTGTGATATGCTTATTGCGTAAAAAATATGAAAAGTCGATTTAGGGACCGTCCAAAAATTTTGTGGCCCGTTATAAAAAAAAATCCAAAATATTTAATTAATCGAAATTTTTCTTGTACTCCTTATACCTGGAGAACTACATATCTGGAGAAAACTCGATTTAGAGACCGTTCGAATATTTTATGGTAACTGATCCAAAAATTAATATTAGCCAAGATCATAATACTTTGATCCATTTTTTAGATCATTCCTAAAATTCTTGTTTTTATCCAATCTTTCTTTTAAACAGTATCACTCTCTTTGTTCTCAATTTGAAATTTATCAAGCAATTATAAAGCATTGCTTATTATCCAATTTGTATTCGGTGTAGAGCTTCAATTTTCTCAAAGTTTCAAATAAGATAATAAAATATGATTTACTATCGGAATTCGTGTCAGGTATTATTATTACTTTTATTGGTGTTTTCCTTTCTTTCAATTGTTAAAACAAGAAACTACCTTGCACTGTCATAAAATATGTGCTCTTTTCCAATAGCATAATAAGTGCTCATATAATTTTGAACTTTAAAATTAAGGATTGAATCAGTACAAGAAGTACAATTTGGATAACGAATGACTTATAATTGATGTTTAGTGGCGTACTGAAGTAAAGGGATTAAGGACTTTGAAACCCCCCTTGAGCAAGGTATTATGCAAAATTAAGCACGTTTATCATATTAGCACGTTTATATATATATAAACACTTGATATTATATAAACTTGTGTTCCTAAAGCCCCTGAACCCCCTAAACATTTGCGTAGAGTACTGATTGTGTTTCTCTTATTATTTTAACCGTTTTATGCTTTGAACGAAATTTGAAGTGCAGGAACCCTGTGAAGGTGACCACCTTTACTATAAAAATTTCTTTAATGGTTCTTAGTTTTTCTTCAAAACAATCAATAACGAACGAAAAATAAATGATTGAGTTTGATTTTAAATCGAAATTTGAAATACCACCAAAAAGTTGGCCCACCCAACCTTATTTTGTAAATGACTCTTAATAATTTTCAAAACAAACTATTTCCTCTTCAAACCAATCAATAAGAAAGGAAAACATGTTATTAGCTTGAGTATTGAATCGATATTTAAAAGCAGAAAAAACAGTATGAAGTTGAACACCAAATGTATCCTGGAAATAAATATATTTTACTGGTTGTTTTGAAACAAGTGATTTTTTCTTCAAAATAAGCAAACCGCCCCGAAACAAATCACCTTCATCAACATTATTTCTTAATTATATTCTTATGTTTTTCGAATCAAATTACTTTTCTTCCAAACAAGCAACAACAAATCCATATCAAACGATTGATTTTGGTCTTGAATCGAAATTTGTAAGTAAAGGAATCAGATTGAATTTGATCACATTCTAAATTTATTTTGTAAATCTCTTTCTCTATTTTTTCGAAACAAGCGATTTGCTCTTAAAAACAACCAATAAGAAACGCTTGGCTTCGGTTTTGATTCGAGACTTTAAAGTGGAGCCAATATGAAATTCCATCACCCATTTCTCTTGAAAAGACTCTTTATGTTTTTCGAAACAGACTATTCTTTTTCAAAATAATTAGTAGCATACGCATATCAAACAATTGATTTTGATTTTCAATCAAAATTTTAAGTGGAGGAACAAGGGTAAATTTGGCCATATACCAACTTTATTTTGTAAACATCTCTTTATGTTTTAAGAAAGATACGATTTTTACTATTTTTCTTCAAAAAAGTCAATAACAAACGAAAAACAAACGATTGGCTTCCGATTTCAATTCGAAATTTGAAAGGAGGCAACTTAACATAGGTGCATTGCTTCGCTTAAAAAAAAAAAAAAATCCAAACGCAAATTCTAAGCCTACAGTTTTAAAATTGCAGTTACATGTACATACTTCAACTTAGTATACATAAAAAATTACAGCATTATAAAAATATCAGACAAATAATATTATTTATTCGGTATTGAAAACCTCGAATCAACTATTGGAGTTATTTAGCGTATTTTTTTTTTAATATCACAAAAGTAAAGGTGTATTTATTACGGCATGGATATATTACGCACAATATTTTTATACAATTTGTATATATATATAATTTTTTTAAAAATATACCATTTAGAATTATTTATCCTTACAATTTTTTCTATCCACAAATTCAAGGTGAGGGATATGCGATATTGATATTTTCAGAAAGTGTTGACCACCCTACAGAATGTCGATCCTGTGCCGTGTCGATCCTGTGCCGTGTCGATCCTATGCCGTGTCGATCCTGTGCCGTGTCGATCCTGTGCCGTTTCGGTCCTATGCCGTGTCGATCCTACGCCGTTTCGTTCCTATGCCGTTTCGATCGTATGACGGTTCTCTCCTATATATCCTTGAGAAAATAATTGTTACTTAATATTGCGTAATTATAAAATAATGTATTTTTTATTATTTCGATCGTATGAAAGTTCTGCTGTCGATCCTATGCCGTGTCGATCCTGTGCCGTTTCGGTTCTGTGCCGTGTCGATCCTATGCCGTGTCGATCCTACGCCGTGTCGATCCTATGCCGTGTCGATCCTACGCCGTGTCGGTCCTGTGCATGTAACCCCTTGGCACCAGTGCTGGGAGGCTCACCGAGCAGTGTCTCAGGCGGCAGTAGAACTACCGCCAAGCTACTCAGAAAATCCCGCGAGATAACGTGCTGGTAATAACCTGCGAAGGAGACCAGCATCAGCGCTTATCGACTTTCGTTCTCTGGAGACCTTCGATTTCGATTGGATATATCAAACAAATAAAGAGCAAGATAACGTGGGCTCCATTCCGTTCCAACTTTACTTAATTTTGCGGACTCGAACGCAACGCTAAAACTGGAAAAAGCAATTCTAAAGGCGCTACGCCTATTATCGCAAAATAATGCCCCTTTATTCCGTTGCGTTGGCGCAAACCTGTACAATATCAGACTCATTGAGTTCATTAGAAAGACTGTGTGTTTTTGAGATATTGTGCGTGATATTTTTTCTTACTTTCGCAAAAGTGAATGAAAGAAAATGTCAGTAAGTGGAAAATATGAATATACGTAATATAATTCCTATTAAAGAATCTTCTATGTCAATGGTCTTTTGAAAATTAATGTGCTATTAAGGAACGAAGAGACCAATGCCTGTGTTGAAAATAGACAAACAGAGGGCAAGAGAGTTCTGCCTGCATTGGTACAATATATATATATATATATATATATATATATATATCTGTAGTTGTTGAAATAAAGAGCAGCGTATAAAAATATTTGTTATTGATTCTGTTTTCTTATATTGATTCTGTTTTTAAGGGAAATTAAGTGACACACAAAAATATCTTGATAGAATGCCTGTCTTGTGTTTTGAACAATATAATTAAAGACAAAATTTTACAAGCTGAGTTTGTTTCAGTACATATAGACTAAACAACATAAGTTTCTTGTGAAGCGCAAATATGGTGATAGTCCATCTTCCCCACCCCATCACGCCAATTAAAACAATTAAATTTCATTATGGCAAATTGAGATCATCTATGAGTCACATACGTCAATTTCATTATGAAAATTGAGATCCGGATCGAAAAAATGCTGTCGATGGACTACAATTGCATTAAATTTATGTGAATTCGTCTTCTTGTTTTTCTGTAGTAAAATATTTGTCTAATCTGTTTCATTTTACTATATTATTATTATTATTATTATTATTATTATTATTATTATTATTATTATTATTATTATCATTATTATTATTATTATTATCATTATTATTAGTAGTAGTAGTAGAACATTGGGCCTACCCTCTTGAAACTATCACCCTTCGCGACTGGCCAGGAGTGAAAGAGCGAAACATAAATGCTAGGATAATGGAGATCGATCGAAGGGGGAGGGTAAGGGGGAAGTTCGATATTGAGATCTAAGGGTGAAAGAAAATAATCATACAAATAATGCAAAGGAGTCCGAGATCGAGAAAGGAGGTGAAGGAGAGAGGAAAGGGTATGGTATAACTGTAGTAGATAAAGGGAAGGGAGGAATGATAGGGACGATGACGAGATGAGTTATGTAGGTATGATAACAATTGAGGTTTGGGTAGGAAAACAGTGGAGGTACTGGGGATGCGAGAAAGACAAAAGGTATCACTGAGGAATTTAACATAAATTGTTAGGTGAAGAACACTGCTTCCGTAAATAGCGCTGTGGCGGCAGTAGTGGGAGGGAGTAAGAGTGTGCGAAAAAGGGTGCGATATTGAAGGGATTGGATGGTTTTAAGACGTTTGACAGGTTTCGGGTAAAGGAGGAAAAGGCCATAGATAATAAAAGGGTGGTAAACTTGACGAAATAGGGTAAGGAAGTGACGAATGTTAACACTCCAGCGGGGGTTACTGATTGTACGGAGAAGATGGAGATAGCGGTCAGTTTTAGTTTGAAGGAATCGATGGTGAGGCGTCCAACGTAAAGAGGAATCCAAGTACATGACCAAATATTTAACAGATGAGGCTTGAGGTATGGAAACACCACGGATGACTAATTGGAGAGAGGAAGGAGAACGTTTTCGGGTAAATTCCACAAGATGTGTTTTGGTCCAATTAACTGAAAAATTAATTCCTCCTAAATCTATCACACCAAAGGGCGAAGGATGTGAGAGCCGTAGTAAGAAGATTTGATGCTAGGGAAGGAGAAGAGGCGGGGATATACATGACAATATCATCTGCAAAGCATAAAACACGAACAGTATTACCAAGATGACGGATGTGACAAGCAAGATATAAATTTAATAAAAGGGGAGCTAAAACAGAAACTTGGGAAGTAATTCTGGGGGAAGTATACTGGTGACCAATGCGGATGTAGACGGTACGATTAATGCGTAAATTTTGAATGACACGAATAAATTTAGGAGGAAGACCAAGCTGCCAGAGTTCGTCTAAAAGATAATAGAAAGAAACAGTATCATAGGCTCGTTCGAGATCCAAAAACACTGCGTACAGAGATTAACGTTGAGTGAAGGCCAACCAGATATCAGAAACCAAAGTAGTGAGACAGTCATAAGTACACCGCACCACACGAAATCCAAACTGATATTGAGAAAGAAAATTATGATGTGCCACAAACCATTGTATACGATTTTTGATAAGATGATAAAAGATTTTTAAAAACAGGAAGAAAGGGCTATAGAGCGGTAATGATTAGCTACCCCGGGGATTTTATTAGGTTTTAAGATAGGAAGAACAACATATTTCTTCCAAAGTGGAGGAATATGTTCAGTGATCCAGACGGTGTTGTAAATAAGTAAAAGCTCTGTAAGAGAAGGAGGCAGGTGTTGAAGGTAGCTGAACGAGACGCCGTCTTTACCGGGAGTGGTGGATTTGGGTTTAGAAAGGGCTATGGTTAATTCACGGAAAGAAAATTGAGAATCCAGTGGAGTAAGTGTAGGATTTTGAAAGACAGGGGAAAACCAAATGGGAGGTAACATAGTCTTAGCCGGGGCTAATTGGGCATGAAATTGGTAAACCCATGAGGAAGAAATATGTTTCCCAGATGTAAGGGGACGAACCGGACGATTAAGGGAGCGGTAAAAGGACCAAAGTTTAGAAGGTTTAGTACCGGAAGAAAGAGTAGAACAGAATCGTCCCCAGGCTAAACGACGAGAGAGGCGGATATGGCGTTTTGCAAGAGCTTGTGCATGTTGGTAAAGAAGAAAATTAGCTGTTGAACGGGTTCGGAGATAGGTTTGCTGAGCATGGAAACGTTGATTTATCCATTTTTGATAGTCAGAGGTCCACAACGGGGAAGCGGACGGCGAGTAGGAAAGGAGGAAACAGAAGGTTGTAAGAGTGATTGACGGGTGCTGATTGCAATTTTATGGCTGAAATGAATTGCTTGGTTGTGGGAAGATGTGGAAGGCGGTGCAGATGGTAAAGGTTGGAGGATAGTTCTATAATGAGCCTAGTCTAAAGAGATAGAAAGGTGAGAAAATGAGGGTGGAGAGTGAGGTAAAGCCGAAGACAAGGACGGAGAAAGAGGGTGAGAGGAGGAGGCGTGGATAAGAAGTGGGAAATGATCACTGCCGAAAGCGTCAGCGACGACTTCCCAACGGAGGAGTCGACTGAGAGAAGGAGAACAAAGAGAGAGGTCCGGAGCACAAGGGATTCGGAAGGCCGGGGAATACGATTGGGGGTGCCATCATTTAGAAGATAACAAGAGGTATGAAAATAAGCATCATAGAATTTATTACCGGCTGTATTGGAAAATGCAGCCTCCCAGAGGAGAAGATTACAATTAAGGTCACCACCAAGAAACCACGAAGAGGGTAAAGTTTGAAAAAGAGAGATCCAGTCAGAGGCTAGCAGATGAAGATGAGGAGGTACATACATATTGATGAAGGTGACAGAGTCAACTCGAATGGCCTGACAATGTATCTCGGAGTGAGGTAAGGTGGCGGGAAGGAAAAAATACGTAAGGGATTTATGGATTCTAATGTAACTACCACCGTAGCCATCAGCACGAAGTTCATGAAGCCAATTATAATTAGAAAGTAGACGGGGAGAAGGAGTTTTAAGCCATGTTTCCTGTAAGAATATAATATTGGGGTTAAAGTAGGTACATAGTGTTTGGAGAGCATAAACCTTGTGGGTGCAACTGCGCAAGTTTCATTGGAGTATGGAGGGAAGAGATACAGTTAAGAATTGCATAATAGAAGTGAAGGTAAGAATTTCAGTACTTGTATACAGGTACTCAATTCTTGAGAGGTAAACTGTGTCGGACGTGTTTCCAGAACTTGAAGGATTGTCTTAAGAGCACTGGAGAAATGGGGTTCAATTCCACTCAGTTTGGTAGTAGAAGAGGAAGAGAAGAAGATACGCGAAAAGATTAATGTAAAGTAGAATCTGATTTAAGAGAAGTGTGCGTGGGCGACGAAGACCGTGAAACAGATTGAACCCGATCCTTAGCGGAATTAGGAGGGACGTGGGCGAAAGATCGTTTCTTTCTTGGTGTGTCAGGAGAAGTAGAACCAACAATAAAAACTGGAGGAGGAAGTTTAACAGTGTCTACAAAGGATAACGGCGGGCGAGAAGGAGGAGGAGTAGAAGCGGAGGAATGCGAAGGGAATTGAGTAAAAGGAACAGGAGAGGGTGTAGTAGTACGCGCGCGGCGTTTTGCTTCTTGAAAAGAGAGGTTTTCCAGGGCCATAAGCTGATTGATTTGGATTTGGAGGGTCCGTTCGGGATAGGTACAGGATGTGGCAACGTGAGCAGCGGAACAATGGACAGAGTGAGGTTGTCAGAGGAAGTATGCCCTTCTAAGCAACATGTGGCGCTATGTGGGCACCCTTTACAATTTTGTGAACAATGACCATAATGGAAACATTTATAACGTTGTTCCAGTTGAGGTATATAAGTGGCCACTGGAAGGCTCATATAAAAAAGGGTACAATAGTCGGGCAGAATATTGGTACTGAAGGTTCAAACAACTGTATTAGTAGGTGCTTTCTGAGAGGAAGAAGAGGATGTAGACGGGGGTCGGTTTTGAGCGCGAGGATGGAGCCTCCTCGCTTTCTGCAGAGGAAGGTTGAGAACTCTGAACAGGAGAAGAATTGGTACGAAATATACGTCTCATGTGCGTTATTTTAGCTGAACTCTTTATATGCGACAGAAGATCGGCTTCACTGAGAGATGGATCCACAATACGAATGACACCTTTGCGGGAAACTTGATAGTTAGGCACATATGCTTTCCAATTATTTGCCTGTAGTAACGGATTCGTAAGGAATTGGTTCTCTGCAGAAGCAGTGCGAAAATAAACTTTAAGTAAACTACGACCAACTTGTTTTAAATCCAATACGTCTGCAATACCATGTGTATGTAGTAAATGATCCAATTTCATAGGATGTTGTCGACCGATACTATCGGAATCCGTGACATGAACGATATAAGGGCCCAAATGATGAGCTGCATAAACATTAGTAGTAACAGTAAGTTCAGGAGTTGAAAGATTATCAGTAGAATCAATCACCATGGCTGTAGAAGAAGTAGATTTAATCGTCGTCAAAGTGGCCTGGTTAGGCATAGAACCGTCGGAAGTTGCCTCCATCAAGGCGGAAAACAAGAGTAAAGAGAGTAGATAAGAATACGACACAAAAACTGATAGGTGAACACAAGTCACAAATACAAAGTACACCAATGTATGGAACACACGAGGACAAAAATTCAGCACTGGCCTATCACTATCACTAACGAGAAAAGATGTGAACTCAGACACAGCAAACCGAACACTCCAAATTAATCTTATCACATAATATCTGTCATAGGAATTGAACACTCAACACATTAGGGAAAATTTGGTAAGAGATGGGAAAATTGTATGTCAGTCGAGGGAAATTTTCTTAAGGAAACCTACGAACACTGCTGCTCAGTATGATAAGTGAAAGTAGCCTTTTTCGCTGCACACAGTACATCAGATTTGGCTATTCTACTTTAAAAAAAAATCAAGGGTTTTGCTGACTTTTGAAGCTAGAAATGCTTTGGTATGCCTTTTGATTCCAACGTGATTCCAGATGACTACCAACAAATACAATTGAAAACTCAGAATTACAAATCGTACACTTCATCGCCAAGTTCGTTGACCTGCCGAGCAAATGTCATGCCGGGCCCCCTACATTTTTGGACTGGTTACCGGCCTGTCATAGTGTGTTACGATATGGAGGAAGAAAATGTCAACTTTTTGTGTGGCTTATCGCTACACAGGGAGATTTAAAGAGGAGGTGAAACACTGTTTTACGCTTAAGTTACACGTATTTCGTATATCATTAAATTATTTATTTGCAAAAGTATTTTAATGCCCTATTATTTGGTTTGATTTACCGACACATTTATTTTCAATTATCAAATGGTACGAGACGAACGTAACTTTATTATTTCTGTGGCGGCTAAATATCTTTTATCACATTTCCCAAACATGCACAAGCCAAAGTACTATCTTCTGCGAAAACGCAAAAAGCTGCGAAATGACATAAGGTACCACTCGCATTCGGAGTAATGCCCAAATAAATGTCTATCTTGATAGGTAGGGAACACAAATGTTTCTTGTTGGGCCTTACTGAAAGATACAATCTCAAAATTTGATTCATTGCGAGAAAAACTTAATAGTAGCGATCATTTGTTAGCACGTTATTATATTTATCTGGAACGTCAATATTTTAGATATTTCCCACAATTTATTTTACCGATCGCGAGGATTCGTGAAGCTTGACCTAGATTTACTAATTTTACCACCTAATAAAATGCGAGGGTATTTTCCGGTCGTCAACCCCCACCCATGAAATCTTGCTAGTGTCGTCTCTCACAATATACGGATAATATCTCTTGAGGGTACAGCGTTGCTGGATTGTCGCTAAGTTTCGTTTTGCTGTTATTATTGTTGCTGTTTTATATTTTTGCTGTTGTTATTGTTACCATTTAATTCGAATAATTGTTACTTGTTCGCGTTACAGTTCTTTAATTGCTGTTTTTTTTTTTGTCCCTCGTTTAGCATGCCTTCTACGTTTAATTGGTGCACTTATGCTGTTTCACGTTTTTTCAAGTGTGCATTCGGCAGGCAGCTTCACGAATCGTACCGAATTTTTCCGATGCATCACACGTGAGAGAAAGCAGTTCTATGATTTGTGTAAAGCTTAAGCTTCACAAGCCTGTCGCGGTCACTATAGTTAGGCTTGCCATAATTTTTTGTTGACTAACCGGGACAATAAAAGGGGAGGATTAAAATATACCACAATATTTATTACACTGCTACTTTTTTTCTATTACAGTATTGGATACGTCTATACAATATGATCTCCAATTAAACCTAATTCCAAAAAGCTTGCCAGCCATTTAGGCAAATTCAAACAAGCTTGCACTAGATATACTGTCTGTCGGCTGCAGACATGCAATAGAGCAATGCTATTAAGATTGTTTTTTAAACCACTCATATTTTTCACTTGACTGCACCTTTCTCAATATGTTCTTTTTGTTTTTTATTTTATAAAATTCACTGCTTTCTTCTATATTATCCCAACAGATAATATTTTTATTTACCCAGGCAAAATCATTGCCATCACCAAAACTGTTCTCCCAAAGTTCTATGTAAGTCATTTAGTATGCTTTGAAGTCATTTAGTATGGAAGACTTTATACACTAACAGGAGCAAAATTGCAGTTTCTTCTTTCTTCCAGACGTTCTTTCAATTTTTGGAGTGCACTTGCAACATCAGTGGCACTTGAATTGTCTCTCTCCATCGGTAAAGAGAGCTTTCCTGGACTGACCGGGACATTTCGGCAACCTGGTGGGACACTGGGATTACACTCTGAAACCGGGACTGTCCCGGCCAAATCGGACGTGTGGCAAGCCTAACTATAGTATACTGCTTGTTCCCTCTATCCGCGGGCGAAAGCAGCAATGACAACTGATATTTGTTATTAGTTAAGGTGTTAATCACCACGAAGTTCTATTTAACTGAATACATTATAACAGTAATATGCTGGAGGCTACCAGAATTATGATAACGCAAACAAAATTAAGAAAACAACTGGCACAAATACAAACTTGGAATGGCACCAGTGGTTGGCAATTTGTAATGTGTTGTTAGAACGAGGACAAAATATGCACATCTCAGACTTCAGAACACAACACGCACGAAAATCATTGATGTACCCGGCGCTGTCATTCACTCAGTTTCCACCAGTTCACTCGATTCACCCAGTTCACCGAGACATAGTACCGGTTCAGACGTGCAGAAAAGTCTGTTGCGGGCCCGCAACAGAAAACTCTGTTGCGGACCCGCGCGAGCCGGAAATACATTGGTTCTTATCATTCATGCCACACGTGCAGACTTTCCCGCACGACTCTGCTGCGGGCCCGCAGCGGGCGAAAATTGAGTTGCGGGGACTGCTGGCTCGCAGCGAGTCCGCACAGGTGTTGCGGGTCGGAAAACCATTGCTGGCAATGAGGCAAGCCACACGTGCAGACTTTCCCGCGCCCGCAGAAATGGAAAGCGAAGAATTGAATGAAGAACTATTCATTAACGAAATACAAAAATATCAGGAGATATGGAATTTAAAGTGCGAAATATATAGAGATAGAACTAAAAAAACGGGATGCATGGAATAGGGTATGTGAAACCTTATGTGAGAAATTTAATGAAAAAACAGAAGAAAAAAAACAGCATTGGTATGTATTATTATTACTTTTCAATGTAAAAATTTAATATTCATGTAGTATTTACACTTGATTTTCGTCGAGCGCCCCTTTCCAGCAGCGAGGCTATGAATACTTTTTTGTGATAACAATAAACAAATACGCTTGGAGAACAAACCTTTATTGTTAATACAGTTTCTTTGATAAGATTTCTTGTCACTCACTCCGGAATGAACCGAATGTTTATAACGTACGTTGCATTATACTTTAGGTCAAGGTCACGTATTATATAGCCTCTGTGCTCAAAAAGGACGCTGAAGTCCAAAACAACCATCAACATAATAGCAGAACAGAAAAGAAAGAAAAAACATCGTTTTTCGGCTGACAATTGTTGTCTTTATTTGTTAATGTACTATTAAAAAAATAGAGTTAACACGAAAATTGTTGAACATCAGGGCACTCATGTGGTTAAAAAATAAAAAGCATGCTCGAGATGTAACAGAAATATTTGTGTTTCTCGTACAATTCATAATATTGTGCACGTCGTTGCTATTCTAGAGATAACAACTGATTTTTTTTTTTAACATAAAGAACAACTTAAACAAAGTTATCTTGCCATAGAACTCTACCTACATATGTCGCTTACAAAATAATCAGCCCATCTGTTTCTGCTTCCGTTTGCTGCATTGCCTCCTTGTGGTGTGCTACACGTATTGGGGATTTTCTCAAAACCTTCTATCGTTAAATGTCACAATTATAAAAATGTTTCCTTTTTCTAACCTTAGAAATGGATTATTCGGAAACACTAAATCCATTATTTTTATTTAAGAGTTTACATTAAGAATTTCACATCTCCAATCTAAGCGAGTCCTCATATTAAACGCTTTCTCAATATATAACGGGAAATGTCACTACTATAGGAATGAAATGAAATCCTTGAGTTTTACGTCGCACGATTATACCGGGTAGGCTAAAGGAAATGATGGTGATAAATGAATGAAATGGTGCAATGAATAAAGTGGAAGGAAACGGGAGAACCCCGAGAAAACTCACGCACACGGTGCTTCTCGCACCACAAAGCCCACTTGACGCAAGCTGGGATCGAACCAGAGGTGGACACACTATCACTGAGCCACCAGACCCCACAACTATAGAAATCCCCCATCTCCCCTTCAAGAGAAAATTTTCAAAGACGCTGAAATCTGTGCTCCATTATTTTTATTGTGAGTTTACATGGCGAATTTTATATCTCTAACTGAAGCGAATCCTCACATTCGGTAAATTTTGAATAAATAAAGGGAAATTTTACTATTATTGAAACGCCCCCTCTTGAGCGGGATATTCGGGAAGTCTAAAAAAATGTCTAATTTTTAATTTAAAGCCACCAACTATGTCAAAAAATCTAAATTAGTCACGCAATTGTTAAACTATGCCAGTGGCCCATAATAACATTTGAAAATGTCTATGAATAGATCTCCGAATGTTTAACTTTCTGTGCTCTTACAAATGATAATTAGTTAACATAATTAACTTACCTTAATGTAACAGCCAGAGCTCCTCCGTGGCTAAGCGGTTAGCGTACACGCCTTTGGCGTGGAAGGCGCGGGTTCAATTCCCGTCGGGACCTCATATGGTTCGGATTCCACGTTAATCAGTAGGACCACGTCTCATATAGCCTCGCTGCTGAACGGAACGTTAAACTCAAAATCAACTCATTAATGTAACAGCCAATATTTCAATTGGTGGTATCGCTAGTCTCATGAAAGTATCTTCTGCTTTAATTTTATCACTTATTTTCGATAAGAGTTCATCAAATGAAGTGATGCACATGCAAAAATAATTAAAGAACTTTTCTTCGTCATTGTGCAAATCAATAAACATGGAAGAAAATCCACCTTTAAGCAGTCGTGAGCTTACGTACGGATGAACCCAGTATCGTCTCTGTTTCTTCCTTAGGATTTTACTGGCTAAGTGTACAAAAACAGCACGTTTTTTTCTTTCAATTTCTATTTTCATTTAACTGCAGCTGAAAATAAAATGAGCTGTTTTCTATGTCTATGTGAAGTGGTTGGGCTGAGACGCCCGCACGAGTCTGCTGCGGGCCCGCAGCAGACTTTTCTGCACGTCTGAACTGGTTGATCTTTGACGCCCGCACGAGTCTGCTGCGAGTCTGTTGCGGGCCCGCAACAGACTTTTCTGCACGTCTGAACCGAGCCTTAGTGTATTTCTAATATTAGTCATCTGTAAATTCATAAGGGGAAATTCCCGTTCGCACTCTGTCGTGGAAATTGATAATATTTCTACCCGATTTCTGCAACTTCTCATCGACAATGTACTTGTTAGACTTAAGTAAGCCTGATAACGATTTTTCTTGGTTAGGTTTGAAATACTCAGCAAGAAGTATCATCTCTCTATCACCATGCAACATCTTTTCCATATCGACCATGTCAGTTGGTAATGTCGACCCATGTGGAACAGAAACTTCATCTACCACGCCTTTGATAGGGAATCTTGTGAATAAATTATCCATTAAAGCCTGATAAACTGATGATTTCTTATTTGTTTATAAATTTAATTTTTGTAATTACACATGAAGGTTTGATACCATTACCAAGTTCCCTCCCCCGTTTAGAAAGCGAAAGGGAACGAGGTTTCTGGAAAGTGTTCAGGGGTGAATGGGAATCTCCCTCATTCTTCAACTTCAATTACCACACTGCTGTTTGCCATGTGCCAAATTACGATGAATTTCAATTAAATTATCATAGTATAATAATTTCCTTGTTGAATTATGAATACTTTTCAGTGGAAAAAAAGATGAAATTTCAAAGTTCCGAATCAAAGTAAGTAGACCAACGTAAAGGGAGAAAAAGTGTAAAATTTTCCATACAATTATGCGTACAATCCAAACTTCAAATTTCCGTGTAATTAAGCTTACAGTACAAATTTTGTGCCTATTTTTCTCACAACTTTATGGGTTGATTGTCCTGTGCTGTAAGCGCTCCAAATAATAAACATAAGCTTCAGCAATTATTGTAGCAGAAAGCAATGGATATATGAAGCCAAGCACTGTATTTTTTGTTTCTAATTTTTTTCTTAAATAACATCAATCGTTTTCGATCAGTTTTACAAACCAACTCACTACCAATTTTCCATATATAGAAAGTCCCCCCCCACACACACACATATATAAAGGAGAATTTTAAAAAATGCTAGGACACACACTGTTTATTTTCAATAAAGAGTTAATACACTGAATTTCAGCTCCGTAAGTTTAACGGCTTGCGAGATACTCATTTTTTTCGCAAAAATTCGGATCCTCACTACCTCCTTAGGATATTATGCTTTATAATAAAAGCAATATAACATCCCAATTTGGATTAAGGCCTAACTATATACCAAAAATAATTTCATTTGACTTTGCAATTTGACCGTGATGATCAGCACACATAGTTACATTCAATTTTTCATATAATAATTTATATATTACAGTGATTCAAAAATGTATTTTTTCCAGTAGTTAGCTCTAAAAACTCACAGGTCTCGAAAGCCAGTGTAAGTCCTATTGCTATTATTACTATTAAAAATATCAATATCCAAAAGTGCCTGAAGTTCTTTTTTCACTTGGTTAGATATACTCACCTCAGGTAAGTAGACAGAAACAAGTGGAAAAGAAAGGGAAATGAAGGTCTTGAAAGTAAAACGGGGACAAATTTATCAGGCTTCAGAAGATACTGTCTACAATGCAGTGAACAGAGAGGGTCGGTAGATCATACTGAGTCGGTGGATCGCAGTGGGTCACGGTGGGTGGTGGGTCGCAATGGGTCATCGTTGGTGCTGGGTCACAGTGGGTCACATGCTGTTGACCCACGACCCACTGACCCACCCAGAAAACTTGACGCACTTGACCCACTGACCCACCGACCCACTGACCCACTCCATCTCTGCTCTGTTCTAGCATTGAATCGACTGCTATGGTACGAAACACGTAGTCAGCTTGACACCCTCACAAGTCAGTGAAGGGAGAGACAAAAACAATCGAAGTCCACAAGATGGTGCTTCGGATTTCTCTCACAGAACACACACTCCATGACTAGTTCAGTGTTTCTTTCAGAAAAAAATGCTTCAGGGGTCACACTTAGTATTCAGAGGGGCACATATTACTTTCACACGGTTTATTCTATTTATTATTATATTATAGACGTACTATTTTGGTCTCTTCCGGCGGAACACTCTCAAAGTTCCGGGGGCAGTGCCCCGCCCCAAAAAGAGACATGCCTGGAAGAAACACTGGTAGATAGTCCAAGAAATACCTCTTTGATCTTGCTTTCTTCAGCCTTCTTGCTTTTCTGTTACCTCAAACACGACGAAATAAAAGCACTTTTTTATTATTTTTTTTCTGAGACACTGAACTTTTATGATGACCCACAACATAAGGTGGTTTTCTTTTTCGTATAATGCAATAAATTTCTTAAAACACTGATTCGATGTTTGTTCCTGAGTATTCCTGGTTGCTAACACTTGCTTTTGTTGCCGTTCACGTGTGCGCTCAATTAAAAAAAAAAAATACTTTGGTGACTGAGAAGATCATTCTCTTATGATAGGGACATATTTTCTTTTCTTGTGTCCTTTAATCCATCACATGAGCTCGAATTGGTTGCTCTGTTAACCTTTCTGCATCACGATTGTCTCAACCATTAGCGGTTTCGTGCTTATTTCACCTTCTGTGCCACCAATTTTTCTACTTTAAATTAGGGCCACGGTGCTGAGTGGTGGAGCGTTTACCTCTGGGGCGTGGGGACCATAGTTCGATTTCAGCTTCCTACAAGTGGACTTTGTGGTGGACAAACACCGTGTACGTGGATACCCTGGGTATTCTCCCGTTTCTTCCCACTTCCTTCATTGCACCATTTTCATTCATTTCTCATCATCACCGTCTCCTTTAGATTAGCCGGCATAATCGTGTGACGTAAAACTCTAATATTTCATTTCATTTTGAACTAATTTTGACCTAATTCTTGTTGTGTTCCGAGATGCACGCGATTGGCTCTACCGACTGCATAATGTTGTTTTACCGTCGCCTCTAAACCCGTTACAGGTTCTGTATTTTCTAATTCTAATGACTCACAAAGTTAATCTTGTACAATTTCTCCGCAAATTACACCCCACTGATTTTCGCTGACTTCTTCCCTCGATACTATTGACACTGGGTATTACACTTCCTGATTTTTCTAAATTAATGCTTAGGTATTTGCAAACACTAACTTAATATAATCGAATGTAACGTAATGTAACCTAACCATCACTTACTCTTCTCCCTAGACGGACTTCAAGCAACTCTTCGCAAAGAAATTTTACGATGATTATGTCTTACCCCTTCATCTATATGCAGGCCGACTATTCATTACTTCAAATTTGCGGCTACGATATCCAATAGACCTTTCCTAACAGTATTTTGATACAGGAAAGTGAACTTTCCTCGAAACGGATCCATTAGGGCGATTCTCTGGTAAGTGGTTCATTGTCAGTAAATTTTCAAAATTAATTTGAAACTATGATGTTTGTGTTTCTCTATTAAGAAATAGTGTAACTATATGCTGAGACATTTAAAATCTTTTTGTAAAATATATTTTCTCGGTTTTGATCACATAAACTTTATCTGTTCTACACTATGCTCAATTCTGTTCACATATCGCAATTTTCAAATAATCCCCACACTAAATTCTAACTCTGTAATTATATGAACAATAGCTAAAAATATGAAGTGGAACTTTGGCAAAAATTTGGAAATTTTGTTTTAATTAATGTTTTATTCTGGTAGACAAAAATCGTAGTTTTCTCATGTCATGTTTTGCTGCCCCGTGCGTAATGGAAAACATGTATTTTTTCGTGTTTCCTTTGTAATTGTAGAAGATTAAGTATTGAAACTTTTGCTCCAAAGTAGAATTTTTATTAGCCTGGTAGTAGTACTTATTAAATATATTTATTATCCTCTTTATTTATTTCATGAGGTATAGAAATGTTGTCCCGTGCGTAACGTTCGCACGGGACATTTACAGATTTATGCAAGGAAGTGAATAAAATTAAATTATTAACATTTCAATACCTGTTTATTGTTATTGAGGTTAAACAATGAACAAGAAACTTTTACATTAACTCAAAGAAACATGAATTTGCTGACAGAAACTAAGCAAAACTTAACTACCAAAAACGTCTACGTTAAGTTACATAGAAACATTTACCACGAGGCTTAAAAACGAATTATCATGATAAATCACACTTTTTTTTTTTCATTAGGAAGATAGGTATGAAAGTTGGTTTGACAGTCTTGTAGGGGCAAATGGATTCGCTTCAAAACTCTTTAGTTCTTTACAAAAACGGCTATTGGTTCTGGAAATTTATAGTATATTCTTTCACCCTTTATCAGCAAATTAGGTGCTTGAAGTATATTTAAAACTTGATGGAATGAGACATAAGATCTGTTCTTTTCACCAAAACAAAACTTTGTACAACTGTTGTCCATGCATTTCAGATTTGTTACTCTATAATGTCCTTATCTTCTTTTGCATCACTTTCAGACATACATACCTACCTATATTTAATCATGTTTCTGGAAATCTACAATCAAATTTCACTAAGAGAAATACACCTGCTCTAATATTGCCCATTCTGAGCGCGACTTTGATATTTTGGAACGTAATTTACTTCATTTAAATTAAATTATGGATGTATTTTTTTATGCTTGTTAATGTACAAATGTTAATATTAAAATATCAATCTCTTCAGTAAGGATATTGCATACTAACAGTCTTAGAACAACCAAAGAATTGCATCATTACTTTTCTGTCCCGTGCTTAACGTCCCGTGCGTAACGGTCAGTCGAAAAAGAGAAAAAAATGTGAAACTAATTAAATTCTATTTTCCAATTTAAAAATATAATGCACAGTAAGGAGAATGAATATAGAACATTACTGATAGCATATAAAATGAATATGCTGCCATAAATCGCAGAGAATATCCAATGAAATTGAGGTTGTCAAATGAGCTTTTTGTCTGAGTCCCGTGCGTAACGCTTAATTTTGGTTTATAACTCAAATTTGCATTTGTTTTGAGTATTTCATTTTATTTAAATATGCACTAACAGTTTCCCCGCTAACTTTGACATACCTTTCATTTTATTTGAAAATACATTTTTATTTATAAAAGCAGTTTTAGTATACAAATGTCCCGTGCGTAACGCTGAGAGTCGCCCATTAGTTGATGTAGTCCCCACTGCGTATCTTTTCGACAAACTCGTGGGTTGCAGTAATCCCGAATAATAATAATAATAATAATAATAATAATAATAATAATAATAATAATATTAATAATAATAATAATAATAATAATAATAAACAGTGTTCCTTCTTGTTTTGAACTTTCGGCTTAGTCACCTCTCAGGCTCTAGAATTTCTGATGCAGGAAGACTTTCTTGTGGGCAAGAATCCACTCACAAATCCATACCGCAAACATTACACCGACTCAGACCCAGGGTTACCACATACTACGTGAGGTCACGCTGTTTGCTTTAGTTCTGCCTTTAATCAGTTGGCAAGTGCGTAGCAGGAAATTGTTAATGTTTATGATGCAGCTTCTTGACGCCATGTTTCCCTTGGGAATTCCCAGAAGCCAGTTCGATACACGTTACCGTTGTCACTATATATATCTATACCTATCTATCTATCTATATCTATATCTATATCTATATCTATATCTATATATATCTATATATATATGAGCGTCTCTGGTGGGGGGACGAGGGGGACGCGTCCCTCCAATATTTTGAAGTATAAAATGTTCAATATTTTATTCTAATTTAATATATTTACTAAAGACAGAATAACATATAAGTAATAATTATTATATTTATTTGGAATATAATCACAGGCCGTGAAACGATTATAACAGTTCTTGATATACCTCAGGGGGTCAGGGCCTCCCTGAAGGTAAGCAGAAAAGTAACAAATTGAATCGAATGAAAAACTGGATCGAATGTGATATAAGATCTGTTCTTTTCATCAAAACAAAACTTTGTACAACTGTTTTTCATGCATTTCAGATTTGTTACTCTATAATGTCCCTATCTTCTTTTACATCACTTTCAGACACACATACATACTCCTATTTCTGGAAGAACCACAATCAAATTTTACTATGAGAAATACACCTGCACATTCTGAGCTCGACAGTTGGAGAGTTGGAATATCATTATGAACATCGTCTTCAAAGTTGTATTCTAAATTAATGTCACTCTCATTACTTAATGAATATATCATTCTGTACACTGGCACTTTTTTCGTTTTCCTTGAACCAATCTAACTTGAATTATCTTGTCCTTCTTCACATTTTAGAGTGTTTTCCTCTTCTAAATGGTCAAAAACGAAACAATGCGGAATGAGTTTCACAAAAGGAACGTGAGAGGAAGAGAGTTAATCTTTTAACTTGCCTATAACGCTGCATCCTCACTTTATTTTTCAGTTTCACCTTGTTCCTATGTTTAAGTCTAAATGTTCTAGTCCTTTCAGCGCCACTCATTGCTTTTGTTGATCGATTCAGTTCATCACTGACAATATTACTTAGAACAGAATTACTTGTTTGTGAATCCATATTACTTACTTAAAAAACTCACACTAAAGCAAATCTTCACTGTGAAGTAACAATCAACAATACCAAACAACAAAAAAGCAACTGTTTCCCTTCAATTCATTTTCCGCATTTCAGCTGACAATAGCAGAGTTCAAAAGACTCAACATTTGGTAGGTAGCACAGAGGATCAAGCAGCTCAACAGTTGCACAACATTATGTGATTTGAACGCCTCCAATCAGCGCTCAGACAAATGCCCCAAAGACATGGTAACAACACTAAGCAAGTTGCCTAGCAAAGTTCGACTTTGATATATTGGAATGTAATTTAATTCATTTAAATTAAATTATTGATGCAATTTTTTATGTTTGTTAATGTCCAAATGTTACTCTTAAAATATCAATCTCTTTAGTAAGGATATTACATAATAACAGTCCTAGAACAACCAAACAATTGCATGGTTACTTTTCTGTCCCGTGCGTAACTGTGAGTCGAAAAAGAAAACATAATGTGAAGCTAATTAAATTCTATTTTCCAATTTAAAAATATAATGCACAGTAAGGAGAATGAATGTAGAACATTAGTGATAGCATATAAAATGAAAATGCTGCTATAAATCACAGAGAATGTCGAAAAAAATTGAGGCTGTCAAATATGCTTTTTGTCTGAGTCCCCTGCATAACGCTTAATTTTGGCTTATAACTCAAATTTGCAATTGTTTTTAGTGTTTCATTTTATTTAAATACGCACTAATAATTTCCACTCTAATTTTGACATACTTTTTATTTATTTGAAAATACATTTTTGTTTAAAGAAGCAGTTTATGTGTACAAATGTCCCGTGCATAATGCTGAGAATCGCCCATATATATTTGGTTTACCTGGTACTGGTATATATACATTTCAGGAAAACCAAATCAGTTAAGATTTGGTTCGCATGACAAAATGGACAATTGTCATATTGGGTACAAATGACCAAATAATTGGTTAAACTAAAGAAATAAATTAACCATAAGCCTGATTGAATAAATAGGGGTATATGGCATTCCTAACCAAGTGCTTTTTCTCAGTGCATGAAATATAAACAAGGCCACTGGCAGGACCTAAAATTCAACGAAATCACAGCTCCACACTGGTAAAAATTTTATATAGTATAGAAAAACTAGTTTTGTCAGCATTTGTTTAGGCATATAATCAGTGTTCTGTCCAGTACATCATGTTTACCTGCGACCAAAAATATTATTATTATTATTATTATTATTATTATTATTATTATTATTATTATTATTATTATTATTATTATTATTATTATTATTATATATTTAGGAAAATTTTGGCATCCAGAGCAAACAAAATTAAAGGCACATTAGGATACTTATTTAATTGTATTGTATTAAACTATAAAATACAGGGAAAAAAACGGTAAGAAAAATACTGTAGTCACACTGGAAGAAAAAAAGTCACTTTTTCTTACATAAGAATTTTACTGTCATTTTTCCGTGATCATCACGCTGTCTCAGTCTCTCATTTCTGCCAAGGCAAATACACCGTCATACCAGGGCTGTTCCTTTGACTTCCTACCAACTTCAAAACGCCTTTTTTTTCTGGCCAGCCATTTCATAACAGCAGGGGTTGGGCTAAAATCTTCCAACGGACCCATAAGGTAATTTTTCACAGTAGTGGGAGCTAAAGACAGTCTGTTATCTGTTTTCAATATGTTGTAGTCACTTATAAGTCTTTCAACATCGGAAGAAGATGGTTTCGAAGCAACAACTCGGGCTAGACTGGACAGAGCAAGAAATGACTGATTTCCACAGCAGATTTTCATGAGAAGGCTTTTGGCGTCCAGACCTTTCAACATACTACACGATGATGCCTCTCTATATTGCGAACTGCAGAAGATCTGTATCAAGACAAATAACTTTGTGGCATTCTCTTACGACATCATCAGTTACATACTCTTGCAAAACACGCAAAGGCTCCAAAGCAACAATACTGTCTTCATACAGCAAACGTTAACTAACAAAGTTAATTATGGAATCCAGGACCTCGTAGCGTTCCACAGTAAAATCTCTTTTCTCACTGACATATTTGTTATGGGATTTATTGTGACGTGTGTTACGATGAAGTTGAATACCATGTAATGAGTACTGTATTTCTCCGTTGACGTTCTCTTGCACACGTTCGTTTAAAAACGTTTTCTCCCACCCACCTAACAGAGGTTTCTCTTTCATACTCTCCAATTGTGCTATAGTTCTATTTTTATTTGTTATTATATCAAAAAGAAACATTTCATCACTCTCAAACTTCTGCTGGCAGTTCTTGAAAATATATAGAGCGTCTGTCACAAGACACAGAAGATGGAGGCGATCTACTTCTATCCATCTACGCAGATGACCATTGACTTCATTACATACATGGCTCTCCGTTTACAAGTAAAGGCAGCTTGGATACCAATTTTTTTAGGAGAGTAGTGAGCATACTGAATGAAAATTTTGTCCACCTGACGTCAAAATATTCTGGGTAGTGCAAAACTTCTAAATTATTTTCTGAAGCTACCATCGTTAAACCTTTCGTTCGTTGCCCTAAAGAGTGATGGAAAACACACAGTCCAGATGCTGCTTGTATGAGAGATGAAACTTCTTGGACATTATTGATGACATCTTTCCATGCTAAATTAATGAGATGGGCAGCACACCAAAGTTTCAACAGAGGCAGCGTTTCACCTGAAGCACTCTTTCATCAGTTAACAATTTCCACATTCCTTTGTGTTCTCCTGTATTCATGTTTTCAGTATCAGTAACTATCGAAGTCACTCTGGGAAACGTTACTCTTTCTACTGATTTTCGTAACGCTGTGCTTCGGCTAAACTTTTGGTGGTTATTGATGTATGTTATCTCTGGTAGTATATATTTCTATAACGGATTCAAAGGAATGTGTATTTTTTATCTACAAAACACATTTCATTATATCCGAAAAGTGTAATGTCCTATTGAAACAACAGAAAAACGTGCAGTTAGTTGCATATTTTAAAACTATATGAATGTAACCGAAAACGTTTGACAACGAAATATATTTCAAAAGTTCCTTCACCTCAAAATTGGCACTGGATTCCCTGCCATCTAGGAAACACCTATACGTATTAACTCTGGCTTAATGTCATATACTGGCAGTTATATGGAATTGAGTAACCGCCCATTGCATAATGAGTGTATTGAATCAATAAGACTTAGTTCGACATACTAAACGCGTTTAAATGCATAATCCGAGAGAAGTAACGTACTCACATTAATACCACTCCACACTTTAAGAATTATAGTTTCACACTCCTGTTCTACAGTTCCACAAAGAGTGGAGTACTCCACTCAATTTTAGGCCCTGGCCACTGGAGTAGTTTTTTTGAGGAAATGCTGTGATAAATAACTCACCCCAAGAGAAAACTAACCTTTGTAGGCTTTTCTTCAGGACAAGTGAGTTATGTCATTACCAGGTTATTGATAAAGTATTTAATTATGAAATACGAACAAATCAACTGAGACGTTTGTGGCAAAATCGTCCTAAAAAAGTAAACTAACCCTTGTCAACTTTCTTAGAGAAATTACTTATATTACAATATGGGGTTGTTACTAAAAATTGAATAATGAAATTCATTATTGCCCTGCAACTACCATACATTTTTACACACATGTTCTACCATTCGGGTCCAATGGACCATAATTAAGAATCGAGGATATGGAGTAATTTTATGAGATTTTCACATTATTTTATTGTATGAAAAAACAAATACAGCGCAACAAATTAACCTTCATGAAAAGAATAAAAATACTGAAAAGTATAATCACGGGTCCAATGGACCCGCTTGGTAGTTCTCGGGTTAAAATGTTAGAGCCGTTTTTGAGAAAATCGCATTTTTTTCACCCTTCAGTGAACTACATTATTTTTAGAGGTAAGAAGAAAATTCTAACCACCCCCTGGAAAATCACGGAGAAAAGCTTTAAGTTTAAAATTTGGTCTAGATACGTTGAACGGTATAGTTTCTAGGCGAATATGCATCAGGGCGAACAGACGAACAAACGAACAAACGAAGAGACAAACGTACGAACAGACTGGCAGATATTGAAAAAGCACTTTTCGGGCATGTGTATGAGCCAAGAAACGTGTCCGTTAATATCTTGAAATCGATTTTTTTCTCGCTCATTATAATTTCTTCTCTCTTTTTCGAAAGTAGAAAATGCCGAGAAAAATAAACAAAAAAAGAGTTGATTTTGACTTTAGCTTCCCTTTCAGCAGTGAGGCTATATGAGACGTGGACATACTGATTTACGTGGAATCCGAACCACATTAGCTTCCAGCTGGTCTCCCACGCTAAAAGCGCATACGCTAACCTCTTAGCCATGAGGGAGCTCAAAACAAAACAAAAAAAGGAGGAGAAGAAGAAGAAGAAGAAGAAGAAGAAGAAGAAGAAAAGAACTTATAGTGATTACACATTTCAGCAAACATAGCTTACATGGGCTACCGATTTTGCTGCTATATTTTATAGGTACCTACAATTTCAAGAAGGAATATTTTATAAAGGTAAACAGCCTATATTTTTCTATGAAAATATCAATTTCAAAATAGAGACCTATGAACTTCACAATAGTGTGTGCCTTAGTGAGAACTAAAAATTAACACTTCCGTAAGAATATTCCATGCACACTTAATAACATAACAGTATTTACACGTAAATCTCAGGAGCTCCTTCGTAGCTAAGTGGTCAGCGTATGCGCCTTTGGTGTGGGAGACCTGAGTTGATTCCCAATGGGACCTCATATGCTTTGGATTCCACGTTAATTATTAGGTTAACGTGCTATATAGCTTCGCAGCTGAAAGGGACGTTAAACCCAAAATCAACTCAAGTCAATCTATATCTCAAGATAATAGCGTATTTAGTGAAAACGTTGTCAGATATAGTTTATCAAGGACAGTTTTTTTTATTATTTTACAAAGTTTATGTACTACGTTAAGGTTCTACTCTTCTTCTTCTTCTTCTCCTTATTATTATTATTATTATTATTATTATTATTATTATTATTATTATTATTATTATTATTATTATTATTATTATTATTAGCATGTATCTTAATGCCCCATTTATATCACACGAGATTCTATTGGAGGTCAATTTGTCTTCCCCATCAAATGTGAGAAATGACAAACATTTATCCAAGAGAAAACATTTTCTTTGTGAAATGTATACTTCCATAGGGCTTAGATAATTTAGCATAATTTAATCTATTATCATAATACAGACTTGTATTGTATCCTCTGTTAGCACAAATTGGAAGGAATATTGCCAACCTGTACGGAACACTGCCGCCAGATGGTACCCTGAGATAGTAAATGGAAAACTCTTTTCTTGTAAGGGCGAGACACCTATGCCTACCTGTGCAACACAGTCAGATAACACTGGCGTGACGGTTGCCACGACAACCAGGTAAATCAAACCAGTCAGGACAAGGCTGAACGCGAACTATACAATATAGTGTATCTGTTTGGTTGGTCATTATTTGGTGCTTCCCCGTTTTCCCTTCAATGTTCGTGATGCGCTACAGAGATGTGTTTGTGCTGACATACCAAATTGTTAAGAGCGCGGAAAATCAGTGTTGCCAGTTGTCAGAACATTTACGCGGTATTTTTATTTCATTCCAGAAAATGAAATGAAATCTTTCAGTTTGACGTCCCACGATTATGCCCTTTAGGATAAGGGAGACGGGTGATTAAGGCAAGTGACCGATGATGGAAAAATGATGAAATGAGAATGTTGGAGGAAATTAGAGTACCCCGAGAAAACCCACGGACATGATGCTGTCCACCACAAACCCATCGAACCAAGGAACCACACACCAGAGGTGAGCGCTCTATCTTTCCTTCTAGAGCTGTAATAGAAAAGTTATACCTCAATGACTATGATTCCCACTATGATTGATTGATTTTCAGCTTAGGGCCCCTTTCAGCATCGAAGCTATATGAGACGTAGATCTACTGATTAACCTGGAATCCAAATCACATGAGCTCCCACCGGGAATCGAAGCCGGATCTCCCACGCGAAAGGCGCGTAGGCTAATCGCTTAGCCACGAAGAAGCTCTTTTCGAAAATCTAGCTGATTTTGTATTTAAAGTACTAATAATGCATTATGCTGAATTTTGCGTTTATTATTAAATAAGGAACAATCTAAACTTAAAAATGACCATTGCGTTTTTTTCTTAAGTTTATATGCAGTGGTGCTATTTAGCCTGTTCGCACCGGTCTACTAAAACCGGTTGTTAAAATATTTCGAGTTCACAGAACCGTTTGTTATAGTCAGACATAAACAGACACACACACGCATGAAATAGCCAAGAGGGAAAGAAAGAAACCAGATTTGTAAAAAGACCTCTTTATTTTCCTGCCCGCTTGCATTATTGTGAAAGCAAGCAACTTTTAATTGTTTCAGTTCAATGGGCAGACAAAATTTGAATATGAATTCCGAGATTTTGCCCGGAATACTGGGATCTGTAAGTTTAATGAATGTGAGATGTATATAATGCCTAAAACACAAACCTGTTTTCGAACGACTGATATCTTCGTTAGTTCCAGAGATATGCGCCTTGAAAGCAATGTGTACGAAATACACTGGTCTTTTCATCGTTATCTCGAACGATTGCCTGTCATTATAAGGTATATATATATATATATATATATATATATATATATATATATATATATATATATATATATATATATATATACTTCTTTCTTGAGATTATGACTTTCGCGTAGTAAAATACAAAACATATAAATTTGCATAGCAATTTGTCAGTTTTGTACCGCACTCTTGGCAGCCAAGAACATTATTATTATTATTATTATTATTATTATTATTATTATTATTATTATTATTATTATTTCATACAGTGAATATTAAATATTTTCTATGCATCACAAACAAGTACCGGTATGATAATGAAAATCAAAATAAGAAAAAAGTAACAGCTTTTTTACAAAGTTTTAATTTTGACATTCTATAGACTTTTTAATCTGGTATCTGTTTTGGAATGTGTACATATAAAGTCTTTTTTTTCTTTTCTAAAAATTAAGTTTTGAATCCGTAATGACTTGAAGAAACCAGTAATTGGAATTACGCACACGAAGCCAACCCCATTTTTTACGATAAAGCAAAATAACTTATTTAACACGAAGTCCATTTTGTAGTTGTAGCCAACTGCTACTCGGATCCAATTCGTTTTCCATATTTTAAACATTTCAAACCGAACACAATTTTTTTCGTAACTTCAATGTAAAATAAGTCAGCATAGCAAAAGAGAGATATATTTCTAGGCCAATATTATAAAACATATATGAAAAAAATAGGATTGCGGAAAAAGTTCTGCTAAAGTCCCGTATTTAAGCTAGAAATTTTGTTTTTGAAGAGTAAGTTGAGTCTTGGATTTGGAGTCGATTGAACCACTTTCTTTAGAGATAGAATAAAGTGTCGAAGCGGACGTGATTTCTGTAATCAGTTCTACGGTCTGTTTACAATAATTTGGTTCATAGTCAGTAGTAGATTGCGTTAGAGCCAACAGACATATAAAGATAAATGTAGGGTTTCCAAGGAGACTAATCACTGAACTTTAACCATACGTAAGATCAAATGGGAACCATTCTGCCATAAATGAATGATGCTGATCAACTCTTTTCTGTTGTAAAAGTAGCCCACTTCAGTAATAAATTACGATCATAGATATATCGTATTTTGCGATACAATTTTTCGTTGTATCGGAATTTGTTACACAAATCCTATAAATGCAATATAAACGAAAAATTGTATCGGAAAATGCGATGCATATATGATCAATGATCATATCTATCTATCTATCTATCTATCTATCTATCTATATATATATATATATATATATATATATATATATATATATATATATATATATATATATATATATATATATGTATGTATGTATGTATATAGATAGATAGATATACAGGGTGTTTAAAAACTACACTGACAACGTTTGCGAGGTGATTCCTGACATCAAGATAAGGCAAAAGGTATAGACCAACCGCACAAATGCTTGCTTATAGGCTGCCGAAAACATGAAAAAAATAATTTTAAAGGTCCATAGTTCCAAAACTATGGGACCTACCGTAGTCGGGTCAAGACTTCACTTAGGAACTAGTATGTGCCCTATCCAAATATCCATGTTTGAGAATCCTGCAGTACTTGCGCAATAAGTTTTATAGAGGTAGTTGGTGAATACTTCAAATTATATGCCCGTAGCCCAACTCCCTCTATAACAATTGTTGCGTGAGTATCTTAGTATCTTAGTTGGGTTGTACCGACACATATGATTTTAGAGAGAGAGCTGGAAGAGTGGAACCTATACTGCAGCTCCCTCTATAAAATACGTTGCGCAGATACTTCCCAACTTTGAAACATGATTATTTAGATAGATAGTGTACTACAGTAGTTCCTGTAATATTTGTTTAACCACCATTGATGTTTCATAATTTTCGAGCTAGGCAGCCTCAAAGTTACAATTTTCTCGATTTCGGCATCCTAATCTTGTAACTTTGAAGCAGCGCGTTTCTCGCCTTATGTTCATGTGGACTTCTTTTCTTATTTAGGTGTGAGGATTTTACCAGTGGAAAAATGAAATGAAATCTTTCAGTTTTACGTCCCACGTTTATGCCGGTTAGGCTAAAGGACACGGTGATGGTGAATAATGAATGAAATGGTGGAATGAAGAAAGTGGGAGGAAACGGGAGAACCCCGAGAAAACCCACGCACACGGTGTTTGTCCACCACAAAGTTCACTTGGCGGGGGCTGGGATTGAACCAGGGACCCCAAGCACCAGATTTACCAGTGGAGTTTGGCTACATAATATACATAGAGTGTTTCAAAACTACACCGACAACGTTTGGGAGGTGATTCCTGACACCAAGATAAGACAAAAAGTATAGACCAACCTGGGTGCACAAATGTTTCCTTTCGGTGTTATAGCCTGCCAAAAACATGAAAAACTGAAATTTAAGGGTCCATAGCTCCAATACTAAGGGACCTACCGTAGTCGGTTCAAGACTTCACTTGGGAACTAGTATATTTCCTATCCAAATATCCAAGTTTCAGAATCCTGTGGTACTCACGCAACAATTTTTATAGAGTTAGTTGTTGAGTGCTTCCAATTAAATGCCCGTAGCCATGCTCCCTCTATAAATTATTATTTTTAGTTTATATTTTAATATTAGTAGAGTCCTTTTTAATATTAGTACTATCTGTAGTAGGGTAAGGGGTATCTGAGTTAAAATATATAAAGGATGCAGATAGAAGATAGCATAGGGAGAATATAATAATTAATATGAGTCATTTTAGGGGGGATATTTGAGGAATAGAAAAATACTATTAAATATGGACTTAAGCTTGACATGCTTATGTTATAAGTTAATTATTTTTTTCCCATTGGAAGTAATTGTTATTTTTCTATGTTTTGGCTTAAGAGAGCATTGCTTACTTTCAGGCATCCAATGAAAGTTCTTGTATTATTTTTGTTATTCAGTTAATAAATATTGAATGAGGGCAGGCTTCAACAACAATTGGTATAAAACTGAGATTTGCTCCACAAATTTCTGAACATTGGCCAAAGAATAAGCCTGTGAGACTGATATTAGCAGATACTTGGTTTAGGAGCCCTGGTGTAGTATCTGCTTTAATTCCAAATGCTGGCATAGCTTATGAGTGAAGGACGTCTGCAGCAGAAACTAGAATACGATTGCCAATACTAATAGCCAATACAATATGATTATCTACGTCTAGTAGACGAAATTAATTATAATTTATTTCATTAATGGGGTTTATATATAAATCAAATTCTGGTAAAGAGAAGTCAGAATATTCGTAGCTTCAGTATCATTGGTATCCAACTGTCTTCAGGGCAATAGCTGGTTGATGAATTTCATCGAGAAAGTATAGAAGTCGCAGGGATGGGAAAGCGATGAAAATTAATGTAATTGCAGGAATGATTGTTCAGATAGTTTCTAAGGTTTGTCCTTCTAGCAAGTTGCGCTTAAATATGTATTTGGTAGGATGGAGGCTAATAAATATTTTACAAGTACTGTAATTATAAGTCACGATAAGTATTGTGTGATTATGAAAGAATACTATTTGTTCTATGACTGGCGATAAAGCATCTTGGAGAGTAGGTCTATGGCAGTATGTAACCTTCGTGTGAGGTATTATAGACAATAGATAGCCGACAAACACCATTGTAATCGTACCAGATGCTTCTTTTGAAGCTGTCACGTATTTTCATCATTATGTCAATTAAGGAAGTAACAAAGTGTCAATTTAATGTGACATATGGATGTTGCACAATACTTTAAATGTTGGAAGGCGGAGAAACATGAGAAACATGAAAGAAAAGGATACAATTTGAAATTGACAAGCTTTTTGTAACACTGTTACAATTTGAACATTGTGTCATTAAAAGAAATAATATATTGTTATTGAAACGTAACATATGGGTGTGTGAGAAAGTTTAACTGTTGGAAGCCAGAAAATAGTGTAACAGCAGGACGTGAGAAAGTTATGTAACCTAAGAATGGCATGAGTAGGGAGAGAATTCTTTGATGTGTACTAAAGAAAGAAACATATACACAGGTGTGCTATATTTTTGGGTGGTCCAGTTTTTTGGAGGAGGAGGGCGAACTATGCTCTGGACATTGCTTAATTGGGGGGCCTGTAATTTCCACTGCATGGAAACTGAAAAAATATGTGAAAAAGAAAGAAATAGGAGACACCTGCTTGTATGTGTGTGTTCCAAGTTTTTTTTTTTTTTTTGGAGGTGAAGGGGGGCGAACTGTGCTCTGGACATGGGTTAATTGGGGGCACTGTAACATGCACCCTATGGAGAGGTACCGCTCATTATACTGAAGGAGAGAGAATGTAAGAAATACCTTGAAAATGTTAGATTGCCTCATACTGAGAGACGCGGCATACAAGATTGCATAGGGAAAGTGTAGTGTCCTTTTGAGCAAAGGACCAGTTTAAATTAACGTGGGAATAGTTAAAATTACTACAATAGAAAGCGAAACTTTTTTTGTGTGTGGATGAGAAAACGTGATGTTGGTTGCGACACACGTGTATGTCTAACTCTTTTTAGAAAAGAAAGAAAGAAAGAAAAAAGATCTTTTAAGTTGTTAGGATATAGAAAGTTATTTGAGAAAACGTATGTGACATTTATTGTTGAGGGATGAGACTCCCTGTAATTTTGACTTGAACGGGACTCTTTTTAGAAAAAAAAATAAAAGATTTTTCTGACTTGTTAGAGAGAATGAAAAAAGAAAGAAAGAAAGAAAAAAGCCATTTTTTCTGGAAAAGATTCTTGTTAACTTTAAAGAATAGCTTTGTATTTGTTTTTGTGAAAAACGGAAGTGTGTGTGTGTGTGTGTGTGTGTGTGTGTGTGTGTGTGTGAACGCTGGAACCACCCAGGTTAACGAATATATATATATATAACGAAGTTTGAAATGAGACCAGATTATATAGTCTGCTTTTAGCGTTGTGGAAACTTGACTTCTGTATTTTTTGTGTGACTGTGTTGTTTGGAGAATAATTTTGGAATTACTGGAAGGAAAAAAGTAAGTTAAAATTTACCATTTATATAAATAAATATTGAACTTGGATTTTAAATGTATTTACATGAATTAAAATGACTTGTGTTTGCTTTTATTTATTGGACAAATGTCAGATAGAACCGTTGTTATGAGACTTATTTGTGAAGATTGAAATACGCAAACCAGAAATGTTGTGTATTTCCTGAATGGTTTTTATAAGGCGATTTAAAACCATAAGAAGTGCATAGGGTTACCTACATAGCAATAAAAGTATAAACGTGAACGCGTAAGAAAGCGAGAGCGAGAGAGGGAGGAAAAAAAGAAAAAAGTTTGCTTTATTGTAGGCTATGGAACGGGGTGCTAGCTGTTGCGGGGCGGGAGGAGGAAGGAAAGAGCGCGAACGATAGATGCGGGAAACACACATAAATGCGTTAGTGTGCGTGAGAGATAGAGATACATAGACTGCGGGAAGCATGCATGAATTGGTGTGCGTCAGAGGGGTGCGAAGGTATACAGGCTTAACCTGAATGCTGCTTCAGGGCATTTTTTTTATTCTTAGCTGAATGCAATGGAATTTACGGTCTTTAAAAAGGAACGGTGAAATCTTGTTTTGAACACAGAAACTGCAAAAGTTTGTGTAAGCCAAGAGAAAAGAAATAGCAAATGAACGAAAATAAATAATTTATATGTTGATATCAGTGGCGTATATGCGTGCGGTTTATTGAAATTTTAAGTGACTATTTTTTTTTCTTTTTAAATATGTAAAGTTAGATTATAATGTTATGATGTGTACTAAAAAACACATGTAAAGTATAGAAATGTTAAAATGATGATACTTACGTAACACAGAATGTTATCCTCTTCAATGTTTGAAGCACATACGAAGCACTAATATATGGCGGGAAAAAAAGACGGGAAACGACAAAATGATTTCGTCGGTAAACGAATGAGGGAATGCCGGTTCTACAAATAAGACGAGGTCGATACGATGTGATGCTAACCGCACAAAAGCATGTATGCTACTGATATGTGTTGCTATATAGGTGGCGTTGATGCATAAAGACTAAGATTTTTTTTGTATAATAACTTTAAATGGGCGTAGCTCCTAAACGATTGATTATACGATAAAACGGATTACAGAAATCGATTTGTTAGATGAAAATCTATATAGAAAGACACCTTACATGATAAAATTGAACAATTTTTTGTGGGGGCTAACACTGGCGGGTGGACATGTAGGGCTCTAACATTACATTTTTGGCTTTTGACGGCCAACTATTGGTTGTAGAAAGAAAAGAAAGGTATTTTCTTGAATGTTAGGACCTAACGAACACTACTATACAGATTAGAACATTGTAACTTGAAAATAATTTTAAATGTGCGTGGCTCCTAAACGGTTCATCGTAGGTGAAAATGGACAACAGAAATCGATTTGTCAGGTCAAAATCTATATAGAAAGACACCCTACATGATACATTTGAACAATTTTTATTTTTTTGAAATTTATATACAGGGTGTTTCAAAAGTATAGTTTTTTTATTTTTTGGCTTTTTAGTCAAACTATTGGTCGTAGAAACAAAAGAAAAGTATTTTCTTAATTGTTAGGACCTAATGAACACTACTATACAGATTAGAACATTGTAACTTGAAAATAATTTTAAATGTGCGTGGCTCCTAAACGGTTCATCGTAGGTGAAAATGGACAACAGAAATCGATTTATCAGGTCCAAATCTATATAGAAAGACACCCTACATGATACATTTGAACAATTTTTATTTTTTTGAAATTTATATACAGGGTGTTCCAAAAGTATAGTTTTTTATTTTTTCGCTTTTTTGGCCAAACTATTGGTCGTAGAAAGAAAAGAAAAGTATTTTCTTAATTGTTAGGACCTAAGGAACATGACTATACAGATTAGAACAGTGCAACTTGAAAATAATTTCAAATGGGCGTAGCTCCTAAACGGTTGATCGTAGAACAAAATGGATTACAGAAATCGATTTATCAGGTCCAAATCTATATAGAAAGACACCCTACACGATACATTTGAACACTTTTTATTTTTTTGAAATTTATATACAGGGTGTTCCAAAAGTATAGTTTTTTATTTTTTCGCTTTTTTGGCCAAACTATTGGTCGTAGAAAGAAAAGAAAAGTATTTTCTTAATCGTTAGGACCTAAGGAACATGACTATACAGATTAGAACACTGTAACTTGAAAATAATTTTAAATGGGCGTAGCTCCTAAACGGTTGATCGTAGAACAAAATGGATTACAGAAATCGATTTATCAGGTCAAAATCTATATAGAAAGACACCCTACATGATACATTTGAACAATTTTAATTTTTTTGATTTTATACAGGGTGTTTCAAAAGTATAGTTTTTTTTATTTTTTTTTTGCTTTTTTTGAGCAAACTATGGGTCGTAGAAACAAAAGAAAGGTATTTTCTTAATCGTTAGGACCTAAGGAACACTACTATACAGATTAGAACAATGTTACTTTAAAATAAAAATTTAATGAATTTGCATAAACAATATGGCGTCGATTTTTTTGAAACTTTGGAAATATGTTTATTAAAAGATATATTTTTATATGAATAGGTAAAATGAATAATATTACTAAAATAAATACCATTTTTGCGCGTTTTTTACCGCAACCGGTACGCGCCGCGCGTTTTTTACCGCGACCGGTACGCGCCGCGCGTTTTTTAGCGCGACCGGTACGCGCCGCGCGGTATTTGCGCCGGGAAAAACGTTTTCGCGACGCGGGACGCGTAAAATATTGCCGCCCGGAAACTGCGCGGGGTATTGCCGGTTATAAAAAAAACAAACAACACTCGGTAACTTGCTATGGTACATGTACACACACGCACAGTCTTATACACACTAATGTGAATGTTATGGTACAGGTGGCGTTGTTTTAAGAAACAAACATGGCGGATGAATTTTATTGTGTTTTCTTTGCATTAATCTAGTATACATTATTTTTAAAACACTAATAATTAAAAATTTAAACAAGTTAACACGAACTTAACCGAACTTTTACGAACATTGCCGAACATAAACCTAACAGTTTATCCACAACTTGTGTACATGATTATACATGTATTACACAAACGGTTCCGAACATAAACATAAAAATGTATTATCATTTACCGCACACGTTTTGTATACATATACTTTGCATTAAATATAATTTAATTACCGTCCAAAATAATAATTATAATATTAACACGAAGTATAACACTATTACTTGTATACAATGTAACACAGTTTGTAGTCTCATACCCAAAAGCATTACGTTTTGTAGTCTCGTACCCAAAAGCATTACGTTTTGTAATCTCGAACCCAAAGGCATTTCGTTTTGTAATCTCGTACACAGGTACTTTAACATATTTTAAATTTAGTAACAGTAATATTACGCAATATGATGTAATTTGTACCTTATGTTAGTGGGTTTAAAAAATTCCTTTGTTAGTAGTGCTAGGAATTTCTTTTGTTTGCTTTGCTGCAGGTGTTTAAACAGGTTTAAACTGGTTTTATTGTTTTTTTTGTTAGGCATTGTGTATATATATATGCCCCCGTTGCAAAGGAAATATTATCATATGTATGCTGGTAACCGTACCTTCAACACAATATTTACTTAGTGAATAAATTCATAGAAACATATAATAAAAGAAATATTAAAATATTATATTTACAAAAGAGTATTAATATTAACTGTATTGTTGCAGTTGTTGAAATTCAAAACAAGATAAGAAGAAAAAACAAAAGAAGAAAGGAAGTAAGGAAGAAATCCTGATTTTATCTCAAGTTTAGAATACATAGCAGATTTACATAGAAGATCATCGTAAGTATAATTATATATTATACATATTTGAATGATTATGTTTTTATACTCTGATTAAATATAGTTATATAAAGTATTATTTTTAAAAATTGTAAACTGTTAAATATTTATAATAATATTTTATTTAAAACAAACGAAATTTGTTTTATCATTGCACAAAACGTGATTTAAATAGATTCACACTTTATTTTAAGAACAAAGTTGTTGCAGAATTTAAATACGATTACATTGTATTTTATCAGCAAAGTTGTTGCAGAATTTTAAAATGATCACACTCCATTTTAACAATGAAGTTCTTGCAGAATTTTAATGATGATCACACTCTATTTTAACAACAAAGTTCTTGCAGAATTTTAATGATGATCAACAGAAAAAATAAGTAGAGCTTCTTAGAAGAAAACTAAATAATATTGTTAACTGAATAACACTATATTTTTATATATTGATGTATTTATTTTAATGTATACTAATTTTTGTTTTTATATTTTACAGATGGAATTTTTGGGTGCATCATACGTAAACGAGTTTAACGAAATTGACGAAATTTATTTGGCTGGAGTTATAGAAGGCCTGCACACTAAGGAACGCGTGTTGGAGACCTGGTGGCGTATTATGGATAAGCAACGCCAGGGATTTCGTGGCAGTGAAAGGTATGATACCTTGTTATCAGCTCTTTTTAATTTTTACCATGATAATCAAGCACTTATATTGCAATATGCAATGTCTAGTGCTGACATTGTTGAGTTATTTGCACACGGATTTTTCCGTGAGCAAATCATGTATCAGTGGGCACATGATAAATTCATTCATTTTAATTATTTTAATTCTGCACAAGGTGATAGGATAAATGCAGCAGAGGTAGCCGAATTTTGTAATTATGGATCGCGTTTTATTTCGGTTCATAATAATGTGTTGCCATCTGTTGAAAATTCCGTAACCTCGGTCCACCAAGAAAGTCAACCCTTGGAAAACATACTTCAAGAAGAAGATTTTAATTTAATTGATGAAATTATTAATGAACAAATACAAAATGAAGCAACAGATGGTACACAATCAAATCAAAATTCCGCAGTTTTAGTAAATTCCGATGAGTTTGGAACATCTGATTATGTGGAGGCTTTATTAAACGAGTTATGTGAAAACGGACAAAATCCTGTGGATGTTGTAAATAATGAACTACAGGTATCAAGTGTACAATGTTCACGGGATACTCGTGGTTACGGAATGGGCTCTCCACAACCTAGTACTTCCGGTTACGTTCCTCCAAGTGAACGTAGCGGACATACAGATGTTCAAAATACAGGGGAAGGTAATTTCGAAGTAGTACATGAAAGCAGAAAAAGTTTCACTAAGTTTAACTTGGTGGGACATGAAATTGCGGTAAGGCCAATGGGAAATGAAGAAATTAGAAATCCTGCGGCCTATATTGAAAACCTAATGAACTTCGCATTGGATAATGTACTAAACAATGCGAGACCTAATGATTTTGTTGGAATGTACATTGATTCCTCCAATAGTAAGGATAAAAAAGCAGTGTATGTTCCATGGAGACGCCGCAAAGACATTTCTGCTAAGTCCGTATTAGCTTCCATTACTAGAGTGTTAAATAGTAATGAAGACTTCCTTTTAGGTAATCATGTCCTTTTTCGATTTCATATAGTAAATTCCATGTTTGGTGCTGGAAGAACACGTGATAATAATTCCACACTAAACAAATATTTGCCGTTAAATGAATTTTTAGTACAACATTTGGTTGAGCTTCCGGGAACCGATAATGACAAACTTTGCTTACCTAAAAGTATTGCTTGGGGTATAGCAAAGCATACCGAAACACGTGGAAATTTGACTCATTTAACAGATCCAACTCGAGATACATTAAAAGGTAGAGCAATTAAGCTTTGTACTGAGGCAGGTGTTAGCGTTAAAGGTGGTTGCGATTTTAATGACGTTGAATTATTTGAAAAACATTTAGCTCCAAATTATCAAATTATTATTTATGAAAAAGTACCCGAAAGCAAACGTGAATTTAGAGTACGTTATCCGGAAACACAAGTACAAAGACCAGAGTTACAAAATGCAAAACCCATCTATATTTATTATGATGAAAGAGGAACTATTGGACATTTTCGTCCTAGTCGTACTATAACGTCATTTTTAAGAAAAGAAAAGTACTGTTTACATTGTTTAAATGGTTTTAATGGTTTGAATCGTTATCATAAGTGTGAGTTAATGTGTTCATCTTGTGAACATATGCATAAACTTGATGTTACGGTGGATAAAATGAAATGCAATGCATGCAATAGATATTTTACTAGGGGTGAATGTTTCGACAATCACTTAAAAGGTAATAAAATTGGCAAGAATGTGTGTGAATATGTGAAAGTTTGCATCAACTGTAATGCATTCTATGATTTAAGAACACGTAAATCTGATCATACATGTGGTGAATACTTTTGCAGTACGTGTCGTGAACATGTACAGGAAGGTCACTCATGTTATGTGAAGAAAGTAAAACCTACTCATATCAAGAGGTTTCTTTATATTGTCTTTGACGTAGAAACCATGCTCAAACCGGAAAATGAGCGTGGGGAGCGGGAACACGTTGTTTGCTTGGTATGTGCTAGACATGTATGCCATAAATGTATGAATAACGGCATTGATGAAGCCTGCAGTACATGTGGTGATGAAAACGGTAACCGCTCGTTTTCTTTTAAAACCATTGATGAATTTATTACACATATTTTATTAGATAGACCCCAATTTAGTAAAGTATGTGTCATAAGTCATAATGGTAGTCGTTTTGATAGCATTTTCTGTTTGAGATCTCTCATTGAGTCCCAGCATATTATTCCAAAAACTTTAATTCAGGGTCAAAAGATTTTTAGTATTTCTATTCATAATAAAATCATTTTTAGAGATAGTTATTTGTTTGTTGGTGTAAAATTATCAAAATTACCAAAAACGTTAGGCCTTTCAGAAAATTTAAAGAAGGGAGATTTCCCATACTTGTTTAACACAGTAGAGAACCAAAATTATGTAGGACCATATCCCGGAATAGAGTACTATGATCCTGAATCGCGAACTGGTGAAGAAAGAAAGCGGTTGGAGGGATGGCACCAAGAACGGGTGCAATTGGGAGAGCAATTTAATTTGCAAAAGGAAATGCTGGAGTACTGTGAAAATGATGTGAGAATTCTCACAGAAGCTGTTATTAAATTTAGTAATATCATAGAAGAGAAAACGGGTGGATTACAATGTTTTCTAGTATCGTCTACGATTGCAAGTTTAGCCATGCAAACATATCGTACATCATATCTTCCAGAAGAAAGTATTTCTGTTATACCACCTTTGGGGTACCATTATAAAACAAAAACCAGTGAAAAAGCAATGAAATGGCTAAAGTATATGGAACACCAATTGGGTATAGAAATCCAGCATGCTGGACGAAACGGAGAACAATCTTTTGGAAGGTATAATGTTGACGGATACAATGCAGAGCTTAATGCCGTGTTCGAATTTATGGGATGTTACTGGCATGCCTGTAAAACGTGTTTTCCAAATAACCGTAATGCCATAATAGATAATGCACATGGTCCGTACAACACATTTGAAAAAAGGTACGAACATACGGAAATCCGGCGAAAATATTTCACAGAAATTCTAAAAATGAATTTGTATGAAATATGGGAGTGCTCTTGGGATAATAAAGTACGCACAGATGTAGATTTACAAAAGTTCCTTAAAGAACATTGTGATACTACTGCCGACTTTCTTATTCCTAAGAGTTGCTACAACGGAGGCCGTACTGAAGTATTTCGTTCTTATGTGAATTGTGCGGACGATGAATCCATTCTTTATTATGATATTACATCGTTATACCCCTATGTCATGGCAAGGAAACCTCTTCCGGTGGGGGCACCTAAGGTGCATAAGGGGCCGGTTTTCCCAGATGTGGGAAAAATTCATGGGATTGTAAAATGTACTGTATTGGCTCCTAAACAACTCTTTTTTCCCATCTTACCGTATGTAGCACAAAGCCGATTAATATTTGGACTTTGTAGGCTATGTATGGAAGGAGAAACTATTGATAATTGCACACATAGTGATACTGAACGCGCATTAACTGGAACTTTTTGTACACCAGAGCTTCACCGTGCTCTTGAAAACGGATATAAAATCGTCAAAATTTATGAAATATGGGAATTTGAACTCATGGGTTCTGAAGATCGGAATTCACCTAGTTTATTCCGGGACTATGTGAATACGTTTCTTCAGATGAAGCAGGAAGCTTCAGGCTATCCTGCTTGGTGTAAAACTGAAGAAGACAAAGATAAGTATATTGACGATTACTATGCTCACGAAGGCATAAAATTAAATAAAGATAATATTAGGACGAACCCTGGACTTAGACAATGCGCGAAGTTGTACCTCAATTCCTTATACGGAAAATGGGGACAGCGCACAGATATGACACAGTGTGTAATTATTGATAGTGGGGCAGAGTTCCATAGGTACCTTGCTACACCGAGATATGAGGTTCATAGTGTTATTCCAGTTGGTGATGAACATCTTATTCTAACATATAAAGACTTGGAAACCGAAAATGTACCTCTGCATTTTCCAATGTTGTCCTTGCCGGTTTTATTACTTCATGGGCCAGGTTACAATTATATGATTTACTTGTGACTGTAGGACCTGAAGACGTAATTTATTGTGACACAGACAGTATTATGTTTACGTGTAAAAAAGATAGGGAACCTCCGTTGAAGCTTGGCAGCTATTTGGGTGATCTTACTGATGAAATTGAAGAAGGGTGGGAGTTTGTAACATTTATAGGATTAGGGCCAAAAAATTATAGTATTCGGCTTAAAAATGCCGCAGGGGAATTTCGGAATATTTTCAAAATTCGGGGAATTACACTAAATGATAGGACCTCCCAAAGAATAAACTTTGAGAGTTTCTATGGATTAGTGACAGGAAATATTAATTGTACAATTATAGAAAATCCAAATAGTATTGTGCGGAAACAGGGCTTCACTATCTTTTCACGTAAAGAGACAAAAACACACCAAGAGGTAAACAAAAAACGTAAACGTATTGACGATACACAAAGTGACGAACCAATACCAAAGACAAAAAGTTTACCTCATGGATATGTATCATGATAATTTTAGCTTGGCTTATAAGTGATTGTTTTTATTTATTTATTTATTTTTTAAAAGATCATTAGTAGAGTATGACTATTTATTTATTTATTTATTCCATCGTTTGCTGAGCAAACTTATACATTGTAAACCAAAGTATACATTTCATTCTAGTCATTCATTTATTCTAGTCATTCATTCATATTCTAGTCATTTCAAGCTTTAATATTTATTGTTTAACTTATTTTTAATTTATTTTTAATTTATGTTGTTAACTGTGTGAGTGAGTGTGTGAATGAGTGTATATAAAGTAAAGTATCTATTGTATGCATTCAGTTTAATACAAGATGTTAAAGTTTCAACATCCATCAACCATTTTAATTGCTGGCCCTTCACGTGCAGGTAAAACATGTTTTGTAAATCGATTATTAAATGAACGTGATCAAATGTTTACTATGAAATTTAATGAAATTGTTTGGTGTTATGGTGCAGTCATACCAAATTTAGATGCAAGTTCAGAAATTCGATTTATAGAAGGAATTCCAGATATGAATAATTTTGAAATACAAGAAAATTCATTATTAATATTAGATGACTTAATGTCTGAAACCAATGGTGATGTTGCAAACTTATTTACAAAATATGCACATCATAAAAAATTAACAGTAATATTTATTGTTCAAAATTTATTTCCAAAAGGAAAACATGCTCGTGATATAAGTTTAAATGCACATTATATTATAGTATTTAAAAATCCTCGTGATAAATTACAAATACAATATTTAGCAAGACAAATTATGCCACGATATAGTAAGCAAGTTGTGAATGTGTTTGAAGATGTAACACGTGAACCTCACACTTATTTGTTATTTGACTTAACTCAAAAAACAAATGATGCATTACGATTACGTACAAATATTTTTCCTAATGAAACACTGCATGTATATGCAAATGTAAAAGACAGTAATTCAATCATTTACGTTTAGTTTAGTTCAAGATGTTGAAGGTGAAACAACACTTTGATACTCTCCGTGCTTTGTGCAAATGCAAAAGCGCAAAGCGAAAACAAATTATACGACATGCATCTGGTGATTTAATACGTACTATTTCACAAGTTGCTAAAAACACAATAAAAGGAAACATTCCGTTGAATTCACGTCAGAAGCAACGTTTACGTAGACATAAAAAGATCTTGCGTGCTTTATCTGCACAACGTACAGCACTTAATAAGAAAAAGAAAATTTTATTACAGAAAGGTGGGGCATTTTTACCATTAATTTTAGGACCATTACTTGGTGCAGTAGCAAGTAGTTTGTTTGGAAGATAAGTATGTCGGAATTTCGTAAAATGATATTAGTGCCTGAAAATGCAATGCAACAAATGCATGCAAATATAAAATCAATAGATTCACATCAATCGCGTTTAGATGAAGAAATGAATAGTATTTTACAACGTCGTAATCTTAGTATTGAAGAAAAATGGAAATTGTATCAGCAAGCATTACAACAATATTTAAATTATACTTCATCAGTTTCACAAAATCCAATTACATTACCTATTATTGAAAAAGATGTTCCTCAAACATCATCATTATTATCTCAAGAAGAAGAAAAAAATAATTCTATTTTACCCTTTGTATCAGACATTTTACAATCAGTACCAAAAACACAACGAAGGAAAACAGATCTATTATTAAAACAGTTAACAAGTTCTGATAAAATTCATTGGGATCAATCAGGAACAGTACGTATTCAAGGAAAAATAATACCAGGTTCTAATATTATTGATTTAATAAATGATGTTGTTCGTACACGAAAATATTCAAGAAATCCGATAGGTATTCACGAGTTTAAAAATTTATTGGATGATCTTAATGTACCACGTGAATTTATTTCTACTCCTATAGTGAAATCACATAGCAAAGTTAAAAAATCACAAAGTCCAACACTAGTAACAAATATTTTTAAAAATTGGAAAGAATATAAAATGTAAATAAAAAATGGGAAAATTGTCAAAATTATATTATGATTATACGAATCCTGCTTCTTTATCAAGTATTAAAACATTACAAACAAAAACAAAATTATCAAAAAAGAAAATTAAAAATTGGTTAGCATCTCAAGATGCATATACATTACATGCACCAGCACGTAAAGTATTTGAACGTAAAGAATATTATGTTAGTGCACCAAATGAAACATTACAAATGGATTTAGCAGATATGCAAAATATTGCAAAGTATAACAAAAATTATAAGTATATATTATGTTGTATCGATATTTTTTCACGGTATGCGTATTGTGTTCCCTTAAAAACAAAAACAGGTCCTGAAATGGCAAAAGCAATCAAAAAAATTTTAAAAAATTTTAAACTACCTGTGTTTAATGTACAAACGGATTTAGGTACAGAATTTTATAATCGGCATGTAAAACGTTTATTTAAAGAATACGAAATTAATCATTACAGTGTACATTCAGAAATTAAATGTGCATTAGCTGAACGTTTTATAAGGACATTAAAAGAAAAATTGTATCGTTATTTTACGGCTAAAAATACATACCGTTATATAGATGTCTTAGATCAATTTGTAAAAAATTATAATCATTCGTATCATAGTAGTATTAAAATGGCACCAGCCAATGTAAATTACTCTAATGTTGATCAAGTTTTGAATACGTTGTACGGTGATAAAACGAATAAAAAGAAATTAACATATAAATTTCACCCTGGTGATTATGTGCGTGTTAGTAAATATAAACATAAATTAGAAAAGGGATATTTACCAAAATGGTCACAAGAAATTTTTATTGTTGATAAATGTATTCCGACAAATCCTATTACGTATAAATTAAAAGATTGGAATGATGAGGAAATTAAAGGAATATTTTACACAGAAGAATTACAAAAAGTAAATGTAAATTCAAACAAAACATTTTAATTGAAAAAGTACTAAAACGAAAAAAAGATATGATGTATGTAAAGTGGTTAGGATATCCATCAAGTATGAATTCATGGATTAAAACAAATTCTGTTCAGTCTTCAAAATGAGTTCAATGATAGAACATGATTTCTATGTTACTCTTCCTTCAAATGCTAGTACTGAAATTTTTACTAATAATACAACTTCTTCATTTATAGTAAAGTTAGCACAACCTATTCACTTAAGTGAAGGAGAATGGTATGTTGCATTAACACAACTTAATGTTCCTTTTAGTTTTTATAATGTAGGTAAAAATGAAAAAATTGTAATTGAAACCATCGTTAATGATGAACTTGAAATTGTAGATGTTGATATTACACCAGGATACTATACTTCTATTTCATCCATTTTAGAAATGATTCCTGAAGAATTACGCATGTTAAAATATTATAAAAATAAAAATCAAGTTGGAATTAGACATTCTTTAAAATTGAAAGATTTTTGTGTTATTGGAATGACACGCGGATTGCAACATTTACTTGGATTTATAAATGAAAATACAACAGAGTTTACAGATGCTGTTTTTGTAAAACCAGTTAATGAAGATGTTCCATCCGTAACACGTGCAAAATTTCCATGCAATTTAGAATATAATATACCAAATGTTTTTAATGTTTGTGTTGATATTGTAAAACAACAAGAAAATATTGGACCAGTACTTCGTAAAGTTAGTGTCTATAATATTGAGCACGGAGATGTAAAATGTTTTCTATTTCACACACCACAATATGTTAAAGTTGTAAAATCTTATTTTAATACGATTGAAGTAAACTTAAAAGATGAGCACGGTTTAAAATTGCCATTTGAATTTGGAACTTCAAACTTAACACTTCACTTTAAACGAAAATGATTTCTGAAAGTATTGATGGTAGTTTTTACATTACACTTGTATCAAACGCAAGTACTGATGTATATCCTACAAATAGTCCAACACATTTTATTAATCAACTAAAAAATAATATTCAATTATCAGAAACCGATTGGCATGTAGGTTTAAGTGAATTACATGTTCCTTTAACATGTTATAATGTTAACGAAGGAGAAAATGTTATGTGGTATAAAATAAAAAATGAAGAAGCACAAAAAGGTAAAATTGTAAGTGGATATTATCACTCTGCACATCATATCATTGATGAATTAAATAAAATATCAAAAGACATAAAATTTTCTATATCAAATATTGTACAAGTAGATTGTAGTGATCGTGTTGAATATGGCTTATTATCAGCAACATTAGCAATGCAATTAGGACTTCGTCAACATAAAGATCTTGTTTTGTATAAACGTGGATTTAAACAACCATATGTTGATATTGGATATCCTCATCAAATTTTTATTTATACTGATATCATACAATATCAGTTTTTAGGTGATACAAAAGCACCTTTATTACGTATTGCAACAATATCAAATGTAAAATACGGTAAAGTGAAAACATTAACATTTCAAGATATTCATTATCTTCCACTTGCAAAGTTTTCATTTAACATTATTGAAATACTATTAAAAGACCATGCAGGACGAAATTTGCCATTTCGTTCTGGGACACTAAGTGTTACACTTCATTTAAAGCGCTCTCCTAATAAAAAGTAATTAATCAATTATATTTTAAAAATGAAATTTAGACGGCATTACGGACATGGTATCCCATACTTTTCAGGACCTGTATATCAACGGGGACATGGTATAGGTAGTTTCTTTCAAGGATTATTTCGTTTTGCATTACCATTTCTTAAACAGGGTGCAAAAACTTTAGGTCGACAAGCATTACAAACGGGAATACAAGTAGCGGGTGATGTATTAGAAGATAAACCATTTAAAGAATCTGTTCGTACACGTGTAAAAGAAGCTGGTGAAACATTAAAGACAAAAGCTGTTAACAAAGTTGGTCAGTTATTAACTGGAAGTGGTAACAGACGGCCACGCAAGCGTAAAGCTCCGGCAATTGTTCGCTTTGGACCTCCAACTAAACGTAAGCGTACAAACAAAAGCAAAAGCAAAAGAAAAGTAAAAAGAAAAATAAGTCGTGTTACAGATATATTTTCATAATGGCACTACTTAATTCAAACAGTGTTGAATGTTGTACCAATGATTTCGATTTATTTACTACTCCAATGACACAAACTGCAATTGAATCTTGCTTTAATGCTGAATACCGTCCAATTTCAACATTAAGTTCTGATGGACCTATTGAATTTTTTATTCCCGGTGAAACAGGAGAATTTATTCATACTGCATATCTTTATCTTTACGTACGTTGTAAAATTACAAAACCTGATGATACACCATTAGCTGACACTGATGTTGTAGCACCAACAAATAATTTCCTACATTCATTATTTAGTCAAATTGACATTTCATTAAATGATAAATTAATTACTTCTTCATCAGGATTTTATCCTTATCGTGCGTACCTTGAAACATTATTAAATTATTCCCGTGATGCTTCTGATACACATTTGAAATTAGGTATGTGGTATAAAGATACTGCTAAACAATTTGATACCATAGGTAATGCTAATGTAGGTTTTCAACAACGTGCTAATTATATTAAAAATAGTAAATCGTTTGAAATGTATGGTCGCCTGTATACAGATATTGCTGGATTACCAAGAGCACTTGTAAATAAAGTAGGTCTTCGTATAAAATTACATCGTAGTAAAGATGCTTTTTGTTTATTATCTCCTGCAAATACTTCTTATAAAGTAAAACTTGAAGATGTTACTCTACATATACGTCGCATTGATGTTGCACCGCATTTAGCAATGGAAATCAATACTAATATGAATCATGAAACAGCAAAATATCCCCTTACAAGAGTACAAACAAGATCGTATACTATTCCTGCAAACGTTAATTCATACAATCTTGATAATATTTTTCTGGGTAACGTACCTAAAGGCGTTGTTATCGGGTTTGTTTCCAATTCGGCATTTAATGGAAAATCTGAACTAAATCCATTTCATTTTCAACACTTTAACGTTAACAAACTACAGCTACAAGTTGGATCAAAATCTTTTCCTCCCAGTCCCCTCACCCCCGATTTTGAAAACAATTTGTACCTTCTAAGTTACCATTCTCTGTTTTCCGGTACTGGTTTATATTATAAAGATGATGCACATACTATTACTCCTGAAGAATATCCACACGGCTATACTCTTTATGCATTTATTCTATCACCTACAGCAACATTAGATGATTGTACGTGGGACCTTGTGCGTGATGCACCTGTAAATATTAAAGTTTCCTTTTCTGAAAATTTAACTGAACCTATAACATGTATTGTTTACGCTCAGTTTGATTCTTTAATTCAAATTGATAAAGATAGAAATATATATACTGATAATACTTTTTAAAAGTATCATTTTAATAAAAGAAGTATAACTGTTCACTTCTAAGTATATGAATTACATGTGTCCTACTGGTACAAAGTGTGTTAAACATTGTATATTGTAATATTTTTGCTTGATTATTCAAAGAGTTACAAGGTATCATACTATGAAGTTTGTCAAAAGTATTTTTTATGCGTTAGCACCATTCATCGTTATTGGAAAAGTTATAAAAAACTCTGTCATGAATATTTTAAACATGTTATTTCGTTTTATGAAAATATTCCATATACTCCACTAGGTCTTCCAACATATACGCGTATAAAGTGAAGTGATGTAAAGTGATGTGAATTTAAAAACAAAAGTTATGTACACGGATGATTTAATAAAAGTGTTACTTCGTGATAAAGTTACTGGTGCAAATGTGCATGGCATTTATCCTATTGATAGAATACCAAAAACTGTGCAACCACCGGCTGGACTTATTATAAATTTAAGCAATTCATCTTCAGGTGGCACACATTGGGTGTGTGTATTCATTGATGAAAATCAAAGAGGATACTATTTCGATAGCCTAACATTACCATTTCCAAAAGAAATAAAAACTTTTTTAAATAAAAATTGTAAAATATATTTTACAAATAGTTCCGCATATCAAGATGATAATTCAATCTTGTGTGGACAATTTGTGTTGTACTTTCTGCATCATATTGTACGAAAGAAAAACTTTAACCAATGTTTAAATTTGTTCAAAAAAAATAATCTTAAACAAAATGATAAAATTGTATTCAATCATGTATCCAATATAATGAAAAAGAAAAACAAGTAAATTAGTTTAATAAAATTTTTTTATTTACAATTTAAAATCTTGTATTTTTATTTACAAGAACATATCATATCCTTTTTACAACTTTCCAAATGCATTAGTTAATGTTATAGTACGTTGAAACTTCCACCAATAACATAACTGTTGTGCATTACGAAATGCACATCCTGATTTTTTATCAAGTTTAATATTTTGTTCATGAAAAGCACAATAATCATTAAATACGTTTGCATGCATTGTGTTTAATGGTGGACACTGTTTACTTTCCAAATCAATAACATTAGCTAGTGCAAAAATATTTTTAATCCAAAGTGTTTTTTCTGCACCTTTACAATAAAAGGTTGCATCTTGTTTACAAAGTTGATATATAAGGTTACGTATGTGTGATACAGTATAACCGCATTTATCATTCCAAGTTAATCCATGTAAGTTTAATGTTAACCATTCAATTTGTTTTTGACAACCTAATGGAAGTATATTGTATTCTACTGGTGATTTTATTAAACAATGCAAATTTACTGTATCATCACACGCAGTTAAACAAAATTCACGTATAATAAATTCATTATTTGAAATCTTAAAACCTTGTATGTCAATAATGTATTCATTAACACATGGTGAAATTTTATGTTTACGATCTAAGAAAAATGGTATAATTTGTCCAACAAATTCCATGTTCTTTAAACAATCACGCACTTTGCGTATAAAGTTTATACTTGAAATTTCACTATGCTGTTCTTCAAACACTTCAAATAAATCAATAAGAGTTATATCATTGGATAAATATTCTACAGCAAAAGTTCCAATATCATCGTGAAATAAACATTGATGTTCAAGATGCAGCAAACATTGTTCACAGGAAATATTATTATTAAAGCGTAAGTATGCACTTATAGTTTTTAAAACACAAACTTCACTAATATGTTCTTCACTACATGATACACAAAAATTATTTTCGAAATACATTATGTACAGTACGTTTTCTTAACACACCTCACTATTGTCGTTCGATCTGTCTTTTTCAAGAAAAATACTTAAAAGTTCTTTTCGTACATTCACATCCACTGATAGTTCACCAAATGTAATATTAAAATAGTCTCTTGTTAATGGTGTAATAACTGTATGTGTTTCTCCATAAATGTCAAATAATTCCTCCTGTACGCGAGGATTCACTAACAGAGACCAAACACGAATGTCTAAAACGTCTTCATTACAATAAAAACATTCATGAGACCATTCACATGTATCGTGCCAATAGCATGCATAGCATATTAAATAATCATTTGGTTTCCATTTCGCAATGCAGTCTCTTACACAGTTCACATCCACATAATTAACACCACATTCACAGTTCCAACTTAATTCTGATAAATCAGGTGAACATGGCGGCGTATCCGCAATTGATACCACTTCGTCATTTGATTCGGCCTCACTATCATCTGCATAAACTTTTATATTATCGTTTTCATATCTTTCTAATTCATTTTCATCAAATGTACAATCTGGAGAATCTGGATATTCATTCTCAGCGTCTAACTTATGCTTCACATCAACGTCTTCTACAAACTGACGGTTCTCCATCGCTAACAAAACTATACATGCCTATTTTTTAAAACCAATATTTAAATAAAAATTTCAAATGACGTCACGCGCTCGCGCCCGCGCACGCGGCTATTTTCCGTTCGCGCCCCCCCGCGCCTTCCCGCGCCGCGTCCGCGTTTCCGCCGCAGCCGGGTTAAAAACTCTTTTTTATAACAATCCGTTATTGTTCAACACCCAAATTATTATTCTTTAACGCATACAGCTGCAAGGTTTCTCTTTACATACACCTGCAAGGTTTCTCTTTTATTATTCTTTATAACAAGCTTCCCATTGTTCAGCAAGTTTCCAAGGTTTCTCTTTTATTATTCTCTTTTATGTCACTACTATACATACAATAGTACAACAACCATTACCTGTCATCATATGTCATTTCAACAATAGTGTATTTCTATACAACTATACTCTCTATCTATTGTCTCCCGGCACCCCGCTGGTGCTTCTCAATTACAAATACAATAGGTAATTGTCTGCAATCCATTGTTCTAGGGCCACACACGAAGGTTACATACTGCCATAGACCTACTTTGGAGACCTAGTTGATTTCAAATGGTCATTCCTAAGAAAGATGAATATTATCTAAAATTTGGGGCTTAGGCCTAATGCATTTATCTGCCCTCTTAGAAGTTTGTTAGTAGAGGAAGTTCTGCGCAACTATGTTCTGCGGGTGGCAGATTTTGAAATCATTCAAGGAATGTTGTTTGCTGGTTTGAGAAGATTACTGGCCGAGCACTAGCAAAGGCTTCTCATATAATAATTACGAGTTCTAAAACGGCGACGAAAGAAAGGAATGGACCTGCACTTGATACTGTATTTCATGTAGTGTAGGCATCAGGGTAGTCTGAATATCGACGAGGTATACCTCTTAGGCCTAGGAAATTTTGTAAGGATGGCCTAGGAAGGAAAGAATGTAATGTTTACTCCTATAAATATGGCTAGGAATTGAATTTTTAGCCATGTTGGATTTATTGTTGTTCCTGTAAATAAAGGGAATCAGTAGATAATACCTGCCATGGTAGCAAATACAGCTCCTATAGATAGTACATAATGGAAATGTGCTACAACGTAATAAGTGTAGTAAAGTACAATGTCTATTGATGAATTTGCTATATAACTCCAGTAAGACCTCCTACGGTGAACAGGAAAATGAATCCTAGGGTTCACAAAATTGAGGGGGAGTAAGTTATTTGTGCACCATGAAAAGTGGCAATTCATCTATATACCTTGATCATTGTAACCACCCAGGGATCTTGTCGCTGTTCGGGCTGCTATTTATTTGTAATCGATTCGTTGTCTCTGTTCGGGCGGCATTTATTTGTAATCGACCAGGTATCTGGTCGCTGTTCGGAGTTCGTTGTCCTACCAATAAGTATTCTCCTGGAGACCTGGACTTACCTGAGTAGGACGTTGAAGGACCTCTCCAAGAAGGGATTACAAATTGTTTCCAAATCGCTCGTCGGTCTCAATGATGAGATGAGCATTAGGTGCCGAGAGGTTCGGATGTCTCGTCTCGAAAACCTCACGGACGATTAGACGATCATCCAGACCATAACGCACACAAATATCATTCACACATATAACGAAAACACACTGGGTTAAATGACACTATACTTCTTTATTAGAGTACTATTAAAAAAAGAACGAAGAGAAATGATCACAACACTCAACACTAAATGCATATATGATTATTTCCATTATCACGATCGTACTTTAGTTTTCACTTTATTGTATCCCTTTATCACTTTGATTTATATATAGAAAAATTATAATTAAGACTTCACTATAAATGCTTCTCTCACACCATTGACACACTTGGAGGATTAGCACTGGGGAAAAAGTTGCCGGGATAATCCCACGTAGCAATCTAGTTGCTGCTCCAAACAATCCTGAAGAGTTGAGATGAGTCTTCAGCAAAATAAGTCTCCAAAGTTTAATGCTAATGTTGGAGGGCGCGTTTATAACCTACTTATACGCACAAGGTATGTGAACCTAGGACTTCATTAGTTGGGGCTAGCCTTAAGAAAACGTCCTTTACCGGCTAAGAGCTTGTGTCCCTTAACACAAAGTCATATTTTATTCCCGACGCGACGTGCGTGGTTACGGCTTCCAAACCTGGAGTCAAACTCCTCGAACGCAAAGATTCGAGATACGAGCTGCAATGGTTCATTGAAGAATGTTGGCAGTTTTACTCTTACACTCTTTTTTTTCTATGTTGTTGTTATTGTTGTCTTGTTTTTTTTCTTTCTTTTGTTAGCATGTCCCTGTGTAAAATGGCAAAGTTATGCTGTATCTGGGAATTTGTTCAATAAATAAAATTCATATATTACTTTTTAATAAACTTTGCAACTAAGAAATATAATGACAAGGAAGTATAATCTAAGAAAACATATATTACATAAACTTGAGTTCCTGGGGGTTTGTTACCCTAAGCCCCATGTACAATTATGCATAGAACAGTTGTTATTTTTGTACCACGGTTGTATGTACTCAGTGTAGTAACACTGAAAGTAACATATTTGTTTGTAAAATCAAGAACGTAAACAAATACAAGACGACAGTTGTCAGAGCACTGTAAAAATGAAATGACACCAATAAGCGTCCAACGTAACATATGTAACAGCACAATTTACAAGGACACAAAATCAAAACAAGCAAATAAAAAAGGGATCTGTAAAAATAGGCTACTCTCTAGACCCTTCTGCGAAAAAGAACGTATAATATGTATGTTATTATATAGACATCCAAGAAATAAAGAATGTGTAATTACCTAAGACACATGTGCTCAGCACTCATATCGGCAAGCTGTACATAATTACGACGATCCTATGTTTCTCCCGATAACCAAATAATGCAATATTTGATCCTCAGGTGCATGACAGACCTCTCACGTGACACTTGACACAATTTTTGTTTTCGTTCAGCGATGCAGCTAATAGTAGAGAGTCATATCTGTTTGTCTTGCTTGCGTTACATATATGTTACATTGGGCGGATCCGGGTTAAGTTCTGAACCTTGGATATTAAGATATTTAGAGTCCGACCTAGAACAATGCCTGCCCAACCAAAACTTCAAGTCTAGTTAAAGCCCTGGTTGTCTATCTACACTTATTGCTACTATGGGCGGAATTTACTCTCATCCTCCATTCCCCTTTGAATATAAGACACAAGCAAAGATACTCAAAGAGAAGAATAATTTGTTTTTAAAAGAAAAACTATATTCAATTACTGAGAGCTTAATCATTTAAAATTTAGAGAATAATCGTTTTCTTTTCACGTAAAAATTGATTGACTAGTTCTTGCCAATGTACTGTTAGATGCATCACATTTACAATAAAAATAGAAGAAAAGTGAAGGCCTTGAAAGTAAAACGTAAACAAATTTATCAATGTTTATAAAATGCTGTCTACAATTCACTGAGCAGAGTGGGTCAGTGGGTCACGGTGGGTGCTGACCCAATAAGAAAAACTACTATTTCGAGATATGGTCGATAAGCTTCATAAGGTTCGCAAGTATGCATCAACCTATAATTAAACCTAATTCGGTATTCTTCAATCTTTCCTATTTCCACGATGCCTTGTTGTGTTCCTTATGGAGTTACCTGTAATTGTTTCCAAGTAACGAAGTATTCGCATGCAACTAAAATGGTTGGTTCACATCTGGAAGCAGTTCATACAGACATGTGTCTATTTTTTCTGTGATCTCACTTGTTTAGGATTCAGAGTAAGTAATTTTGATTACTTTAATACGCAGGGAACATGATGGTTGGAGGCAGCATACGCACACACCCTGCAAGGGATCATGGTTTTCTTTCAGGCAATATATATTTGTGGTGGACAAAATTACGTTTGTGCGTTTCTACGAATTTTCTGTCACCCAAGATTCTTGTTTCACTGTTTTCCTTCATTATCATATATTATATCATTCATATGGATTTTATACATTTTCCTTTAGCATACAGGACATAGTTATGGAACGATAAATATAATTGTATTTGTTACTAAGAAGTTTTTAACAGTTATTTATTTATTTTTAAAGGGGTCGTATTTGACTCCACCATACTAGTAGCAAAAGTTTAACAGCCATGCTATATGAAGGAAAAAATGTTAAAATTTCAACTCAGTGCAATCTCAAATTTCCAATTTATTAGTGTGAATATGTTACATAGTTCTGTGTTTCTTACTGGAGTACAAATATATATGACAAATCTTCGAATTTTAGAGAATACAATAAGTATCGAAAGAAAGCACCTACAGGTGGATGCTAAGATTTTTGACTTTCGAGTAATTAAACCTCTGTGTTGTTAATCTTGAGAAGCTCATCTGGGTATTCCACACACACAACATATATGACATATATTACTATAAGAAGGAAAACAATGCCGAGGCAAATTGTTTTCGCAGCAAAGGCACTGACAACGTCGTCACTCACTTCCACTCCTTCTTGTATGGCCAATGGAGAGTGTTGAGTCAGAAATGTCTTTGGAGGATCCATTTCCTTCACTGGGGAAACCTTAGACATGGTTGAGATCTGCAGAAGAAAAGAACAATATTCAATTAGTTATGTGTAAACACAGAATGATGCTATTCAAGTGGTTCGCACTTGCTTCGCCAGAACCGGTTAATAAAATATTTCGAGTTCGCAGAACCGTTTGTTACACCCAAATAGAACCGTTTGTTACATCCATACATACTAGACTATTATCAACAATTGTCGATCCATTGCTGGATTATGGTTTTTCCAACACTTTTTAACAACCATTCATCTTGTATAATTCGTTCCAAAGATATTCGTAGTTCTACCTAATTTCGTCATATCACATTTTATTAGGCTATTGTGTAGGCTCCTACTTGTCACTTCTGGTATCCAGTGAAAAAAAAATCCTTTTGACTACATTGTATGGTTTATTTCCTAAGACAGTTATATTAACTATCAAACTACTCTCTCTCTCTCTCTCCATATATATATATAGATAGATAGATAGATAGATAGATATAGATATGGATATATATAGATATAGATATAGATAGATAGATAGGAGGAAGGACCCAAAAGAAACCGGACTTTCGTTCTAAAAAAATTATTTATTACATTTTTTTTTCAAAATTCTTTCAGTCTCCTTCAAAGTACTCTCCATTAAATACGATTCATTTCTCCCAACTTCTTTCCCACTGTTTGAAGCACCTCTGAAACTCTGGAACTTTTATATCGTCCTATCCGCTCGCGAAGTTCTTTTTACAACCCCTACACCATCAAAACATTTTTCTTTTAGATTTTGTTTAATTCTCGGAAAATGTCATCATGTTGGTTAAAAAGTTTGGATCACTTTCAATCTGATTTTTCAAGTCCTGGCTCAAATTCAGACGAATGATTTGATCCTGTGTGACGAGGCGAGAAACGAACTTAGCGGAAACATGTCTCATTTACAAAACCTCACGCTGGCACGAGCTCCAACTCACTCCTGCCTGTTTTGAAATATCATCAATCATGAAACGACGATCCTCGCTGATTTTGGGGCAGATTTGTTCGATGTTTACGTCGTTTCGAAATTATGAAGAGCTCCCAGAACGAGCATTATCTTCAACACTCATTTCACCACACTCAAAGCGCCCAAATTCCTCAAAAAAATTGTGTGCGGTTCATAGTATCCTTCTTGAAAGCCTGTTGAAACATTTGGTAAGTTTTCGTTTCCGATTTTCCAACTAGGAAGCAAAAACACTCCTTGTTCCTTTGAATCTGTCATAACGATTTCGCAGGCGGCAAACGAGAACAGTTGAGAAAAACAATAATACGACCAAACGTTAACCTCCTACGCAGAAGCCGTTTGGCCAACTGATCTGGGAAGGTCTCTTCTAGACCCACCTAGCAGGAGAACTCTCTACTACGCCTAGGAACAGCAGCGCTCTTTCAATCCGGTTTCTCTTGGTCCCCCTCGTATATATATATATATATATATATATATATATATATATATATATATATACAGGGTAGTTCAAAATAAGTGTTACAAGCCAATATCTCGCGAACTATACAGCATATAAGAAAAATATTAAGAGACAATGTACAATACAGAGGGGCCTAAGAAATGAGTCAAACATTAGGTTTCCCCCGCCCCCATTTTGGGGGGAGGGGGGTGAACGTGAAATTTTCAAATGGGAACATAGAAAATGGTAAATTGTGTTTGTCACGTAGTTTAAGAACCGGGATACGATCTAGATACTACGTAGAAATAAATGTAGTAAAATTAGTGGTGTCTCAACTTCAGAAAATAGACTTTTTAACGTATTATAAATTGGTGCCGGAAACCCGAAAATAGACATTAGAAACGTAGCAATAGCTCCTTAATAATGGCTGGTATACACAAGTGTCAATAGAGCCGATCACATGGAACGGGGAATGTGATTTTCATTGTTCTACTGAGAACATTTGACTGTACCTGTGTGTTGTTTGTTCATGCAGTGTGAATAGTATGGTATTATTTTTTTTCTTGTTGAGTAGTAGTGATCAACGTAAAATCATCATTGATGTTACATTGCCTAGCTGTTAGTGAGAGTGTTAGTGACTTAAAGGGAAGTGGCAGTGTGGATATTGTAGGTAGGGGCTGTACTTGTGTGTTGAACGATTCAAAAGCGTAGAAAGAACGGGATATCAACTTTGGTGATAAGTTTTCCGTACAAGCAAACGAACACTATCGCATTAATATTATTAGTTTGGGTAGCGTTTGAATAGAGCAAAGGCGGTGTTTGATCATTGTGTAGATATGTTGCTGGTGTTGGGCGAATGTAGAAGAAACTATCGTAACGCGGCACGAATGTATGCAATGCGCTATCCCCAACGCCAAAAAAACATCTCACATGGCATTTCTGCGATTGGAAAGACGTTTGCGGCAACATGGTAGTCTTGTCCGGGGACGAGCTAGGGGTCGTTACCGCTCTGCAACCAATGAAGAACGCTCTGCAACAGGAATATTGGCAGCAGTGCATGTAGACCCACATGTTACCACGAGACACCTCACTCAGGCCAGTGGAGTTAGCCAAAGATCTGTAGTGCGTATTTTGTACGAGTGCATGTTTCATCTGTATCATATCATCTTACATCAGGAACTATCTGGCAATGATTTTCATGCCAGATTGCAATTTTGTCTATGGTTGGAAGGTATGGAAAACAAACAGCGCAACTTCATATCCACCATCTTGTTTAGCGACGAAGCTACATTTACAAACACAGGACACGTAAACGACATAATATGCATTATTGGGCTAGGGAAAATCCACTATGGCAGAGACAAGTTGCTCATCAGCATCGGTGGTCTCTTAATGTATGGTGTGGCATCCTTGGTAGCCATATCATTGGGCCATATTTTTTTGATGGACGTCTTATTGGTGATACCTATGCCGCATTTATCAGTGATGTACTATACCCGGATTTGTTAGAGAATATTCCTTTCGCAGAACGTATAAGAATGTGATATCAACATGATGGTGCTCCACCACACAACGCACGCCAGGTCAGAGCCTTATTGGACCACCGTATGGCGAATAAATGGATTGGGCGTCGAGGTCCTATTCACTGGCCTCCACGATCTCCTGACCTAACCCCACTTGATTTTTTCCTCTGGGGTTATGTTAAGGATCGGATAATGTCCAACGTACCAACAACTACTGATGATATGAAGTAGCGTATCCAAGGAGTGTGTACATCTATCACTCCAATGATGCTACATGATGTACGAACATCCCTACGCCGCCGCTTACGGAGGTGTGTGGAGCAGGATGCAGGACATATCGAGCATCATTTGTAACATGGTAAGTGTTGAAATTATTTGCTTTACAGTGATTGAAATTACAATTTTTAACATCGCACATACCCGTAGAATTACTAAACGTTATTCTACTACTTTACAGGATATTAGGTTGTGGTAATGCTGTTGTGACAGGCTTGCCTGAAATCAAAACAACTTTTGTAGTAAGCTGTTTGGTATTTCACGATCTATCAAAGAGGTATCACTCGCCCTATGTTGCGATTTGAAAATTCCATGTACACCCCTCCATACAAAAGCGGGGCGAGGGAACTTCTTTAACACAAATTTCTGGCTTTCTGTATTGTACATTGACTCTTAACACTTTTCTTATTTGATGCGTAGTTCGCTTGATATTGGCGTGTAATACTCAATTTGAACACTGCACTTTCTATCTAGATGTGGAACCATTTTTGGCGGCCATTTTGAAACAGGCTTGCCCAAAATGAAAACAAATTTTGTACGAAGCTGTTTGGCTTTCCACGATCTATCAAACAAGGTATCACTCAACCTACAGGTATATTTCCATTTGAAATTTTGAAATCGTCCAGGGGCCCAATGATTAGGGCCCTGGGGACACCACGACAACATCATTCCACATTGCCTATGATGTTTTCGTTTTTCATTTTTTGTTTAATCGTCGTTTCCGATTTATAAGTACTGGAAATTTTATCTGATACAGGACCAATTTTGGGGTCTACCTTGAAAACGGTACCCCATATCAAAAATTGTTTCCTATAAAAATTGTTCAATTTTTCAAGCTCTTTCGAACGAGGTATCACTCGATTTATGTTCCCATTTGAAAATTTCACGTTCACCCCCTCCTCCCAAAATGAGGGGCGAGGGAAACCTAATATTTGACTCATTTCTTAGGCCCCTCTGTATTTTACATTGTCTCTTAATATTTTTCTTATATGATGTATAGTTCGCGAGATATTGGCTTGTAACACTTATTTATAAGTACTGGAATTTTTATCCGATACAGGACCTTTTTTGGGGCCCATCTTGAAAACGGTGCCCCATTTCAAAAATTGTTTCCTACAAAAATTGTTCAATTTTTCAAGCTCTTTCGAACGAGGTATCACTCGACCTATGTTCCTATTTGAAAATTTCACGTTCACCCCCTCCTCCCAAAATGGGGGGCGGGAAAAACCTAATGTTTGACTCATTTGTTAGGCCCCTCTGTATTGTACATTGTCTCTTAATATTTTTCTTATATAATATATAGTTCGCGAGATATTGGCTTGTAACACTTAGTTTGACTCACCCTGTATATATATATATATATATATATATATATATATATATATATATATATATATATATATATATATCGGTTGGCCCATTTTAACCTTTCCACGGAAATATCTCGAAAAAAGTTTAACATAAATAAGCCCAACAAAAACCCAAATATTAAAAGTCATGGGGAACGCCGAATGGTGTTGTCGCGGTGCCTCTCAGGGCCGCCCTTCATGGGGACCCAGGCAGGCCCGTAGCCAGCCCAAAAATTTAGGGGGGGCCCGGTAGAAGTTAGGGGGGGCCCGACCCAATCATATTATACTTAATCACCATATTATAGTTCATTTGCAAGCCTACCGTGAAACTTTTAGGGGCCAGCCAAAATTTAGGGGGGCCCGGCCCCCCTAGCCCCCCCGTGGATACGGGCCTGGACCCAGGGTGAAACTTTAAAATTTTAAATGAAAACATCGGGCGAGTGATACCTTGTTCGATCTTTAAAAACTAAAATGTGTTGTGCCAAAAGATTTTTCATATCGGTCACCGTATTCAATATGGCCGCCAAACATGTCTGTATCAGCTAAAACGTCAAGTACCACTAACATGAAAACAGTTGGAGATAAATTAACAGAATAAAACTCGTGTAGGAAATCACAGAGGGTATTTATCATTCCACTTCTCGAGAATATTGCAATGGAGAAAAAGATTATAATTATTAAAGTATAATTGACATAATGCAAAAGAGGAAATGCAATTCTTAGAAAATTATCTTTCCGATCTCCCCCCATAAGTGTGTGAAGCGGAAATAAATGGGAAAATTCTCAAAGGAGAACCCGACTTATACTTGCAGTAGGAGTGGTTTGTCTGAAACACGTGTGTACAAGTGACTAGTACTGTAATGAATAAATATAAGGTGAAATTCAAGTCTAACACCTATTTGCATTGCGAAGTGAGATTGGATAGGAAAAAAAGAGCAACTGAAATTAGGAGCAAAGGTTTCAATAATACAGTTTTGGACCTTGCAGACATTTTGCCCGCCCCTGATAATTTAACGGAATGTGTGCAAGATGTTTGGGAGGCATCTGCATCAGTATGTACCGTTACGTTACTGACAACTGATTTTACCGCTGAAAGTTATTTGGAATGTAGCTGTGGACATCAATTCAGTGAAGCTCATATTCTATCACATGCAAGATGACATAGAAGAGAAATAATCGAACAAATATCGTGCAGATGACTGTTGAACAAAACCAACGTTTGTACACATTGTTCGACAAATTTGTTTTGCATTTAAGTTGATTCATTTTTGCATCAAATCATTGCCTGGAAACAAAATGGAAGGTACCATTTAACAAGAATTTTACGTACAGAGATATCTATCTCTTATAAAAAACATTTCCGATAACTTTGTTTCGTAGATACAATTTGGGTTCTCATTTGCAATTTCACCGTTCCTTCCCGCTTCACCACTTACGGAGGGAGGTTGGAGCGATAATTTTCTAGGAATTAGATTTTCTCCTTTGCATTATGGCACTTTCACTGTAATAATCTCTTCCTCTGTTGCAATATTCGTGGAACGAAAAATATCCTCTGTGATTTCCTATTCGAATTTTTGTTTTGGTATTTTCATATCAGTTGTACTAGGCGTTTTATCTGATACAGGTACTGTCTTGTGGTAATTTTGAAAACGGTGACTCATATGAACAATCTTTTGCCCCAATGCTTTTTAGGTTCTAAAGGTCTATCAAACGCCCCATATTTCCATTTAAAATTTTAAAGTAGGGCCCTGGGACCCACGAAGGGCGGCCCTGAGAGGCACCGCGATAACACCATTGGATTTGCTTCATCACATTTCTTATTTGAGTTTTGGTTTGTTTTATTTATGTTCAAACGTTTTCATACTAGTGGTACTGGACGTTTTGTGTGATACAGGCAACACATCTTGGCAGCTATTTTGAATACGGTGACCGACATGATACAGGTACCATGTCTTGTGGTAATTTTGAAAACGGTGATTCATATGAACAATCTTTTGCCACTACGCATTTTAGTTTTTAAATATCTATCGAATGATTCATCACTCGCCCCTTGTTTCTATTTAAACTTTTAAAGTTAGACCCCGGGGCCCCCATGAAGGGCGGCCGTGGGTGGTACCGCGACATCATCATTCGTTTTGCCCCATGGTATTTTCTATTTTAGTTTTTGTTTGGTTCATTTATGTTCAACGGTGTTCGAGACATTTCCGTGGAAAGATTAAAATAGGCCACCCTGTATATATATATGATCTAGTTTCGCAGGAAAGTGTTTGCTTTATCTAAGTTACGGAAAAATAGAAGAAAAATGTGTTGTGAATTTAAAAAAATGACCGAAGAAAAGCAAAATAGTCACTGACCATCCCATTCTTGACAATTTGGAAAGACATAAGGCAAAGTCGTACAAGCATTGATGGATCGGTTTTGCCAGAGGGAGAGTTGTTCGCTGGCGTTATTTGAGTGCTTTTTTGCGGTTTTGGGGGGAAAGAGACTATGCATTTGAGCTTCTGATACTGTATAAGAGGATAGTGATTTGTCTATACGTTAAGTCCAAAAACTACAGGATTTACGCATGCAACCTTCGTTTTCAAGTGCGTCAATAGGCTTTTTTTTCCTTTGTGAACTACTTACGTTGAGTTTCATTAGGTTATTGTTAAAATAATATAGTTAAGAAGTTAATTATAGTTTAGAGACACGTCTCATTAAACATACTGTGTACTGTCTTCCTTTTACTGTAGTAAAAGTAAGACTGATGACGTTAAAATTCAGCGTGAATTTCACTTTAAGAAAGTGAAAGTTTATTACATAATATCGATTTTTAGATTAAAAAATAGTTTGTCTAAATTTTCTTAAAATCTTCGCATGGTGATTTACATTCTTTTGATTAATTTAATTAGGCCTATGTCTACAAATTATTTTACATTCATTTTCAGATATTTTCCTGATCAAACACTAATAATACAGTACAAGTTAGTTTATTAACTGGGATTAAAGCTAATCCGGAAAATCGAAAATCCGGATAATCCACGTAATATGGCAATAAAGGAAACAAATCCTTTAATAAATAGATTCACCACTCTCATATAAATCCTTAACATATTCTTTCCATCTTCCTAAGACTTTATTTTTCTCGCTGACTACCTTCTCGTTCTTATTTTCTACTGCCATTGTAATAGCCCCTTATTTCCACTGAAGTTCTATAGATTTCACCTCCTATAGGGAATATTTCCACATATTTCCCAACTCTTTCTAATTCTTCTATGTTCTCACATTCTATTTTCTAAAACTGTTCCATTGCTCTGTTTGTTTCCTTCCGCAACTCCTTGTATCACTTCCTGTACTTCTTTCTGCTCTCTTCTGTATCAATCTCTTTCCATGTCTTTGTTTCCTTCATTTTCTGCAACATCTGCTTTGTAACCCATGGATCCTTACAAAGAAAAGTCAGAGGTTGGCACTCAAATCTGAGTGCCACTTAGTACATCTGGTAGAACATCATGAGAAATGAAAATCAGTAAAACTTAAGCTGCTATAAACCAGAACGATAGGACCTACGATGTTTCAACATTTGAATATCCAAAAAATTATGTCATGGAATTATGTACGTTTTAAGTAAATATGTTGAAAACCGTTTAAGCAATCAAAACAAAAGTTGCCCAATACAATGATAACAAAATAACATATCGAAAACGACCAAAAGCATTGCCATAGATGGGGCAGTATTGCCAAGTCAGCAAAAATGTCTTTGTTTGAAATAGCACCATATACATATGTGCACAGTTTTATAGTGCACTATTATCACTAAACGTGACAGAGAACCGTAGTTTTACATTGTTGCACACTATTGGATCTATGTGTGCTGAAAATGTACAATGTAGAAGTCTGATATGGCGGCAACAAAGTAATGAAGGAATGCATTAGAAAAAGCGCGTGGCACATAACAAGCGAAAAGAAAAGTTACACGCGAGGAAAGAAACCAGCGTTATCTAATTCTGTAAACTGCTTTTCCAGATTATCTTATACAAATTTGGCAGAGTACTTTCTTGGTTTATGTATTTCATGTGAAGTGACATATTCTCTTACTTCCGCTCGTCACATCGTATGATTATGTTACTGCACACTGTAATATTACCATATTCACATTGGAATTTTATTACTATAATATTACGTTTTAAATTGGTCCGCATAGTCGTGTAGCCTGGAAGGCTATGCCACCGACTTATTAGGGATAGCGGGTTCCAATCCCACCTCGAATATGGAGGTTTTTGTTGAACTTTTCACCTTGCATTTCATTGTCATCTTTCGACTTTCATAGTGGTTCGGATCTCACTTTACGCTGTAGGTCCTTTCCTATATAGCTTCGGTGCTGACCCAGGAAGTAATATGATATCACTCAATTTCCTTTTTCAAATGCATAAATCTTTTGTGGCACTGATAACATTTTGCTATGTTATACTATCCGCTTTATTATGCATTTGAATTAAATTCATAATATGAGACTCGGATTCCTATATTGCCCTACGTTGCCACATATCAGGCTTATCCATTGTACACTCATGTCCAAAATTATTGTCGCATGTCTATAAATATGTTGTTGTAGGAATATAATTTGATAACGAATTCGATCGGTATTTCTTATAACGTTACTATGTGTATAATCAGCAAAGACATGTATGTGGCAAATTTTCTGTCAAAAGAGCATTAAATAAGAACAATAAAAAAAGAACTTTCTTGTCCATTTAGCAACATTTTGTTTTACTCACTCTAATTTTCGTATTTATAATTCTTTTCCTATGAAATTTACCACAAATATACATTTCCCGATTACATACATAGTATCAATATAAAAAATACCCTTCAAAATCATTATCGAATTACATTCTTACAAGAAGATAGTTATAGATATGCGACAATCATTTTGGACATGAGTGTACATATTTAGCACACGTAAATCCAATACTGTGCAGCACTGTACCACTGCACTTCACTGTTATGTTTAATGATAACAGTACATTTAATTCAGTGCATATTTTTATAAGATGCCATTTCAAACAAGATATTTTTATGCTGAGTTAGAAACACTGCCTTGTCTACGGCAACACTATGGTTTATAATACGGTATCTTGTTCTCATTATAATATGCACTTTTTGTTTTGATTGCTTTAAAGGTTTTCAAGATATTTACTAAAAACGTAAGTATTTCCATGATATAATTGGTTGAATATTCAAATGTTCACGCCCCGCAGGTCCTGTCGTTCTGTTCCATAGCACCTTAAATTTTGTTCTTTTTCATTTATCATGATCCTCTATCATATGTGCTAAGTAGCAGGTTTGAGTTAAAACTTGTGGGACCTTCCTTGTTAGGAATTTTGTGTGCACACACACACAATTTGTCAGCCCTGACTGATCCAAAGGACTCAATTCTTCAGTGCCACCTGATACGGAATATCACGTTTTCAGGTAAAACTCTTCCGGGAGAGGTTTCAAGCAGAGACTCAATTTCTCAGCTTCACACGGTATGCGATGCCACCCGCATCGTCCAGCTACGAAAAATCGAACACCCCAAAAACTCGTTATCTTTTATGACTCCTTTTTTTTTGGGGGGGGGGTGTTCGTTCTCTTTTACGACCCATTTTCTCAATCCCTATTTTAACATAGCTTAAATAACATAAGACTATGTACGCATATTTCAATCAGTAATTACACAAAGACTACGAACACCTATTACATAAAGCTATGTTTAATGTTTAGAGTGCATTTTCGAAAAGCCTATGTAACATAACAGAGCTAATAAAAGAGTATGACACTTTAAAACCCTTATGTAGCATATCAAAAATTACACAAGAAAGGCTACTAACATAACAGAGAATAATCGGGATGTACTCGTTCTCTTTAACATACCAGTGACTACATAACGCAATGTCATATAACAGAAATTCCAACCCCTATATTACATAGCAGAGATTAAAGAGTACGAACACACATTCCAACATAGTGACTTTTAAACACCTGATACACTTTTCGCAATCCGTATTTAACATAGCAGAGATTACGAACGCATAGCAGGAGTGTACTCATTCTCTTTTATGGTTCCTTTTCTCAACCCCTAATTAACATAGCAGAGATTAAAAAAGACTATGGCTTTTTTTCAATTCCTATTACTAAAGAATACAAGCACTGTTTTTTTAACATAGAAGCAGAGATCTCGCTTTTTTACAACCCTTATTTTGAACAGGCTAATTAAAAATATTAGTTTGTGTTGATACGCTCTGTTAACCGATTTGTATTAAACTTGGTATATAGGTGTTTTCGAACATGATGCTTATGAATATTATATATGTTTTTACCCAGGTATTTTAGTTTACATGGGAAACACCCTTTTGTAACAATTTTGTCCGATTTGGATGAAACTCACTATATAGCGGTTTTTAAACATGTTTATTACGAATATCGTATTTCTTTTTCTCAAGGCCTTATAGTATATGAGGGATACGTCCTTTTATAACAATTTTAACCGATTTGCATAAAATTCCGTATATAGGGGTTTTTAAGCATGCTGATTATGAATATCATGTTTCTTTTTAACTAGGTCTTATAGTTTATGAGAGATGCGTTCTTTTAGAGAATTTTATACCTTTCGTACTATTCAAATAAAGGAAGGAATAAATATGAGTGGAATATTTAATTTTGAATTATTTAAATAAGCAAAGAAGGATTATTTTAAGTACATCAGAATTGTATATCATTTTGAGCTGATCAAATAAACGAAGGAATAAACTTGAGTGGACTATTTCATTTTGTACCAACCAGAAAAATGCATTATTTAAGTAAGCGAAAAAGGACCATTTTGAACTAGTCCAGGATTTTATGACTGTTGCTTTAATCAAATAAATGAAAGAATATATTTGAGTGGCCTATTTAGTTTTGTACCAACCAGAAAATATTTTATTATTTTAAAAAGTGAAGAAGGACCATTTTAGCCACCTCAGCCTGTTATACATTTTTGGGCTATTCAAATAAACGAAGAAAGAAATTTGAGTGGACGATTTAATTTTGTACCAACCATAAAAATGTTATTATTTAAAAATTTTGAAAAAGAGATCTTTAACTAGCTCAGAATTTTATGCCTTTTGAGCTATTCAAAACAAGCGAAGAAATTAACTTAGGTGGCCTATTTAGTAGTGGTTCAGCATTTTCAAACTTGATTTTTTTACTATTTGTATATTTTTTTACCAATCAGAAAAAAGCGAAGCGCCATCATACCTCAAGTACTATTCAATTAAACGAAAGAATAAATTTGAGTTCACTATTTAATTTTTTGCACCAACGAAAAAATTGTATTATTTAAATAAGCAAAGAAGGGCCATTTTAACTCACTCAGCATTTTGTACCTTTAGTACAGTTTAAAGAAACGAAGGAATAAATGTAGGTGCCCTATTGTTTGTACCAACCAGAAAAATGTATTATTTAAATAGGTCCATTTTAACAAACTATGAATTTTATACCTTTTTGTACTATTCAAATAAACGAAGGAATATTACATGGTTGGGGTTGGAAATGGAATGGGGTTGGTTTTCTACATTTTATACCAACAAAGAAGGCGTATCATTCAAATAAACGAAGAAGGGCCATTTAATTATAGTGTGACATTTTAAGTTCAAAATTTAGATAAGTCAAAAGTTTATACTATTTTGTATTATTTTATAACAGTAAGAACACATTTGTACTATTTAAATAAACCGATCAGAATTATTTTAATATTTAGGTGGCCTATTTAGTTGTGGTGCAACATTTTAAAATTCGAATTGTATTGGCTATTTTTTGTATTACCGGAAACAAATTCTAATCCATTCAAATAAATATTGCATTGTTGCAATATTCCGTGTGTGTCAAAAATTAGGGATATAGAAAAATACATTATGAACAAAAAAGGGATAAATTTAAAATTTAAATGCCTCTCCGGTCAGTAAGTAGGGCATATGGACCAGTGTTTAGCGAATTAAATCTGAAATTAAACACTCTTCATAGGTTTAGAACTAAATGGGAAGTAAAATTCCAAATCTCTTCCGAACACTAGCTAAACGCACTATAGAAGTAAATAATTAATTTTAGTGTTCCAATTAGTTTCCATTAAATATCTTTTTGCCTATAGAATGTCGTAAAAGAGCAAAACAAAACAATGATATTAATACTCGTTTGCCTTCCACAAGAATTGCGCTCAATAGACGGCACCTTAGAGCCTTCACTATACTAACAATACAAATGTCAGGTATCACATTCGTAAAGTAGTATTTTTTCTTTATTTTATTTAGAGTGCATTGATATTTAAAAACTTTAGTTATACGAACAACCTGCCGAAAATTAACATCTTAAGTCAATACTATATGGAACTCTTTAACACTATTAAGTTTTAAATATATCTTTCTGACTTTTGAATTCTTATGGAACTTGATAGTGAATTCGTCGACCTATAACTAAACGTAAAGACTTAAACCGCATGAACTGGCATTGAAATTGAATTTAGGTTATAGATGAAAAAATTCAAATAGAAGAGGGTAAATTCAAATATTTAACTTTTACTTAATTCTGTATAACAGACTCCATAGCAGTTAGTATTACTAAGGAATGACGACATACTAAACAACTGTGCATCTGTAGAAAATGTTTAGTAGCCCATTTTTGGTTGTTCTTGACAGTATGTATACAAATATGTAAAAAATTGTCTATCAGAACAAAATTCAAAATAATAATTATTTTAAAACATTTTGCGGTATTAAATTCTAATTATATTTCTCTCTTTCGCTTATCTTCGCGACCCCCAGGATGAGAAACCCTGTCATATATATATGTCTTATTCTTGCAGACGTCGCGTCGTGTGGGTTGAGGCGTGAAGCCAGCGACTCAAGGGTCCCGAATTCAAATCCCGGCTGGGGTATGGTTCTTTGTGGATTCTAAATCTTTTATAGCACTGCTAGAGGACACTCAAGACGGGCCGAAGTTCTTCATTACTTAACGGGCCTAACAATACATTTGTTGTCTTCTTCTTCTCATTATTATTATTTTTAATAATTATACTGCTCATATTAATAATATTAATCATACTATTACTACTACTACTACTACTACTAATAGTAATAATAGTAATAATAATAATAATAGTAATAATAATAATAGTCATACTAATAACAATAATAATCATCATAGAAAGCCAGTTTTGGGTTGTGGTTTCAGCGTGTCCCTTTTCTCTCCCTGGTAAAAGTGCTCGTTTGGAATTTACGATCGTGTATCGTGTTCCATTTGACATCGATTCGCATCAATGACGTACTAGAGATCCCAATCACTATCGACTGTTATCATCTTGAGTTTGTAATATTTCTCTTCGTGAGAAAACAGGTTCCAGTGTTTCACATTCTGGCGTGGATGAGCAGAGTACATAACTTTCAGGCCTAAGGGGAACGGTCATTCTACTTCCGGTTCGACGTCGTTGCGAATCATAAGAGTAAGCATCTTTCCATCTTTCAATATGTTCTTTCACTTGTGCAAGTTTCAATGTGATACTCGTCGAGGAGTTGGATAGCTTTCCTGGTAAGATCCATCCAGCAGTTGTCAGCAGCGCTCACTGGTGGGGAATTGGAAATCCATACCACAGCAAATTATTATCAACCTTCAGTGCAAAACGAAAGCACGTTGAAGATCACGCATCTTTGTCCGTGGTGATCGCATACCTTTTTAAGGACCACTTAACTTTGTCTGTAATATCAGTGATGGAACACGATTAGCGTGTTTAGTGAGTTCAGTAGAAGTTACTGTTTCTGTATAAAAGTGTCATTTTTGTTCCTCTAGTCAAATTTTTAGCTTGCTGTTTCCTGTACCATACTGTATCAAAACAAATGTACAAAAACACACTCAAAATATGAAATTCGTTGAGTTTTCCGTAAGTGCGTTGTTCTAGGTCATCTGTTCTTAAGTGAGTAGAAGGCCACGGGAAGGTAAGAAAGAAAGTTCTTCGCTTTTTGTGAAGGTCTGTATTCAATTGGCTCTCACACCGTGAGTTGAATGCGAGTGGAGATAAGGCGAAGGTCAGTTGTTGGTGTGTGTATATCCAACATATTACTTGGTTTGACAGTTCAACTACACCGTGAACTTGCGTAAGGACAGAGTGAACATCGAACAGCCACAGAGCGTCATAAGGACGTGTATGCTGTAAGAGTTTAAACTGGGGTCAAACGTCGCTGCAACGAAAATGAAATGAAATGAAATCTTTAAGTTTTACGTCCCACGGTTATGCCAGTTAGGCTAAAGGAAACGGTGATGATGAGAGATGAGTGAAATGATGGAATGAAGAAAGTGGGAAGAAACGGGAGGACCCCGAGAAAACCCACGAGCACGGTGCTTGTCCGCCACAAAGTCCACACGGCGCGAGCTGGGATCGAACCAGGGACCCCAAGCACCGGAAGTGAACTTTCTACCACTGAGCCACCGCGCCCCGCCGCTGCAGCGAGGCGGTTGGTGAGGGTGTCGTGACTATGCGGACAGTGCAGTGATGGTTTAACAAATTTAAGGACGGTGAAGAAACACTAGAAAATGCACTAGTGCTACTGAAGGAAACATGAAAGAAAAATAGCAAGGAACTAGAAAATACAGGAAACGGTAATGATGGAACATCCCAAAAAGAAAAAAAAAAACGTTACTCATTATATACAGTGTCAAATCTGATCTCAAAGATGAAGAAATAATAGAGACACTCATAGAACAAAACTTCGGAAAGAAGAAATAGAAGATGTACCAAACGAAACAAAACCAAGATTTCGAACTGAACCCAAAAATCAAACAAAATATCATCTAGTCATAGAAGTCACATCTAAAATTAAAAGAAGGCCACTACAGTGGCAGTGTATACTTCATGTATGAGGCCCATGCAATAAAAGATTTTATAACGATTCCCAAGTGTTCGGTGAGCTGTGACTATCTACAAATAAGTAAGTACTGTAAAGAGTAAGTCTGTAACCACTGTGGAGAAAATCATGACCGGACAAATTGTCCTAACAAGGATAAACAGAAAGTATGCATCCCTTGCACAAAAAGGAAAAAAACAACAATGTAGTGCAAAAAACGATCAAGACTGTGCAACTTAGAAATTGTTATATGAGAGAACAATAGCAAGAGTTGACTTTTAATAGAAGAAAATAGTAAAATAACAACAAAATCTTTGAACTATGACAAACTCATATTAACAAAATGAAAAACCAAGCTAAAGGGAAAAAAATAACAATCATTCAAATAAATGCAAATGGAAGCAAACAGTGATGGATGAAATCGAAGATTTAGCAGAAAAAGTGGAAGCAGATTTGATTATCCTTCAAGAACCATATACAAGAAACAAACAAAAAACAATGGAAAACAATTCTATCAAAAAGTCACATAGGAGGGAACCATAATGTATACAATACAGGTGAAAAACCGCAGACAGCAGTTATAAATAATAACAAAAATATATAAAAAATATTAAATATTGCACAATTCGGAGGTAAGTGGAACGTGAGTTTAGAGCTAAGGTCTACTTTAGGAAAGTTCAAACTAGTAAACTGTTAATGTCAATATAGCATGGACATAGAGCCATTTTTAAACAATATTGACGACTTCTGTCAGACTTACCAGGGAGACAATATTTTAATATTCATGGATTCGAATGCAAAATCAATTTTATGGCATAGTAATAAAACAGATAAAAGAGAAGAGAGAATGCAGGATCTAATAATGAACAATAACATAATAATAATCAACGAAGAAGGAAACCCTCCCACTTATAGAAGCAGTAAAGAGGAGTCAAATACTGATCTAACAATAGCATCAACGAATATGTACAGCCTAATAAAAAGCTGGAAAGTTTTAGATGCGACCACTGAAAATGAACACAATATAATAATCATCGATATAATAAAAACAAGAACTCAAGAAATTCTCAAGAACTCAAAAAAAAAAAAAAAAAAAAACTAGGGAGAGGAAAGATTTTTATATAACCCAGACAAAATAAATTGGGATAAATTTTGGAACGAAATAAAATTACCACAAATAGAAGATGGAAGCGACTTAGATCAACTAACCCAGCAGATACAGGAAGCAACAAAAAGTGCAAGAAAAAATAAACTAAAACTAAAACAACCACTAAATTAGAAATAAGTGATAATACATTTTGGACAAATGAATTAATTTAAAGAAGACAAGAAAAGCTAGAAATTATACTAAAATATTATAGATAATAATCTAAGAGAGAGAAGGTTAAACAAGTACAGAAATTTAAAACAAAACTAACAAAATAAAATAACAGAAAGTAATAAAATAAGCTGGCTATCTTATATTGAAAAAAAAAATGAATATAGAATCAAGGGGAGAGCCATATAAAATAAAAAGCAAAAATAAATAAATAAATAAATAAATAACAACACGTACCACTCTTTCACCCTTCAGAAAGCATGACCGGACGTACAAAAAAAAATGTAAGAAAATAGTGGAATATTTGATGAACATTTTGCTGCTAAAGGACGATCAGCAGGAAGACAATGAAATACAAACACAATTACGAAATTTAATGACGGTGACTCCAAAAACAATTAAAAATTAAAAAGACACCGGGTCCAGACTGTATAAAGCCAGAAATTTTATAAGAAAAACGAGGATAAATGGGCATTATACTTGTCAAAGCTGTTTAATTTATGTTTTAAAAAAGGACAAATACCCAGAAGATGGAAACAGGCTAACGTGGTAGTTTTTATGAAATGTGACGATAAAAAAAATGATGATTCGAAATCGTATCGGTCTGTATGTTTACTAAATATTATAAGCAAACTTTGAGAGAACAATAACGGAAAGGATTAATCGGAAAAGAGTTTTAGAAAATGATCCACTACAATATGGTTTTAGGATAGTAAAATACATAGAAACAGCTATTAAAAGAATGATAGACCTGATAGAAGAAGGAAATGTAGAAAAATATCAAACAGTGATTTACGCTGACATAAGTGGAGCATTTGATAATTTATATACTTGAATTAAAAATATATATTTGAATTTGATAATATATATTTGAATTTAAAAAATTGAACATCAATAAAACACTGTAGTATAATGTTAGATTATTGTAGTGGAAGACAAATACAAATACAAGCACCGGGAGAAACAATTACAAGTAGCACGAAAGGCTGCCTATAAGGCTCAGTACTCGGACCCATAATGTGGGATGTTACACTACAGCCATGTTAAAATCACCTAAATAATATACAAGAAATAATCGGTGTTGTGGGCTATGTTGATGATTCGGCAGTTGTATTTTCAGTATCAACAAGAAATGAAATAGAAAGAAAGGGACAAAAAGTATTAACAGAATAGATAATTGGTGCAAAGGAAAAGTTTATCAGTAAGTAAAACCAAATATATGGTCAAATTTTAAAAGGGATCCAATAATAAATATTAATTATACAAAAATTGGATACGTAAATGAATTCAAGCATCTTGTGTTATTTCTGTATGAATTCAAGCATCGGTAAAAATTAAACTTTCATAAACACATAAGAGAAATAACAGAAAAAGCAAAAAAAAAAAAAAAAAAAGTAGCCGACAAGTTCCTAACACTTGGAGCAAAGGACTTTAGATTGAACAAGAAGAGTTTCAAGCTATATAACAAGACAATTTAATGATCATCTTACGGTATTGCGTGGGCATGTGGGGACACCGAATTTCTATGAATATTAAACTAAAAAAAAAAAACTTTGACAAGAGTGCAGAGACTTATTTTAATAAGGATAAATAACATAATGAAGGCAATTCCAGAGGTAGTACTGCAATTACTCGCTTTTGAAGAACAGATACATCTCCAAACATTATGAAAATGTATCAAGACCTGGATCCAAAATAAAGAAAAGACGAAGATAGTAGAAATCACAGGAGAAATACCAAGGTTGAATGAAGATATTGATCGAATCATTCGAGCAAAATGGGAAGAAGAATGAAATAATTCCAGGAAAGATTCAGGAAAAGAAATATAATACCAGATTTTAGAAACAAAAGAAAGGATGGTAAATATAAGTAAAGAGGTGATAGAATACATATCACGATATGGACCATTTAAAGCGCATTTTAAAAGATAAACTTAAGTAACGACGGTAAATGCTTTTGTGGTGATCTTCACAGTCTGGAGCATGTTTTCTTGTCTTGCGACAGATATGTAACAAATGATACAATAAAAGAAATAAGGAATGAATTGGAACAAGACGGCATAAAACGACAGTAGAAGAAGAAAAAACTAGAAAAATTTGGTATTTTGGCCAGACATGTTTTAGAAAACTTTTGGAAAGAAAGACAAAAAGAAAGAAGAAGAAGTTGAATTTTGAGTAATATACTAAAAACCCGACAAACAAAAGATAAAATTTAAAAAAAATTGATATCACATAAAAATAGCTCTGAGGAAGCCAAGAGCTAAAAGTGTTACATGTTTAGTGTTTTAGTGTTAGCGTAGTGTTGTAGCGCAGAAGTGTAGTGTTTGTGTTCTGTCTTTGAGTGCTGTCACGAGGCAAATCCAAGTTGACATAAAAATTAAATAAACAATGAAGATAAACAAATATAAGAAAATCATTTAAGGATATCTGGAGTGCCGATTTCCTATCAAAGAAGAAGAAAAACTGTTGGAAAATTTGGAGTACCGATTTCCTAACAAACAAGAAGAGAAATTTAAGTTTATACTATGATGTCTATCACTATTACGTATTATATTAATCATCTTTTATTTTTAATCTCTTCTCAGCTCTGTTTCTTTTCAGGTATTACGTCTGAGTATGTGTAGTTTCTAAATAATAATAATAATAATCACTGTAGGTCACCAGACATTGCTTTTGAGTGATGTGTATCGCCCCCTCCGTACATCTTTCACAAACTTTGTTGACGATATTGCAAAACATTTACCCAATTACCAGCATTCCATAATAATGGGTGATACAAATTGGGATCTTTTAACAACGAAAGACGAAGTCTTGCAATATCGGGATACGATCTCGGGCCTTAACCTTGCTATCTGTCCTCTTGGCCCAACCAATTACATAAGGAACTCAGAACCATGGATAGATGTGATACTGGTATCCAAGAAAGAACATGCAATTAGCCTCGGTTAAATCCACACACCCGGCATCTCGTACCATGATATGTTATATATATCCTACAAACTTCGAGTTCCGCAATATAAAACTAAATTCACATCATACAGAGACTTTAGGTATATGAATGAAGTAGACCTGAACATCGACGCTGCCTACTTGCCGTTGCACTCAATAAACTGCCTCCCTACAGTTGATGAGCAGGTAAATACTCTAAATTTTTAATAATAAATTTATATGATAGACACGCCCCTGTAGTTAAGAAACGCGTTTCGCGACCTCCATCACCATGGTTATCCGATGAATTACGTTCGTTAATGGCGCGGAGAGATAAAGCTTATAGAGCATACAGGAGACATGTTAAAAATAGTGATCCTTCCAGTGATAGCACAATAAATCCCAATACAAAATTCGAAAACTAGTTGAATATTAAGAAACCGTTGCACTCAAGAAGTAAGGAAGGTAAAACTGCTCTTTGCCTATGAAATACTTGAATTCGAAAGTAATGGAGCAGTTCTTTGGAAACGGCTAAAAGTATTAGATGTTGTGAGAAACATAGCCAAGAACGCAGTTAACTATACGCCAGATGAATTGAACACTTTTTTCTGTCAAAGCCGTATGATACCAGCCTCTATGAAACTTCAAACAATGAATAATATTGTAGCTTCAGAAATTAACTTTCTGTTCTCGTTTTCTCACGTACAGCCTGCATATGTATTAAAAACGATCCAAAAAATTAAATCTCAAGCCACTGGTACAGATGATATATTTCAATAACCATGATCAGGAAAGTCCTACCGCGTGTACTTAATCCTATCACTGACATATTTAATTACTCTCTTGCCACAGGTATCTTTCCCACAGTATGGAAACTCGCTAAGGTCCACCCACTTCCAAAAAAGAACAACGCTGACAATATCGCAGACTATCGTCCCATCAGTGTCCTTCCCGTGTTTTCAAAAGTTTTTGAATATATTGTAAATGATCAAATTCGGGAATACTTAACAACAAATAATTTATTGGATACATCTCAATCTGGTTTTCGAAGTAATCATAGCACATGCACTGCACTAGTAAACGTAACGGAGGATATAAGATGGACTATCGATAACAGAAAACTGACGCTCCTTACTCTATTTGACTACAGTATGGCATTTCAAACGATTGATTTTGACATATTACTTCTGAAATTATCATTATTGTTTAATTTTTCTGAATCAGTGTTTAAATGGTTTCATTCTTACCTTCATGAACGTAAACAAAGAGTAGTGATCAATCAGGATTACATATCGACATGGCATTGTACCAACAGTGGAGTGCCGCAGGGTGGCGTACTAGGTCCTCTTCTCTTTGCCCTTTACATTAATAATCTCCCTAAAATTCTCACATATTGTAAATACCATATTTACGCTGATGATTTTCAGTTATATGCTTCTTTTTCCCAACAAGATATTAATAATGCGACTGAGAAAATAAATACTGAGTTAAGGAAAATCAGCGACTGGTCTACGGCTCACTGGTCAAAATTAAATGCAACAAAATCGCAGTGCATCTTAATTGGATCCCCAAGAATTCTCTCTTCTATTAATATCTATCAGCTTCCAAATATAAAATTGACCAATACTGTTATTCCATTCTCTACAAATGTAAAAAATTTGGGAGTCATACTAAATCAAAATGTCTCCTGGTCAGATCAAATAAATGGGGTTTGTAAGAGGGTATTTGGTGCCCTGCATACGTTAAATCGACGTTCTTACCAATATCTCTGAAAATCAAACTTGCCAAGGTACTGGTGTTTCCACATCTTGACTATTGCGACTCAGTCTATTCTGATCTAACAGAAAATCAATCAAAGAACTTGCAAAGTGTCCAAAATGCCTGCATTAGATTTATTTTCAATATAACTTACAGGGAACATCTCACATCTTTTTATAAAAAAACTGTCATGGCTGACGTTAGTTGGAAGACGAAATTTACATAATCTTACCCTATTGTACAAAATACTTACTACGTCAGAACCATCGTATTTAACCCGTAGATTTTTATATTTATCAGACTTTCATACGAGGAGCACAAGATCACAGGATAATTTCTTGCTCTCCATACCCAGTCACAATTCTGATTCATACTCAAAATCCTTCACAGTAAGTACTACACGCCTCTGGAACAGTTTACCTCAATTAATACACAACGTTTCCACAGTTGTCAAATTTAAAAAAAAAATCTGTAAATTCCCTTCTCTTAAGTAAAGATAAGGATACTGGTAGCACATGAGACATCTTCGTTTTACCAGATTATTAATAACCCACATATGAACACACAACCAATAGGAAACCTATGTTAATTTGTACTGCTTATATATTCATACTTCTAGTACCGCTACATGCAATACGCAAGTTAGGTTTCTCCATGTTATTTTGTTTCCTCTATTGTATATTATTTTCAATTTTTGTTTTTGAAGTGTTTAACTATTTTTTTTTACTTAAGTAGTATATTCTTTTTTTATGTGGTTCAATACTTTTCCTTTGTAATTGTTAATATTTTCTATGTATTGGTGCTTTTATTTAAAAAAAATGTATGCACGTGGTTAAGTGCTCGGAGAAGGCTGTAGAACCTTAACTTCGGCACGTAAAAGAAGTCGTAAATAAGTAAGTAAGTAAATAAATAAATAAATAAATAAATAATAATAATAATAATAATAATAATAATAATAATAATAATAATAATAATAATATTTAAAAAAGAAAAATAAGGCACGGTTTAAATAATTAGGCACCATGGTATAAAACAGCCTCAGCTCAACTCTGCTGAGGAGGAAAGTCGAATAGTAGAAAGAGAAAAAAAATGAAATGAATAAAGAGAATAGGGGAGAGAAAAAAGGCACAGGAAAGTTGCGACTGTCCTATAATAAGACCGTAAGAAATCGGTCAAGGCAGGGGGAAGTGGAGGCTTAAAAAATACACCACATGCCGGATGATCAAGAATGTACAAAATGAAGATCTTTAGGCAGCAATTGAGGCGAACAATGGCCAGAGATGTTAGAAATTGGGACTAAAATTCAGTGTGAGTGAAGAAACCATTCGGGAGCACATCCATCAACTTAGGGAGCACTACAAGTTGGGTCAATGAGTTCCCATGAATTGGCTCCGGACCAGAAGGCAAAATGAGCAGACACATGTATTTCTTTACTGTCTCGTCTGAGGAAGGAGCCATTTCTGGACAGGGTGTTGACATATGATGATAAGTGGGTCCTGTACAAAGCTCCACGGTGCCGTCGTCATTGGCTAGCATGAGTGTCCCATGAACTGGTTCCAAAACTGCCGAAACCAGCACTGCACCAGAAGAAGCTCTTCGGTGGACTGCTCGTGCCATCGTACATCGGGAAGTGCTACCAGTTGGTCAGAGCATCAATGCAACTGAGTACTGTCAGCAGTTGAGCAGTATTCAAGAAAACCTCAAAAGTCTGGAGCCAGCACTTCTGAATCACAATGGGTGCTCCTGTTACAGGACAACGCTAAACCACACTTGGTTAGGATGACCCGGGACACCATTCTACGCCTTGAATGGGAAGCATTAATGCATCCAGAATACTTCCCGGACGTTGCACCGTCCAATTATTACCTGTTCCATTCTTTGGAAATCACCTTACAAGGGAAGATTATATATCGAACTGAAAGATGGTTTATACACCAATTGAAAGCACTAATAAAATTTTTCCGAATGCATATACTATGGGAATTATATGAACATACAGGGCGACCAGAAAGTCCGTTGCCACCCCTAGAAATCACAAACGGTTAGACAGATGTCAAAAGAGGAAAATAAGTGTTTGAACATTTTAAAAGTACAACGTATCAAAGCAAAAAGTGTTCGCCCAGGGCCACCACAGAGTCCCAGGCGGGGTCCAACTGGAAAATTGAAAATGGTAAGGGGCCAAGTAGCATATCGTTGGAGAGCTGTTGGGAAATGAAAGGAAACAGAACAAGTCTTGACTCTCTAAAATTACCCTGTACAAAATAGCGGCCAGTCAAAATGTCAATGAAAACTTCATTGTAAATTCTATGGTCACCCCCATAAATCTGAAACGGTGAGACAGAAGTGAAAACAGGAAAACACATGTGTCATCATTTCAAAAGTACAATGAATGCAGGTAAAAATATTTGTTTCAGGGTCCTCCGCAGGGACCCAGACTTGGTCCTACTCAAAATTTGCAAATAGCAAGTGGATCAAGTAGCATATCGTTTGAAAGCTGTTCTTAAATGAAAGCAGATGGAATAAGTCTTGTCGCCGTACGATAACACTGTACAAACATCTTGTGTTTTAGTTCTTCTTTCTGTAGTTGGATTTTAATTTGTTTTCACTTTAATTCTTGTACTCAACAGAAAGAAAAGGAATAACCCTACTATGATATTCTGCTCTTTAAGGCCTATCAATGTATAAAGAAAGAATGAATGAAAGAAAGAAAAGAAACGATAAGATCAGAAAAAACGAAAAGAGGCAGATATTATATATCGAAGTATAAGATACTTTATCGAAAGCACTTATTATGATCATTAAGAAACTAATATTATTGGTTCCGAATGCATGTACGGGGCGAGTCATATGCATGTTTAATTGTAAAGTATTGTATTTTCACCGAATATCGCATCAAATTGCAACGGGAAAGGTTTGAACATAGTCTGATACCGATTTCCTAGAAATTTGCGTTTGACAAAAGTACTAAATCGTAGTTTATTTTACATGCGCAGTAAATGACTACTTCCATGTACACGTAGTTTGTGTTTGGCTGAAGGCAAGTTGCTCGAACCAATAGTCAAGTGCCGTCGATGCGAGCGAAAGGGGAGAAGTTCGAAGACGAAGCGCGGAAAATTAGCAATTGCATAATTCCAAATACGCCTTGTTGTCTGCTAGTGACATCATCTGCATGAAGTGTATCACGTAACAAGCTCATTTCGAAGCGTTCATTGCTATCTCATTTTCGGCTATTGGATTCAAACAACATGAGACTTCTGGCAAAACGTCGCACGAACACTGGACAAACTGGGCATGCTTGCATTTCCTAGACGTTTAAAAGACAAGAATGCGAATCCAGCAGTCAGTGCTGTTGTGGAAATACATCGATAAGTTGACATTAAAAGTTAATTCAGGTTTTGTAACATTTGTTTGTTTACGCTTTCAAAAATGCCACAAATGAATATTGCCAACGTGCTACCACTTGTTATCGACCGAGTCCAAAGTTATATCCGGAATAATAGAATCAAGTTATCTCCAACAAGTGAATGTAAAATTGAATTTTCGGCAACCATCAGTGACATCATGATTGAAGGCTGTGAGAAGGGTGATGCAATATCTGTCTCACTTGTTCTCACCGATTTTTCATGATTGATGCAGAAATATCGACTGATAGTCTTCCATCATCAAGGAAAAGCTCGGTAGAATTAGCTACTGATGCTGATTACGAGCCATCTTCATCCACCGGTCGCCCATGAGGCTCGAAGAAATATACTGACGACGAGAAAAAAAATGGTGATTGATTATCCTTGGACACCTGCCGGTACATGAAGGAAAATCACATCAATTCGTAAGAAATATTCAGACTGGCCTGAAATACGCCGATGGAAAAAAAAAAAAACAGCTTGAATCCGGTGGTGACAGGGAAACATTGCTGAAGAGAATTGCTGAAGACAATTGCAGATTTCAAACAAAGTCGAGCAAGAGGACTTGATATCCACGACGAAGACCTGCAAATTTGGGCTGCTCGACATGCTGCAAAATATAATGTCTCTCATTCGTTTGATGCTTCGCATTGGTGGGTACAGAGGAACAACTACGGAATTACCAGCTGAGGAATTACTGCACTTGTTACCAAGCCACGCTTTGAAGATCAAGAACGGCTGCAGATTGAAGCCAAACAATGGTCTATGAAAATTCGTGATCTGATCAATAGCAGACAAATTTCCCAGCATTTATATTCAATGCTGATAAGTCTGGATTCAACTACGAGATGACAAGGACAAGATCTCTTGATTACGTTGGTGAAGATAAAGTTGAAAAATCAGTGATGTCCAAAAGCTCAACGACTCATTCATTTACCATCCTGCCTATTATTGCAATGAATGGAACAGTGTATGAAAACATTATAATCACCTTGAAGGAACCTAGCGGAACTTTTGGCCCACGCTTCATCTAGTGGCATTATGACACAAGCTGCTTGTGACAAATTTGTAACAAACCTACTCGCGAAAGGCGCTTCACCGACAGAAGAGAATCCTGTTTTGCTCGACCATTGAGGACCATTCACTCATCATGTCAGAACTGCTGACAATCTACCTCAAGATATTTCACTGCGTGTAGAAAGCATTCTAAAGAATTGCAGGTTTTGTCAACAACTTGATGTCGACTTGGAACTTGGAAAAACTACCTAAAAAAGCTTGAACACTTTGTGAAACTCGAGCACAGTAATTACAAAGTTTTCCAGACAGATCACTGTCTAGTGCTCATGTCGATTTTAAATAACCAAATGAGTTCACCAAGGTATATTGACATGTATTAATATGCTTTCATAAAAACTGGGTTGAAAACTGGTGTATATCATCATTTCGATTCTCCGAGTGCATTTTCTTTCCATTTTGCAATCGGCACTTGTTGTTACTGTGAGACACTTGCGCGTATTCGGTGTTCCTGGTGTAAGAATTTTTTTTTGTTTGAATCATTTTATACTTGATAATCCACAACGAACAGAAGTACGTACCACTATTCTATACTATATGTTAATTAGTCAGTTGTATACTCAATAATGTCAAATGTTATTTCTTTTCTTTTCTTTATTTCTCAATTTTCATTTATTTTATTATCATTCTGTATTTCCTTAATTATTTAGACATTGCCCTGCCCACAGTACAGAATCACACAGTAGGGAATTTCCTTTCTTTCCAGGGTTGAAAAAAACATGTTTAGAAAAACAAAAAAACGTTTTTAAAACATGTTTTTTTTTGTTTAAAACGTTTTTAACGTTTAAAACAAAGTACTGTGTTTTAAACAAAAAAAAAGTTTAAAATTTTTATTTTGTTTAAAACAATAATCTAAATAGGCATATATATTTTATTTTTACACTCTTAGGAACTGCTTGCCATCTATATTCAACCGCTAGATCAAATTTCGGGAACTTCCCTAATCTCGATCCGCCCAAATGTTCAATTCCGGAAAAAGAAATCGGGATTTTCCCGATCTCCGTTCACAGAATATGTAGTTTAGTTTCTTTGTGTTACGTTCTGCTGGTCGTCTGCATTCTTAACCTTTAAACTCCCATTGAAGCAACTGCTGTGTCATGGCTCAGTCTTAACCTCAAATTAAGGCTGGATGATGGTTTTGGTACCAATTTATTCCTGAAAGATGCAGCTTTTCTGGTGTGCATTTTATGTATGTGGGAGGAGGGTGAATATCGTGTTTTTTTTTGTTTGTTTTGTTTTCCTCAACAGTTTTTTGAGGGCAATTACCCCTTTTTGGGGATAGATTCATAAAAATTGTTACGTGAAACAATGAAGTAGGTTACTACATGGTAATATCGTGTATTTGTACTTCTTACTTATATGGGGGAGCAGGGAGGGGCAATTTTTGGAGTTTAAGTTTTTTGACGTAAATTACATTTATTTTTACAACAAACATCAATAGCTCAGTCCTTAGTTAAGCTAGAAAGATGATTGGTACCAAAGTATTTTTGAGGGATAAAGCTTTCCGTCAGTTGTATTTTATGTATATAGGGGGTACGTATGTACGGCCGAGAGAGGGAGGATGAAGTTTTTTTCATCAAATTTTTTTCATCAGGTTTTGGCGGGTATTCCTCCCCCTTTGTGGTACATCCATAAAAATTGGTATGTGAAGCAATGAAGTAGTCCCCTACATGATAGTAACCTGTATGTGTACTTGTTGTTTATAGAGGAAGAGGGGGTCAAATTTGGTTAATTTACATTTATTTTTGGGACGGTCCCGTATAACACAAGATATATTTCACTGAAGTGGTATAGAAGCATAATTCTTGTTCGTATACATGATGTGTGCAGCAAAAATGATTTGCATATGGACATGGTACTATAGTGGGGGAGGGGAGAATGTCTAATTCAATGAATGTTTTTCTGCACATATATTTTAAAAATATTTCCTACATAAAACGAATTCATTACGCAATGGCAGCAATGGCTACCATTTCTTATATTATTGTCACCAGTGATAATTAGGGGGGTAATCAAAGCCCCAAACGTGAGAGTCTACCATTTTGTTAAAATCCCTGGCGGGTGTCTAGAGTTAATTGTGTTGTTATGCCGTATACACTAATCATTATTAGCTACCCATGTTGCAGATAGAGATGTATCTTGAAAACTGTTTAGTTAAAATGTCATTTGCTCCTTGTAGGCTAGTCACTGCTCTTTTCTATGAGTTGTATTGTATTTGGCAGAGTGTTTCTTCTAGCTTATGACGTGAGAACTGTCATTATTATGGAAATGAGAGTGATCAAAAAATACCCAATTTTTGAATTTGTGAATTTGGATCTTAGAATAGTGTATAGTGTGTTTAACCTCCGTTATTCTTGGAAATTAAGAAATGTTCAAATACTTCACTTGAATTTCTGTTGGTTTAGTTATACGCACATTGATGTGCAGAATTTCGTTCAGTAATTGCTGTTATAATAAGAATAGAACTCTGCTTGTAATTTACTCCATGCACAAATCCTTCGGAGGATGGGTTGTTTGTTAGAAAATTAAATTAGCTTCTTCAATCTGATATTTTAGTAGTTTTAAACATGTCCAACCAGCATCGAAAAAAAAAACACGTTTAAAATAATTTGTTTAAAACGTTTAAAACAAACTGAATAAAACAACAGCCTTCGTTTTAAACATATTTTAAACACTTGTTTTAAATATTTTGTTTTAAACATATCAACCCTGTTTCTTTCTGTTGAGTACAATAATTAAAGTGAAAACAAACTAAAACCCAACTACAGAAAGACTAACTAAAACGCAAGATGTTTGTACAGTGCTATCGTACAGTTACAAGACTGGTTCCATCTTCTTTCATTTAACATCAGCTTTCAAACGATATGCTACTTGACCCCCTTGCCATTTGAAAATTTTGAGGAGAACCCATCTGGGATCCTGAACCAAATATTTTTACTTTCAATCATTGTACTGTTCAAATGATGACACATGTGTTCTCCTGTTTTGACTTCTGTCTCACCGTTTCAGACTTATGGGGGTGGCCATAGACTTTACAATGACGTTTTCACTGACATTTTGACCGGCAGCCATTTTGCACAGGGTAATTTTAGAAAGCCGAGACTTGTTCCGTCTTCTTTCATTTTCCAACATCTCTCCAAAGATATGCTACTTGACTCCCTTACCATTTTCAATTTTTCAGTTGGACCCCGCCTGGGACCCTGTGGGTGGCTCTGGGACACTTTTTGCTTTGATACTTTTAAAATGTTCAAACACTTATTTTCCTGTTTTGACAACTGTCTCCCCGTTTATGACTTCTAGGGGTGGCACCGGACTTTCTGGATGCAATGTATATTCATATAATTCGCACAGTATACGCATTCGAAAAAAAAAAATATTTTCGTAATAGCCGTCATTAGTGCTTTCGATTGGTGTATAAATCATCTTCTACTTCGATATATAATCTCTCTCTCTCTCTCTCTCTTCCCTTGTTAGTGGACGCCAGTTCAATTTCCTAGTAGAGTTGCAAAATGCACTTGATACCTTCTTCACTTCATGGCCCACCAAGTTCTGCGTAGCCTTCAAGGTCGTCGATCTGATGGGGACTATTTTTATCTTCCAGGTACGTCTTAGGTGACATCGATGTTCGAAGATGGTGGGTGAGAAAGCGACAGAACTTCCTTGGTTACCTTTATATATGTAACGTAGAGGGGAGAGGCCGTGTGGAGCCTACAAAAAGGTGGTAATAATTTTTAAAAATCTGAGATATACAGTTATAAGGCATTGAAAAAATCTGATTGAGCGAGCAGTGTACAAGGACATCCTTCTTTCTCACCTCAACCATACGTTGGTGGGTAACATGGGAATATTAAATTCTCTCCCTCTTTGGAGAGCAATTTTATACTTTGATAAGGTCTCTTCTTCGTAACTGCATCTGGATATTCTATCCTTGGTCTTCCTCTTACTCGTTTTATTTCTGCTTTCCCTCTATCAACACGGTGACCCAATCGAATAAGATGGCCAAGCTTGCTGTTTCTTCTTCTTCCTATTATCTTCATGATCTGTCATTCGTCATTAGTTTACTTTAGTACATCTTCATTTTTTCTTTCGGTCCATGATATGCACAGCATTCTGCGCCAACACCACATTTCAAATGCTTCCAGCTTGGATATTTCAGCCTTTCTGTACATCCTGTAACTTAAAATTATTACCTTATGCATCATTAGTTGTGTCATGAATAACAAAGTGAATCAAACAGTTCTCTACTGTTGGAAGAAAGGTGAAATGAAATTCCGCGATGTCGATATAGAAAGCTAATAGCCAGATGGCAAGAATATGTTGCAATGGCAGGGGATTGAGTCTAGAAAGGTATTAGTAATTTCAACTCTTATCTCATATGGTATAGACACTAATCTGTGGGAGCATTTAGTAAACGTCTCTAGGTTTAGCGTTTTCCATTACAATATAAAATTTAGCAGACATTTCAAGATCAATTTAAGATCAACGATAGTGAACTAAGTTATACAACTGTTCCAATGTGTCAAAACTATTTATTAATCTGTAAAATATTCAGGGAAAAGTATTTTAAACACGGAAGAAATCGATATAGGATCTCACTGATGGATTCTTAATCTTTACATTATTGAGAGCATCTCAATGTATTAGGACATGGAAAGTACAGAAGGACACCGCAAAAAGAAATGCAGCTATGAAATTTAAGTTAGAGGAACTTCAAGAGTAAGAGGAAAACTACACTCAGGAAACAATTACAACAGAAAAGATAAATATGTTCACTAAAATAGAAAATTCAGTAACGCGTTAGTAACGCAGGAATGTAAAAACACGAAGGATAGCTTACAACAATAAAAAGAAATATTATTAGAAATTGGGAAAGGTGATGGATTGTTCGTATAGTGTACAAATTTCAATATTTCTCGTATTGATAAGTTATACACTCAAGAGATGTATCCATTGGATTGACAGTTATGGCCAGTAGCGTAGCCAGGGTCTTTCTTTGTGGGGGACATATATATATATATATGAGCATCAATTACCCCCTTTGCTAAATTAAATTAAGAAACAATAGTAACATATTTTCCTTTAGTCAGTCACTTTTTACTATTACAAAAGCTCTCTCTGATATCAGTCATTTTCAATTATTTTCATATGTCTTCTCACTCATCCTCCTCCTGTTGCGTCGCTCAATTTATATTTAAACGCCATCGGAAGTGTCACTGTTCATCACAGCGACCCCGATTATTATGGATTCGGCACTAATATCGGTCATTTTCAATGACTATATATATATCCATAGTTTTGGGGTCTCTTGAGATGAACAATGACACTTTCGATGCCATATGCCATACATAAAGGTAGTGATATATATATATATATATATATATCCCTGCTTTTAACTATATTGATGGGCACGGGATCGGAAGTGTCACTGTACAACTCAGTGACCTAAAGAACTATGGACTCGACACTGATATTGGTTATTTTTGATCATTTTAAAATGTCTCTCTCTCTTCCCTCGCCTAAGTTGCACCGTCAAAGTGATATGATAAAAAATATCCTAGGTCTGAACCTCATCTATGTTGTAAATTTGATCGATCGGTTGGATTGGCTCAAGAGATTAAGATTCACAAGCATAGTCACTATATATATGCGTTTGTTACGCCAGAATGTATAGTTCTAATAATAATAATAATAATAATAATAATAATAATAATAATAATAATAATAATAATAATAATAATAATAAGAAGAAGAAGAAGAAGAAGAAGAAGATTTTTCTCTAAAGTATTGGTTTCTTTAAATATTTCTTTTTAGTTTCTCGATTGTGTTTTGGCATATTTTCTCTGCCAAATTTGATACCACTATTGTATATTTTTCGTTCTAGCAATTTTTCTAAAACGTTTTTCGAGTCTTTCTCTGAACTAATATCTTGTTTGAATGTTTCTCCGTTGTTTTTTGGTTTCTTTGTTTACAAATTCTCCTCACCGGAGTTAACACAATTGTCTTTTTCCCCTTTAACCACGTTTGTAAAACATTTTGCGACACTAGTTGCGAAGTTAGTCGTTATTTCAACACCCTGAACACGTCTAACTCAAACAAACCTTCTGAACTGTTCTAATTGATCAAACATCAGAAATTGTTGTGAGATAGTCACACTCTACAAATCTTTTCTATTGTTTTCCACCCTTTCCTGTTTATAATTTTTCCTTAAATGTTTTTCATCTGAATGAAGCCAAAACAAACAAGGAAAATCTTTATTTTTACTCCTCTTTTCTTTCTTTCTTTCTGAAGCATTTATCGAAATCCATTAATCGCCGCTTTGTTTGATGCCAATTCCGGAAGGTTTCCTGTTGTAGTTAATCCTACTGGAAACAGCGGTGAATGATTCAAAATAGGAGATGACAGGTCACTTGTTTGGTTATTTTGTGGAGGTCAATGATTTCTTGGGCTATGTCTATTCCCTCTTAACTCTTCAACTAAGGTAAAGTTTTTTTTTTTTTTTTTATGATCAGAAAGGAACTGATTCTTTCAGTATTGCCTGGCTGAATCTGAAAAGGCTTTGGGTCAAAGAAGATACGTGAAAAGGAATATCCTCGAGAGACACACGGTATTTGTCTATCACAAATACCACTTGGCACGAGCTGGAATCAAACTAGGGACCCCACGCATCAGAGGTAAACGCTCTACCAAAACAATTCCAGCTATATATATATATATATATATATATATATATATATATATATATCGGGTGTTGCAAAATAAGTGTTACAACTCTTGGGAGGTGACTCCTGTCAATGAGACAAGAAAAAAAGTTCTCTTGAACTTTCGGCTATCGGACATAGTTTCAGATATACAAGGTGCCGAAATCGTGGGAAAATGACTTTCGGACGTCAATAGTTCGGAAACTATCCAACGTAAAGAGGGCGGGTAAAAAGTTCACTGAACAAGTCATACCTGCTCTATTGAATTTTGAATGTTTCACAATTCTACCATGCACGCGCAAGAGATTCCCCAAAGGAACGTAGGGACCCGGATAATCTGCCAAATGAGAATTGGTCTAAATGGATATGAATTGATAGGGTTCCAGGTAACAATAATTCGTTTGTATTAAGTCGATATGTGGAACAAATACAAAATGGCGGACACTTCATGCCCGTTGTGTGTGGTTGCATAATCGATGGGTACGGATGCTGGCCAACCGTGAAGTTCTGAGTATTAAGTGTAGCGAATTTGTACTCAAATGCTCTAGAAAGACATCTGGAGTGTCGGTAGAGCACAACAGATGAAACAGGGCTATTCATATGTATGGAAACACTTAACGAAAAATTCCCAGAAATGTACTCATATTAAGTAAACGTGAGTTCAAAGCGTCGGAAATGTAAGAAATAGCATCAGGAACATGAAAGCCATTGCCAATTCACCAATAATATTCCATCAATCCGATGCAATATGATCTGCACGGTTGCATACCAATAAGGATGCAACAACTGAGGTCAATTTGAAATTGTGCAAGGGGACTCACAAAGAAACTGGGTAAACTAAATGAATGTCACTAGTGGGATTGTATGATCGATATTGAAATGTGGCCAATGTGTGTGTTGATATCAACATGTAGCTAATGGACAAATATCAATATGTCCCACTACTGCTGGGACACCGTCTCACGTGCGAAAACTAGGAAAATAACGTTGTACATTCTGCTATTACATTGGTGCACTTTTTGGTAGAACGTAACTAGAACACGATTGTATCAATGTCCTTCTTTGTTTGGGACATTGTTCCACAGTCGATACATATGAAAAGAAATATCTTCATCCATGGTTCAAAGTCTGATAGAGCGTGACAATAACAAACTTGTATCATGTCCCACTTCTTCTGGGACATATGACGTACTCGAAATGTAGGAAAATACATTAAGAAATTCGTATCTTACACACAGTGCACATGCCAAGACAAATACAAAAATGAACCAATTTGGCACATGTAACACTACTGCTGGAACACCGTATGGTAAATAAATCGACATGAGAAATAAGAAGAAACGTCTTAAAGCTCTGATTGTTTACAACTGTGTAGTAGGAATAACAAAATGAAACACACAAGCATGTCGGGAGGCTGAACAAGAGCGCTTGCCAAACAAAGTGGGTACTTCTCAAAGAAATGAATACAGAGAAAGTGAGGCTTCCTCGAAGCAAAAGGGTTAGAGCGCTCGCTTTCGCTCGCATGGTCGCAGTTTACAATCTTACTGAGAGCCCACGGCCTCAGATTCAAAACCCGAGTAGTTATTTTCCTATTTTTCGCACGTGGGACGGTGTCCCAGCAGTAGTGGGATATGTTGACATTTGTTCATTAGCTACATGTCAATATCAACACATAGATTGGCCAAATTTCAATATCGATCATGCGATCCCCATAGTGACATTCATTTAGTTTATCCAGTTTCTTTGTGAGTCCCCTTGCACAATTTCAAATTGACCTCAGTTGTTGCATTCTTATTGGTATGCAACCGTGCAGATCATATTGCATCGTTTTGAGGGAATATTATTGATGAATTGGCAATGGCTGTCATGTTCTTGATGCTATTCCTTACATTCCGACGCTTTGAACTCAGGTTTATTGAGTATGAGTGCATTTCTGGTAATTTTTTGTTAAGTGTTTCCATACATGTGAATCACCCTGCTTCATCTGTTGTGCTCTACCGACACTCCACTATGGGGAATGTCACTATGGGGATCGCATGATCGATATTGATATTTGGCCAATTTGTACTCCGATTGAGTACAAATTCGCTACACTTAATACTCAGAACGTCACTGTTGGCCAGCATCCGTACCTGGCGATTATGCAACCACACACAACGGGCATGAAGGTGTCCGCCATTTTGTATTTGTTCCACATATCGACTTAATACAAACGAATTATTGTTACCTGGTAGAAACCCTATCAATTCATATCCATTTAGACCAATTCTCATTTGGCAGATTATCCGGGTCCCTACGTTCCTTTGGGGAATCCCTTGCGCGTGCATGGTAGAATTGTGAATATATATCGTTTTTTTTTTCTGTATGGAGATCAGTGTTAAAACCGGAAATAGTCTATTACTACCATTTTGATTATAATAGAGGGTTAAAGGATAAGATAGAACCTATTTAGGTGATTCTAAAATCGATTTCAAAAAGTTTTTCGCAATCTTTTACCGTTTTTGCTCTGTTATCTCTCGACAGAAAGACGGACCGATATATCCCTTATATAAGACTTATGATGCTTATGCATAGCATAGTCCAGTAACATAAATAGAAACATTACTAGTAACAATTACAAGTAATTATGTTTTGTAAGAGAAAAGAAAAAAAGAAAAGAACGAACAAAAACAAAGGAAAATTTACTTCTATTTTGCACCCGAGCAGGTTCGAAATTGTATCCTCCTACATTGTTATTGCATTAAAATGAATTCAGTAGATACCAAGTAAGCAAAATTCGTATGTATCTTTGTTTCAATCTAAAAGTTAAATTCCTTATTTTACGGCAGTTGTAACAAAGAAGGACGTGTGTGTCCACGGTCTTTGAACCAAATTGCACATCCAGTGAAAGAAACACAATTTCGAACTCTCACATCAAGAGCCAGAATATATCCATTCAACCATTCGGGAGCCGCATTCAGTTATTTTCTTTGAGTTTGAGTTTGAGTTTTACTGTTTGTGTATGTTACCTTTATGCAACAGCAAGGTTACATTGAACAAGGCCTGCTATTAACGTGGGCTACGAACCAGAAGGGAGACTTGGATCCGTAGCAATTCGGGTGTGTGCTCCATCATCTAAGATCAATCCTCAGAGTATGGGCCCTTCCCATCTCTACCTTGCCACCAAGAAATACGGAGTAAAGGGCCATATCATCAATTCGACTACACTTACTTAGTTCTAAGCCGAATATCACATTCAGTTGCACCATGATACACGATTTATTACATCTCCCAAGGTTTTCCCCTTTGATTTTCATTTTCTGACCATTAGAGGGACGGAATTGAAATGCTGTTTATTTCGTTTTGCCTTAGTGTTTTCTCAACCAACTACACAGACTCCCTTAAACTTCTTTTACAACATAACAAGGAATAAATTTCAACAAACAGTCGATGACTTTTTTCGAATATTAATTGAGGTGGTATGCTACAAGATCAGTGACTTGTTTTCTTAGGAGCAAGGGTACTTTTCTTTCAAATAAACGAGAGTCATCGTGGCTAAGTGGTTACTGTACGCACATTTGACGTGTGACACCCACGTTAGATTCCCGGCTGGAGCACATATGGTTCGGAAGGGGCACTTTCATGTTTCTCAGTAGTAGATCACTTACCTCTGATGTATGTTGACCCTGGTTCGATGTCCGTCCAGTAAGTCTGTGCTGGACAACATGGGGTCCGTGGGTTTTCTCGGGGTACTCCCGTTTTCTCCCACATTCTTATTCCACCAATTATTCCATTATCATTTGTTTCCCTTAATCATAGTCTCCCTTAGCCTAAAGGGCATAACCGTCGAACGTTAAACTGAAAGTTTTAAGTCCACGTCTCATATAGTCTCGCTGCTGAAAGAGAATCTAAACTTAAAATCAAATCAAACCTTTCAAATGAACTATCTAAGTTTATTTAATACATTTACAGAATTGTTTATGAGTATTCGTATATTGCACTTACCTTAGTATTGACTGAGCCCATTCTCTAAACTGTAGAAATGCTTTGTGATAAGTCAAGCAACTGGAGCAACTACAGGTGTTATGATTAACAATAGGTCATAAGAGCCTGACTCTACCATCCTATTCTGAGTTGTTTTCGCATTTTCTTCATATAGAAAATATGAAATCACCTCGCTTAGATTCCAAAAAGAGCATTTATGATATGTTGAGTACACCAATACCTTTAAACACTATGGCTATTAACCCGGAACATTATTTCATGAGACTCGTTCTTTGCATATCTAAAGCTTGATTTATTAGCAAAAGAGAAATACTTAAAATCCTAACATTATGTGTAATGACGGAATGCCTATTTGTGTCGTGCTTTGTAAGCATGGCTTTTTGTTCGCAAAAAATGTCATCGAACAAAAGAATAGCCAATGAGATGAATCAAGATAATCTTAACTTGTGATTTACATACTGAATTCTAATGCTGATAACCACGATATTATTATTTAGTTATTTATGTTATTGCACGAAGCAAAAATGCACATATTCCGATAAAGAAAGTAAATTCATTTCGAAGCGTTGAAACACAAAATGTATTGTATAAAGATGGTAAACCAATATTCGAAAACTTGCTAATAAGATATTTATAATTAACAGAATCAAAAGCTTTTGAAATATCTATGCATATTACATGGACTTGCAATTTACTCATAAGCGCGTAGTAGTGTGAACAGCAGAGTTTCCTCTCTTGTTCATCTGCATTTTGATATGCAGATATGTGCACATTTGACTATCAAAATGTAAATTTGATTCTGTAAACTATTGCGATTTAATTAATTAAATTATTATATTAAATAATTTAAAGGATTAGTTAGGTACAACACAGTGACATACGGCAGTATTATTATAATATGTAGATGTACTAAATTGTTATTTTGTTTTATATTTATATTTTGATATACGCCCCTGGATCAGTAATTTTTTTAATTGTTTGATATTTAGTGAAGAAGAATCTGGATTGGATTTGAATATTATTTCAGCAATAAGGAGACTAAGGAGTAAATGAGTATACGAAATAAACCCTAAGTTTGGATATTGAATACAGGATAGAACGGGAAAGCTACAGAGAGCTAGAAACAGTTTTTTTTCTTTCCCTGGCGTACAGTTTATTCTGAACATCTGAAATCAATGTTTCTAACTACGAATTCACCAGATAGCCAGGTTGTCTGTAGTTTAGAAGAAGATTAAAATACTTCAGCATACTGGGACAGCAGCAAGGAAAAGAAGTAGGGACTGTGAGCACTTCTCCCTTCTTTGCTCTATGCTTTGTTTCCTACACACATATATATTTTAGCAGAGAACTTCTCAACCTTTGGGGTTGGATTGAAGGGTCATTCACCTTTTCCGGAACAATATGGCCCCCTCCTGCACTCCTATCATCAGTGGAAGTAAAACCACTCTAGCTGGTTTGCGGAACGTGGCTTCCTTTTCCCAGGATGCACTGCGTCTTTGAAAATTTGTATTATCATTGCAATCATTTTATTGTAAAAAAAATATTAATACTGTCGTATCTCGCTGACATGTTCTTGGAACTAGTACGTTAATAATTCATTATCTGATTTATATCGTGGTCCACTCCGTCAGAGATATTTAAATCTCTGTGTTTCTAAATTATTTCTGCGTATGGTGTATACCTCACCTCTCCCCTCTTGAGGGGTTAGCAGGTGAAGATTCGCAGACGAAAATGCTCAATGTGACTGAAAAATGAAAATATTGTAAATAAATAGAGTTGTGATGTTATTCTTGAGGGTGATATATGTTAACTATGTGATATTATATCTTAATTTATCGTCTATGTTAAGTGTCTATAATGTATATATTAGCTAAACTCAATTTATCATTGGTAAACAAATCCTTCTGCTCGGGGCAGAAGACAGCCATTGTCTTTCTCTAACCAACCACCCTTTTCTTTGGGGGCAGCACCTTCCTGAAAGGTTTTGTGAACTTGAGTGTTTTGACAGCCGATGTGGGTGGTAGGCAGGTGACCACCCACCATGAAGATAGCCTGAGGGACCTTGCCTTTTGAAAATACGAGACCATTTGTGCGAGTGTCGGTTTTTCCTTGTTTTGCGGTGGTGTGGTGGTGAATGAGAGAAAGGGAGGGTAGTTGAGATTCAAGGGAGAGAAACAGGAACGGGAGACGGCGACTTGGGTTTGCTGGTATTGAGGCTCATGGCTTAAATCGGGAGTGGGAGATAGGAGGATCTATATGTATATGTACATGGAAAGTGACATTGAGTTAAATTCCAGTGGATCTAGTTCTGTGATCGTAGCGAACGTCGTCTTGTGAACTTTCATACACTGGAGAACTAATATCACAGGTTAGGGGAAGGATATGTAGGACATAAGTGAACTACACGTATAACATTTTCTTTATCGACTCCAGTACTAACAATATCCAGGAAGAATACCTTGAATGTAAATATGAAAATTATAGCGTTATTTAAATTAAAATAATTACAGTAACTAAGGACAGTGTTTTCACATAACTGCTAGCCCAGAAGATGTTGAACACTAACCCATGGCATCTGCCTGTTCATTTATTATACAACTTCAGTGTGGCTTACTAAACAATAGAATACTGAAAGTGATAGTGTTATTTGTTTCATCGGAGTGATATATTATATACTAACTTTTCCAATATTCATAAAATGAACAGCACGTTTCTTTAAGCTGTTCTGTACCAATGATGATACCACACAATATGTGTTGTGCTGGACACTGTTTTTTTTTCTTTTAAACAACGCCATAAGTGGATAGCAGACGTAACCACTACTATCAGAAATTTTTAACTATCAGGAGCGACATTAAATTTTAACTATCAGAAACTATTCTGGTAATACATCACACCATGAACTATGGGAATTATGGATTCAGTGATACAACGTGGTTTTCGTCATTGTAGAGATAATTGAACTGTGGAACATTCTACATCAACCTAATGAGTTTAGAACAATAAATTTTGATGTTAAATAAATATTTTTTTTTTAGGTTTCATTGATCAAGGAACAGTGATAGAAAGAATAACTCTAACGTTTTAATAGAAGCTAAGAATAGCTCAACATTAAAATATTGGTTGTTCTGAAATATTTTTTTTAAGTGATGTATAGCAAATGGTTAAAGTTTGAGTGGTGAAGATCAATATAGTGTGATTAATAAGTGGTGCACCATAAGTTTAGTGTACGTGTATATATCATCATTATTGTGCTCTACCGACAATAAATATTCATTACCATCAGATGTTTTGGAGGTTTCATCTTTCCGGTCTGGTGAGTAGAACCTACTGTGTAATTTTACATGTTATCTTTTTCAGGATGGAGAGGTGACTACACACGCGGAATCATAGATTTGCTGACACTTTCCTTGTTTGGGGCTAAGGAAAGTAAATGCCCCCCAAAAAATTGAACTAATACTCTCTGGTATTGACCGTAAAGGAGGGTACTATATATTGTTTGTGTGTCATTATTGCACCAAAGTTTAAATTCTTGTTTTTTTTTTTAAATTCATCACCTCCTTTACTAGTAACTTCAAATAAATACCTAGAGATGTCTTCTCTGTATGTATAACAGAGACCCTGATATCAGTATATTGAACTATGCCGGATCATTGTGGCAACTTAATGCTCAACGTGAAAAGCAGTAAATTCATTTGTTGGCTATTCATAGTATTATTGCCAACTGTAAATGAAACAGATTTCTGAAACCATTTGGCTGTAAAATTTCGGTGTTCGTATGTTTGCCTCCCCAAGTAGTTCCAAGAACATTTATTTTGTGTATATTTATGTGTTTTGCAAATGTATTAGAGTTTGTGTCCATTAGAGTTTCAGGCATATAGAATTTGGGGGGAGAATTATTTAAACTTGTTTTATTATTACGTTAATGCCTTTAACTCGCGCTCAAGTTAGGAAAATGGAAGGCGAGGTCATAACCGAAGAGTTTGCACAGAGAGCTGCTGTGCTCTCTGAAGATGAAAGGGATAGGTCTGAGCACATAGAAAATGATGCCCCTTCGAGCATCAGTGAAACACCACTGGTGGTTGCGGGATCGACCTCAGTGGAAACACCAAAAGAAACTAATAGCTCGGAAGTAGAATTGAGTAATACAGGGAACGTAAACCTAACTGTGATGTTAGAGCAGATTCTGAAAGGCATAGAACAAGTCCGGCAGGAATCTCGGGAAAGTAATGAGAAATTAGAGCAGGTACGGAAGGATACAGAGCAAGCACGTAACGAGACGCGAGAAAGCAATAAGAAACTCGAAGAAAAGGTAGAGGCCACTAACCAGCGTTTGGAGCCACGGTTAGAGGCTAGTAATAGTAGACTAGAAAAGAAACTAGAACTGGTTACTGAACAGCTGGAGAACAGCGAACGACAACTCGCTAGGCGTTTAGATAGCGCAACCAGCGAGATGCGATCCCAGTTGGAGACCACCAGGGCGGAGTTAAATGCTCACATCTGTGAGACAAACCAGCAATTGGGACAGATCCAAGAGAATTATGACAGGGTTGCCAAGGTAGTCGAGGAACACTATGTGGAACTAACAGATGGGTTGCACCAGGTAGAGTCCCGGGTGGAACAGACCGTTGTTTGTGTCACCGAAAGGGTAGACAGCGTTGAGACTACTGTGACACACTTGAATGAAAATGTTAGGCGCATGGAAGTGAACTTCGCTTCTCAGATTGTGCGGATAAGAGGGGAAATCCAGCTGGTGACGCCTCTCGAGGAGATAAGATCGGAGTGTAACGGTAGCATACAGCGTATTCAGGAAACGGTAAATGATGTTTGTGAGAAACTCGAAGAAAAGATGGCACAGTGGAAGGAGTCGGTACAGCGAGAAACAGCTGAGATTGTGGATGGGAGACTAGCCACCGGGATACGGACAAAATCTCGCGGCCGAAACATCGCCGCCCAAAATCTCGCCGGCCAAAACCTCGCGGGACAAAATCTCGCCGGGCCAAAACCTCGCGTGGCCAAAACCTCGCCGCCCAAAACCTCGCGGGACAAAATCTCGCCGGGCCAAAACCTCGCGTGGCCAAAACCTCGCCGCCCAAAACCTCGCGGGACAAAATCTCGCCGGGCCAAAACCTCGCGTTGCCAAAACCTCGCCGCCCAAAACCTCGCGGGCCAAAATCTCGCCGGGCCAAAACCTCGCGTTGCCAAAACCTCGCCGCCCAAAATCTCGCCGGGCCAAAACCTCGCCACCCAAAACCTCGCCGCGAATGAAACTTTTCTTTAAAATTTACCCAATGTGTTTCTTAATATGCAATTCCACATTACAAATAATAATAATAATAATAATAATAATAATAATAATAATAATAATAATAATAATAATAATAATAACAATAATAATAATAATAATAATAATAATAATAATAGTAATAATAATAATAAGAAGAAGAAGAAGAAGAAGAAGATACAAAAAACATCGTGTGCGTGGGCTTTCTCGGGTTATTCCCGTTTCCTCCCACTTTCTTTATTCGATCATTTCCTTCATCCTGGTCATCTACGTCTCCTTTAACCTACAGGACTCATATATTATTTCATACTTTCATAAATATTATTAGATTATTGTTGAAATTTTAAGATTTTGAATGCTCCAAAGTTCACGAAACTAAACCCGTTAGTTGTCATTACTTTCCTTATGCAGACTTTCTTTTCCTATAACCAGTTTAAAAACATCCTGTCGTCCTATCTTCACATTAAAATCCTCTAATACAGAAATAGAATTTTCATATGGTATCGCGGGACTTGGTCAAATACCCGTGATACTTTTTCTGAAACAGCGTCTTTTATACCGTCATCTTTATCATGTTGGAACATTTACATTTTGGTCCGGCGAGATTTTGGGTATGACGATATTTTGGGGCGCGAGGTTTTGGCAAGGCGAGGTTTTGGCCCGGCGAGATTTTGGCCCGCGAGGTTTTGGCCAGGCGAGGTTTTGGCCCCGCGAGGTTTTGTCCCGCGACGTTTTGAGCGGCGAGGTTTTGGCCAGGCGGGGTTTTGGCCCGGCGAGATTTTGTCCCGCGAGGTTTTGGGCGGCGAGGTTTTGGCCAGGCGAGATTTCGGCCCGGCGAGATTTTGGGCCGCGAGGTTTTGGTCCGCGAGGTTGTCGCCGCGAGGTTCTGGCCGCGAGGTTTTGTACCCAAACCCTAGCCACCATCTCAGCTGGGTCACCGAGAGCTGTCTCGCCAACACGTTCACAAAATATCTCTTCGGGACGCGATCTGCAGGGTTCACAACCTGGGAACCTAGTAAACACCCATGAGACGGAACCTGTTACGCAACCGACATTGTCTCAAAATTGTGATCACGAAACAACGAGACTGGATATGGCAACAGCTTTAGGTTTTCTTCATCGAGACCTAACACTACCCACCTATCAAGGGAATGAAAGCGAAACTGAAACTCACGCTTTCCTGGTGGATGTCGACAGGTATTTCGAGATCACTGGGGTGCCAAATGAAATGAGACTTAGCTTAGTTGCCAAGTGTCTCCGAGGGATGGCACGCCAGTGGTATCAGGTTACTGGGGCAAAGACTAAGACTTATGAAGAGTTCGTTCTTCTCTTTCGTGAGAATTATCTCAGCGAAGAGCGTCTCGCCAACCTGCGGGCATTAATACTTACATCACACTATGATGCCAGGATACACAAGTGTCGAGGAGGCTATCTTTTAGATTTGCTGCACAAGAACAGCGTATTATCTCCTAGTATGCCAGAAGAGACATTACTCAAGGTCCTCCCACGTCAGCTTCCAAATTGGTTATTCCGCTCAGTCGTCTCGTCTCGACCACGAAATATCTCGGAATTGCTCACATTGGTACAGGAGTTACAGACTTCTATCAGAGATCGTGAAACATTCCATCAAAATAATAGGAAAGAGGTGAACCTGTTGGAATTAGGATTAGAACACAGGGGACAAAACCCCTCTGGTCTTAGTGGTAGGCGCTCGTCTCGAAAGCAGTTAAGGCGAAATCGAGACAACGGCACCCCCTACCAGAGACGAAATAACGACCAAAACGCACCGACCAGCTCGCCTCGTAACAACGGCAACCACCGCGGGGGCATGGCTCAAACACGTGGTAGCAATGGCAGCTACCGCAACAACTCGTCCCGTTCAGCACGAGGACAGAGGGGAGGTGCACGAAACCATGTACAGCAAAGAAATGCCTATAGGGGGGAGGAATCCCTTCAGGTATTGGAGACGTACGAGGGGAGAAGGTCACCTAGTAACGAAAATGTAAACAACCAACCGGACACGACTAGTCGAGCATTCCCATCGGCTAGGCAATGAGATGCGTCCGCGCATACTTGTGAGGGCGGTAGGCTGAACACAATAGAACATACTCCGGCTGAGCCATCTAAATTAATTCCCAAGTATGTGCGTAATCAGGAAGTAACTTTTCAGAATGGATATATCACTAACGAGCATGAAACCACAGTGAAGGGACTTTTAGTGATGAGTAACGTAGACGGAAAAAATTGTGAAACTTGTAAATTTATTATCAATCGTACACATTTTAGTGAGGGAGAGAGTGGGAAGATTTCATTGTTGCGTAGAAATGGGCATAGCGTAGATATTGATAGAACCATATTTGAGGAAGCTAATTCTATTTTTAGAAACCTTTTGGATACTAGTCAGGATCCTCTGCCCTGTAACAATATAATTTCGCTCCCTGAAATAAATGTCATAGTTTTTTCACAAACTGTAGATGCCCTACTTGACTCAGGAGCTAGTGTGTGTGCATTGTCTAAGGAATTGTGGGACACGGTCAAGGATTGCCACCCTGCACCTGCATTTCTTCGTGCGAACAATATTTGAGTTACTTCTGCGTTTGGCAGGAAGTCAGCTGCGTTAGTGGGACAAACCATTCTAGAATTAATAATTCAAGGGAAGACGTTTCACACACTTGGGATTATAGTATCGGGTCTCAATAGATCACTTATTTTGGGTTCGAACTTCTTCACTGAATTTCGTGCCATATTGGACTATGCCAAACGTACTCTACATCTCAACAACCCACATGATGTGGAGATTTGCTTTAGAACAGTAGATTGCGACACAGGAGATCTCTTGGTACGTAGCTTAGAATGGGAGATGGATTGTCAAGGTGCATTTACCCCTATAGGGGAGATTGGGGAAGAAAATACTGGTAGTTGTTTCCCGTCAGAGGAAGTACGGAAGGCCATGCCTGCGGTAATAGCTGCAATAGAGGAACGTAAGCCCTCAAGAGGGGAGGCAATCCCTGCGCTGAGCTTGGACGATGGTAGGTTCCCAAGCGCCCAGGAACTGGCAAAATATGTTTTACCAGCGTCTGAGTGGCTGAAAGTTAAGACAAAAGCATCCATCCCAGAGATAGAAGATTTTGTTGCGCAGTACACAGATCTCACTGACACGCAAACAGAAAAATTAAGATCAGTATTAGTGAAGCATCAGGCACTTTTTGATGTCAAGCCTGGTTGCATAACCAATTATGTGCACGAGATTGAGGTAACAGACGAACGTCCAGTGAATGCAAGAATGTACCCGTACCCCTTGAAGTACAGGAACCAGGTCAGTAACCATATAAATCGTTGGCTAGCATGAAGAATAATACGCAAGCAAGCAACATCTTTCTCGAATCCTTTAGTGGTCACGGCCAAAAGTGATGGCAATATTAGGGTGTGTATCGACGGACGTGCCTTAAGCAGAATTTCAAATACAGAACGTGACAGACCGATTCCACCTCTGTCTGTGCTACAAGACATGTGTGACAAATCGTGGTTTAGCTCTGTCGACGCGGTTGAAATGTTTCTTCAAATACGAGTGAGGGAAAGCGACCAACGATATCTCGGATTCCTTCATGAGGGAATTTCGTACGTTTTCCAGAAACTTCCTTTCGGAACTAAGCAAAGCCTGGCCTCATGCGTACGTGCTCTCGATTCTATCCTCGGTCCAGAGGTGAGAGGGTACTGTGGACAGTACGTCGATGACCTTGTGATCGGCGATTCGTCCTTTGATGATCACATGCGTCATCTTGACACAGTGCTCGGACTTCTTACAAAAGGCGGCCTAACTCTCAGGCTGAAGAAATGTGAATTTGCTCGCAAGAAAATCAACATACTTGGGTACCAGCTTTCTCAGCAAGGGATTGGAAAAGATCCAGAGAAAGTGAAGAGGGTGATGGAATTTAGAACACCCAAGAATGTGAAAGAGTTGCGCTCTTTTATTGGCTATTGCCAATATTATCGTTGCTTCAGTCGGAAGTATGCGGAAGTGTTATTTCCATTGTTCAGCCTACTGAAGAAAAACGTGAAGTTCAAGTGGGAGCCGTGTCATCAGGAGGCAATGGAGCGAATTAAGGAGATTTTCCAGGAGGAAGTTGTTTTGAAGAAACCTTTACCCGACAAACAATTGATACTCGAATGCGATGCCTGTGATTTTGCCTGCTCGTCTCTTCTGTACAAGAGAGATGAGGAAGATGACATAAGAATAGTTGGATTCTCTTCGCGTGTGTTCAACGCCGCAGAACGCAATTATTTCATAACAGAAAAGGAATTTGCAGGACTTATTGATGGGGTCATAAAGTTTAAACAATACTTGATTGGCATCAAATTTAAAATTCGGTCGGACCATCAAGCTTTGAAATTTATTTTGATGTGTAGACTCACGAATCAGCGCATTGCAAGGTGGGTGATTACGCTCTCGAACCTTGTATTTGAGTTTGAATTTGTAAAGTCGAGTGATAACATCAGTGATTATCACTCACGATATCCTCCGCACTTGCAGGAAGATCTGAGTGCGTGCAGGAAACCTGTACTACAGGAATCACTCATGATGATTCTTACGGAGGTCCCGTGCGAATTGCGTAGACTTATCGCAATTTTGCCCGAAATGCAATCCTCAGATCCCACATATGGGAAGATCAAGAAAGATCTTGAGAATAACACGGAATCACCGAAAGTGAGAGGAGACCGTCATCGTTACGAGTTATTGAACGGACGTCTCTGTAAACGGGACCGAGAGGGAGTCCGTATTTGCATTCCAGAAGTGATAGTAGCTCCTCTGCTCGATTATTATCATTCACATCGGGGGTACATGTCGGCCAGTAAGCTACTACCACTTCTGTCAGAGTATTTTGTGTGGCCCAAGATGCGCGCGTGTGTGAGGAAGTTTTGCGCATCGTGCCTTATATGTCAGAAAGCAAATCCACCCCACTGCTACCTCCCAGGACCTCTCAACCCTGTAGTAGTGAAACGACCAAGCTTCATGGTGTGCATAGACTGGTGTGGTCCTTTGACACGCGGTACAGGCGGTGTCAATTATATTTTAGTTTTCTATGATGCCTTTTCAAAGTTAGTAGCATTGTATGCGTGCAGGAAGGCGAATACGGTGACAGCTCTACGGAAACTCAAGGAGTTTCTGAAACTGAGTCCTAGTGTGGAACTAGTCCTCACGGACAGAGGCTCTCAATTTCAAGCAGAGCAGTGGAAGAGAGAATTATCCAGTTTGGCCATAAAACACATCATGTCTACCCCATATTATCATCAGGGAGAAATGGCGGAAGTGGCAGTAAAAGCGACTGTGCGGTTGCTGCGCAAATACTGTCACGACAACCAAAAGATGTGGCCCAAATATCTGGACAAAATTGAGAGATGCCTTAATTCAGCGAAACACCTGACCACTGGTGTCTCGGCATATGAATGCCATTTTGGAAAATCCATGTCTCGAGACATCGCAAAACTCTTCGAGATTCCAGAGACAGAGAGATGCCATGACGTGCAATATTACATAGACATTGCTGGTAAGAACATAGCAAAAAGGGCCGCTGCACGGAAACAGTACTTCGATATGACACACCGGACTACGGTGTACAATGTCGGTGAGCTTGTACTGGCCAGGATTTTCCCTAGGTCAGATGCGTTAGCAGGTGTTTCGAAGAAAATGATGCTGTTATTTTCTGGCCCCTGGCGAGTTGTGGAATCGTCAGGGAAAAACATGTACATACTGGCTGACCCAGTTTCTAATGAGATCAAAATGAAAAGGAATGCCTACCTCTTGAAGAAATTTGTGGAGAGGGAGGAAACAGCAGTGACTTAGGTGGTCGACAATCACGGAAGTAACGTACTGAAGTAGACGGTAGACAGAAAACGAAATTCTGTATATTATAGTTATATATTTACATCAATTGATTTATATTGTAAGAATTTAATTAGCTCAAGTTAGATGAAATGCCTGAGATTATTTTTGTGTTAGGTATTACAAAAATTGTATCAATTCTTGTAAAGTATTAAATGAAAAATGTACATTGTGTTTGTATGTGGTATATATATGTCTCAGATATACAGGGACTTATAAAATTAGTAGTCTACTCTAATAGTACCATCTCTTTTTCTTTCGTTTGTGATTACAAGGATTTTATTATTAATTTGAAGGAAGGTGCACTCGTTTGACATGTGCTTCTGTGTTAGCTACCACAGTTCACAATGTCAAGGGGGGAATTGTGAACAGCAGAGTTTCCTCTGTTGTTCATCTGCATTTTGATATGCAGATATGTGCACATTTGACTATCGAAATGTAAATTTGATTCTGTAAACCATTGCGATTTAATTAATTAAATTATTATATTAAATAATTTAAAGGATTAGTTAGGTACAACACAGTGACATACGGCAGTATTATTATAATATGTAGATGTACTAAATTGTTATTTTGTTTTATATTTATATTTTGATATACGCCCCTGGATCAGTAATTTTTTTAATTGTTTGATATTTAGTGAAGAAGAATCTGGATTGGATTTGAATATTATTTCAGCAATAAGGAGACTAAGGAGTAAATGAGTATACGAAATAAACCCTAAGTTTGGATATTGAATACAGGATAGAACGGGAAAGCTACAGAGAGCTAGAAACAGTTTTTTTTCTTTCCCTGGCGTACAGTTTATTCTGAACATCTGAAATCAATGTTTCTAACTACGAATTCACCAGATAGCCAGGTTGTCTGTAGTTTAGAAGAAGATTAAAATACTTCAGCATACTGGGACAGCAGCAAGGAAAAGAAGTAGGGACTGTGAGCACTTCTCCCTTCTTTGCTCTATGCTTTGTTTCCTACACACATATATTTTAGCAGAGAACTTCTCAACCTTTGGGGTTGGATTGAAGGGTCATTCACCTTTTCCGGAACAATATGGCCCCCTCCTGCACTCCTATCATCAGTGGAAGTAAAACCACTCTAGTTGGTTTGCGGAACGTGGCTTCCTTTTCCCAGGATGCACTGCGTCTTTGAAAATTTGTATTATCATTGCAATCATTTTATTGTAAAAAAAATATTAATACTGTCGTATCTCGCTGACATGTTCTTGGAACTAGTACGTTAATAATTCATTATCTGATTTATATCGTGGTCCACTCCGTCAGAGATATTTAAATCTCTGTGTTTCTAAATTATTTCTGCGTATGGTGTATACCTCACCTCAGCCCTCTTGAGGGGTTAGCAGGTTAAGATTCGCAGACGAAAATGCTCAATGTGACTGGATAAATGAAAATATTGTAAATAAATAGAGTTGTGATGTTATTCTTGAGGGTGATATATGTTAACTATGTGATATTATATCTTAATTTATCGTCTATGTTAAGTGTCTATAATGTATATATTAGCTAAACTCAATTTATCATTGGTAAACAAATCCTTCTGCTCGGGGCAGAAGACAGCCATTGTCTTTCTCTAACCAACCACCCTTTTCTTTGGGGGCAGCACCTTCCTGAAAGGTTTTGTGAACTTGAGTGTTTTGACAGCCGATGTGGGTGGTAGGCAGGTGACCACCCACCATGAAGATAGCCTGAGGGACCTTGCCTTTTGAAAATACGAGACCATTTGTGCGAGTGTCGGTTTTTCCTTGTTTTGCGGTGGTGTGGTGGTGAATGAGAGAAAGGGAGCATAGTTGAGATTCAAGGGAGAGAAACAGGAACGGGAGACGGCGACTTGGGTTTGCTGGTATTGAGGCTCAGGGCTTAAATCAGGAGTGGGAGATAGGAGGATCTATATGTATATGTACATGGAAAGTGACATTGAGTTAAATTCCAGTGGATCTAGTTCTGTGATCGTAGCGAACGTCGTCTTGTGAACTTTCATACACTGGAGAACTAATATCACAGGTTAGGGGAAGGATATGTAGGGCATAAATGAACTACACGTATAACATTTTCTTTATCGACTCCAGTACTAACAATATCCAGGAAGAATACCTTGAATGTAAATATGAAAATTATAGCGTTATTTAAATTAAAATAATTACAGTAACTAAGGACAGTGTTTTCACATAACTGCTAGCCCAGAAGATGTTGAACACTAACCCATGGCATCTGCCTGTTCATTTATTATACAACTTCAGTGTGGCTTACTAAACAATAGAATACTGAAAGTGATAGTGTTATTTGTTTCATCGGAGTGATATATTATATACTAACTTTTCCAATATTCATAAAATGAACAGCACGTTTCTTTAAGCTGTTCTGTACCAATGATGATACCACACAACATGTGTTGTGCTGGACACAGTTTTTTTTCTTTTAAACAACGCCATAAGTGGATAGCAGACGTAACCACTACTATCAGAAATTTTTAACTATCAGGAGCGACATTAAATTTTAACTATCAGAAACTATTCTGGTAATACGTCACACCATGAACTATGGGAATTATGGATTCAGTGATACAACGTGGTTTTCGTCATTGTAGAGATAATTGAACTGTGGAACATTCTACATCAACCTAATGAGTTTAGAACAATAAATTTTGATGTTAAATAAATATTTTTTTAAGGTTTCATTGATCAAGGAACAGTGATAGAAAGAATAACTCTAACGTTTTAATAGAAGCTAAGAATAGCTCAACATTAAAATATTGGTTGTTCTGAAATATTTTTTTTAAGTGATGTATAGCAAATGGTTAAAGTTTGAGTGGTGAAGATCAATGTAGTGTGATTAGTAAGTGGTGCACCATAAGTTTAGTGTACGTGTATATATCATCATTATTGTGCTCTACCGACAATAAATATTCATTACCATCAGATGTTTTGGAGGCTTCATCTTTCCGGTCTGGTGAGTAGAACCTACTGTGTAATTTTACATGTTATCTTTTTCAGGATGGAGAGGTGACTACACACGTGGAATCATAGATTTGCTGACACTTTCCTTGTTTGGGGCTAAGGAAAGTAAATGCCCCCCAAAAAATTGAACTAATACTCTCTGGTATTGACCGTAAAGGAGGGTACTATATATTGTTTGTGTCATTATTGCACCAAAGTTTAAATTCTTGTTTTTTTTTAAAAAATTCATTACCTCCTTTACTAGTAACTTCAAATAAATACCTAGAGATGTCTTCTCTGTATGTATAACAGAGACCCTGATATCAGTATATTGAACTATGCCGGATCATTGTGGTCAAGTGGTAGTGGCGGCTCCAGAGGGAAGTCAGGTGCAAGACTTCTCAGTGATATATATAATTTTATTTATATAATCTTAGATGCCTATTATCTCTTGGTGGCTTCACCATCTCATTTGCATCTCTCCACTACTAACTCACTACAGTAGGTAAATCTGTAAAATGGATTAGATTCATTACAATTAACTTCCCGTTATAAAATCCATTTTTTTATCTCTTCTTTGTTTAAATTATATAGAAAGATACATATTTTTAACAACGTAGAAAAGATCTTTTTTATTTAATCGACTTTCATTTATATTATATTTTATATTTTTTTCCTTTTTGTCGTTTTCTTAGTTGAAGGCTTTAGTATCAAAACCTACCATACCCATTTTCACTTCCATACTATATCCTGTGTATATTGTCTAAAAAGTGTTATTTTTGCTTAGTGCTCGATTTTGTACGTGAGAACGTTTTGTTTCCAGACAATGAATAGATTTCATTGCTGAAAGAATAAAATTAAAGTCGATACTTATAACAGAGCTAGATGTTCAAAAAGTAAAAATAAAAAAAAATGAATATGGTAGGTTTTGATAGTAGACCTCTCACTTCTTATTATTATTCTACCATAATGTATTGCTCTGATACAACACGATGTTCTGCATTTTTGCTAACAAGCTGTCCGCAGCAGTGAAATACCCTAAATATGTATATGAAAATGCTAGGTTTATTTGTTTGTCTCCAAGAGAAGTTTATATGTTTGTCTCCAATCTTTTAGACAATAAGATCTCGAAACCACAAGTACTAGAAACGTGCCGTTTTCGCTTGTCGATTCTAAATTTTGTGCAGATTGCCCAGTTCTAATTGAATATTAAAAAAATATGACTGTTATTTTTTATTGCATTTTTATGGGTACACTGGAAGTGTTGAAATTTTAAAAAAGTAAAGCATCATATCCTAAGAGCTATACATCCCAACACAACATAGTTCTATGCAGGGAACGTTCAAGTGAGAATGAAGAACGAAGGATAAACATTTCTCCAAGTTAAGATAAATCTTTATTGTTTTGAGTGTTTTGCCCAATTAACTACATGGAAAAAAGAAAGAAAGCACTGATCATACATGAATTAGAAACTCCAATCGGAAGCAGGCTCAATCTTGCAAACGGTGCGAGATATTGAAAAAAAAATAATTGGAAAAATCTCCCCATTATGATATCCCTTGCCGATTTTTATCAAGACGTCTTTCACTTCTGTCTGTAAAGGGACATGTACAGATGTTGTGAGGAATGACAAAAAGGTTCATGCTCATATGTGAATGATGCGCTGTGTAGAGAGCGCAGGTTCAGCTAGTCCATATATTAAAATGCTAAGTTTATATGTTTGTATCCAAAGAACGATTTATATGTTTCTCTCCAGTCCTTTCGACAATGAGATTTCGAAAACCAAAAGTGCTAGAAACGTGCAGTTTTTATTGGTCGATTCCAAATTTTGTGTAATTGTCCAGTTCTAATTGATTATCTAAAAAAAAAAAAGCATAACAGTTATTTCTTTATTACATTTTTTAGGAGTACACTGGAAGTGTTGAAATTTTAAAAAAATCATATTCTACGAGTTATACATTCGAACACAACATATTTGTGTACAGGTGTTGCACATCTCAGGCATTTGCTTCGTGCCCAAATGATAATGAAAAACGAAGGATAACAATTTCTTCAGTCTAAGATGAATATTTATTGCTTGAAGTCTTTTGCTTAATGAACAGCATATATCATTGACATAATTAATTGTGTGTAATAAATTTTCTGGAAATACTGCATACAAAAATAAAAAAAATGATCATATATGATTCAGAAACTCCAACTAGAAGTAGGCTCAAATCTCGCAAAGGTTGCGAAGTATTGAAAAAATAATCAAAAAAATCTCCCCTTTATGATACCCCTTCCCGTTTTTTTAAATCAAGACGTCTTTCACTCGTGTCTGTAAAGGGACATGTACAGATGTTGTGAGGAATGACAAGGAGATTTATGCTCATATGTGAATGATGCGCTGTGTAGAGAGCACATGTTTAGCTAGTTATTATTACAACTTTTAGAAGTGATGAAAGGAGGAAATCAGTGTCATTATTTACTAAAGCTTTTGAAAGTTTGTACTGGCTTCCTTGCAGGCTGAGTCTGGGATTGTGACGAGGGCGGTGGACAAGTCTTGTAAAATGGTGCCCATATAAACGCTATATATATATATATATATATATATATATATATATATATATATATATATATATATATATATATATATATATATATATACTGTGTATATATACACGAGATGGACAAATATATGGAGACACCTGAAATTTTGCACATTACCTTTATTAATAGCGAGTAGCAATACCTTTGGAACGCAGAGCGGCCTGCAGTCGACGGGAAATGGAGAAATACAGGTCGCGTATGGTTGTCAAAGGGATGTTGTACCATTCTTTTGCCAAAGCAACTGCAAGTTGTTGTATAGACGACGGTGGTGAATAGCGGACTCACACCTTGGTCACCAAAACCGAATACAAGGGCTCAATGATATTGTGGTCTGGCGATTGTGGAGGCCATGGCAGATGTGGCACTTCATCTTCGTGCTCATAAAACCAGTCCTGGACAATCTGAGCTATTTGAACAGGGACCCTATCGTATTGAAACACGGCATTACCGTCTGGGAACAAAGTTTGCACCATGGGATGCAGCGGTTCGCTTTAAATGGTTACATAGTCCTTGACAGTGGTATATCCATGCGATGTGATGGGTCCAGCAGAATACCAGGATATGGCTGCCCAAATCATCACTGAACCACAGCCGTGTTTCACTATTCGTAACAGACAGTCTGTATCGTACGCTTGTGTTGGCGTTCTCCGCATGTAAACGCAATTGTATAATCTTGTTTTGATAAAATAGTAGCATATATACTGCATTGAATAACTTTCACGATATGATCCGCTGTTTAAATTCAACACACAACATTGTATGAATACCCTGGCTGTAAAAGACGATAACTCGCTAAGTTATTTTTATTTTATTTTATTTTATTTTATTTTATTTTATTTTATTTTATTTTTTATTTTTTTTTGTAAAATGTATTTAAAATGCTACATGGATTTTATAATCGACCGTAATATTATAGTAAGGTAAAGAACATTACACACATGAATAAGTAAATCTTTTTTTTAAAAAAAAAATAAAGTTTATTAATGAAAAATGCAAGTTATGAAATTATTAAACGTTCTTAAATGAACTTATGTTGTTTTTATTCTCGGGCTATCATCTTGAATTTGCATAAATGTCTGTGGTAGAGTCCCTACAGTTGGGAAAATGTAATTATTGAAACAATGCACATCAATAGTAACTCATATTATTTACCACTCTAACAGCGCGGATGTCGTTAGCGGGGGGGGGGGGTCAGGGGGACACGTCCCCCAGAATTTAGTGAACTGTATTTAAAGAAGCTATACTACTTTATATATATAACTTTTGTCGGAAAGATTTTGATTATGATTCATCCGACCCCCCAGATCTAAAAAGCTAACGACGCCAATACTCACAGTACAAGATTATCCTATTTCCGCCGGGAGCTCATGCAGTTCGGATCCCACATTAAGTTGTAGTTCCACGTCTCATATAGTTCCGGTGCTGAACTGGACCCTAAACCCCAAAACAATGAACAATAACAAGATCCAAAAATATTGAAATAATGATAAATTGATTTATAGTGCTAAGAAGTGAACACAACGAAGTAGAAATCAGCGAACTTTATTAGATCAGAGAGCATTTGTTTTTCATAAGCGTCTGATTTTGTATGCAAAAACATAAATGTCAGAAATGTTCTACAAACTTATAATAAATATTTTATTCTTAATAGATTACAAAATAAAATGATAAAAAGTAGAAAAGAATTGTGTACCAGTGATGTTGCGTAAAATGATACAATTACCGGTGCAATCAACTCATTTGTAAGGTGACAACTTGTATAAGATGAACATACATAAAGCGTAAACAGACAACTTAAAAGTATGTACTGTAATATTTTTTTATCTTGTCAGCAGATTTACATACTCGAATGTCCGTGAATTACGAGGAAGATTCGAAAAGTTCTCGAAACATTGTTCTAGTTTTGGCATTTGTGATGCAACCACAATGAATCTTATACAGGAGAGTCAAGTATTAACACATGAATTATGAATTAATAAATTTGACAAGTATTAACACATCATAACAGGCAGTATACGAGTAATGCAGCTGAACGAATGAGTGTGTGGTGATCAGTTGGTGAAGTTTCACAGACCGTGCGATGCCCAAACATCAAGTTTATCTGCAAATTGGGGAAAATCTGCTTCACACACCTTAATAGCATAAAAAACAATTGAGCACAATCGGATGATTTTCTCTTCCCAAAGCTAAAAATGGGCCATGTCCGTTTCGGCAACGCAGAAAAGATCAAAATCAATGCGACTTATGAACTTCGTAAGAAACCAAAAACAGGACTTTCGTCGGTGTTTCCAGCAATCGCAGGAGCGGTGGAAGAGTGTATGTACGTTCCAATGATGCCATCTTTGAAGGCGATTAAGTAAATGTGTGCTTATATTGTGGTAGTAAGAGCTACAACAGAATCTCGGGAACTTTTTGACTGCCCCTCGTAATCTCATTTCCAAGGTGTGTAATGGGAGTAATTTAATTGCTATATATTTTGTAAAATAGTACTGAAATATAATCAATCGTTTGAGAAACTCGCCTCCCCAAAATAATCGATTTTCATTTTATGTTTTAAATAGGCTAGCATCTGTAAGAATAGATCTTGCTATTGTAAGGGAAATTCGACTTATACGATGTGTAATGGACCAGTGGCGGCTCGTGGATTGTAGTTTCAGGTGTTGCAGTACGAACGATAAGAGACAGAAGATATAAAGTGGACTCATTGACTAATCAGCATAACTTTAGATGAAAATGCTATGTGACATGTGAAATTAAATAAAATTCTGTTTCTTAAAAATAAAAAAAATGCAGAACATTTTATCCGATTAATCACCTTAATTAATTAGTAAGTTCATAATCATCTCTTTCATTGGAGCAAATCTGTCTAATACATGCTCGTTGAACTCTGGTATTCTTATTTTCAGGTCTTTTTCGATGGAAAGCATAACCAATGGTGATAACCTTTCTTGGGACATTCAATTCCTTGAAAGTGTCAATTCTTTTTCATGTAGAAAAATACTTTTCGGCTTTTGCTGACGCCATAGGTACAGTTAATATTAATTTCAGAAGCTTTTTAGATTCATTAAATATTTTTCTAGATTATTGCGAACGATTCATTCTAGCAAACTTAGTCCCTGACAGTGATCCGAATTCCTCTTCAGCGTTGACTGAAGAGAGTTCATAGCAGAGATTAGTGTTATAAAAAAATGTACATTGAACACACTTTATTCACAGTTTATCCAGGAAAATTTAAAATAAATTGAGGAAATGTATCTGGTGCAAACAACACTACTGCCATAAGATATCCTATAAATTTAAACTGATTTTTCTTTTTTCCGAACACTCCTGAATTGCCCTTTGCTTGTTTTGTCTAAGCCTTAATTGCAAATTTTTCCTCAGTTGAAAACTGGTCAATGTTTTTTGTAAGTTATTTACAGAAGTCATGGTGTACAATTCATTCAGAATTCGTTGGCTATTTACAGAATTAAACCGCACACAATAAAATTAAACCTAATAATTAAAAACCAAAACAGCTGATACAAAATAGGTACTGGTATATGAATTCCGAATGTCACATATTTATATATCAACACACACACACGTGCGTAAAAGAAAAAAAACTACATTCCAAATCATCCGTCTTCGTTGTTACACAGTGCACGATGAACACAATATACTTCCACATGAGGCGAAACAATGCTTACCAATGTGATATGTTCTGGAAAGGAAACCTCGAAACCCGCCAGATGGAAGATCAGCATGTAACAGAAGCCAAAAATCAAAGAACATCAAAACAAACAGTACTGCCAGTTCTACACCGAGAAATGTTAACTGGGAGGGGTCCAAAGTATTTGAGGGAGGTCCAATACGTCTACATAATATGGAACCTGTCTTATACTGCACCCGAAAAGACGATAAGTAATTCTTAATTACTGTCACCTATATTTTTAGAAAAAATGATAGAGTGATTATTTTTATAAGAAAAGAAAGAGTACATGATGAGGTGTAAAATAAAATATTTAGCGTGCATCAATCGTTTCTCTGTTAAACGAGTATAGTTTGTTAAGAAAGTCTACAAATGTTAGTCAAGTTTCGAAATTTTTGGGAGGTCCAGACCCGGTGGACCCCCCTCGTGGCTACGCCCCTGAGCATTGCTAACTAATCCCAAATTCAATGTGGCGTTCCCCATCATACAGTTTTATGTGGAAATTATCAAGAGTATAAAATATACTTATTTTATAAAAGAAATAAGTTTATACTAGAATACTATCCACATAGGGGGGGGGGGGAGCAATTCTACATACTGACTTATTAATATTTGATTCGCAAATTACTGTAGAAGAAGCCTTCATTATCAATATAAGCTAAGAATTAACTTGTAAATGAGGGTCTACTTTTATTTGTTTTCTCCTCTACTAGATATTTTCTTTCTTATTTTGTAATTCTGCAATCACTTTTTTTTAATTGTCATTATATTGATTTGCTTCAGTATAAGTACGTAATTTAAAAATATGAATTCATAAAAACAAATTAAATTTGTTAATTGCTAGTGAAAGAAAATTCAGAAATCTTATTTAGCGTGAAAAACCTTCTCGTTTACTGGAAACCGTGCTGTGTTCAGAAGCACTGCAACGACCAGTACCTTTAACTTCTGAGACAGAGGAAAGGAGACTTAACATTTGCTCCAATTGCCGCGCTGAAGGACATTTGCTCCAATCTGGTCGTTGTATGCACGCTGCAACACCATATAAATTAGAGACTCTGTGACGGATTATTTTTCGCTTTTTAAAACGGATTAACGGAACGGACAGTTACAGAAGTAAAAAGTATGTTCTTTAAAGTGTATATATGCAAGTATTAAAAGTATTTTTTCTGTTCTTTACTACTATTGATGATAATATTTTTTTCTTGAAGGACTTTGGTCGTTGTGGAACGCTGCTACACTAACATTAGTCGCCACTGAAATAGACGATATGAAGACTACCTCAGACGTGACCAAACCTTGGATATACCTATATATGAGTAATTACTCTGCTACCTAGGTCTATAGAGTGCAACAATTAATAAGTAAAGATTGCAGCAAAGAAGTCACTTTTGTATTCATGATAGGATACACAAAAGTTGTGAGAGCTTCAGGAAGATTACAAAGTCGTTCAAAACTTTTGTTCCTACAACAAAATACAATATGCCACCGAAATCAAGAAGACAGCTGAGACCATCAAAGCAGTTATTCGTCACCTTCCAATTGATACCAGCATTGAAGACATCATAACAGCACTCAAGAAGAAGGATTACCCAATATTCTTCGTTTAACAAATGCCAACCGAGAATCGTGAAAGCAGGAAAGGGAAAGTCTCCTTCCTACTATTCTTGATTACATTGAAGAAGACTCTACAAGCCACCAGAGTCTTCAAAGAAGATTTATTGCTACACATGAAAGTACGCATAGAACCACTACGAAAGAAACATTACTTGTAATGCTTCAAATGCCACAGATTTGGGCATTCGCAAGCAACTTGCCAAGCTCTGCCTCGGTGTGTTAAGTGCGCCGGCTCTCATTGGACGTACCAATGTGAAGACCAGAGACACCAGCAAAATATGTCAACTGTAAAGGGGCTCATCCTGCTAATTATTGCGGTTGTCCGTGAACATGGGCGCCCACAGAGGGAGAAAGAGGGGGCAATTGCACTTCCTTGGATTTTCGAAAAAGGTTAACTTTTATAGGCTCTTCTGGTGACAAAAGTTTGACTTTAATTGTTTTCGGAAGCGGAAGATGCTTGTTTTTTTAAACATCTTTGTTAATGGTGTAGTGTTCAGAATGGATATAAGTTTTTTTTTCTAACACGAAATGTACTTGAACCTGAACCCACAAAGCGGGGGTGATGTATATATTTCCTGAAAGCTTGGGCCAAGGTAAGATCAAAACCGGATACCAAAATTGGAGAGATCTCAAGCATTCCGCTCGAGGGCAGCACGTTACTCATTTTTATGAACACTTTTAAACGTGTCTTGAAGTCCCTTGCAACCCCGAAAAATCTGAAACGGTGGGACAAATATGAAAACAGAAAAATATGTCTTTCATCATTTCAAAATTACAACGTATCAAAGTAAAATAAATTGTCCCAGGGTCCCAGATGGGGTCCAAATTAAAATTTTTAAACGGAAAGGGGGGTCAACTTGCATATCGTATGAAAGTTGGTGTTAAATAAAAGAAGATAAATCAAGTCGAGACTCTCTACGATAAGCCTGTGCAAAATAGCGGTGGGTCAAAATATCAAAACAATCTTTATTGCCAAGACTATGGCCACTTGTATGAATCTGAAACGGTGGAATAGGTGTAGAAACAAAAACATGGATATGTCATTATTTCAAAAGTATAATGATTCGAAGTAAAAAAAGGTTCCAGAGTCCCTTGCAGGGTCCCAGATGGGGTCCAACTCAAAATGTTGAAATGGAAAGGGGTTCAAGTAGAGTATCGTATAAAAGCTTATGATAAGTGAAGGAAGAGAAAACAAGTCTGGACTCTTCATGAAAAAGTCTATTGCCACTCCTATTAATCTGAAGCTGTGAAACAAGTGCAAAAACAAAACAAAACAAAACAAAACTATTATATATCAAAGGAAGTGACTCGTGCCATTTTGCAATGCTTATCGACAATCGAGACTTGTCCAATGTCCAATTCTGTATCATTTAACACGAGCTTTCACATGATGTGCTTATTTCCCCCCCCCCTTGGCACTTGAACCTTTTGAGTTGGACCCCGTCTGGGATCCTGCAATTGAAACTGGGATATTTATTTTTTCCTTTGATACATTCTAGTTTTTTTTAAACCCTGTCTCACCGTTTCAGGTTAATAGGTGTGGCAATAGACTTTTTCATCAAGAGTCGAGACTTGTTTCCTCTTCTTTCACTTAACATAAGCTTTTATACGATACTCAATTTGAACCCCTTCCTATTTCAACATTTTGAGTTTGACCCCGTCTGGGGCCGTGCGAGGGACCCTGGAACTTTTTTTTTTTTTACTTTGAATCATTATACTTTTGAAATAATGACATATCCGTGTTTTTGTTTCTACATCAATGCCACCGTTCCAGATACATACGAGTGGCCATAGACTTTGCAATGAAGATTGTGTTGATATTTTGACCCACCGCTATTTTGCACAGGCTTATCGTAGAGAGTCTCGACTTGATTTATCTTCTTTTATTTAACACCAACTTTCATACGATGTGCAAGTTGATCCCCCTTTGCATGATGAAAGACGTGTTTTTCTGTTTTCATATCTGTCTCACCGTTTCAGATTTTTTGGGGTTGCAACGGACTTTAAGACGCACTTAAAGGTGTTATTAAAAATGAGTAACGTGCTGCCCTCAAGTGAAATGCTTGAGACCTCCCCAATTTTGGTTCAAGAAATATAAGGGGTGGAAGTTCGGGAAACAGCAAGGTTGGACAAGGGGGAAAAGTGAAAATTCTGCAAAAAATTGGGCACGGCAAAATACAATGCTGACAAGTGATGTATAGAAAGAGACTTGCCACAATAGGGAACAAATGAAGGACACCAGTGGGTTTAACAGTGTTGCCAACTGCAAGGAAAAGTACATGTTTTGCAAAGAGCACTATATGAAGTAAGTGCAATATTCAGTGCATACATGTCATGTAGAACATAAGATATGACGTGTATAATCAGTGGTACAATCTAACAAAGAAAATAGAAAGAACAGAAGTACGAAAAATACAGAAAAGACGGAGTTGGCCGTAATGCACCGCATTTGATCACGAGCTGTGCATATTAGACTGAACAAAACAGGAAAGCACCAATTATGCAGGAAACCGACGTACCTAGAGTCAAAAAGAAAATCGAGTTACAAAGTTGGCAACACTGGCCATTAAAATCCAGACAAGTTTAATATAGTTAGGCCACTCGCTTCAAAAAAAGAAAATTCCGGCAACAGGCATTAGCCTTCGCATCATTTGTGCATGCTCGTCAACATTGTGCGTGTAATTGTTCGATGAGACAATGGTCCAAACAGAAGATACATTTGCAGTGAGCACAGCGAAATACTGCCAATCCGTCACACATTGTACAATGATCTCTGTGAATGTCTCGAAACAGTACTCTAGAGGTGTCGGAACCCTTGGTGGTCTTTTTATCACATATCCACACCTGTAGAAAGCAAACATAATCAAAGGCTTGAATAAACATACCGTAAACTGGTAATGGGTTAAGGCTTGAAGTTTAAGAAAATTCTCGCGGGACCAAATGTTAAAGTGAGTATCTGATAACACAAGCTCTGTAACGTAGCGCACAAAGTTCTTCTATGGTCTAAAAAAATAAACATCAAGTGGTTGTATCAGACCCGTGCAACCAGGAGGGATCAGCTCAACTTTGAAATTCACTCCGGATGGTACATGCTCGTAGATAGCAAATGTTTCATATAGGTGTTGTTGCCATTTGAAAGCTTGAAGTTGGTTCCTGGGGCCCTATGATGGGCATCCTGGAGGCACTTGTTTCTCACATACTTTTATCACAACCTGATATTGGAACATTCCTGCACAACTGGATCTGTCACATTTTTGTTCGTTTCGCAAATCTTTCAGGTCACAAAGTTTGGTGGGACACCCTGTATATTTTTCGTACTTCTGTTCTTTCTATTTTCTTTTGTTAGATTGTACCACTGATTATACACGTCATATCTTATGTTCTACATGACAGGTTGGCACTGAATATTGCACTCACTTCATATAGTGCTCTTTGCAAAACATGCACTTTTCCTTGCAGTTGGCAACACTGTTAACCTCACTGGTGTCCTTCATTTGTTCCCTATTGTGGCAAGTCTCTTTCTATACATCACTTGTCAGCATTGTATTTTGCCGTGCCCCCTTTTTTGCGGAATTTTCACTTTTCCCCCTTGTCCAACCTTACTGTTTCCCGAACTTCCACCCCTTATATTTCTCGAACCTATTGCTATGGGCAGCTAATATTTTGGGAATGCTCATCTCTGTTACAGCTCTTTCAATTGGCATAGGCCACATCTTTCACTGCAACTATCATTTTCGGAAGGTTCCCTTGTTAGAAAAAATCCTGCGAGCGCCCATGTCCGCGAACATAACAAATCATACAAGCAAAAAAGGAAACAACACCAGCAAGCACAATCTCACTTTCATCACCTCTTCAAGACACCGCTGCCACATCCGCTTCAAGATATGAGCCTACAGCAGTGGCGAGGCTTGAGGAGACGGCATGTACCCATTAAATTTCATGCGCATTAAGTTTAGGTTTTTTTCTAACCTAAAATTTTCTATAATTTATTTTCCATTTTTTTCTCAAGTTGAAACTAGATCCTTATACTCAGAGAAAGATCTTTGACAGTCTTGCGGAACCGTGAACATTATCCCTGTGTTAGATCCACATTCCTTGCATCAAGCTATAGAAGCGTTGGAGTACGAGCTGTGCGCGATTAAAGGGCCAAATAAATACTCGCTTTTAGAACTTTTCAGAAGACGGTGGCCTCTCCGTCTTTTCAGGGTATAAAATTAAGATGTTGCATTGGCAACTCTACCACTATTGTGTATTTCACCTTCGCGAGGTAGAGACCTGCACGGGCTGAATTTTTCGGCCCGAGCCCAATCCAGCCCGAACGTTCCTAGGCCCGGCCTAGTCCGGGCCCGAAAAGTTTTGGAGATTTTCGACCAGAGCCCGGCCCGGCCCGATAAGTTTTTCAAAATTCTTGGCCCAAGCCCGGCCCGGGCCCGATAAATTTTAAAAGTTTTTGGCCCGACCCCGGCCCGATATTTTTTTTAAAAATTAGCTCGAGCCCCAATCTTTCTCAAAATTTAGTACTAAATTTGACCTAACCCTCAGAAACATTTTCTAAACTTTGGTTCACAACCTGACTCTTGCCTCCTGAATGGTGCCATTGCCTCCTAGAATTTTGCCTGTCATCGAGAGAACAAAAACTCCATTTCCTGTAACAAAAATCTAACTTAATTCATTTTTAGCATAAAGTGAAGATGGCAATATTGTTTAGCGACAGGCAAAACATTCCCACGTCTTCTTTTTATATTTTGAGTTCAGTGAAGGTCAAGGTCAGAGCTCAATTTACCGCATAATGCCTGCAATCGTCTATAGTGAAAGAGGAGCCGCTAAGCAACACAAACTGTAAATAGCTATTGCATTCTTTGTAACATTTTTCACGGACACACTTCTTCAACGTTTGGCTTTATTCCAATTATAGTTTAACGAAAGTCCAGCCCGGCCCGACCTCAAGAGAAATCAGTGTCGGCCAGCCCGGCCCGGCCCAAAGAAATTACAGTGTCGGCCCGGCCCAAAGAAATAACAGAGTCGGCCCGCCCAAGCCCGGCCCGTGCAGGTCTCTATCGCGAGGTGACAAGTAGAAGTGAGATGATTACGGCGTTCTCCCTCTCTGGATGTGTGTTTACTTTTACACTGTATTATTAAATTCCTTACGTACAATGCTTCGAAAATTTCTATGAAGTTCAGCGTCCCTTTTTAGCAGCAAGTTTATATAAGACGTGGAGTTACAGATTACGGTGGAATTGGAATCGAACCCTGAACTATGTATATACAATTAAAATATGTAATTAACAGGTAGACAACGTGTCTAGTTTCAACACGACGATGCCCCGCGCACGTCGAAAAGGATGTCAGGGCTGTATTTGACGATATTTTCGGTTATTGTTGGATTGGCAGGGTCGTCCTTCTACCTCACAACACTGGATTTCTTTGTGCGAGGAGGCTCAGTGGAAGAGCGCTTGCCTCTGGTGCATGGGACCCGTGGTTCGATCCCCGGCAAAGTAATGTTGTGGTGGACAACATCGTGTTCGTGGGTTTCTTTGAATATTCCCGTTTCCTTCTACATTCTCATTCCACCAATTCTTCCATCATCATTCACTTGCCTTAATCATTCGTTTTCCTTAGTCTAAAGGACACAATCGTGGGACGTTAAACTGATATATTTCATTTTTTCAATTTGGGAAGATAACGTCTAATTTATCCCTTCAGTGGCATATTTTATCTAGATAAATTTAAGAAATAATGCAAGAATATATGTCTAACTGGCATAAGTTAATGCATAAATCACCGGATAATGCTCTTCTACTGCGTAAAATATTAAACACAAACAAAATTACTAAAAAGAACAATTTCACATTGTCAACTGTCACCGGTAAATTAATCTTGTCAACTTTCACTACAACATTTTAAAAATAAATCAATTTATAATTTTATATTAAAGTATATTGAAATAAAATATTACATTTTTGAGGAGAGAAATATGTATTTACTGACACTTCCTCGTGAAGTTACGTAGATATTCTTCTGTTAGGCTGATATTTAGTATCTCCCTCAATCTTGCACATATAAGATTTCCAGTGTTATCTTCAGTGTAACTTACCTTGCAAAATACAGCTGAGCGAGCGAACGGGGTTAGAAGCCCCGCAGGGCCCGTTTTTTTCTACCTTTATCACAATGTAGACTAAAACAAGGTACTCGGTTCTGGAGCTATGAAACGAGTTCGGGGAGATACTAAATAGCCATCCTTCTGTTACTACTTTCACATTGACATAATCAGGTGTCTCAGACAATTATTTTGGATTGTGTGTTCATAGATTCGTGTCCCCAATTCAGCGTTCAGAAAAGTAACATCAACATATATACACCTGTTTCCTAATAACTCTTAAATAGCGTACGAAAACATTTTGTTGATAACCTTTCACAAAATGAATTTGGAAATCTTGTATCTTATATCTCATTATTTGACGTGCATAGAATATACTAATATGATTCAGAACACTTCCTTCAACTAATTCAATATTTATAGCTGCTAGAGCAAAGAAAGTGACTGCAACAATGAGAGTTATGTAAAGCATGCATTTCACTCATATACTTTTATAAATTATTGATAGCTTACATCGATTACTTAAATATGTCTAGTTCTTGAAAATTGTTTCAGCACTTCACCGAAAGGGTCAATTTTAGAGTGCAATCAGCATAACAATGTCTAAGTGAAATATGAACGGTAAACTGATATTTGCGTAAAGTCCTTTCTGCAAAGGTAACCGCCCAGACAGCAGAACTCACGTGCAGTACCCGTATAGTATATGTACAATTGCACGGATGTAACATATGCATCATCTGTATAAATGCACGCCTGTACATGTGATGGACATAAGCGTCACAGGTCCTATTCAACATCTTCACGTGCGCAGTACATGTGCAATACACACGTCCTGCACAACTGATTTACACGTAGCACGTATTCGATCTACATGTAGTGCACAGTTGATTTACATGTACGATAGAGATTATCTACACGCAGTACCCAGATGACTTACATGTAGGACACAGGTGATTTCCTCGTAGCGCAGAGGTGATGTAAAAGCATATTCGAGATACAACGAAAAAAAAAGAGTATATATATTTGGTGCCGTAGGCAGTAACACCATCTATAGCACCAAAGATTTTTTTTTGTCCGTCGTCCCGCTAAAGGGTTTTGCCCTTTCTTCGGGTAAGTGCTTTATATAAAATGTAGTTTGCAATTTAATGTGGTCGGTCTAAGAGGTGCACAAGTATATAATATTTATTTATTTATTAAATACATATAAACAGAGTGGAGATGGAAGGGTAACAATAACATCTAATGAAGTACAAGCATACTATAAGCATGAGACAGCAATATTGTTGAAAATAATAAGTTTATTACCATGTAGTGCGGAGTTAAGACGAGTGCAAAACTGGAATGAATATGGTACAGGAGGCAATATGGAGAGAAGTAGATGAAGATGAAATGAAGTGCTCTGAACGCCACATCACAAGGTATTTGTTAGTACAGACGAATGCGAGTTATGTTCTGTTCCTGGGGCGATTCAGGAACTGATGGAGACAGAGGAAGCCCATGTTAATAGGTGGTTACGGTGCGTGTGATGGATATATGAATGATGAAAGCTCACGTGGTTCGTAGATGTGAAATATTTCGGGATCCACTACACCATCATCGAGTTGCAAATGATAAAGAGTCATGAAGTGCTGTAGGGGAGTATCAACGTAAGCTGAGGGTGCGTCGTGATCCCGATCGTACCGTAGGATATCAAGTAACATGGGATGCTGCTGGTCAATTCGCTTGCAAACGTACCGTGTACGAAGCTGTTCGAGATGGTGCAATAAAGGTGGAAAGTCAATCAGCTCGTAAAGTAACCGTGTCGGATGCGGTAAGCGGATGCGATGTGCTGGGCGTAGAGCATGGCGCTCTAGGATAGCCAACTTCTGATAGAATTTGGGCGGTGCAGATGTCCAGGCAGTGTGACCGTATGTTAATGTACTGCGCATAAATGCTTTATATGTATGAAGTACTGTTAACGGTTGTAAACCCCAGGTTGTACCAACTAGGCGCTTGAGGAGGTTGAGCCGATTTTGCGCTTGGCGTATGATCTTGGTGAGGTGTGGGGTCCAAGTAAGTTTGGAGTCAAATATGGCACCAAGATAAGTAAGAGTATTTGACGGCACGACAGGTGTATGGTCTACTTGGAGGTTTAATCGACTTGGATTCCTGTAGATACGCGAACGGCGTCTACGTGGCAGGAAAACAATAGCGTGAGTTTTGGTAGAATTAATACTTAATCGCCATACATTACACCAGTCAACGAATGCATCAATTGCCGTTTGCATAGTTTTACTAATGGATTGTACTGTGCGGGCTGTCGTAAAAAAGGCGGTGTCGTCAGCAAACTGAAATATGTTGATGTTGTTTGGAACCACAAGGTCGGCAACATACAGTAGGTATAATAAAGGAGACAGTGACGAGCCTTGAGGAACGCCAGATTGGATGAAGATCGGATGAGAAAGTGTTCCGTTAATAGAGATATATGCTAGTCGCCCTAGTAAGAAAGAATGGATGAATCTGATATAAGAGGATGGTAGAAAATAGTTATGGAGTTTGTATAGTAAACCAGGGTGCCAAACTTTGTCGAAAGCTTTTTCTAGATCAAAGGCTACCAGACAAGAAGGAAAACCTGTGTTGTAATGATCATAAATAGCCGTAGATAGTCGTAATAACTGATCCATTGTACTAAAATGGGGTCGAAAACCGGCTTGATGAATAGGAAGTAGATTATGAGTTGCAAGATGAGCGTGCAAGCGGCGGACTAGAATCCGTTCTAATATTTTGCAAAGGCAACTGGTGAGATGAATAGGGCGATAGGACTGTACGTCAGTTGAATGTTTGTTAGGTTTGGGAAATAGAAGAACTTTCGAGTATTTCCAGTCGATTGGAAAAAATCCAGTTCGCAGGATGAACGTATATATGGCGCTGAGAAAAAGTAGAAAAGCAGGTGATGCTTGCCTGACGAGAACATAGGTAACAGAATCAAAGCCTGGTGCAGTGTTTCGTTTACGGAGCAATGTTTGGCGAATATCATCTGGTTGGATCGGAGTGGTAAGTTGATTATTGGGCTCTAAAGAGTGGCTGATAGATGGGCGCAGAGAAGCAGATGTTGGATCTGTACGTCGGTTTATTGAATTTTGTAGGCGCTGCGGTGTATGCCAACCAGGAAGAGGTGTAAAAATATCTTGAAAAAATGATGCAAACGTATTCGCTTTATCCATATCAGTGATCACTGCTTGATTATTGTGAACAATGGGGTATGGTGTGTGGGATACTGTACCGGTGAGTTGATGGAATTTGCGCCAATATTTACTGGGGTGTGATTCACTTGCAAGTGTGTTGCACGTTTGAATCCAATGGCGTGTCTTATAGGCAACAATATAATTGTGCGTAATTCTAAGGTATTGGCGATGAAGTCTAAGCGCTTCAAGATTACCCGTAGCGAGGTACTCACGATGTGCTCGACGAGAAGCGGATATGAAAGGTAAATAGTGCGGAGGCAATTTTGGTTTATGTAAATGTACTTCTGCTGTTGGAATGGAACGGTGTGCTGCTTCTTGAATAGATTCAGTAAGATTAGCAATTGTGTGATCAAGATCGTATTGTGTAGTAGGTATGAGCAAGTTATTAACAGCAGTGTCCAGATCGGAGCGATATTGTTCCCAATTGGCTCGTTTGTAGCAGAATACTTTCTGAGGAGGTATGTTAGAGTGAGAGCGAGGAGAACAGTGTGAAGTGTAAGTTTGATAGGCACATGATCACTACCAATTGAATCAAGCACATCGATATGAATACTCTGCGAAAGAGATGTTGATGTGATGACAACATCAGGAGTAGTATTGCTGACGGGGCGTGTAGGTTTCGGTAGAACATGGAACTCAGCAACTGTTTCAGTGTGAAGAAAGTCTAAAAAGTTAGTTTTGTCCCTCTGTGACCGACTATGAATGTTTAGATCCGCCATGATAATGTAGTGCCGAAAGGTAGAATCGATGTATCGAAAAAAGTCGTAGTTGATTGGTTTGCCTGGTCGAAAATATATGGTAACGAAGGTAACAGTGCGGCCTCGAAAATAAATAGTCGTGACATTATGCTCAGGAAGGTGGAATGTGAGCGGAAGTGGAACCGTGACTGCTCTATAAGGAAGGCGTTGGCTAACACCTATAGCTGTACCTCCGTAGACTCTTGGACCAGATGGAGCATCATGTCGGAGCAAGTGATATTTCGGAAAGTAACAGTTCAAATGTGGTGCGAGGTACGTTTCGTTAAGTGCAAAGGCTGCAATTTGTTCTTCTTGAAGAAGTTGTGTAAAGAGCACATGGTGTGTTAAGACTGATCGAATGTTAAGAAAAAGTAAGTTATAAGCCATAATGATACGTATTATTCTAGCGTATGCAGAAGTACCCATATTAAACGTAGACTTCGAGTGGTTGAATTTGAAAGTGAACTGTAGGTCCGGAATATGTAGCATGAAGTTGTAGGTTAAACAGTAATTTGGCTGCATACATGATCTGATTCAGGATATGATTGCGATCAAAAGGATGGATATTTTGTAGAGAAATAGTGAGGAAGCGTAATAGGTCTTCAACAGTTATTGGATGGCGCAGCGAATTTGCTGCGTGTCAACAGTGTCAACAGAGCGTCAACAGAGCGTATGGGTACAACGAGTTCTGGCTTAGCTGGATCGGGTTTAGGTTTAGCTTTACACTTGTAGCTATAGGTAGGGTGTCCCTCAGAACATCGAACGCAATGTGGTGGCTCCTTAAGATTAGGGCAGCTTTTTGTGGGATGGTCAAGTGAACAGTAGCCACATTTGATGGTGTTCGGACACTCAGATGTCGGATGGGAATTGTATTGTTGGCATTTCTCGCATCGAACAGGCAGAGGTGCTGGTGTGCGAGATGGTTCCACCTTGTAACGACGCCGGTATATATAGGCACCGTGGAGAAGCAGTTGGTCGATCAGTTGTTGTTGATCAGTAAGAATGCGGACTAAGTATGTTGGACCCTGGTTATTCTTGATACGTATACAACGCTTGACAGGTAGTCCTTCTTGGTGTAATTCGGAGTAAATTTCCTCATCAGTGAATTCAGGTTCCACTCCCCGTATGACGACAGATAACATTGGAGGACGCCGTGGTGGAGGTGGCGTTTTTCGTCCGCTGGAACTTAATGTTGATATTTTTGCTTTTAACCCAAAAATTTCGAAAGTAGCTTTGTTGCGGACATGTGTAGCGAAGTTCGGATTTGTCGATTTCAGAATGATACCCCGGCGCGTCTTGATGATTTCTCGTATTTCTGGACGAGGAACATACTTTACTAGTTGTTGAAAGACAGCGCGCACTGTGTCGTATTTTGGATCGAAATCAGTTAGTAGGAAGTTATAAATTGTTTCTTGGTGTAAAGTTGATTGATTTCCATTGGAAGTGGATGCCCAATCCATACTGTTGCTGACATTAGTAGCAGTAGGATCTGTTATTGGTGTAAGCCGTTGTTTCTTGGGATCTAAGGTTTGTTCGCCGTCAGAGAGGGATCTGGATCGAATTCGTTGTCCGGTAGTGACACAGTTTGCATAAGTGGTAGGAACAGTGGTGGTAGTTGGTACTAGCCGTGTAGTGCCGGTAACAATACGCGGTTGCGTTTTTTGGCGACCATGTGGGCCAATGTTCAATGGAGTTGTTTGAACAAGAGTCGATGGACCGGAAGCATGGCCAGAGTCCGCCATAGGGATGAGAGTTCTAGGGCCAAAGCCGAAGAGGAAGCACTAATAAAATCGGTATCCGGTGGAGGTGCCAAAGTCGTCAATTAGTTTCGGTGATATAGGCCTCCGAAGAGGAGAATATCAAAAACAAATCGTAAGCCCAAGAGAATTGCAAGATCGTCAACAGTAAAGTCAATTAGATAATTTAGCCTCCGTAGAGGCTTAAACCAATTCGACGGTTGTTTCCTTAATCCTCAGTGAGGCAAGTAATCCAACCGTATTTCAGAAGTTCGCGATGGGATGGATAATTCAGTGACTCGCTTATTTTTCTCCGCCAGCTACGGATACCCTATTTTTTTACCTGGTTAGAGATTCCAGGTGGCCAGTTCGAGCACCAAAGTTTTTTTTTAATGCTAGCACGAGGCTAGCTACCTCTGAGAGGGCTACACCCTCTTTCAGGAGAAGATGTGACGGAAAAGTAGGATTGGCTTAAGGGTGGCTGGTCTAAGTGAAGGTAAATTATTTATTTATTTACTTTATTAACTTTCTTAAATCATCGTATAAGCCATTATGATCTTTGCGATCATAATCATTAGGATGTGAAGAGGAAAACTACACAAATATATAACTTAATAAACACATAGAAATTACATAATACAAAATGATAAAACAAAATATATATATAAAAAATGAATGATAGGAACACAGATACATATAGATAATAATAGAAAATGGAAAAATATGAAGATATCTGTATGGAAATGCAGGCATAGATCCTGGGTGACAAATGAATATGGTGGCAGAGAAAAGGACGTACATAAGCTTCAATGATATTATGTTATTATGTTAAATCGTGATTAAAGGATGAGCGTGAAAGATGAGATGAGGTGCAAGCACAGGACAACACAAGGGAAATGTTAGGAAGACGAATGTAGTTATCTTCTGCCTAGGGGCGACGCTAGGCTAATGAAGACAGGAGGAGCCCTGTTAGTTACAAGAGGGTTTACTGTGCACTATATGAAGGAAAAACATGAGGTAGATGAGCATGCAGACGATAATCCTCCAGAAGTGTGAGGTTCAGGTGATCAGGGGGAAGCGAGTAGCAATAAAGAGTATACAGTAAATGTAACGGTGTGTAATAATATCGGGGTCGGGAGGGATGGAGTGCGAGATGGTGCATAGTGGCAAAAAGAAGAGGATGATGTCCAGTGTAACGTGTGGTGATAAATCTGTGAAGGAGTGTCTCCAGGTGAAATTTGAGAATAGGAAATGTGATGAGTGAATACAGGTCACGAGTAGGACTAGGTAGAAATATGCGAAAGGCAAGACGGAACGCATGCCGTTCGAAAATATCAAGTTGCTTATAATAGGATAGTGGAGCGGAGATCCAAGCGGGAAAACCATATGTTATGACTGGTCGGAGAAAAACTTTGTAAGTATTAAGAACTAGACTTGGAGATAGGCCCCAGGTAGTGCCGGTGAGACGTTTCAATAAATTAAGTCTGTTTCGTACTTTGGTGGTCACTGATTTGAGATGTGGGGTCCAAGTCAGACGGTGGTCAAAAACTATCCCAAGATAGGTTACTGTTTTTGAAGGCCGGAGGGGAACCTGGTTAACTGTAAGGGAAAGTAAAGAAGGATTTCGATGAACTTTGGTGCGTTTGCGTGGCGGAATAAAAACTATTGTTTGGGTTTTGGCAGCATTTATTGTTAAATTCCATTTGCGACACCAGGCTATAAAGCGATTAATAGCTTCCTGAAGACAGACATTGATTTGTTGGATAGTTCGGCAGAGTGCCAGAAAAGCTGTGTCGTCCGCATATTGTAACAGGTGAACATTAGGAGGTAATTCGGGAAAATCTGCGACAAAGAGAACATACAATAAAGGTGATAAGGCAGATCCTTGTGGCACACCGCACAGTAGAAAAATAGGATGAGAGAGTGCATCATTGATAGCGACATAAGACAAACGGCAGACGAGAAAATGATAGATGAGGCGGATGATTGTGATAGGAAGTTTGAGTTTAATGAGTTTATAGATAAGTGCCAAATGCCAAACTTTATCGAAGGCTTTTTCAAGGTCAAAGAGAACCATACATGACGGTTGAACGGAGTTATAATGATTGGTAATAAGTGTAGAAAGGCGAAGTAATTGGTCATTTATTGAATAGGAAGGTCGAAAACCAGCCTGATGAGAGGGAATAATGTTTCGATCTGTTAGGTATGGATGTAAGCGTTTGACAAGAATGCGTTCGAAAATCTTGCTGAAAGTGGAGGTTAACTGAATCGGTCTGTAGGATGAAGTGTCGGATGGTGGTTTATTCGGTTTTGGAAACATAAGAGTTTTTGATACCTTCCAATCTATCGGAAAAATGCCAGTGCGAAGTATGAAGGTGTATATCAGTGATAGAAGTAGGAGTAGTGTGATGGGGCTTTCTTTAATATGGCGATAGGTGATACGATCGAATCCTGGAGCTGTGTTGCGTTTTCGCCGGACAACAGAAGTAATTTCGTCGACTGTAATCGGAGCAGTGAGAACATGTTCAGGAAGTCTATGAGTCACAGCAGGTTGAAGAGATTTAGAGTGAGTATTTACTGCCTCAGCAGGGTGAGGGTGGAACATATGATCAGGTGGAGACGGTGTAAATATAGCTTGAAGATAATTGGCGAAAGCGTTCGCTTTATCCTGGTCGGAATGAATGGCTGTATTATCCAGTAGAAGGGGGTAAGGAGTCTTAGTGATTTTTCCACAGAGTGCATTAAAGCGTTTCCAGTAGAGCGTGGGATGCGATGTTTCAGAAAGATGATTACATGTTTTGATCCATTGGCGTTGCTTATAAGCTGTAATATAGTTGCGAACAGTTCTCTGGAGTTGATGGTGAAGACGTAAAGTATCAGGGTTTCGAGTGTGCAGGTATTCCCGATAACACTGACGAGAACGACGGATCATAGCGAGATAGTGAGGTGGTAGTTTAGGTCGATAAGGTACTGATTCGGTTTGTGGAATGTATAGAGCTGAAGCTTGCTGAATAGCATTGGTTATAGTGGTGACCTGCGTCGAAAGCTCGTCAGGAGTGGTTGGTGAACGATAATGGTCGATGGTAGAAGAGATGTAAGTGCGATAATTGGCCCAATCTGCTTTATCATAGCGTGGTGTGAGATGAGGTGATGATGCTGCTTGTGAAGGGACGAGACCAGTATGATATGTGATTTTAATGGGAGCGTGATCACTACCTAGTAAGTCTAAGACTGCCACGGTACAACGTGTAACTATTGTATTGGATGTAATTGCAATATCGGGTGTGGTATTGGAAACTGGACGTGTGGGCGAAGGAAGGTTGAGAAGAATTCCTGAAGTCTGAGATGCTATATGGTCTTGAAATTGGGTGCGTTCATGAGCAGAGCGACTATGAAAATTTACGTCTGCGAGGATGATAAAATGTTTGAAGTTATTAGAGATGTGAGTGAAAAAATCTAACGGAATTGGAGTGCCGGGTCTGACGTAGATGGTAGCGAAAGTAAGAGCGATGGATTTAAAATACAAAGTAGCTACGATATGCTCTGGTAAGGCTAGTGCAGGGCAGCTATGCTGTCTGAATGGTAGATTATGGCGAAAGCCCATAGCAACTCCACCGTTCGCTCTTAACGCTGGTGTCATGTTATCATGGCGAAGCAACGTGTAGTTAGGAAATCTGCATTGCATGGACTGAGTCAAAAAAGTTTCATTCAGAAGAAAAGCAGTGATGTGTTCTTCTTGTAGGAGTGCTTGAAAAAGAGTTTTATTCTTGGCGATTGAACGAATATTGAGAAACAGAAAGCTGATATCCATGACGACCAAGATATTAAACAGATGTTTCGAGTGGTGTAGTATGGAAGTGAACATAATTGTTTGAGTAAGTGGCTTTAGCGGCAAGAGTGAGTTGCTGAAGGATGTGTGGACGATGGAAAGGATGAATATTCTGCAGGGTTAATGTGAGAAATTCTAACAGTTTACCAACGGTGACTGGATCATTTACTGAAGTTTCTGTGTTGGTGGAGGGAGCACCAAAGACATCATCTTCGAAGTACATCAGAAGTAACTGATAATTGTCAGTGAGAATTTTACTTTTGGAGTTTATTATTTGCAATGAGCAAAGCTTTAGGTAGTATATTTGACATGTTTGTCAAGTAAAAAATAACGCAATATGTTTTGCTGTAATCGGTTACGAAAATAAGTTTGTAAACCTACGAACTGTCTGACAGTAGTTACATCAGTACAGTGCTGCCACCTTTTGATCTTAAATCCTAGCTCAGCGGAAGTTACGGAGTTTTTACAGTCATTCAGCTGCCAATCGTCGAAAAGTCTCTATAACACCGCCTGGAGGAAAAACGACAACTTTCAATTACAATACTACAGCCATATTGCATGTTTTAAATACTAGGAGAATGAAAGTAAAAGTATAAACTTGCATGGTATTTTGAATGTGTCATACACTTGTGCAGTAGCCTATTTAAATGTGCTTCTTCCACGCAAATGCATATGTGCACATGCACGACTTCATCACGCGATATATACGTGTGTTTCATCCACGCAAATGCACATGTGTACATAACGGCTTAAGCACGGGTTATATAAATGTGTGCTTCATCCACGGAAATGCACCTGTGTACATGCACGACTTAATCGCGGGTTATGTACGTGTGCTTCATCCACGCAATTGGACATATGAACATAACGGCTTAGGCACGGGTTATATAAATGTGTACTAGATCCATGCAAATGCACATGTGAACACGCACGACTTAATCACGGGTTATGTACGTGTGCATAACCCACTCAAATGCACATGTGCACATACAGGGTTATGTATGTGTGCTTCATCCACGCAAATTCACATGTACGGCTTAAACACGGGTTATGTATGTGTGCATCACCCACACAAATGCACTTGTGCACATGTACGGCTTATACATAGATAGTACCAAATTTCACAGAAGTAAATCCCCACGCTGAGCGGGTTTGCATATCCAGGCTCCTAACTATGAAAATATTTACGATCACTCCAACCCCAATCATTTCACAGATTCAACCTGTTGTATATAAGTTATTAGGACATAAAATTGAATGTAATTTATACGAAAAACCCTTTTATGCATTGCAAGATCTGTAACGTCCAAATATTCACCACAAACTTATAGTTGTATCGACATAAACAAAACAAAAAAGTGTGGAGCAGGAAACCACTTTACAACACAAAAGTCAAAAGAGGTCACTGAAGACATACGAACTGGTCGAGCGGTTTGGGTGACTAGTCTGTCAATCAGAAGTTTATGTGTTCAAACCCTGTAGAAAATATTCGTTTTGTTTTTTTCTTAAAAGTGTGTTCCTATTTTCATCAGAGGACTGAGAACATTTCTTTGAATAAATCTTTGGAAATTACTTTTCTCTCAAATTCGATTAGAAGCGAACATTATATGAATTGCTAATCTAAAATCCACAGCTGAGAACAAAATATTAAGTATGTTCAATATGTCATTATTATCATTTGATTTGTAATTAAAAAGTAATTATAAGCATTGACGATTTCAGAAGATTCTCCCCGGTAATGGTCAAGATATGAATGAGAAAAAACTGATAAAACATTATTAGTCTACTTTGAGCATGATCGAAAATAACTTATGGCCACGAAGGGGAAATTTATGTCGACAGGGTCTCAAATTCTCCGACGGGTCATGACCTGAAATTATCATTGTTTGAAAGGTTTCCTTAACAAATAGAATATTATATTTATTTCTCCTTCTACGTTTTGAAATGGAATAATCATAATTTTAAATAGAATTATAATACGATAAGCATAAAGATTTATACAACTAATGAAGTAAATATCCTTGTGTAAGTTATCGATTTCTATTCGGATTAAAACTCGAATATTCGTTTGCATCACATTTTAAAGTAAATCCTCTCTATATATAGTTCCTACTGGAAAGCATGTTTAACTCCAATTACTTAATCAATATTTTTAATAATATATTTTTATTGTAATACTCTTACTATTCAATGTTGTATGCACTTAATTTCCCAAAGCAAAACCTCACAAATGTATAATTGACTAGTAAATATTATCAAATAAATTATCATTTAGTTTACGTAAACATTGCATCGCCTGATTTGAAACTTCGTATTTTAAATAATAATAATAATAATAATAATAATAATAATAATAATAATAATAATAATAATAATAATAATAATAATAATAGTAGTAGTAGTAGTAGTAGTAGTAGTAGTAAAATCATAGCCATATCTTTATCAGAATTTCAGGCTTAGTCAATAAATGAATTCAACATAGTCTCTATTCGAAGCTCTATTTAATCGAATCAGATAGAAATACGAAGAGGAACTTCGAGAACAGATAAAAGAAAAATGTTACTTTGGTGGGTTTGGATGTAACTTTTAAGAGTTAGTTTTTTTTTTTTTTTTTTTTTTGCAAATTACAGACAAATGCCTTGGACACTTTTTTCTTTTCTTTAAGTTAACTGATTCACCGAACGTATCTGACATATGAGTAACTTGTCTCTATATTCTACTCGGTTATACACGTTTTACAATCTTTTCCATTAACCTTGAACGACAAGAACACGAACACAAAAACATCCACATAGGTATGACAGTTAAAATTCCTAACCTCCCCCACGGGGAATCGAACGCGGGACCACATACACCTGAGGCACACATGCTAGCCACTAGACCAGCGGAAAGAGCAAATAAAATGTATTTTGTAGTGTCTGAAGTTTATAGCTATTTCACCCTGTTGTAGTATGTTTATTGATTTTTTAATGTTTACCGTATTCGTTACTTTGAGGAATGATATATATTATTGAATGATATGTTTTATTACATATTCGGCCATAAATATTATATAAATTATCAGAATTATTCATGATCTTCCATGGAAATTCACTGGTGCATGCGCAGTAGACAGACAGTGTAATTGGAAGATGAGTTCAACAGAGATTATAGGGCTATATTCCGCCGATTATATTTTATTTAATAACTATTTAGAAGAGATAACGAAAACGAGTCTACATAATGAATATGGAATTTCCGTAGAAGATAGAATGGTGAGGTGTATACGGTTTGGGGTTGATATGGTTGTTGTTGTAGAATCTAAAAAGAAAATTAATAAGATGTAGAAAACTTGAGAAAGGCTTGTGAAGAATATGGGATGAAAATAAATGTTAGAAAGACAAAATCCATGGTGATTGAAACGAAGCGATCGGTGTGAAATATAGAAGTAGGAGCGGGAAAAAACAACAAGTGATTAGTTTTCGATATCTGAGTACTATTACTAGTGATGATTTGACATGCGAACGTGAAATAAAAGCAAGGATAGAAATGGCGGAGGATGGAGGAAATAGTATTTTGAGGGGACCACGAATAGAGTTGTAAAGAAAAATACTCATAAAATGCTTCGTTTACTGTATTTTACTGTATTTATAGGACATAAACATGGATGAAACTGTAGAAACTCTTAAGAAGGAACTGTATCATGAGGGATGTGCTAGAGGGTATGGTGGCAGGGAAGAGAGGGAGAGGACGAATTAGACTATATAGAAACAGAATTAGGCTACTGGCGATATCAAAACAGAAAAATCGTATGTGAAGATGGAGAGGTTAACAGAAGATCGTGGAGCATGGCAGCTTCTCAGCTGCGGTAAGTGACCCGCTGGTAATGGCGGAATACTTCTGATATAATGATACTGATGATGCACAGTAGGAACAGAAATATCCACTTTACTGTCATTGCTAATACGAATCACAATGCAAATTTCTACAGGTTGTCAAAATACCTCGCTCTAAAAGCTGTAGAAAACTATCTGTTACTATGCGAGGGAAAATCATAGGTCGAGCAACAATTAGACAAATTGCCATTCAGATAGCTAGGGGTATGAGCTGTGACGAGAAAACAGTGAAGAAATTGATTTAGCGGTATGAAGAAGGTAGTGAATATTTCACATCTTGGCCAAGAAGTAGGAGACCAATAATAATAATAATAATAATAATAATAATAATCATCATCATCATCATCCCAGGAATTTATATTTATTTCCAGCAAAACTTTTGCATACCCTCCTAGTGCAATATGATGTTTTTGTAAAACGGCAATTATAAAATTGTCAAGCTGAATTTGAAAGTCATAATAAGTAGTGCTTTATTTACTTATTGCACAATTCTTTTATGCCAGTAGCTTTCGCCACCTTACTCGCTCTTCATGCTTACTCAGGAGGAAGCTGCAGGTCCCTAGGTTGGGAACTACTGCTTTCCACCAAGGAATTCAGACAGCCTGTTAGAAATTTGCGTTCTGACCAACATCAGAAAATTGTGTTCTTCTGTTTCTACTGCGCATGCACCAGTGAATTTCCATGGAAGATCATGAATAATTCTGATAATTTATATAATATTTATGGCCGAATATGTAATAAAACCTATATCAATAATATATATCATTCCTCAAAGTAACGAATACGGTAAACATTAAAAAATCAATAGACATACTACAACAGGGTGAAATAGCTATAAACTTCAGACACTACAAAATACATTTTATTTGCTCTTCCCGCTGGTCTAGTGGCTAGCACGTGTGCCTCAGGTGTATGTGGTTCCGGGTTCGATTCCCCGTGGGGGAAGTTAGGAATTTTAACTGTCATACCTACGTGGATGTTTTTGTGTTCGTGTTCTTGTCGTTCAAGGTTAATGGAAAAGATTGTAAAACGTGTATAACCGAGTAGAAAATAGAGACAAGTTACTCATATGTCAGATACGTTCGGTGAATCAGTTAACTTAAAGAAAAGAAAATAGTGTCCAAGGCATTTGTCTGTAATTGTAAAAAAAAAAAAAAAAAAAAAAAAAAAAACTCTTAAAAGTTACTTTCAAACCCACCAAAGTAACATTTTTCTTTTACCTGTTCTCGAAGTTCCTCTTTGTATTTCTATCGGATTCGATTAAATAGAGCTTCGAATAGAGACTATGTTGAATTCATTTATTGACTAAGCCTGAAATTCTGATAAAGATATGGCTATGATTTTACTACTACTACTACTACTACTACTACTATTATTATTATTATTATTATTATTATTATTATTATTATTATTATTATTATTATTATTATTATTTAAAATACGAAGTTTCAAATCAGGCGATGCAATGTTTACGTAAACTAAATGATAATTTATTTGATAATATTTACTAGTCAATTATACATTTGTGAGGTTTTGCTTTGGGAAATTAAGTGCATACAACATTGAATAGTAAGAGTATTACAATAAAAATATATTATTAAAAATATTGATTAAGTAATTGGAGTTAAACATGCTTTCCAGTAGGAACTATATATAGAGAGGATTTACTTTAAAATGTGATGCAAACGAATATTCGAGTTTTAATCCGAATAGAAATCGATAACTTACACAAGGATATTTACTTCATTAGTTGTATAAATCTTTATGCTTATCGTATTATAATTCTATTTAAAATTATGATTTTTCCATTTCGAAACGTAGAAGGAGAAATAAATATAATATTCTATTTGTTAAGGATACCTTTCAAACAGTGAAGATTTCAGGGCATGACCTGTCGGAGAATTTGAGATCCTGTCGACATAAATTTCCCCTTCGTGGCCATAAGTTATCTTCGATCATGCTCATATGGACTAATAATGTTTTATCAGTTTTTTCTCATTCATATCTTGACCATTACCGGGGGAGAATCTTCTGAAATTGTCAATGCTTATAATTAGTTTTTCACTACAAATCAAAGGATAATAATGACATATTGAACATACTTAATATTTTGTTCTCAGCTGTGGATGTTAGATTAGCAATTCATATAATGTTCGCTTCTAATCGAATTTGAGAGAAAAGTAGTTTCCAAAGATTTATTCAAAGAAATGTTCTCAGTCCTCTGATGAAAATAGGAACACACTTTTAAGAAAAAAAAAACGAATATTTTCTACAGGGTTTGAACACATAAACTTCTGATTGACAGACTAGTCACCCAAACCGCTCGACCAGTTCGTATGCCTTCAATGACCTCTTTTGACTTTTGTGTAAAGTGGTTTCCTGCTCCACACTTTTTTTTTATTTTGTTTGTTTGTTTATGTCGATACAACTATAAGTTTGTGGTGAATATTTGGACGTTACAGGTCTTGCAATGCATAAAAGGGTTTTTCGTATAAATTACATTCAATTTTATGTCCTAATAACTTATATACAACAGGTTGAATCTGTGAAATGATTGGGGTTGGAGTGATCGTAAATATTTTCATAGTTAGGAGCCTGGATATGCAAACCCGCTTAGCGTGGGGATTTACTTATGTGAAATTTGGTACATATGTGCCGTACACGTACGTGCTGTCTGGGCAAGAAAGTTCTGTCGCATTTTCACCCACTACCTTCGAACATCAATATGTCACCTAAGACGTACCTGGAAGATCAAAAATAGTCCCCATCAGCATTGTGAGAAATTCTGCTAATGTTCTGAAAGGCCATGGATTCCATCGCGGTAGAACTTGGTGGGCCGTGACACGAAGAATGTATCAAGTGCATTTTGCACCTCTACTAGGGATTTAAACTGGCATCCTCTAAACTGACTGTCCAGAAAATGAAACAGATGATAATCGGACGGTGCAATATCCGAGGAGTATGGCGGGTGCGATAGCGTTTCCCATCCAAGGCGTAGAATGGTGTCCCTGGTCATTTTAGCTACGTGGGGCTTAGCGTTGTCATGTAACAAGAGGACCCCCTTGAATTCAGGAGTACTGGTCCAGAGTTTTGTGTTTTTCTTGAACATAGCTCAACTGCTGAGAGTACATAGTTGTATTGATGCTCTGACCACCTGGTAGCAGTTCCCGAGAAACGATGGCGCGAGCGCCCACCAAACACATAGGAGAACCTTCTTCTGGTGCAGTGCTGGTTTCGGCTGTTTCGGAACCGGTTCATGGGATGCTAACAAATAATAACAGCACCGTGGAGCTTCGTACAGGACTCACTTCCCATCACATGTCAACAAACAGTCCTCCTTCCTCAGACAAGACAGCAAAGAAATTAGAAACACAGGTGTCTGCTCTCGTTGCCTTCTGGCCCGGAGTGAAATCATGTAGGATGCATCAGCCTAAATTGTACTGATTCCCAAGTTGATGGATATGCTGCTGAATGGTTTCTCCACTCACACTGAATTATAGTCCCAGTTTCTCATATGTCTGGCCACTGTTCGCGTCAATTGCTACCTGAATATCTTCATTTTGTACATTTGTTGGTCTTGTGGCACGAGATGCGTCTTCGAGTGTTTAGTCACCGTCCTTAAACTTGTTAAACCACTGATGCACTGTTCGCGTAGTCACGACACCCTCACCAAAGGTCTGGCATATCTTCTGGCCCGCTGTAGCGACGTTTGACCCCAGTTTGAACTCGTACAGTATAGACGCCCTTATGACGTTCTGCGGAGGTCCCATGTTTACTCTGTCCTTATGCAAGTTCACGGTGTAACTGAATTGCCACAACCAGGTAGTATGTTGGATATACCCACACTAACAACTGATCTTCACCTTATCTCCATTCGCATTCATCTCACGGTATGAGGGTCAATTGAACACAGACCTCCACAAAAAGCGACAGAACTTTCTAGGTTACCTTTATACATTTCCTTGAACTAAATAAAACAGATAAAACTTTTTTTCTAAATTACTTCACAGAAAAGCTGTGTTGATAATGTATTACAGATTCCAATCTGGTTTTAGTACAGTGTATCTGTAAAGTTGCACAATCCAAAATTTGAAGGCGTATATCTTTTGAACGAAGAACGATAAAGACATGATACTTAAAACAAATGTAAGCGTGTTCTATGTAGATATTTTGGAGATTATGATCATTGTTAGAATTTGCAGAGTTTTTGTGTGGTAACGAAATTAAGTTCCGAAAATGTAGAATAAAAAATGTACAAAATGAAGAAAATCAATATTCAGTTGCAGAAAAAATGATTTTCTGCGGGTAAATACCTGTGTATTTGTGCAACATGCATCAACATTTATCCATTTGTGCAAGAATGTGACAAAGTTGATGTAGTGTTGCCATGTAAAAAGGCTAGTGAATGCAAGTCAGTAAAATAGGTGTTTTTGACAGAAACGCGGCCCCTGGCAACACTGTTTTAAAATTAATGCGATAAAATTTTTGCATAAAAACTCAGGTAATCAATTAGGTGCAAATTCTCATTTCTTATCATTAATTAACTTAAAACACATCTGTTGCGGTAATTTTACAACAACAGTATTGGCAGGGGCCGCGTGCCTGTAAAAAAAATTACGGACTTGAATTAAATAGCCTCTTTACATGGCAATGCTGCATCAGTTTTATCACTTTTTTGCACCAATTGATAAATGTTGATTCATACTGTACATATACACAGGTATTTGCCCGCAGGAAATCAGTTTTCTGCAACTGAATATTGATTTTCTTGATTTTTTGAATTTTTATTTGATATTTTCGGTACTTTCTTTCATTACTATCCAAAAACGTTACAAATTCCAACATTGGTTATGATCTCGAAATTATTTTCAAGTCTTACATTATTTTCAAGTCTTAGATCTTTATCGTTTTTGGTTCAAAAGATATACGCAATCAAATTTTGGATTGCGCAACTTTACGGACACACTGTGTTAATCAAACTTGATATAAAACAAGAAATTTATTCATATGAATTAATGTTGCAAGATTATAAACTATGACTTTAATCAACATATAAACAATGTGTTTACATTAATTCTTACCTTGAATGTGACGGGTAATGATGATACATTTTTCAGCAGAACATTCCCCACTACGTCGTTGTCTTTCTTATTGAATGGAATAACGTCACGAGGGACTATTAATAGCTGAGCTGCAAAAAAATACACAAGAAATAAAAACGAAGCCATCTTAAATAGAGCTCACAAGTTCCAGTTAAAAGCATTTTAGGACAAACATCTACTGTAATCAAAGTCTGAAGTAAACTATTGAAAAAACGTGCATCGTTTTGAATATATTTCCTGATCAGCGAGTTTGTGTTCATTTTACAGAGGAAATGACACTAATAGCTTATCTTATATTGAGTGAGTGTTGCGTTCAAAAGTAAGATCCAATCCAATTACTTTCACAGGGTAGCTACGCACGACCCTCAGCGAAGCAAGGACATGGCAAATTTTCTTTGCCGCTCTAATAGTCTGGAAATACATGGAATTAGAGAGAAGAGGTTGGGATTCTATGGACCAGGGAAAGAATTATTATTTTTCAGTGCCTAGATATTCAGTTGCATTAGCTAGTGGAGTTCCATATTTTCCCGAAAAACGCATTTTGATTTTACATCTACTAAACCGTTCGACTAAACTAATCCAGATTTCAATAATGTACCTGCTTTAGTGGGGTGTCTGTTTACATGTCTGACAATTCTATTATTTAACTGATGTATTAATTAGTGATAGAATTTCGCCGATGTGTAATGAATTGTAAATACTCTAGACCAGGGCGCAAAATTTCCGGTCGCCAGGTCGCCATCGGCGACTAGAAATTTAGAGCTGGCGACCAGAATGCTTTCTGCCTAAACTCAAGGGCTGCGCAGTTCCCATTTTGCACGAAAATAATTGTCACTGAGTGAGAGAAAACGCGGAATGGGTAGTCTTCACAACGGACATAGCCCCTCACTTAAGGACTTTGATCTGAAAACTGCAATCGATAATTGGTACTTCAGTGCAGAGAGAGAGAGAGAGCGTTACACAAACGTGGTCTTAAGGTAAAATATTTTTTAACATTTATATGAATTGTCCAATTCAAAATTGATTATCCTGAATCTAATTGTCTTGCTTTGAAATTTTATGCTCTGATGTGAACTTTTTTGGGGGAGGGGGTTCAAAGACCGTGGCCGGGAGGTGGGTTCTCATAATTTGTACGTGAGAGATATTGGCGACCATCATTTTTGGATTGGCGAGTGCGTCTGACTTCGAAATTTTTTGCCCTGCTCTAGACCATAATGATCTATCTGCATTATATTCTATGTAGACTTTACCTGTATCCCTTTGCAAAACACTCAATGGAAGTTCTTGGGAGCCGCGGTGGCTCAGTGGTAGAGCGTTCACCTCTGGTGCTTGGGGTCCTGGATTCGATCCCAGTCCCCGCCAAGTGAACATGAGGTGGAAAAACACCGTGTGCGTGGGTTTTCTCGGGGTTCTCCCGTTTCCTGCCACTTTCTTCATTCCACCATTTCATTCATTACTCAGCATCACCGTCTCCTTTAGCCTAACCGGCATAACCGTGGGACGTAAAACTCAAATATTTCATTTTTTTCATGGAAGTTCTTGATACGTATCTTACATGCTATATATTTAAAGTAGGCATCCTTGAGCGGTTTTTTAGTGAGACTATGTAGACATGAATCACTTGCACGTTTAGAGAACATTGCAGCTTCGATCATCTAATTATGATGATTCTTCTAATCTAACTCTGCTTTGTTTTTCTTCTCATATATCACCGTCTTGGCTATTGAAGTTGAAAGATCTACCACACTCTCCAACTCATCGAGGGAGCTAACAAGCGGGTATATTGTAATAAATAAAGCCGGCAACTTTATGCTCCTTAAATCTCTTTAACTGAGGTATGAGGTTTAAGTTCAATACAACTCGTATCACTCTCTAACCCCTGCGTACACTTTGAGAGTTATTGCTGTGTAAGTATAACTATAGTTCTGATCGACTATAGTTCATTTGGTGTAACGGCAAACTTAACGCAGTTCATCTTAATTCTGCTCACTTCATACCGCTCCATCATTACCTTAGATATATTTTTATACATCCCATCTTGATTTTAGCATTCATAGCTAGAGTAGCTTCTAATGCTGCTACTGTTTCACCGATACTGGCACCATTGCCAACAACACGACCAAACGCTTTATGTCGCACTTCCTTATCTGCTCTGTGCCCAGCATCTAGTTCCTTAAAGCTTATATACACATATCATGTTTTCTATCAGCTTTATATAGCCTATCAATTCCCCTATCATATATGTTTAACCAACAAACGCTCCTTGTGCCACCAGTGACCCACTTTATGTTTCACTACGTTACATGGGCTATATCATTCATTTAGTCAAAACCCCGTTGTTCCACTTCAGGCACACTATCCGTTCTCTTGTTGTAAGAGTTTCGTTCAGTTTTCTTCTCAGGTTTTCGATGTAACACGGTATTGTTCAGGCAGTTGCTAGTGTATGCAAAGTTTTGTGACCTAACTGGTCTTGGGCGTTTGTGGGTTAATCTTTCATCAAGACGAGTTCCTGGACCTCAAAATTGATAGCCCGGAATATGCATCTCAAATGCAAGCTCAAATCACTGCCTTATATGTCTTCCAGAACCTGGGCGCCAGTAAGTTAATGATGCTCATTAGGTACCACATACTCTTAGGATCAGACAGAATGGAATTAGATAAGAGAGACGTAATCATGTCCATGATATTTAACTTTTCCTTCTGGAAGAATCGGTTCCAGGTCATTCTCTCACCAGTAACCACTAAGACACAATCCACAAGCTTCCTGACATCATCCACCCAGATAAATTATTTTGGCACCCGTTGGTACTTCGTAATTGAAGCCCAAAATATCCAATACCTTCTTCACTCGCTTTGTGTGGGGTTTTCTTTATTAAAGCCAGATAGATTTAATGACCTTTCGTTATTCGTCACTGGATGAGGATTTAACTATGTCTTGTCTTGGATCGTGATTCTGATACAACGCATGAGTCAACTTAAGTATGTCTGCGTAGGTGTTGTAATCCTCGTCAATGTAATCATGTGGCTGATTCCATGTTAGAAGATTTCTTAACTCTTTGTTACAATTGAACCGTTTGTAACTAACGTCATCCCCAAGTCGTTCCTCGTCACAATATAATCATGATCGAAGTACATGTTCCAGCTACCAACGATCCAAGAAATAATCCCGTGTTTGTTTATATAGAGTACAGTCAAACACTATATCTTTATCACTCTTATAATTTGCACTACGAAACAAAACAAGAATTTTTTCGAGACTCGTGAGCAACACTAGTTCATCCAAGTCTTAGGTCCCAAACATATTTTAGTGCTAAATGATCCGTACGTAAAACCTATAAATTGATAAAAGTGATTGTACGGTTCACAATGAAGAGCATTTATGAACGTTTAAAGATGCTCAAATCATTACACAATATATTTCAATCATAAATATGCTTTAAATGTTGTTGTATACACCTTTCTTACGCCTCTTGTGACGCAGAAGGATTCTGAGAACTTCTAGATGAGGGAATACATTTTGTATGTAAATTTGCAGAACGAGACGAAAAGTGAATCGTCGAGAATCGAGACAATAAAGAAGTTTCCGAGAATTGAGACGAGACTTCTATAAAATTTACAAGACGAGCGATAAACCTTATTTCTCGTCTCGTCTCGTCTCATGAGAAACACTAGTTTGCACCGAAAGATGTAAAGGAAACTCTATTTAAATTTTATATGAACATATTCATGGTAATATTAAGTGTGGAGTAGTCAATGATTTGTTTAGGTGATCCGGAGTAAGTTAAACGATGGTATGTTTAGTTTTCTTTGTTTAGGACGTATGTTAAGAAAATAATTCAGCAAATAGGCTGGAAAATTGAGAATCTGATCCTCGCGTGGGCCTCCCTCGCGAGGACTTCCTCACCCTCAAATAACCTCGCCCTCAATGGTACGAAGGCGAGGGTGAGCAAGGCAATGGAAACTCCCTTCGCGAGGGCGAGTCAACTGCCACTGCCAGGGCGAGGGCGAATTTAGGTTGACAGTCTTCAGGCGGGATAACCGACGGACTAAATGTAGCTAAGTGTAAGCCATATTTATTTCTGATGTCATCGTAAATGGACTGAAGTTGCTCATATTTAGGCTGCTCCAAGCTGTTAGAGAAGGTGAAAACATGTCTTTATTTGCAATTAAGCCATCCAAGACCCAACACGAAGTTATCATTAACCAAAGTAATCTTCCCACAGCTTGAACTTGTCGTAACTATGCAGAAAATGTTGCTGGGGAGGAGATCATTATTACTTCAGAAGACGTTACAATTTGTGGTACTGGTAAACATTTTTTCACTGTCCACATGCTATACTACAGACCTCAGATAAACCCATGAGTTGTGTGGTTGTTGTGTAATGATATGCATAAAGGACTTCAATATAGAGAAACTGACACTCTCAGAGTTTTACTGCTACCATACAGCTATTAGATATGGGTTTTATTTCGATTTTAAATGTATTGAAGCGTATTACCTACTATGTTGCCATTAAAAAAATGTCATATGAAGTATATCAACATAAAAGAAGTAGTTACCTTAGTTTACTCCGAACCCTCTGCTTTTCAGTGGCTTATCTGTGTTAATCTCGCATGGAATTCTCATCTGTATGAATTCAGAATAGTCAATTGCTTCACTATCCGTAGCGATTCTGGATATTGTTCAATTTGTGATTTGAACTCGCTCATCTGTCGTTCTTATTGTGATAATGTATTTTGTTGTATATCTTGAGTTGAGTTGATTTTGAGTTTAAAGTCCCTTTCAGCAACGATTGTATACCTTCTTGAAAACTTAAACATTCATGTTACTTTTACTTAAATAAGAACGTAGCAAAGTTAGTTTCATTTAGCATTATTTGTTTGACATTAGGAGTACACAATATCTCTCATTCGTAAGTTTTGTACTATTCTCCAATATTTTTCCCATGGCAAAATTAAACGTTACAAATACAAGATAGTTGATGTAGGTAAGATTAGAACCCTAGTCTGCCTCGTGAAAATTCTGTATGCTAACCACCAGACCGTGCCCATAACTGGTAAAAGAAGCTCATTTTAAAATGTTTACCTCACACTTGTTCCTGCAGCATTCTTTGACAATTACAAGTTATGTGTGCGTAAATGTTAGGAGCATCTACGAGGTCCAACCCAAAATATCCGAGAATGTCATTGTAAAAATCAGAAAACTATGCTCACGTCCTAATGTCATCTGTCACCTTCGCAGTAGTCCCCTCTGGCATGTATTCAACGATCTGAGCGTTGTACCCACTTTTGCAAGCACTCCTGGAAGTTCGCAGTATGAAGAGTGTTCAGGAACGGTTGCGATTCCACTTGGGTGTCTTCAATGGTGTCAAAACGTTGCCCTTTCAACGCGAGTTTAATCTTCGGGAACAGGTAGAAATCTCACGGGGCTAGATCAGGGGAGTAGGTAGGGTAGGGGACCGTTGTCATGTTGTTTTTGGCTAGGAATTCCCTCACAAGAGCGAGATGTGCGCGGCCGTGTTGTCATGGTGCAGCAGCCAGTTTTTTGTTTACCACGGCTCTGGCAAAACCTCGCAGCAAAACTTCCCGTTGACATTCTGACCAGGTGGAACAAACTCCTTATGCACAATCCCTCGAATGTCAAAGTCTGTTACAAACATCATGAGTTGTCCCCCTTCTGTCTGCGCGAATCACTTCACACACTTTCATGTTCATTTCCGTGTGCATGTTGACGGTCGACCTGAATGTTTGTCATCCTCTCCAGATTCGCACCCTTTTTTTTTTAAACGCTTGAACCACTCAAATGTTTTTGCTAGACTTAGTGCACTTTCACCAAATGCATCTTCCAGCATGCGGTAGGTTTCGGCTGTAGTTTTCTTTAACTTGACAAAGAACTTGATGCAGATCCGTTGCTCCTTAACGTCAGAAACTTGAAAAATCGCAGAAGTACTGAAACACGTCCTGACTTGCACAACTACAACTCACAACTGAATGCGCCAAAGATGACGCAACTTTGTGCTGCAGTACCTAATACATGTACGTGAAGGCATCTAACGGTGGAATGTCGTACTTCTATTGATTTTCCCGCTAAAAAATCTCGGCTATTTCGGATAGCACCTCGTATGTCAGTGTTAGGATTATTTGTATCACCGTTGAAAAAACAAACAACAATACGTACATCTTCTAGTTAACAGCATATTTTTTATATATGTCCTATAAGTACACTAATGAACAATCCATTCCAGGAGAATAAAAGCTGATTATTAATGGCAACGAAGACATACTTTCGGCCAATTTTGTTCAGGTTGATGTCCACCTATTGATCGATATGTCTTATCTTTGTACACATTCATAAAATGCTTGTAGCAGGTTGGATTCTACAGGGCAAACGAGAAAAGCATCCGTGCTTCAAACCAAAATTTTCAAACTAAAATTTCTCAAACAATTTGTTTAAACCAGAAGTTTCAAACAAAAATTTTTAAAAAATCAGTGATCGAGAAAAAAGTTTAAGCAAAAATTTTAAAACCCTTTATAAGAATTTTAACAAAGATTTGGAGGCCAATCTAATTGCATCAACAATAACTTTCCCCTGATCAGCCTTGTTGTTGCATTTCAATACATTTTATTAATTTATATCGGGTACCAAATCTTAATCTTTTACATTAATGACCTTAGACTATGAGTCGTAGCTACAATCCCAGGGCTCAAAGCTTGAAACTGTTACGTATATCAAAAGCTTACAGTAATTACTATCAGATTTCAGGTTCAAAATTTGGAGTTTGAGGTAGGTATCTATGAATCACATTCCACTAAAGATAAATTTTTACCTATAACCTTAGACTATGTATGAATCGTTGCAACAAACCCAAGGTTCAAAGTACTAAAATGTTATTGTAAATTAATTGGTTTTATTAATTGTTTGTCAGGTTCTTGCCATAAATTTCGATTCTCAAGTCCAAAATTTTAAGTTAATTAATGGTACTAATCGACCAATCAGCAATAAATTTCCACGAATGTCCTTACACTACAATCTTCAATGTTCAAAGTCATCATCATCATAGGTATTCTGCACTTACTGGCAGGTCACTTGCAGCAGCTGAGAAGCTTCCATGCTCCACGGTCTTCCGCTAACCTCTTCGTCTTCACGTATGATCTTTCTGTTTTTATATCATCCATTAATTGTAGTCTCTTTTGCCCTCTGCCTCTCCTTCCCGCCACCATACCCTCTAGGACGTCCCTCATGATACAATCTCTTCTTAGGCAATGTCCCAACCAGTTTCTCTTCCTCTTCTTAACAATATCTAAAATTGTTCTTTTCTCCCCCACCATTTTTAACACCCTCTCATTCGTTTCCCGCTCGATCGAACTAATTCTTTCCATCCTTCTCCACACCTCATTTCGAATGATTCCAGTCGTTTTTCATCAATTTTACGTAATGTCCAAGTTTCCGCCCCATACAGTACAGCATTTCACACGAAGCATTTTATGAGTCTTTTCCTCAACTCTCTATTCAAGGTCCCACAAAACAGACTTTTCTTCCTCCTGAAGGCTTCTTTCGCCATTCCTATCCTTGCTTTTATTTCACGTTCGCACTTCATGTCATTACTAAGAATACTACCCAGATATCGAAAACTATTCACTTGTTCTATTTGCTCCCCTCCCACTTTTATATTCGACACAGACCTCTTCGTTCTAATCACCATGATTTTTGTCTTTCTAACATTTATTTTCATCCCATATTCTTCAAAGCCATCCTCAGGTTTTCTAACATTTTATTGATTTCCTTTTTAGATTCTGCAACAAGCGCCTTATCGTCTGCAAATCTTATGCATCTAATCATTCTACCTCCTATCGAAATGCCGTCATCATCATGTAGACTCTTTTTCACTATCTCTTGTAGATAGACATTAAATAGTGTTGGCGAGAGGCAGCATACTTGTCGAACTCCCCTTCCAATTGCACTCTCTTCTGTCATTTCCTCCCCTATCCCAACACTTACTTGTTGGTTCATGTATAAGTTTCTTATGAGTCTTCGATCTTTCCATTCCAACCCTATCTTCTTTAGAACTCCCAACAATAATTCCCAATTCACTCGGTCAAAAGCCTTTTCTAGATCGATAAATACAACACACACTTCTTTCCCTTTTTCTATAAATCTTTCACCGATCGCCCTTAATAATCCTCCGAAATTCCACAGATTTCACCTCCTTATACATTTCCTCATATTTCCCAACTCTTTCCAATTCTTCTATGTCCTCCAGTGGCGTAGGGAAGGGGGGGGGGCAGAGGGGCCGCCATCCAAAGAGGTCCGACAATGTACTTTGGTACTTTGATGTTTGTATTTTTTATATATATTTTTATGTTTATATATTTTTTGTTTGTAATTTTTCTCTATGTTCCTATAACAGCACATGCCCCCTGCAAACACACATCCTGGCTACGCTACTGATGTCCTCGCATTTTCTTTTGTAAAACGCTTCCCTCGCGCTGTCTGTTTCTCTCCGTAACTCATTATTCAACTTTCTGTACAATGTTCAAAGTATGTTATTATAAATCAGAGACAAGAATGAACCAATCCGATTGCACCTATGACTTTAGACTATGAATTTTATGTAAGCTTAAACTGTTAATTGATATATTAGGTCAAAATGCTCAAATTTAAATTTCGGGAAATGTTTACCCATGAAAGGACACAAGTCAGACCATCCAACTTCATCCGAGATATACAGAATAATTACAAATTTTTATTTTTTAACAATTCCAAACTTTAAGGGTGGATCAGATGTAATCCTCTAAAATTTAAGAAGAGTATCTCAAGGTACTCATGTCCAATGAAAAACAATGGGACGTTGTATTCATCCATATGATCATATCCAGGGAGTAATCTACACCCCTCAACATCCCCCTAACACCCCTCCAAATTTCTTTACATACACCGCTGGATGGAAAAGGAATATTCCCTCAAATCCAATTGTATCAATCAGTATCATATAGGTTATTTATTACATGAAGTTAAAAAAGGTTTAGCGTTTAGAAAGAAGGCATTACTCTTATTTATTTATTTTACTTCAAAATATCAAGCGACCTCGTTCTCATGTACGGCTTCGAGAACCACATGACCTCATTGTTTCGGGCGGTGTTTCGATCAAAACAATTGACAAAACAAAGATTGCCAAAAGTGCCCAAATATTTCTGTATTGTCTTCAAGAAACAGTCTTTAAATTAAGACGAAATGACATTTCTGTTGAGTGTGGAGTACAACTTGCTCAAGTATGGGGATGGGGAATATCATAACTCAAGATCAGGTGAGTCAATTTTTTTTATTGCTTTGTTATTTAGCAGGATAAAATAACGTATTTGAACTTGGTTTTCTCTTTGTATTAATATGAAATCTTTGGACTTAGTTTCCTATTCGTGTTAGTATGAAATTTTATTTTTAATGATCCAATGTACAGAAATTAATCTATTACAAAATGTAAGTTTTTTTTAAAGCAGATTGAGCTGCAAAAATGCAAGCTGAGAGGGAGGGGAGGAACATGGAACCAGTTACTCTTGCTAATAATTGCGTAACAAAATATACTGTTTCTTTGAGTTTGTTTAAAAATATATATCACTATTCTGAGAGGACCCCCTTTTATTTTGAACAGCCCCCGAGTAAAAATTTCCGGCGTACTTACTGATCATATCATCACATCTTAGTGAACATTAACCACAACATTAAAAATTCCACCTTATACTAAATTAGTTTTCCCGCCAAAATTTAAAATTAGCCCCAAATGTAAACTATTACTTTCGACAACATATTTTTGAGAATGTTGTACCCATAGAAGTGGACAACCAAAAGCAACCAAATTTACAGAAATATATATTCAAAATCTACGGAAAATTTACCCACATTTATTTCTTGATGATTCCGAAATTCAATAGGTGGACCAGTGTACACTTCCAAATTTAAAAAAGAGCATCAATAAACCCATACCGTATAAAAACAATTGAAACTTGCACTCACTTATATAACTATAGCCTCACGAAAGAAGGTATAGTAGATTAAAAACTTCCAAAGTTTCAATTTTTCACGATTTTTTACCCATAAAAGGAAACAAGCAGGTCCAATCAAAATTACAGGAATATATATTGGGTCCCGGGTAACATTTACCAAATTTTGTTTTTAAACCTCGGACTGCCAACGGGGGGTACTTTGTGCCCACCACAGTATATATATATATATATATATATATATATATATATATATATATATATATATATATATATATATATATATATATATATATATATATATATATATATATATATATATATATATATATATATTTTTGTAATTACTCTTCTAATCGTTTCTTTAAAAATTGTAAGAAAATATGTTATTGGTCAACATGTTTAGTTAAAGCGAATACCTTACGGTGGTTCAAATTGAACGTTAGTATGTCTCATAAAATTTGCTATTTTAAGTTGGTGGACACAAAGTATCCTCCTTCCCCCCGTTGGTAGGAGATGTGAATGACATTTATATTATACTCCTATATGGAAGTATAATAAACAGTTGTATCCCGTCTTTTCTGAATTTGGCGGTTAGTCTTATTCCGTGTTCTGTTTATTTCGAGCTTCATAAATTTACTATTTTAAACTGATGGGCACAAAATACCCTCGTTGGAAGGAGATGTGACTGATATTTAGAAGTTTCACTCCTAGATGGCAGCATAATAAATAACTGTTAGTCTTATCCCATGTACTGTTCAGTTCAGTCTCTGTAGATTTTTGTGAAAGTTTCTGATTTGTTTCTTTTGCGAGATATATTTAATCTTAACAGGTGGGCAATATTTGACCCCCCACTTGGTAGTCCGCGTTACAAAAAAAAAAAAAAAAAAAATACTTAGGTAGTTCGAGGGTTAATTTTAAGGGTGGGGTAGCACTCCTCCCAAACTTTGAGAACGAAGCATCAATATACTGTACACTCATGTCCAAAATTACTGTCGCATGTTTATACATATGTTGTTGTAGGAATATAATTTGATAACGAATTCGCCCGGTATTTCTTATAATGCTAATATGTGTATAATCGGCAAATACATGCATGTTACAAATTTCATGTCAAAAGAACAGTAAATAAGAACAATAAAACGAAAATAAAACTTTCTTGTTCATTTAGCAACATTTTGTTTTACTCATTCTAATTTTCGTATTTATAATTGCTTTCCTATGAAATTAACCACAAATATAAATTTCCCGATTATACACATAGTATCAGTATTAAAATTACCGGTACCCTGCTAAATCATTATCAAATTATATTCTTACAAGAAGACAGTTATAGATATGAGACATTCATTTTGGACATGAGTGTACCTATGTCGCACAAAAGAGAATATACCCTGTATTCAACCATATAACGTGATAAAGCCTCGTCAAAGAAGATAAATTGCGACAGCAAGCGACCACGTGATAACCACAAGCAAATTTGAATAATTTGAGAATTTTTTACCCATAGAAGACGATAAGCAGCACCATCCAAATTTACAGTCACATATTCCAAAAAAAAAAAACGAAAGTTTTTACGTCCCACGGTTATGCCGGTTAAGCTAAAGGAGACGGTGCTTATAAGAAATGAATGAAATGGTTCAATGAAGAAAGTGGGAGAACACCGAGAAAACCCACAAGCATGTTGTTTGTTCACTACAAAGTCCACACGGCGCGAGCTGGAATCGAACTAGGGACCCCAAGCACCGGAGGTGAGCGCTCTACCACTGAGCCACCGCAGCTCCTGGTCTTCTGAAATGAGTTACATATTCTCGTCCTTTACTATCATACCAAATTTTTAGTATTAAGATGAGTGGTCTTAATACTAAAAATGAGTGGTCTTAAAACTAGCTGCGGCTACATTTAATTCAAAATTGAACTTCCGGAATTTACAGTAGAGCGTAGTTAAAAAAGAAATACAATAAGAACGGCTGGGATTCGAACCTAGGACCATCCATGTACGAGTCCCTTACATTAAATATTCATCAAATATATAATGACGTAAACGCGCTATTTTTAAAGTTATAGGTTCGCATTCAAGTGGCACTCTTATGGGCATTTCCATTGCTGCTTTTTAACTTGTTCTTTTCAAAAGTCTAACGTGTTTACGACGATTTGTTTCATTATCCACTAAAGCTTTGCAAAAGGTTGTTTATGTCTGAATATTTGGCACTACTTTATCAGACAGTTCTATCAAATATAATTTAATTAATACAGAAGTAACAAACTTTTACTGCCTTAAAAAGTTATCCTGAACAAGAGGAAGTTCATGTAGCTAAAGGGAAAAGGAATTGAATGGCTGTGTAGAGTTCTCAGAGGTTGAATTGATAAAGTCATGGTATGATAGCTAAGAGGTTCGAAACCAGTCCCGAAAGCTGAAGATTTTTTAAAATTCTCAATTCTCCAGATTTTAAGATCTTTCTGTCACTTCACAGTCATCTGATGCTCTTAAAAGAGTTCTCCACCTTAATTCGACAATTTCTTGATGTATTCCGCGCAGTTCGGAAACTTTCCTGCTTCTGTTTCACAAAATCACAAATTTCGTCATAATATAGTTACTGACCGATCATTAAGCCACGCACACGGTGTTTCTCCACCACAAAGTTCACTTGACGGGGCTGGGATCAAACCCGGGACCCCAATCACCAGAGGTGAACGCTCTACCACTGAGGCACCGCAGCCCCTGGTCTTCTGAAATGAGTTACATACTCTCGTCCTTTACTATCATAGTAAATTTTTAGTATTAAGATGAGTGGTCTTGTCTACCCTCCAATCTTGAGAAGGGAGCATCAATGTTCCCATATCCTATGAAAGAGGATAGACCTCTGCACTCAACAATATAACGTGTTAAATGCTCATCAAATAAGATAAATTAGATCAATAACCGACCACGTGGTAATCATTTGGCAATTCTAGTGTTTGGACATTTTTAACTCATAGAAAGGATAAGTAAGACCACCCAAATTTACAGAGTTATGTATTATAGTCTTAAAAAACATTCATAACTTTTCATTATTTGACAATTCTCAAATTTAAGGGTTGGGTAAATGTATGTGTGTTTTATGAAAGTAAATGAACGTCTATTCTCAATTATATAACCATATAAGTAATAAAGCCTCATCAAAGGGGATAAATTAGGTCAGAAAGTTCTTAAATGAATGTTTTTGGCAATTTATTTTTTCATGAAAGGGAACGAGATGGACCACCCAAACTTACAGATGTGCAGTACATACCCAGGTCCTATACTAAAATATCCATTTTCTAAAATGTGGTAATTTTTCAAAATTAAGGAGTGGTTGTATGAACCTCTTCAAAAATTTAGAAGTAGGATTGCGAAAATTACAGGAATAGTCCTATGTATTCCTAGATCTTTGACCTCGGGACATGCCTCCTAGATCATTGCCCCCGAACCACTCAAAAAATTTACTGACTCGACTAGATGAACATTTCCCCTGCATCAACTGCATAGCAAAATCCTGTTTCTGTGATCCATAGGCTTACCAACGGTCGTTTCCTGGTTAAATGTTAGGAGTAAGCAGGGTTGCATCTGTCCAGACATTTGTGATACCAGCAGAAGTACTGGACTCGACCAAATAGAGTTATAGCAGTAAAGGGAGGATTCTTTTCTGTTGACTGTATAACGATAGAAACGAAGGAGTGTTAGCTCTACAGAAGATGATTAATTTTCTGTCCGGTGTGCTTTAATTAACATAGTATTTAAACAACGCAGGGTTTTTATTCCTTTGTTAATCGCGTTATTTAACTCTTAAATACAGCGTATTGTATTTTCAAAGTAAATTACAAGAGGGCGGCATGTTTCCCAGATAGGGTTTTATAGGTCTAAAATATCTTGTGTACTATTCAGATAACATCTCCAGCATTTTCAGCTTAGTAATCTATTCCTTTTTCGCTTATTCAAATTATATGCCTTTTGCTGTGTTATTAGCTTAGGTTTCCATTACTGATGCAGTTTCAACTTCTGCAAACTGAAAAGTCACATTTAGAAAATAAACTTAATGTTATAGTCAAAGAGAATTTTAAAGAGAAATTCTGTGCAGAAGTAGTCAGCGACACAACTAGGCTAGTTGTCGCTCGGGGCAAGAACTCGGCTTAGCGCTTTGCCCCTGATCAACCAAAACCAAAATGCTCCCCAACTACACCTGATATTGGCGTCACACAGTAATTCTCCTATTCCATTTTTCTTCAAGTAGTAAAGCTTGATTTTAAAATTGCAGTACGTAATTTAAATTTTAGTACAAGATAAAACACCAAACTAATTAGTATTTGATTGGCAAATAACACGTGTCAACAAGTTTTTCGCACAGAAATTAAAATACCTTATTCTAATAGAACTTTTCACGTAGAATTCGAATCTTCAATCAGTTTTTCTTCATCACCCTCAGTTTCCCCGTGACAGAGGGATTTTTGGGAAATTTCCCCTCAAATTTTCCTTTTTTAAATAATTTTTGTACCTGTAGCTCAGGTACCCTTAGGTATATAAACACACAAATTGTATTGTATGTTAGCTTGATTTATACTTAATAAGCCCTCTAAGTTTCATAAGAATCGCGTTATTCTTTCTAGAGAAATAAACATATTTATATAAAAATATGCCATGTGTACTGTTCATTTTACCATATTCATTAGTGCAGATAAAATCACATATAACTTCCACGAAAATTACAATATAAGCACGAGTTATACCTCATTGGACTTCCAATGAAACATATTTTCATGATGTATACAGCATGTAGCCATTTTTGTATGAGGGAATTTCTAGAAGGATTTTGTTGCAATTTCCCTCCAAAAAGTAGTTTATAAGATTTTTTGTCTCAACTCGCTATTTGTATATAGCAGTGATGGGCAAATTTCAATTGAATTAACAATTAACAATTAATCTGTAAATTTAATTGTTAATTGCAATTAACAATTGAAATAAGTAATGGTTAATTTTTAATTGCAGTTGGCCATTGAAAAAGAAGAATCAATTGCAATTGATCAATTGATTGAAAGTAATTGCAGTGAAAAGTAATTGCAATTGAATTCTGTAATTCAATTGCAATTGAAATTAATTGGCAATTGATTCAATTGCAATTGATTTCCACAGCAATTACTTTCAATTGATTGATCAATTGCAATTGATTTTCACTGATTAATTTTCAACACTGTAGTTCAGAGAGGGCGTGGGGCAATGAAAACTTTAGCCACGACCAATTGACTCACCACCCGTCGTGACCCACTCTGACCCACCACCCACCATAAACCACTCTTACCCACTGTGACCCACAGACCCACCAAAACCCATTATCATCAACTCTGACCCATGATTCACGCCCTCTTCTCTACTGACTAAAGAGTTTAAACTTGTAATAAAACAAGCCTATAAAATTATCACTCATCGGAGTTTGAATTTCTACGATCAATCGCTCAAGCACCGCACTAATACAATAACGGCGGATTTGACCTTTCTAATATAAATAAAATAGAGTTTGTTCGTGTGTCTGTCTGTCTATCTTTGTGCGGCCTGTGGACGAGACGAGTGGACCGAAATTTTTCAAAATTTGGTCACGGGTAGCTTGGTCTAGGCCCCAGACCAAGACGAAGAGTTTTTTTTTAATTCCTTACTAGGGGGTCTCCAGGGGACGTTTACCGGGACCGGCCTGGGGACCAGAAAAGTCGACCAAGAGTTACCAAATTTTGGTCAAAGATACCTTGGTCCAGGTCCCATACCAAGGCAAAGTAGGTACCCTCCATGGTTTGACTCGGAGGCGCGATCCGTTTTGAAAAACAAAAAACTGTCATGGTCACTGTGGAAGCAACATCCAAATGAGAATACATATAAGAAATTTTCTGAGATAAGACGTTACTCAAAACAGTTGCTTAAAATAAAATATGAAAACTATATTGCCAGTATAACATCTGATATTTCTACAAATCCAAACAGATTTTGGTCCCTCATAAATTCAAGAAGAAGTGCTTCCCGCATTCCTGAAGAAGTTTTTCACGACTCGATTGTAGCAACTGGTGAAAATAGAGTTCATATTTTTAGTGATTATTTCTACAAGAATTTTTGTGTTCAGACTACTCCTACGCCGCTTCCCCCTGTTCAGCAAGTTTGTTCACACTCGTTGTCTTCACTCAGTACTTCTCCTGATGAGGTAAGGCATCATCTTTCTTCTTTACCTTTGAATCGTTCTCCTGGTCCTGACAATATCAGTTCAATCTTCTTACGTAATACTACAGAATCTCTGGCCAACCCTTTATCACGATTTTTAAATAGATGCTTTAGTGAAGGTGTTTTTCCTAGATCGTGGAAACAGGCTAATATTGTACCTATTTTGAAATCTGGCAGCGCGAACAATGTTTCATCATACAGACCCATTTCTCTCTTGCCCATCCTTTCTGTGGTGTGCGAGAAAATAATCAAAGATAGATTGCATAAGTTTGTTTCACCCTACTTAGATCCTGCTCAACATGGCTTTCTTCCTGGCAGTTCTACTATCACAAATTTATCTTTATTACTTTCGGAAGCAGTTAAATCTCTGTCCAATAATACACAACTTGATGTAATTTATCTAGACCTAACTAAAGCTTTTGATCGCATTGACACTAAGCTTCTTCTTCATAAACTAGCACATAGATTTAATATTCACGGCAACTTCTTCTCATTGTTACGAGACTATCTCACCGAACGTGAACAACGTGTTGTTCTCTCTGGATCTGCTTCGAATTTTGTTCCTGTTCTCTCTGGTGTTCCGCAGGGTAGTATTCTAGGCCCACTTCTTTTCCTTCTCTTCATAGATGATCTCCCGTCTTATCTTAAGTTATCTGATACCAAAATTCTTCTCTTTGCTGACGACTGCAAATTATTTCGGGAAATTAGGACAGCTCAAGATGTGATTGAACTGCAAAGAAACCTCTCCGATCTTCTGGACTGGTGTAGCATGTGGAATCTAAAAGTAAATCCCTTAAAATCTTCTACCATTACATTTTCATTAAAGAAAAACAAAATCCCTTCTACCTACTTCATTGGAGATGATCCTATTGCTAAGGTCTCATCTCAGAAGGATCTCGGGGTTGTGTTCGACGAAAGACTTCTGTTTGCTGATCACATTGCTGCCATGACCAAGAGTGCTATGCGATTATTAGGTCTCCTGTACAGGTTTACTGAGATTAGGGATATTACAGCCTTAAGTATATTCTATAAAACGTTCATTTCAACCAAAATAGAGTACTGTTCCACCATTTGGAGTATGGCTAGCGTATCAACTCTCTCTCGCATTGACTCAGTTCTAAATTTCTTTCTTGCCATTGTCAGGAAAAGAATACCTTCTGTACGCTGTTTAAGTAAACCTGAATTGTTGACTGTTCTTGGCATCCGTACACCTTCATCTCGTCGCATGCTATTTGATATGATGTTTCTTCATAGAATTCTAAATGGGAAACTTAGAACTGAAGAACTAATCTCTAAATTTAATATTCGGGTACCTGCAAGAAGAACTAGAAATAGTGAACTACTTCATTGCAACACGCCTCGATTATCAATTATTCAGCGTTCTTTGTTCTATAGACTGGCTTCTGCATTTAACTCCATTGCTTCTGACGTGGATATTTTTAAACCTGAGAATGTTTTCCGACAGGAAATTATTGCTACACTTATGGAACCTTAGTTTTATTTCAATTTGTTATTGCCACACTTATGGACCTGTATATAGCTTTTTGTTTATACTTGTTATTGTTAATTTTATATTCTATGTTATATAGTTTCAGTGTAAAATGGCTGCCTTGCTGTATCTGGAACTTTGGCAAATAAATAAATAAATAAAATAAATAAAGCGTTTTTAACAAAATTCGAACCAGGAGGTCTCAGGGGGGCGTTCACCGGGACATGTAAAAGTAAAACGATATCAGTGTCGATTTTATAGTTTTCGCGGTCGCTGAGGTCAATGGTGAAACTCCGATCGCATTAACTTCCAAATTCACCATATTCAGCTGCGGGCCGTGGGTCAACGGGGGTGGGGATACCGAAACGTAAAAGTAATCCAAAATGACCGATATTAGTGTCAGATCCATAGTTTTCGCGGTTGCTGATATCAATGGTGACACTACCATTAGCGATGACTTTCAAATTCATCCACCGTTGTATGCGGGCCTTGGGTCACCAGAGGGGGGAATTCCGAGACATGTAAAACTAATCGAAAATGACCGATATTACTGTCAAATCCATAGTTTTCGGGATAGCTGAGCTCAATGGTGAAACTCAAGACCGCGCTTACTTCATATTTAGCCCCCATCAGCTAGGAAAGGGGAGCATTATAAAGGGGATCACGAGACATGTAAAAATAATCCACAATGACCGATGTCAAATCCGTAGTTTTCGCGGTGGCTGAGATCAATGGTGATACTTTCATTAGCGATGATTTTCAAATTTAGCCACAATTGTATGCCGGCCGGGAGTCACCGGGGGTGGGGAATTGCGAGACATGTAAAAATAATGGAAAGTCACGATATTAGTGTCAAATCCATAGTTTTCGCTGTCGCTGAGATGAATGATGATACTTCCACAGGCGTTGACTTCCAAATACAGCCCCCATCGGCTGTGGGCCAGAGGCATTGTTTTTTTCAAAATTGGAACCAGAGGATTATAGGGACTTTTAATGGCATATGTAAAAAGTAGTAGAAAATGGCAGATGTTAGTGTCACATTCATAGTTTTCGCGGTATTGGTTGGGGGTTGGTGGGGGCCAGAGGAGATTTTTTCACAATACGAACCAAGGGGTCTGAGGGGTGGATCACCGGGACATGTAAAAGTAGTAGAATTTGTGTCGAATCCATATTTATTGGGGTTGCTCAGACGTATAGTGACACCCCCGATAGTGTATACGTTCAAATTCAGCCCCCATCGGCCTTCCCAATGAAAACACATGTACGTTGTTGTATATATATTCACACAAAATATATCCAATTTTAGAAATGTTTCTTAATTGTTCTCACGTTGTTAAGTTCGTTTACATTGATATTTTATCTGATCCATGCGAAGAACGGGCATAACAGCTAGTACGAAATGGTACAGTGTTTGTTATTGAACAAATTACAATGAATTCAATTATATAGATAATAATTATAATTAATAATTATTTTCTTGTTGAATTATAGATACTGTTCAGTGGAAAACTGAATAAAATTTAAAAGTCCCAAATCAACGTAAAGTAGACCAACGTAAAGGAAAAATGTATAAAATTTTCCATATAATTAAGCTTACAAACTTAAATGGAAAATTATCTTAATTACATGGAAATTTTTTGTGTCGTTTTGTGCGCCTATTTCCTCGTTTTCTGCGTCACCGGAAATGGGTCAATGTTATCCTACAAATATGGCGGAACAAGTTAATGCTGTTCCGTCAGGAACGATTTCAAGGTCATTTCCTTCACATCATCTTGTGCGTGTTTTCTACCGTTTTGTAAGCCTATTTCCAGGTTTTGTGAATCAATGGTAGTGGGTCAAAATGGGCATTCAATGTGGGAAGAAAAATTATCCACTCTCCCACCTGTATCGAATTTCAAGGTCGCTTTTTCGCATTGTTCAGTGCATGTTTTTACCGTTTCTGCGCATATTTTCACGTTTTGTAGGCCAACGAAAGTGGGTCAAAGACGACCTACAAATATGGCAGAAAAAGACATATCAATTCCACTTTCAAGGTCCATTTTGACCCTCTCCCACTGATGCACAAAGTGACACAAATCATGCATAAAAAATGTGAAGAAAACGACCTCGACATTCGATGGTGACGGAACAGCATTAAGTTATTCCGCTATACTTGTAGGCCATTTTTGACCCATTTTCGTTGTCGCACTAAAGTGGAAATAGAAGCACGAAACAGTACAAAGCAGGCACTATACGATGCGAAAGAAACGACCTCCAAATTCGACAGTGGCGGAGCAATGGCTCTATTTCCTCACACATTGATGGACCATTTTGACGCATTTCTGGTGATTCTCAAAACGTGGAAGTAGGCGAACAGACGGGTACAAAATACACACTGAACGATGCAAAAGAACCAACCCCGAAATTCGATAGTGGCGGAACAGTGATCCATTTAACTCCTACTTTAAAGCCCCGTTTAACTCACCTCGGGTGATGCACAAGACGAGAAATAGGCGCAGAAAACTTTTTTAAAAAATAGGCACTAAACGATGCGAAAGAAACGACCTAGAAATTCGATAGTGTCTGAACAATGGGTCATTTTGGTCACAGTTTGGAGGCCCATTTTGACACACTTCTGGTGAAGCGCAAAACATGGAAATAAGGGCACGAAACGGCACGAAACATTCACTAGTCGATGCGAAAGGAAGGACCACGAAATTTGGTAATGGCGGAGCAGTGGGTCATTTACGTCCCATCTTGGAAGCCCATTTTGACCCACTTCTGTTGACGCACAAAACGTGGAAATGGGGGCACGAAACCGCACGAAAATTCAGTAGTCGATGCAGAAGGAAGGACCTCGAAATTCGGTAGTGGCGGAGAAGTGGGTCATTTTCGTCCCACCTTCGAGGCCCATTTTGACCGTCTTCCAGTGACGCACAAAACGTCGAAATAGACGCACAAAAGGGTACGCGATGTGAAATTAACGACCTCGAGATTTAATAGTGGCGGAACTCTTGGTCATTTTCGTCCCACCTTGGGGACTCATTTTAACCCATTTCCCATGACGCACAAAACGGAAGTAGACGCACAAAACGGCACAAAACGATGTGAAGGAAACTACCTCGAAGTTCATTAGTGGCGGAAGAGCAATAATTTGTTCCGCCATATTTGTAGGCCCATTTTGACCCACTTCCGGAGATGCACAAAATGTGGGGAATAGGCGCACAAAGCGACACAAAACACGCACAAAAGATGCAAAACAAAGTACCTCGAAATTCGTTGGTGGTGGAACAAGTTAATGACGCCGTGAGCACCAATATAAGTATATACTGTAGTTTTTACCTGGGGGCGCGGTGGGTCAGTGGTAGAGCGTTCACCTCCGGTGCTTGAGGTCCCTAGTTCGATCCCAGCTCGCGCAGTTTGGACTTTGTGGTGGACAAACAACGTGCTCGTGGATTTTCCCTCCCACTTTCTTCATTTCATTCATTTCCCATCATCACCGTCTCCTTTAGCCTAACCGGCATAAGCGTGGGACGTAAAACTAAAGATTTCATATCATTTTTTGTAGTTCTTACCATCAAGGCTGAGAACTGCACGGTCCAATTTTTTAGCCAAAGTAGAAGCCCAACGGGAATAGTGATGTCAACCGGCCTGGCTCGGTTCAACTGAGCGTACAGCTTGAGCTGGCTTGGTTGGGATTACCCATCGACTGGGCTCAATTGAGCCAATGGCTTGAATAGGCTTGGTAAAGGCAAGTTATCGACTCGGCTCGATTGGAGCCAATGGCTCGAACCAGCTCCGTTGAAACGAGTCCATAGGCTGGGTTCGAGTTAGCTTAACTGAGCCAATGGCTCGAACCGACTCGGTTGGGGTAAGCAATCAGCTCGGTTCGGTTCGGCTCGTGTGAGCCTTCGGCTCGAGCTGGCTCGGTTGGATGAGCTGTTGGCTCGGCTCACTTCTCGGTTCGGCTCGGTTCGAGGGAATGAGCTGTGGGCGAGCCGCTTGAGTCGTTGACAACCCTAAACCCGGGTCGAGCAGTTTTAAACATGTTTGGCTGGAGTCCCATAACTTCTAACAATTTTTGGCTCGAGCCCGAATACTTGCTCCTCCTGAACTCAAACCATGAACCTCGTGACCGATGTCCTTGCCTCCTGAAAATTTCTTGACTACCGAGATCGACAGTTAACTAATTTTTAGTATTCCGATACAAACCGCCTATATTCCATGTTTATACAGGTACACGGTGTTATAATAATAATTAGTTATAGTAGTAGTAGTAGTATCATTGATAATTATATTGTCTATGTAGGATACTTGAAGATAGTAGTACTTGGAACTACACAAAGGATTTAGCTCGAATTGGCTCGACTCGACTGGAAACTCGATCCGAATTCGAGTCGAGTTGGGGGAAATTTTTCGAGCCGAGATCTCGAGTCGAACTCAAAGATGTCTGCTTCGAGTCGAGTCGAGTTTTAAAGAAAACTCGCTCGAACTCGCTCGTGCTCATTCCTGTTGTATGCATGACGGGCATATAGAGTTATTTCGAGGGGAATAGAACCATAAACATAATATATTTAAAAAATACTTAGTTTCACGGCTCTCTTCCCAGGGGGGGAAAGGGATGGTAGGCATCCAGCATTTCTTATAAGTACCTTATTTGAAATATGTAAAACAGTAACTAGTGGACAATACAATATACACACATCTTCTTATCTTCAGTTTTAATTGCTGATTTCAATTGCAATTAACAATTACAATTAACAATTACAAGTTTCAATTGTCAATTGCAATTAACAATTGAATGTTTCAATTGCACTCTTTGCAATTGACAATTAACAATTAAAAGTTTCAATTGCCTGGTGACCAATTAACAATTAACAATTGACGAAAATTTAATTGCAAATTTTATGATTGAATTCAATTGCAATTGAAATTAATTGTCAATTACAAATTGAAATCAATTGCAATTGAAATCAATTGCAATTGATTTTCAGAGCAATTACTTTCAATTGATTGATCAATTGCAATTGATTTCAATTGTTTTTGCCCAACACTGGTATATAGTGATACAGAAACAGGAACTGCACTAAAACATAGTTTTATGTCTACTTAATAAATAATGTTAATTTCATGCGAATCGAATTATTTTGTCTAGAGATATAAACTATTGTGTCTATTTATAGGTAATAAAGAATATACTATGCAAGACTTTTACCAAACACAAAAACCTAACTTTGACGTATTATTGTCGGCACATAGATGGATACTCAAATACAAGCACAAATACACGCATGATTTCTGTGGAAAATAAGTCACTTTTTAATATTTTGATCTGGCAAAATGCATAAAAAAATTGATGACTCACGTAGCCTGATGACTGTTAGTAGCGTTGAGTGACGGTCCAAGCTGGACGTATTTTAGATGTAGCCGCGTGTAAGTTGAAGTGTTTGTGCATTGTGGAGTTCGAATAGATTGTGTTGTGTGGTGATGCACTGAGTTAGATTATGTTTGTGCTGCTTCATGATTGATGGAGTGTAGATTCGTGTGTGTATGTGTGTGTGATACCTTACAGTATACAAGATGCCGAGGAAGTGTGTAAATCAGCCGGACAATTTCTGTTATGTATGTGGGGAGCTGACATTTAAATCGCAACGTCGATGTTTTACTCCACTTGTGAGGAAGTGTTATCAGTTATATTTTGGTTGCTGTGTAGGAGACCAATATAGGAATTGAGCTCCTCACTACATTTCTTGTACTTGCGTGAAACGTCTGACCGGGTGGGCAAATGGTGAACGAAACATGAACTTCGCAGTACCGATGATCTGGAGGGAACCAAAGGATCATTCTTTAGACCATTCTTTAGACTGCTACTTTTGTATTACACAGATAAAAGGAATAACCAGTAAATCTAAGCACACAGTACAGTACCCTAATTTGCCATCAGCAATTAAGCCAGTTCCACACAGTGCAGAATTACCTGTACCAGAACCTCATGCTCATCTTACGGTAAATGAGGATTATGTACTTGAGGCAACTACTGGAGATCCAAATGAAGAAGATGATCCCACTTATATAGGAAGCACACCTACATTGGATCCCCATCTGATAACTCAGGGTGAACTAAATGACCTCGTACGGGATTTAAAACTTTCCAAGATACAGGCGAAACTTCTTGCTTCTAGACTTAAAGGCTGGAATCTGCTCCACCGTGACACTAAAATGTATATTTTTCGAAACCGTCATACAGAGTTTCAAAACTATTATTCTCAAGAAAATGATTTAGTGTATTGTAATAATGTCTGTGCTGTGATGGATACACTTGGACATGCACATATAAGTACAGAGTGGAGATTGTTTATTGACTCTTCCAAAACTAGTTTGAAGGCTGTCTTTTTGCACAATGGCAACAAATTTCCTTCGGTGCCTTTGGCTTATGCAACTAATATGATGGAAACCTATGAAAACATCAAAATAGTGTTAGAAAGAATTCAGTATGAGAAATACAAGTGGACCGCTTGCTGTGATTTAAAAGTTATTTCTTTGTTAATGGGTTTGCAGCTTGGTTATACGAAATATTGTTGTTTCCTCTGCGAATGGGACAGCAGGAACAAAGCGGAACATTACATCAAGAAAGAATGGCCAAAGCGTGTATTAACTCCTGGACAGAAGGATCACATAAAGTTGGGGCTCTTCAAAAACTTTGTTAAGGCAATGGACAAAAGTAATGCAGGATTTTGTTACCTCAAGGAAAAATTTCCTCGGGTTAGTGACGCTAAAATCAAGGAAGGGATTTTTGTAGGTCCCCAAATAAAATGTTTGATTCGTGACCAAAAATTTGAGAATCTCTTAACTCCGGTTGAGAAAGAAGCTTGGTGTTCATTTAAATGTTTAACAGAGAATTTCTTAGGAAACCAGAAAGCCCCAAATTACCGTGAAATTGTGAGTGATTTCCTGCAATCATTCAAGGAAATGGGTTGCAACATGTCCCTTAAAGTTCACTTTCTAGACTCCCACCTGGATTTCTTTCCTGAAAACCTTGGTGCTGTTAGTGATGAGCATGGGGAACGTTTTTATAAGGACGTTTCCTCCATATTGAAGAGATACCAGGGACAGTGGTGTTCACAAATGCTAGCTGATTACTGTTGGACACTCAAAAGAGAAGTTCCAGAAGCCAAACGCAGAAGAAAGTCGACAACTAAAACATTTCAGTTAAGGTAAGTAAGTGTTCATTTATTAAGAAGATACCACTCACTTCTTTTTTATTATTTATTAAGTAGACATAAACTTATGTTTTAATGCAGTTCCTGTTTCTGCATCACTATATACAAATAGCAAGTTGAGACAAAAAATCTTATAAACTACTTTTCAGAGGGAATTTCCAACAAAATCCCTCTAGAACAGAGATGGAGTGGGTCAAGTTTTCTGAGTGGGTCGTGGGTCAACAGCATGTAACCCACTGTGACCCACCATCCACCGTGACCCACTGCGACCCACCGACTCAGTATGATATACCGACCCACTCTACTCACTGCATTGTAGACAGTATCTTCTGAAGACTAGTAAATTTGTCTTCGTTTTACTTTCAAGATCATTTCCCTTCCTTTTCCATTTGTTTCTGTCTACTTAGCTGAGGTGAGTATGCTATATCTAAATGAAAAAAGAACTTCAGGTACTTTTGGATATTGATATTTGTAATTGTAATAATAACAAAGGACTTATACTACTACTTGGCTTTCGAGACCTGTGAGTTTTTAAAGAGCTAACTACTGGAAAAAATACATTTTGAATCACTGTAATATATAAATTATTATATAAAAAAATGAGTGTAACTATGTGTGCATGATAATCACGGTCAAATTGCAAAGTCAAATGAAATTACTTTTGGTATATAGTTAGGCCTTAATCCAAACTGGGATGTTATATTGCTTTCATTATAATGCATAATATCCTAAGGAGGTAGTGAGGATTCGAATTTTTGCGAAAAAGATAGTATCTCGCACGCCGTTAAACTTAGGAACTGAAATTCAGTGTATTAACTCTTTATTGAAAATAAACAGAATGTGTCCTAGATTTTTTTAAATTCTCCTTTATGGGGGAGGGGCACTTTCTATATATGGAAAATTGGTAGTGAGTTGGTTTGTAAAAATGATCGACAACGATCTATGTTATTTAAGAAAAAAAAATCAGAAACAAAAAATACAGTCCTTGGCTTCATATATCCATTGCTTTCTACTATAACCCTTTCGGGTACCTGGGTTTTGGGGGTATTTTTTAGACTTTCAGTCAAGCAGCTACTGCATCGTCACTATTTATCCTAGGAGCATGGTTCATACCTCATTCTCTTTAGAATAAAGGTGGTTTTCAAATGGTGCCACTTGTTTGCCCATACCATATACCAGGAGAGAGAAAAGTGATGTCAAAGGGAAAGTTTTGGGGATTTTTTTCACACTTTGGGCCCCTCTGGAACGGCCCTGTGTGAACGTAGAGATCTCAAAAAATCTGATAAATAGTACTTGGTAGACTGAATGTGTGTGCCAAATTTCAAGTTTCTATCTCGAATACTAAGGGCGGGAGAAATTTTATCAAGAATCCCCACAATGCCCCAAGTTACCGCAAAAGACCATGATCTCAGGTAAAAAAATTCCTGAGACATCTCTATTTACCCTAGGACTATAATCCGCCAATCATTCTCTTCAGAATAGAATTGCCTTTCAGCCGGTACCATTTACATGTCTCCATCATGTATCTAAGGCGGGAATATCCCGAAAAAAGGGATTTTTGATCTAAATATCCCTTTTTTAAAGATTTTGCCCCTCTGGACCCCCCTGTTTTAACGCAGAAATCTGAAAAAATCTGTTATATACTACTTGGTGGACTAAATGTTTGTGCACAATTTCAATCTTCTAGGTGCAAAAGTAAGCCAGCCAAAAAAAATATACCGACAATGTCCCATATTGCCGTATACAGAAGGATATTTTGTAAAAATTCCCTGAGACATCCCTAATTACCCTAGGATCATGGTTTGCACATCATTCTCTTTAGAATGGAACTGCCTTTCAGGCGGTACCATTCACATGTATCTAAGGCGGGAAAATTCCGAAGAAAGAGATTTTTTTTTTGGTAAAAATATTCCTTTTTTCAATTTTTTGCCCGAGTGGATCCCCCCTTGTTTTAACGCAGAAATCTGAAAAAAAAATCTGGTAAATACTACTCGGTGGACTGAATGTTTGTGCAAAATTTCAATCTTATACGTGCAAAAATAAGCCCGCCAAAAATAATGAACATAGGCTTAATAAAAGAAAATATATATTTTAAAATTATGACGACATCACCTCCTATGTCTCGACGCAGGAAGGTGTGAAACCATACGTAAGGTCTTCTACAATGCCTCTGGACTTGAAAAACAAAAACAAAAAAACGGACGAAAAAGCTCGAATAGGAGAGTTATAACGCAATGTACCATGAAACACCCGTGTGGTACAATCCGCGGCAAAAAACCTGCAACATGAGCATATAAGTTTATTGTGAAATGACGAAGCCTTTTGCTCCAAAATAAGTGTGCATGGGAGGAGGCCAAGGTTTATCCTGGCGTGATTCGTTCCACTTAGACGTTATGTTCGTTCCCTGTGCTGTTAGGCGTAGTTTCACAATAAACTTACATCCTCATGTTGCAGGTTTTTTGCCGCGGATTGTACAAATTGTACCATGAGTTCCCCATGCTGAAGCTTATGTTTATTTTATGGAGCGCTTACAGCACAGGGCAATCAACCCATAAAGTTGTGAGAAAAATATGCATAAAATTTGTACTGTAAGCTTAATTACACGGAAATTTTAAGTTTGGATTGTACGTATAATTATATGGAGAATTTTACACTTTTTACCCTTTAGGTTGGTCTACTTACCTTGATTTTGAACTTTCAAATTTCATCCTTTTTTCCACTGAAAAGTATCGATAATTGAACAAAGAAATAATTATACTATGATAATTTAATTGAAATTCATCGTAATTTGGCACATGGCAAACATCAGTGTGGTAATTGAAGGGGAAGGAGGAAAATTGCCATTCACCTCTGAACACTTTCCAGGAACCTCGTTCTTTTTCGCTTTCTAGACGGGGGAGGGAACTTGGTAATGGCATCAAACCTTCATGTGTAATTACAAAAATTAAATTTATAAACAAATAAGAAATCACCAGTTTATCAAGCTTCAATTGATAATTTATTCACAAGATTCCCTATCGAAAGCATGGCAGATGAAGTTTGTGTTCTCCATGAGACGGCATTGCCAACTGACATGGTCGATATGGAAGAGATGTTGTATGGTGATAGAGAGATGACACTTCTTGCTGAGTATTTCAAAACTGACCAAGAAAAATCGTTATCAGACTTAAGTCTAACAAGCAGATCGTCGATGAGGAGTTGCAGAATCGGGTAGAAGTATTATCAATTTCCACGACAGAGTGCGAACTGAGATTTCTCCTTATGAATTTACAGATGACTGATATTAGAAATAGACTAAGTGCTCAAACATTGTCTAACTTGTTGTTCATCAATGTTAATGGCCTACCGCTAGACAAGCTCAAAGTAGACGAGCTAGTTATTTCTTGGCTGAAGGATGGACATCATTCCGCTGCGGATGATTTACCACGAAAAAGTTACCAACAGAAAATAAACCCGATTTCAGATTTGTTTTAAGATGGAAAATTATGAGTTATGGAAAATGTATACTTGTATTGCTAATGGCTTATTTGTGTTATTCAACTTTGTACCTAATTTTTAGTAAGTCTCTTCTTTGCTTTAGGTAAACTACTTTGAATAAATATTCATAATAATTGCAATTATGCATATTTGTAACTTAAATTTAACGCGGTGTTTTAGTGATTACACAAATTACAATTATGAGCATACTTTATGGAGATGCTCTCATATAGGGTACCCGAGCACCTTTATACACTATGAAAAACTAATTTTTCAAGTCTTTTGTGAGAAAAATACTGTGAATTGAAAAACCATAACCTTTTCCATATTGTACAGGGTATTTTCCTGCGAATAGAAGTTTCTTTTGGAATGCGTTCAGAAATTAACACTTGCAAGAATACTCTCTTAGTACAAGTATATTTTAGGCACACACTAATTTCCCCTTACCTCGGACTGTTTCAATTTCCTTACTGACAAACACTTTACCATATTATATCGTCAAGGTCAGATCCACCGTTATTGTAACAGAGTGGTGCTTGAGCGATTGACTAGAAATTCAAACTCCGATTAGTGACAATTTCACAGTCTTGTTTTATTACAAGTGTAAACTCTTTAGTCAGTACAGAAGAGGCCGTGGATTGTGTTCAGAGTTGAATACGATGGATTTTGGTGAGTCAGAGTAAGTCACAGTGAATGATAGTGGTTCATGGTGGGTGGTGGGTCAGAGTGGGTCACGGTGGGTGGTGGGTCATGGTGGGTCGTGGGTCAGAGTGGGTTACAGTGGATGGTGGGTCAGTGGGTCGTGGGTCACGGTGGGTCAGTGGGTCGTGGGTCACGTTTTCATTGACCCACGCCAACTCTGCTTTAGAAACCCCCTCATACAAAAAATGGTGACACGGTGCATACATCATTGAAAATATGTTTTATTTCAAATCCAATGAGGTATAAACTGTGCTTATATTGTAATTTTCGTGGAAGTTATATGTGATTTTATCTGCACTAATGAATATGGTAAAATGAACAGTACACATGGCATATTTTTATATAAATATGTTCATTTCTCTAGAAAGAATAATGCGATTCTTATGAAACTTAGAGGGCTTACTAAGTATAAAACAAGCTAACATACAATATAATTTGTGTATTTATATACCTAAGGGTACCCGAGCTACAGGTATGAAATTGTAAAAAAGGGGGGGAAATTACACGAAAATCCCTCTGTCACGGGAAAACTGGGGTGATGGAGAAAAACTGATTGCAAATTCGAATTTTACGTGAAAAGTTCTATTAGAATCAGGTATTTTCTTCCGTGTGCTAGAGAAAAAGTATTTTTTGTCGACTAGTGTAATCTGAGAGTAGCATGCTTGATATATTTTTGTAGTTTTATCATAATAACTGCAAATCAGAATGTTTTTTTTTAATTATATCGAGATGTGAATATGTACCTAGGTATAGAATAAATCAACAGTCTGTTGCTTTAGATTAGAATATTTAATCATGATAAGCTGTTGTCTCGAGTATTATTCTCGGCCAGTTTGCAAATCTCTTAAATTGACGTAAGTTAAATGAAAACACAAAAAGCTGGAACTAAAATTTAACTTTGTATACTCTTTTGGCTGCAAAGTTTTTACAATTTTCTCAAAAGATGCCTTTGAAGTTTACTTATGCTCTATGGGTACGATCCTAAGGTTGCTGAGTCGCTGATGTTCTGTTAAGCTTCTGAGGTGTTTATTTTAAGATTTTTAGTATGCTAAAACTCCTTTCCTTGCCTTATAGTAAAAATAAATATTTACCCAGTTTTGCGTCACCTAAGCCTGCTCCCGGGGCACAAGCCCCGTTTGGCCCCTTAGTTACGTCGCTGGAAGTAGTCCTAGTGCAATTAGAGGGAATTCTACACTAGCTTTTCTTTTTACACTACCAATACTAATCTTATGCATTTTACTTACATTTTGAAGCATTTTTCCCTCCAGCAACAGTGTCTGACGAGGTAAGGGCATCAGAGTTCCTTGTTGAAGCTTCACTCGAGTCAGATTCAACTTCACTCTGTTCTTCCAACACCTTTATGCTTGGTATTAATTGTTGCAAATCAGATAATGTAGCTTGAATTCTCGAGCTGCAAGCTGTTATTGATTCAACTATAGTAGCGTTTTTCTTTAGATCGCAACTTCCATATTTTCTTACTGGAAGATAACACTGAGATTTATGGACCTTCATCTTTTCTATTTTTGAACTTGATATCTTGTTTAATTCAGAATGTGAGCCAGCTGGTTCGGAAATCCTGCTCTTAGATTTCCCTCTTAGATCCTTATCACTTAAATTTCCAGATTCATTCTTATTATCCAATGACATACTTTTCTTTTTAGGTACATCATTTTTGACAACATCTGATGGTGCCACCTTCTTTGGTTCTTTGTCATTGCATGTACTATTTCTTTCCTTAGAGCTCATGAAGGCTTTCTTATGTTCAGATTGAGTTGCAGGAAGAGATGCCATAACTAACTCCCGAAACTTCTAAATAACATAAATTTTAGAAATAAATTTCAATAATCCAAATGTTTATGTCGTACACCACATAGTATGCTTAGTAAGTAGGTGAATCCTTGCTATATTTCCAATACGGTAAACGTTGTATGTAAATCTGAAAAAAAAGATACAAGGAAAAATGAACTGCAAGGAAAAACGTACATAAATTGTTCATAACGAATAATAATAATAATAATAATAATAATAATAATAATAATAATAATAATAATAATAATAATAATAATAATAATAATAATAATAATAATAATAATAGATTCAATTAATCAACAAAAGATTCTCAAAAATAATATTTATAAAATGAAAAAGTACCAGATACGATTGTCTAAATATCTTTCAAAAATAACCACTAAAGCCAAGGGCGCCGATGGGGGAGGGGCATTCAGATGCAGAAGGTATATATATATGAGGATTTTAAGACAAATTGCGTTCAAATTATGCTAAATATTGTATATTCATAAATACAATAGGGGGCAAACATGAGCTTTGGGGGGACCTGACTCCCCCGGGCCCCAGGATCGGCGCCCTCTACTAAAGCACATACTTCAAGAGTGAAAACTCCCTCGTGGCTATACGGTTAGTATATGCGAATTTGGTGTGGGACACTCAGGTTTGATTTCCGGTGGGAGCCCACGTTTGGATTCCACGTTAAACTGCGGATTCACTTCTCAAATAACATTCGTGCTGAAAGGAATGATACATTCAAAATCAATCAGTTGACCAACTTTAGACAGAATATCTAGTACCCTGATATAAATAGTAAAGTCAAGGAAGACCATATTATGACTCGATTTGGAAATAATTTCATAAATGATTTTAGTACAAAATTATATAGAATAATATAGAGAAACATGTCAAAAATATGCCTCCAAATGTTTGCAGAAGAGTAGCGTTCTTAGTTTGTAGCAAAACTTTTCTGACACACAGGGAACTTTTGAAGGAAGCTTGTTGAAGGGAAGCGTATCAAATACAGGGTGTTCATTTACTATGTTGCCAAAATTCACTGATGAAATCCTCACACCTAAACAATTAAAAAAAAGTTCATGAGAACGTAGGGCGAAAACCGCGTTGTTTTGAAGTTACGCGATGTCATGAACGAGAAAAGTATAACTATGAGGCTGCCTAGCTCGAAAACTATATGACATATTAAAGGCGGTTAAAGAAATATCACAGGAACTAGCACACTCTCTATCTAAATATCTATGTTTCGGAGTTAGGTCGTACCAGTGCAACGAATTTTATAGAGGGGGCTGGGGTATCGGAACCCTGATTTAAGTACGGATAGAGGAAAAGGTTTAAATATGGGCTAGGGTTTAAAAATGGGCTATCAGCAATATCTGCGCTCCACAGTGCTGCACTGAGGCGGGAACTGTAAGAGCTAGTTACTTATATATACAAAAGACGAGGCACCAGTTGTTGGCGAGATCGGAGCATGTGCACTTGTGTTTGTTGGCTGTTCAGTACGCAGAAGACAATTTCGTCGTGCTAAAAGTTTTGTAGGTATGTATATACTTCACGTTTCTTGTTTCCACACATGTTTTAAACCAATTGCTTCATATGAACTGTATTCCTACTACATAGCGTTTATAATTTGCATGTTTAAATCGTAAGTATTTATAAGGATACATCATCAAAACATTTCAAAACAAATTGGCGTCATTCTTTAAATATGGGCTACAATGACTGGTCTAAATATGGGCTAGGGTCTTGTGATACCTTTCGACATTTCACCACTTCCTGCAATTAAGAAGAAGGTTAGTAATCGAGGTCCGAAGGCTGCAGGCGCCTCCTGCATAACAGGTTCTCCATATAACGGTGCTTTGTCCGCCTCGGTGGCAAAGTCAGCAACGAAACGAAAACAGGAAAAAAGGCATTTGGATTTTGAAAACTCTAAGGAAAACATAGAAGACGGCAGTGAAAATTTGAGAAAACAAGGTTGTTCCAGGAAAGCAAAGGGGGAAAATGGATCGAAACGGAGAAGAGTAGAAATAAAATCAGAAGTGGGAAAGAAGAAAGATAAAAACCAGGAGTGTTGTGATTCAGAAGATGAAGATTGTTTTGGTATTAAATTAATTGACAGCAGGGAAAGTGATATTCAACTCCCGATATGACAGAGAATTCCAGAAGAGAACGATGCAAACTGCATGTTTTGTGATGTGAAATTTTCAGAGGACCGCCCTAACGAATTGTGGGTTATGTGCCAAATGTGTTTGATGTGGGCACATACTGAATGTGAGGGTGCAGATGCTGACATATACATATGTGATTTTTGCAAGTAGAACGTTCATTCGCATTTGGATTAATCTTACTGTTTGATTTGTATCCTTTTAAGGTCTATATATTTATTTTCGATTTTTTAAAACTGGGGCCCATATTTAGACCAGTTTTTAAAAACTTAAATTTTGGAGCTCCTAAAAGAAATAGTTTTTTCCAAAGAAATATGTACTTTGTATTTACTTTATAATATTTGTAGTAAAGAGCAATCTTTGAAATATATTATTGAACATTGAAACTTTCAGTTCTATACATTGTTTGAAAATGAGAACGAAAATAAAAGTGGTAGCCCATATTTAAACCTTTTCCTATACGAGAAAAAATATGTTTTGATAGAAAATGTCTAATTATTGGTTTATGTCGTGTAAGAGAGTATTATCACTTGTCAGTTGTACATTATCACCAATTTTAATATCCACAATTATGCAACCACACATAAAACAGTTTCACATCAAAGAAAAGTGGTTGATAATACTTGTAAACCATGTTCTCACTTGAAATATCACTTGCTTATGGCGATCTAAGCAAGAAAACCTTCATACAGACAAAATATACTAAAGAAATGGTTGCAGAGATGCAGAAATCCGAAATGTTGTTAAAACGAACATCAAGATCAATTATTCGAACAATTACTTACCGAATAGCATGGGCTTAGCATCGTATCTCCATTGACATCTCACTTTTTCTACCCAACAATATATTCTTAGCTCAGGAGGATGCTATGATCGTATTCATAAAGTATGGACGTGCGTGCAGGTCAAAATGGGCATAAAAAATTATTAAGAACAAAAACGAAAAAAGATGTATTTAAGATGACCTTTTTTCACTTATGTGCTTTTGCGTCAGTAGCACATTAACTTTGGGGGACATACTGGGGAGACGGGTGTATGGAACACCTCCAGGTAAGCGGGGACTCTTTCCCCGAAAAATTAACTAAAAATTGTGTTCGTATATTGCATTTTAAAACATTTTTTACTTAAAAAGTAAAAGTTAAAATTTTTGAGTTTTATTTTTAACTTTGATAGTCTAGTTTTATTTTATTTTATTTATTTATTTTCGGAAAATGTGGCACTGATAAGTACACACTTTACAGTTTGTTTATTCACCAGCAAAACTCAACCTTGTTTTACAATTTTAGTTAAAGTTAAATGATACCAAGAGCATGTGAAAAACAAAACAATGCTAAAAGGTAGTGTGAAGTGAATACTCAGAAACAATAAAGTTTTGAAAACAGGTTTTTAGACCTACAAGCCTACAACTAATGTAAATGAGGCTCAATAGTGTTTTTTTTTTTTTTAACTTGCTTTCAAGCTAAACTAAACTCGCTTTGCTGCTCGCTAACTAAACAAAAACAGTTTGTTACTTTATAGTTTATTCTACCTTTACCTTCATCGGGCCAAATGCTGACTGCCTTTTTCCACATTTAAAAACAAACCTTTGTGCTAGTTTTTTCATATCTACTTTGCCTAATATTGTTTTGTGAACGTAGCAAACTGCTCCATTGTTAAGCCTCTTTTAGGTCATACTTGAAATATTGGAGGAGGGACGAAAACGTTTTACAAATATTAGGAAGGACATGTCCCCGGTAGAATTGACGCCCGTGCCTATGTGAGTATGTAAATACGATCTAGGCTGGTGTAAATGGAAAGAAATGAAATGTTTAACGTCGCACGATTCTGCTCTCAAGATTTAGAAGTTCAGTGAATGTTGAAACTAAATAATTACGAGATATTTCTGAAATAGTTAAATAAGAGGAAAGAAAGTAAATGAAATGAGGTGAAGACGAGCTGTTGATATTTTTTATGGTAAGGTTAGGTTGAACGCAAATTAACACATTTAGAGAAAAATCTCATGGTCTCTTTTCCTGACTTTTAATTTCTGTAAGTAGGTACTTTTGCTAACACGTTAACTCTATTCGATTGTACACTATTTCTTTCAAGACCAAATAAAAATGACTTGAGGATTCATAAACCTCACTGAACCCTAAATAACAAGGAAAAAGTACATTAAGTAATTTGTGTATAATCATCATAAACGTAGTAAGAAATCTTGTTTGTTTGAATTATTTGGTGCGCACACCTGCACTTGTTTCACCTGAATAGACACACCTGCCTCCAAGTACTTGTGGTACCACAAGTACCTGGTGTCGTCCTCTAGTAGGAGTGTTTAAGTTGGCTGTAACTATCGTGGACACTTTAGTTTAATAGAACACACGGCGCAGGGCGTGGCGTTGGATGTTTTGGTGTATGTTCGTTTGGTGTGTGGTATTGTTCAAGTGTAATCAATGGAGGCGTACACATTTAATGAAAGATATGTATTTTTCATTTATCGTCGTGCTGATGGGAACTCACATGAAGCACGACGACTATATCGTAAATATTTTCCAAATCGTGTTCTTCCAAACCGTAGTACTTTCGCTGCTATCAATAGGAGTCTTCGGGATACAGGTACATTGCGTGCTACATATGATTCAGTTGGGCGCCCGCGAACAGTCTTGACTTCTGATTCTTCTTGAGACTGGGAATTCTTCAGATAATTGAAGAAAATCCAAGGCTAGCAATGCAAGAAAGTGTTTCCCATGGGACCATGTGGAATGTGTTCCGCGAACAACAGCTGTATCCTACCACTTGCAGCCTGTGCAAGAAATAGAGGAAAGATATTATCATCTGTGAAAATACTTTTGCGAGTGTTATCTTAATCGGTGTGTAGAAAACTCTCTATTTATCGTTTCCCTCATTAATTATATTTACTGATAAAGCTGGGTTAACGCGAGATGATGTTGTCAACATCCACAACGAACACCAATTGGCAGAAGAAAATCCTAACACAAGTTTGCCTACCCGACACCAACATCAAGTCTCGATTAATGTGTGGGCAGGCATATTGGGAGACGAACTTCTGGGTCATATATTTTACTACAACGTCTCACAGATGCAACATATCTGCAATTTATTCAACAAAATCTTCCGGAATGGTTGGAAAATGTTCCACTTTCGAGAAGGTCTCAACTTTGGTTTATGCACGATGGTGCTCCGTCACATTTTCTGCGAGATGTCCGGGCGTTTCTTGATCAGCACTTTCAAGACAGATAGATAGAGCGTGGAGGATGCATACAGTGCCTCCCCACTCCCCCGACGTGAATCATTTGGATTTTTATTTGTGGAGACACCTCAAAAGTATAGTGTACAAAAACAAATAAACGACATACACGAATTGCAGCAAAGATTTCGTGATGGATTTGGAATAATTCATAATACGCCTATGTGTTTCAATCGTGTATGTGAATCGCTGTCACATCGTGCAGAGTACTGTATTGAGGCTGACGGAGGACACATCGAGCATCTGTTATAATTACTAGTGTTTTGTGAGTTCTTGTTCAGCGTAGTACGCAGAACACAAAAGATTTATACTTTATTAATACGTCATAGTACGTTAATTCATGGTGGACTACATCGTGTTAAAAAGTTTGTTTCGAGATCTCCAATTTCCTCCAACTTCTTATTCTAACATTTCTTTCATTATTTACTTGCAAGATAGAAAAAGTGAGATGTCAGTGAAGGTACCATGCTATGCCTGCTCTTCGGTAAGCAGTTGTTTGAATCCTTTGCCCTGATGTTCGTTTTAATTTTGGATTTCTGTATCTCTGCAATCATTTCTTTAGTATATTGTGTTTGTATGAAGGTTTTCTTGCTTAGATCACCACAAGCAAGTGATATTCCAAGTGAGAATTTGGTTTGCAGTGTTACCAACCACTTTTCTTTGATGTGAAACTATGTTATGTGTGGTTGCATAATTGAGGATATTAAAATTGGTGATAATGTACAACTGACAAATGATAATACTCACTTACATGACATAAACCAATAACTAGACATTTTTGTATCAAACATATTTTTTCTCGTATCCGTACTTACATCAGAGTTCCGATACCCGAGCTCCCTCTATAAAATTCGTTGCGCCGGTACGACCTAACTCTGAAATATGTATATTTAGATAGAGAGTGTGCTAGTTCCTGTGGTATTTCTTTAACCGACTTTAATATGCCTTATAGTTTTCGAGCTAGGCAGCCTCAAAGTTATATTTTCGTCGTTTATAGCATCGAGTAACTTTGGAACAACGCGGTTTTGCCCTATGTTCATAGGATTTTTTAAAAATTGTTTAGGTGTGAGGATTTCAGCAGTGAATTTTGGCTACATAATAAATGAACACACACACACACACACACACACATATATATATATATATATATATATATATATATATATATATATATATATATATATATATATATATATGCGTGTGTGTGTGTGTGTGTGTGTGATAATGCAAGTACTGCCGCACCAAATGTAAAGGATACGACACAAAAATCTAAAACATTCTTGACTACTAAGCTCTGACAACTTTAGTTAGGTAACTGAATATATTTATGTTTCATATGATATCCCATGGAGCCTTCTCCTATTAGTACAAGCAGTGGCAAAGAGTGGTAAGAGACCCTGAGGCCCGTCCTACCCATTTACGTTCATAAATTATAATTTGTAATTAATTCATTTTCCTTGCACAGAATGTATGATAATTTTCTACGTTGAAAAAAAAATATTTTATTGTTCGATAAAGAAATCGTGGTTAGCACACTGCTGGCAGGCTCACCGAGCAATTTCTCAGGCGGCAGTAGAACTACCGCGAAGCTACTCAGAAAATACCGCGAGAGAACATGTTAGTAATAACCTGCGAAAGAGACCGGCCTCAGCGCTTATCGACTTGCGTTTCTACATAAAGCGTTTCTCTCGAGACTTTCGACTTTGATTCGATGTGCCTTATGGAGAGTCGTTGTGACGCGTGGTTAGTGTTATACTAAAGAGTTCGACTAACATATGTTTCCTGCAGTAGTCAGGACTTTAGTATGACGCTAAACACACGTCAAAACGACTCTGCATAAGGCGAGATATGTGAAACAAATAAAGAGAAGAGACGTGGGCCCCATTCCGTACCAATTTTGCTTAATTTTGTGGACTCCAACGTAACGCAGAAGCTGGAACAAGCAATTCTAAAGGTGCTATGCTCATTATCGGAAACTAGTTCCCTTTATTTCGTTACGTTGACGCAAACCCGTATGATATCAGACTCGTTGTGTTCATTAGAATTGAGTAGAGAGTATGGGCCTTATGCAGAGTCGTTCTGACAAGTGATTAGTGCAATACTAAAGAGTTCGACTAACACATGTTTCCTCCAGTAATCATACCTTTAGTATGACGCTACTCATAAGTCAAAACGACTCTCCATAAGGCGGAAAGTGTTTTTGAGAAATTGAGACTTTTTTTTTTTTTTTTTTAGATTTGCAAAAGTAAATGAGAGAAAATGCCAGTAAGAGTAGAATATGAACATAATATAATTCCTATTAAAGAATGCTCTAGGCCAGTAGTCTTTTGAAAACTAATATGTTATTAAGGAACGAAGGCCAACGCCTGTGTTGGAAACAGAACAAACACAGGGCAAGATAGTTTTGCATGCATTGGTACAAAAAATTATTTGTAGTTCTTGTTAAATAAAGAGCAGCATATAAAAAATACTTAAGTGTGATTCTGTTTTAAAACGGGAATCAAGAGGCATACAAAATGACTTGATTGAATGCTTGTCATGTGTTTTGAACAGTATAATTAAAGATACAATTTTAAGCAGAGTTTGTTTCAGTACAAGTAGACGAGTTTCGCAGATGTAGCTAAGATAATGTAATAGTCCATCTTCCCCACCCGATCACTCCCAATTGAAACAATTAAATTGCGTTACGGCGAATTAAGATCAGCTATGAGTCACATATGTGAATTTCGTTATGGAAATTGAGAGCCGGATCGAGTAAGTGCTGTCGATGGTCTGCAATCGTTAAATTCATGTCAATTTGTCTTCTTGTGTTTCTGTAGTAAAAAGAACTTATGTCTATCGATAATCTGTTTTATATTTTGCAAAAGAAAATATACTTCCAATATGTCACGCATAGCTACAAAGAAGTATGCAAATATTGATTGCGTTCAGAAGAAACTGTGCATGATTTGTTAAAATATTAGTTCGTTGCAGTTCGGTGATAAGAAAACGCAAAGCTTTAAAGCCATTCTCCTACGAAATTTTTTATGCATTTGAAGTTGAGATGGAGACGAGTTTTCGTGATTTATTCTCTTTGGAATCTGTAGAACTATTTGACTGTGAACAGTTTCAGGATTACAATAGTGATTTTCTTAGGAAGAAACTAGGATATCTTCTTAAACTGTATCCCACTTTCGACGGTAATCAGCTGCGGAATGAACTGACAATCATCTTTTACGACGAAAATCAGTATCTTGACTTATTAATTTGCTCCAATACATCTCATCAAACGGCCTGCGAGAATTATACCTAGAATGTCTTCGCTTGTTAAATGTATGCTTAAGTATTCCAGTTACTACAACATCATGTGAGACAAGCGCATGGGTGAACTGAAGAAAATTAGAACATTCCGGAGAATATAATAAGTAACGACAGACTTAGTGCGTTGCTTCAATCGCTACAGTTGAAAAAGAATATTAGCCAAGGATACAGCTTTTAAGAAGAAAGTAATAGACATATTTGGTAAGAATAACTGACATTTTGAATTAATTGAAAAGATGATATAGGTAATGCAGATATTATTATTATTATTATAACATTGGGCCTACCCTCTTGAAACTATCACCCTTCGCCACTGAGTACAAGATGCATATTAAAAAGAGGGCTGATATTTTTACGCGGGGTTTGTAACACTGATGAAGTTGAGAATGAGCAGGAGCATGCCCTAGTATTCTGTGTTTCTAACAGAGACAGAATCGTCCAAGTAGAGTTTCGTACGTGCAAATAGCAGTAGGTGAAATGGCTGCCGTAATATAAAATCCCGCCAAATGTGAAGTGAGATCTGTCATTAGATTTCTGAATATTAAAGGACAGAATGCAGCTGATATCCATTGTGAATTATGTAGCCTACCATTTATCTACCGACAGTAATGAGTGAAGGAAACATCAGGCGATGGTGCAGATAATTTCGAGAAGGGCGTTCTAATGTTCATGACAATGAGCGCAGCAGAAGATCTGGTGTTCAGATGGACGATCTGGTGGAAACCGTTAACGATAAAGTGTGATCCAATCGCCGGTTCACAACAATTGTACTCGTTAAATAGTTCCAGAAGTGTCTGCGAAAACACTGCATAGAATTGTGACTGTTAAGCTGGATTATTACAAACTGTGTGTGAGATCGGTCCCAAAAATGTAACAGACGCTTACAAAGAGCAAAGAATGACAGCTGTACATGATTTTTGGCCCCCTGGAAGGAGAATAGGAACGACCTCTTTCCTCATATAGTGGCGGGACATGAAACCTGGGTATCGTAGCCACTGGGCAGTCAAAGCAGCAGTCAGTGCAAAGGCGGCACTCTGCTTCTCCTAAAATGAAGAAATTCAAACACCATCAGTTCACAAATGATAGCAATCCTTTTTTGGGACCAAAAAGGTGTGATTCTTGTGGAATTCTTGGGACCAGGACAAACAATTACAGCAGATATGTATTGCCAAACACTGAACAAACTGCGACGTGCCATCCAAAAATCGGCGGAAAGAAATGCTACGCTCTAGAATTTTTTTGACCCGAGACAACACCTGCCCACACATACCTGCTCGTATGTGTTGAGACAATTTCAATACATCGATGGTAACCACTCAATCATCCTCTAATAGTAACAACCTTGTACCCAGCGATTTCTTCCTTTTCCTTCACCTGAAAAAGTGACTTTCATCGAAGCGTTTCAACGACAGTGAATTGCTCAAGACGTCAACTGTGAACGGGTTGGAATTTCAAGTGGCAGATCTTTACATAGAGGGTATAAGGAAGCTTGTGGCACGCTACCGGAAATGCGTGGAGGTTCATGATCACTTCGTCGGAAAATATCCAAGGTATTTATTTGTACATTAATCACAATAAATTTCTTTCCTTGTCGTTTTCTCTTTTTTAATATCGGGGTTTTCTCTTCGACATGCATCTCGTATGTTTCACTGGACTAGAGCGCCTATTTGGAGTTCGTAGGATGGGATGAAAAGTTATATCCAGTGAATCGTGGTCAGTAGGGAAAAAATATCATGCGTGGGGTTACAGCAACTTCATTTAACAAGGACACAACGTAATCCAGTTACTGTCGCCACGTGTATTGAACATGTTGTGTTGATGTAAGCCGAGGTCATGAATAAATGATTTTGAAAAAAAAAAAAACAGTTATCATTACCACACTTTCCGATTCCCGTACCAGGAAGTATCTAATCAATGGACAAATTAAAATCATCTATCAAAACCACGTCAACTAAAGAAAGAGCTGCTAATACCGAGCATGCATGCTTCCAAAACTGTTACAGGGGAATTTTTGTGTAGCTTATAGCAGCACTTAAGGAAAACTTTCTTACTTTTAATAACACTTAATTCTACACAAACCATTTCACAATCTCTTGTTAAATCATGACGTACTTTGCTGGAGCACTTATTTAGGAATTATATTTCTGGGCTTTCGCCATCTATTGTCATTCAGTACGTCACGTATGAGGAATGACGTCCGTCGGCAAGCATACTATTCGTGGAACGGAAAGGAAGAAAGGGTTGGGGAAGGAAGGAAGGAAGTGGCCTGGGAACTAATGTTAGGTATCATCCTGGCATTTGCCTGATGTGAATGAGGAAAACCTCGTAAAACCTCATTCAGGATGGCTGACCTGAAAAAAGTTTCACACTTTTACGACCGAGTGCCCCCACCGAGAATCGAACCCGGGACCGCTCACACCGAAGTCCCGAATACGCTACGTAGGGCCACTGGTTCATTTGTTGTTTACACAAACCGTAAAACCATCACCCCGAGAAATTACGAGGCCTTTTCTGTATATATTAAAATGAAACGAAAATAAAACTTCTTCACTTTGTACACTCCGCATAAAAAAAGCGACAGCTAACGCCGTGCAGTTAGGCCACCCAATATACACATTCTTATCCCATAATCGTGTCAGGTGAGGAGATCCCCTCTCACTCCTCCTTTCTTCTCTGCGATACCAAAAAAATAACTAACAACATGAGCGAAATTCTAATTTCAAACTACACATGTATTAGTATCGATAAAATGAAATAACAAAACCGAGACGAAGCAAGATTCATAAGTTGATTTAGGGAGAAACTGAAACACACACAATGAAAAATTGAAACCAATGGATTTTTATTACACAGAGGTTCAAAAATGAGGCAGAGAGAGAGAGAAGAACAAAAAGAGAAGGGAGAACAGATAAAAATGTGGAATTTTAAACTTAGTAAGAAAAGAACCTAACATTATGAAGTTCCCTTATCAGAAATCCAACAGTAATATAGAAATAACGTTTGTTTTTATATATTTTTTTCAGGACTATTCGAATATATAGAGGATGCTTGAAACATTCATTAAGTCTTAAAGAAAAAAACGAAAAGAAGAAGGAAGAAAGAAAGAAAGATAAAATTGAAGGAATGCTATTTTACTGGTAAATTTTTATCAGAAATATCCTATATTAAAAGTCCAAACCGTATCATAATGAAAAGTTACAAATGTTCAAATGGAAAATTGGATGTTCCTTATAGATGTAGCAGACATTGCATGTTTCAAATTTCAACGTGAATGCATCACATTGAATTATAAGATGGAAACAAATTTGTACCGAACTAGTATAAATAAAATTTTGTTTCCAAATAATCAAAGAGATTGCCATTTTCTAGTCTTTACCGAAGATTTACCTGTTCCGAACATCCAGCATTACTTTTATCTCTTGCGAATATAACGTTGTAATTTGCACAGATAGAATGAACACGCTAAAGCTCAAACGGATCATAGTGTCAATCGGATGATGTTGGTTAGCTTATGCACCACCACTGGATCCAGGATTCAAATCCGTAGTGACCCAGTAATTTGAATGAGACTCGGTAACCCAGAGAACAAAAAAGAGATTTTGCTTATTCCCTTGCATTTAAACAGTATTTCTTTCAGAGATGACCAGGACTGGAGATGTTATGCCCAGAGCACGAAACACTCGACGCTGAAGTTGCCAGTTAATTACATTTTCCAGGCAAAGTATATCAGTCTCTTGCTCCGTTTTAACTTTGGAACATGAACTGCGTGTGTGTGTGTGTGAAAAAGAGGGGGAGAAGTGAAAGACGCAAAGACAGGATTGGGAAACGTCAAGAAAAAAAGAAAGAAAGAGAGAGAGAGAGAGAGAGAGAGAGACGAATATAAATATGAAATATACTTATCAGTACAGTGTATGATGAAGAACGCACACACTGTTTATTCGAATTCTCGCCAGTGATGCTTTGTAAGTTCTCCAACAGAAGATAAATCTCTGTTTACAGCCATTATTTTATGCGAAAAAGTTACACTACCTGATGGGGAATCGAACCCAGATTTTCAGCTTGGAAGTCTGGTACTTTACCATTAAACCACCGATTGTTTCATCCAAACTTTGTCCAACAAATACTGTAATATTTCTTTCTGAGAACGATGACTCGAAAAGTGTTTACCGCAGGTCAATGAACTGTTTCGAATATCCTGGTAAACCCCCTGCCCTTTCCCAACCAACATTCGTAAATCGTCTCTATCATGATAAAGTTGTTTGCTTCCACATTTTTAAGCATTGCACGTCTAATATGATAAATCGATTCTTCACTATCACTTTGTAAAAAATGCAGCTTTGGCGTGAACAGGATTCGAACCTATGCTAGATAGCTATAATAGTCGTAACTCCATTGCGTTACCGCTACACTATCAGTTGTATTATTTCCATACATAAATTACAAGCTGACAACACAACCACGGGAGCCAAACATAATTAAGTGCAAAAGGAGGCTGAAGCCTGTTTACTATATTACATAATAACACATACACTATACATCACAAAAGAATATTATATGACATTAAAAAAAAACATTTGCTATTCTGAAAGAGAGGGATGTGCGTTATTGCAAAACCACTTCCAAAAAACGGCTAAAAGGTGCCGTCCCTGTCGGGGATATATATCTTTCGACGTGTACGTTTCAAAAATTCAAAATACGTGCGTGCATCTAACAAGGTTGTGAAACGCTGAAAGTATACAAGAGTGCTGGCAACAAGAAACAGCACCGCTTGATGTTTAGTGGGGGGATAAAAATGAAAATCAGGGAATAACATGAATTGCACCATGAAGTGTGAAGCCGGGCGACGGGTAATGCGTTCCAACACATCCTGCATGGTGTGCCAAATTAATTGCGAGCCGACACAGTGTGTATATCGATGGGCTAATGTGTCCTCTTGCTGGCAGTGCTCGCACAAGGCATCTGGGGCTCGTTGAATCTCATAGAGACGCGCCCGTGTCGGGAGAAGTTGATGTACTACCTGAAACCACAAAACCTGCATGTACTCAGGTATGACAGGGTTTGAGATATTAGACCACACCTGCGGCGATTCTACGTGTGGATACATCTGAGATACTCGTAAATTAGTGTTAGAGAAAGAGTGCGCGGTTAGTGTCCTATATAACGAGCGCGCATTGTGTTGTTGAGGGTGGAGAACCATCCCGGAATAATTCCAAGATCCGATAAACGTTTTGATATAAGCCGGGCACTGATCAACGAATTGAATATAATGAGGGTTTTGCGGTTGACTATAATTCTTCCAAAAACAACTTACCCAATGATTAGTGATAGAACTGAGTGATGAGAGCGCTGCATAAGTGTCAGCCATAAACAACGTTTGGCATTTGATACGAATATTGACTAAGCCCAACCCGCCAGCGGAACGAGGCAAATAAAGGGCTTGACGGGGAATGCGAAAATAAAAACCTCTCCAAATATGCCAAAGGAATAAGGATTCAAATCGTTTGGCATAAATTTCTGGGAAAGGAAATACACGCGCTCTGTACCACAGTTTAGACACAACAAAAATATTGATAAAATGAATACGGTGAAGTAAATGGAGCCTACGGAAACGCTGTGAATAGAACAACTTTCGAATTTGCGTTAAAAGGGGAGCCCATACTTCATCATAGTTGGGAGTTGAATTAGACGTGAAGGGGATGCCTAAAATAGTGAGTGAGGTGACATGCGGTAAGGCAGGAGAAACCGAAGGATCCTCTGGGAGCTGGAAACCATTAAAAGACAACACCTGTGTTTTGTTGTCGTTATACTGCAAACCCGAGCATCGGGAAAAACGGGTCAGGACAGGAAACACGCCCTGTAGTGAGACAGGATCAACTCCTGTTATGGTCAAATCGTCAGCATACCCAAAATTGTTTTGACTGCGGAACAGGGAGGGTCCATTCGAAGACAACATGGCCAAACGATGGAGAAGCGGGTCTAAAACCAAAGCAAAAAGAACGGTGCTAAGACAGCACCCCTGGTGTAGTCCGCGTCGTAAAGAGATGTTTGGGGATAGATGTCCATTTATTTGCAAGCGGAACTGAGTTTGAGCATATAGATTATGAATCACCTGGCGAAAAACAGTGGGAAAACCCCAAGATTCAAGCGTCAGATGGAGAAACTGATGGTCTACTGAATCATAAGCTTTGGCTAAATCCACTGCGAGTGCGCCAGCAGGTACATTGCGAAGGTGATAATACGCAAATATATCGCGCAGGGAGCGAAGCGTGTATTGGATGTTATGCGAGTCATGTAGCGCAGCTTGATACGGGCTAATGTATTTCCGAATAATAGGACGGAGTCTGGCAGCAAGAACTTTTGTAAATAATTTAGATCCACTGGTAATAAGGACAGCGGCTTATAATCGGTCACGACTTGCGCAGTGGAGGACTTTGGTAGGAGAACCACAATAGCTGTGTTGTGAGAAAAGGGGTCCCCAGATAACCATGCGTTGAACAGGGCAACTAGTGTACGGCTAAGAAAGGGCCAGTAACGCTTATAAAAAGCAAAGCTCAGACCATCAATCCCAGGGGAGCCAAGGCCTTTGGTTCCTCGTAGAACATAAAAAATTTCATCTTCAGTGATAGGACGTATTAAGGCTTGAGAGTCAGTCTCTGTCAACTTGTAAGGCAGAGCAGACAAGAATTCCGGGGCGTTAGAGAAATCCATAGGCTGCACACTCGTAAAAGCTGTATAATACCTTGTGAATTCTTGGAGTATTTGTATCGAGTCAGAAACTACCATTCCGCCCGCCGTTGTGAGGGAGTCAATGTATGTAGCTTTCCGCTTCCGAAACAGAAGATCAATTTGGTATATGGAGGCAGTTTCGATCAGGAAACAATGATAAAAATCCTCCGAAAAATATGCTTGTATTGATGCATGTGAATCTAGTTAACGCAACCTACTCCTAAGTTCCTGAATTTGGATTTTGTTGGCCAAGGTTGGGGGGACGTCCATAACTCGCTGAGAGCGCGATGGAAAAATTCTGAGAGCGTACGGTCCTGTTGTCGTGCCAATTTACCGCGCCATTGGAAAAAACTGAGAATTTTAGGTTTACCGTATACTTGCCACCATGTATCAACATTGGGGAAATGTCGTTGCATCTTACACCAATACTCAAAGCGCGTCGTAAATTCGTCAATCACGTCCTCACGAGACAAAAGGGTATTGTTAATCTTCCAATACGATGGACCGCTTCCAGCGGGAAGAGAAAAAGGAAGCTTAAAAGCTACTTCAACCGCAGCATGATTTGACAAAGGAAGCAAGAGGGTTAAAACGTGAAGCACTGCCTTGCATAAAGGATCTGTGACATAAACCCTATCTAGGCGGCTCTGAGTTGACAAAGAGCGATATGTCATCACATGCGGTGAGTTAGAAACAAAAAGAGCATCATGTAGCTTCATGGCACGCACAAGCTCAACTAGTGATGGGCAGGGAGGTGAGGGGGTGAGGATTTAAGAAACTCAGAATAAGCATACAACAGCATAATACATATGCCTGAGATATAACATCTAATTGCTCTACCATCAGGTGAGAGCATGACACGATCATAAACAAAACCTTTTCTTACAAGTTTCGCGACTCCTGTGGTGTTTTGACAAATAATAATAGCGTTATAATCGGGGAGAAAATCGAAAGAATGAAAAGTCAATTCAGTGAGACAACATACATCAGGACTCCGACGCTCTATAAACTGCTTTAACGACGTTAAATTTGGTGCAGAGCTAACCCTATTAATATTAAGAGTTAAAAGAGTGAAGGCATTTAACATGGGCATGCTCTGAGGCACTATGAAATAACACACATTACAGTACTTACTTGAAAAATCCGTAGAAACATTGGTAGATAAGACCACAGAAATTAAGACCATCATTCTGGCCCACTTGATAACAACTAACGAGGAAAAATAAAGAAAACAAAAAACCACGCATAACATGCGAATATGAATCGACACAGAAACACCGTTGTTATCGTATCATGAAAAGAAGGCAAACTAACAACACTCACTATAATTCAGAGTCAGATGTGGAACGGGATTGCGGGGGCGGGTCACGTGAACTGGACTGTTTTGATCGTGGTGGAACACACTGGGAAGCAGGTTGTTCATTCTTTTTATTTGCTGACCTTGAAACTCTGCGACGTTTTTGTTGTGAGAGAGAATCAAACTCCTCGGAATTAGCACACTGTGAGAAAGTAGGAAGAATAAAAGTTTCATTTCCACTTGTCATAGACTCTGCCGAGATTGTTGTAATATTCTAATTTGAAAATTGCACTCACATCTTCGAAGCTTCCAGTGGCGTATCGGTAGGTTCCTTCGGGGGCGCAAGGAGTGTGGGCTCTCCCATCTCGGGATGCAATGGTTTGTATGACGTAGGATCATCTGATCGGCGAGGTAGCTCAGGAAAATCATCATCATCAAGGTTAGGGTTACCCTGTGCGGGGCCGGACGCGAGATCCGAGGTGGCCCCCGCCAAGCGATCCACAAATCCTGATGGAGGAGCAGGACGTATCACTTTCCCTATTTCTGACATCTGAACTAATACAAAGTTAGGTTTCAGACCCTGTGCAACCGGTTTTTTCTTGACTGGGCAGCTAGATACGGTGTGAGAGAAACTCTGGCAAAAAAACTGGTGATAGGTTGTCCCTCATACAAGACACTCACTTTATAGCCCTGTACGATGACACGGGAAGGGATGTGTTTCGTCAGTTCCATGTGTATGATTCTAAGACCACTGTCGATTCCAGTAGGAAATGGGTCGGTCCAATATTGCGTTTCTACTCGTCGCACGGTACCATAGGCCCGAAAATGGTCCTCTAACACTGTTAGGGGCACTTCAAGTGGAAAATCATAAACACGAACCATTTTCACTGGGTCTTCAGCTGGTACAATGCGCACAAGGCTTGTGTTACCGTCAGCATGCTTAAATGGCACTGTATCCGGAACTGTCGAGGAAAACTGATCATAAGCCGTAATAGATTTAAATTTGATATAAATACTATAAGACTCTTCGTGGAGCTGTAATGCACAAATTTTCTCAAAAATACCTACAAAATTATCAGTTAACCATTGGTAGACAAGGCTCGAATGGTCTCGAGAACTCCGGTATCGCTTATCAAAAATAAGCTTGTATTGCAATTCCTTCTTATATGGCATCGCACTAGAATAATAACACAACTTAAACGAACTTCACTGTAGTAGAATACCACCAATCAGCCGAAATAGGCCTCAACTAACGTCGATGAACAGTTCACAACAGGTGTGGATAAAGCAAATAGTCACTTCCGACTCTGCTGCGATCTGCACTGCTCGAAGGCTCGAGCGAAACTACTATCATGTTACCTGAAACCAAAACCCAAATATTACTTACTTTAGCCTTGATCATTGGAACGAGTAAGCTTCTTCCTGTAAGATTATTTGAACCTAACTGCACAACGAAATTTATTTATTCGACGATCTAGAGAGAAATTAGTGCCCACTAATAAAGAAAACCACATTCAATCCAGGAAAAAAATACAGAAATAAAATCATATTATGCAGTAATTTTGCAGTGCAAATTCAAAATACGCGAATAATAATAATAATAATAATAATAATAATAATAATAATAATAATAATAATAATAATAAGAAGAAGAAGAAGAAGAAGAAGAAGAAGAAGAACCTATATTATAAAATTGAAAGTGACTGTGACTTATAGTCTCTTGAACCACCCGACTGATCTCGATCAAATATTCAACATTGATATTGTTCGGACCTGTGAGTATTTTTTATCTATTCGTTTTGATGGTATTACTTAGGGGAGGGGGAGGATGGACAAATATAAGAAATAAAGAAAATTTAAGTCTTGAATCAAACGACCAATCTGGATGAAATTTGCAACATAGATTACGTTTGTGCATGGAACGCTTTTTATCATTTCACTTTGATGGTGGAATGTAGGGAAGGGGGAGGACGGGAAGATATACAAAAGTCAATGTAATTAAAAATAAAAGTGACTATGTTGATGAGTTAATAAGTCTTGAACCACCGGACAGATCTGCATGAAATTTTCAACATGGATGAAGTTCGAGCCTGGAGTGGTTTTCATCATACCACTTTGACGGTAAAACTTAGGGGAGTGGAGGAGAGGGGAAAGATATATAAAAATAAATAAAAACCTAGTAACTCTAGAACCACGCGACCTATCTTGATCGAATTTTTCACATAGATGAGGTTCGGGCCTGATATGGTTTTTATTATTTCACTTTGACGCTAGAACTCAGAGAAGGGGAATGGGCAAGAGAGATATATAAACATAAATAAAATTTAATAAGTCTTGAACCACCGTCCCAACCTCTATAACATTTTCAACCTAGATGAAGTTCGAACCAGAGATGCTCGTAATAATTTTATTATTATTATTATTATTATTATTATTATTATTATTATTATTATTATTATTATTATTATTATTATTATTCGCGTACTTTTGAACTTGTAGGGCGAAATTAATTCATAATATGTTTTTATTTCTGTAATTTTTCCTGGATTCTATATTATTTCCTTTATTAGTAAGCACTAACTTCTCTCTAGATCGTCGAATAAATGAATTTTGTAGTGCACTTAGATGCAAATAACCTTACTGGAAGAAGCTTGATCGTTCCAATGATCAAGGCTAAAGTAACTAATATTTGGGTTTTAGTTTCAGGTGGCATGGTAGTGTAGCGGTAACGTAATGGAGTAATGACTATTACAGCTGTCTAGCACAGGCTCGAACCCTGTTCACGCCAAAGCTGCATTTTTTACAAAGTGATAGTGAAGAATCGATTTATCATATTAGACGTGCAATGCTTAAAAATGTGGAAGCAAACAACTTTATCATGATAGAGACGATTTACGAATGTTGGTTGGAAAAGGGCAAGGGATTTACCAGAATATTCGAAACAGTTCATTGACCTGCGGTAAAGTAGTAATGGGGGCACTCTGCCGAACTTTTGATTATCCTCAATGAGGGGCCCCAAGGCCCGGGGTCAATGACCTAGGGGTACATAGGACCACCCCTCTAAATTTTGGCAGGGGTACCATGGCCCACCCCCTAAATTTTGGCAGGGGTACATAGGACCACCCCCCTTAAATTTTGGAAATTGCCAAATCTAAAAATTGGGTGTGGTAGCCTAGGACCACAGTATGTACCTCTATCAGTATTGGGTGTCTATGTCGTTCTCTTTTATGGGTAAAAAATTGCCAAAAATTCAAATTTCGGGGTTTTTTGACCTAATTTATCCCCTTGGATGAGGTGTTAATACCTTATATAGTTATATGGGCGTATACAGGGGTCCATTACCTTTCATAAGACATGGGTATATTAATGCATCCTTTGAAAAATTTGGGAGGGGTACCTTGGCCCACCCCTTAAATTTTGGAAATTGCCCAATTTAAACATTGGGTATTATAGTACAGGACCTCAATATGTATTATGATAAATTTGGGTGGTCCACCTCGTTCCCTTCTAGGGGTAAAAATTGCCAAAAATATAAACGTAAGCAATACGTTATACCACGTGTTTGGTTTTCGACCTAATTTATCTCCTTGGATGAGGTCCTATTACCTTATATGATTATATGGTCATGTATAGGGGTCCATTACCTATCATAAGACATAGGTACATTTGTGCACCCCGGGAGGGGTACCTTGGCCCACCCCTTTAATTTTGGAAATTGCCCAATTTAAACATTTGGTATTATAGTATAGGACACTAATATAGATCACTATAAATTTGGGTGGTCCACCTCGTTCCCTTTTAGGGGTACAAATTTGCCAAAATTTTAGTACAACCACGTGTTTGGTATTTGGTACAATTTATCCCCCTTTGATGAGGTCCTTTTACCTTATATGGTTATATGGTCATGTATAGGGGTCCATTACCTATCATAAGACATGGGTATATTGGTGCACCCCGGGAGGGGTACATAGGACCACCCCCCTTAAATTTTGGAAATTGCCAAATCTAAAAATTTGGTGTGGTAGCCTAGGACCATAGTATGTACCTCTATCAGTATTGGGTGTCTATGTCGTTCCCTTTCATGGGTAAAAAATTGCCAAAAATTTAAATTTCGGGGTTTTTTGATCTAATTTATCCCCTTTGATGAGGTATTATGACCCTATATAGTTACATGGACGTATACAGGGGTCCATTGCCTTTCATAACATATGGGTATATTAATGCACCCCTTGAAAAATTTGGGAGGGGTACCTTGGCCCACTCCTTAAATTTTGGAAATTGACCAATTTAAACATTGGGTATTATAGTACAGGACCCTAATATGTATCATGATAAATTAGGGCGGTCCACCTCGTTTCCTTCCAGGGGCACAAAATTGCCAAAATATAAACGTAAGCAATACGTTATACCACGTGTTTGGTTTTTGGTCGATTTTATCCCCTTTGATGAGGTGTTATTACCTTATATGGTTATATGGTCATGTATAGGGGTCCTTACCTTTCATAAGATATCGGTATATTTGTACACTCCTTTAAAAATTTGGGAGGGGTACTTTGGCCCACCCCTTAAATTTTGGAAATTGCCCAATTTAAACATTTGGTATTATAGTACCGGACCTTAACATGTATTATGATAAATTTGGGTGTTCCACCTCGTTCCCTTTTAGGGGTACAAAATTGTCAAAATATAAACGTAAGCAATACGTTGTACCACGTGTTTGGTCTTTTGGCCCAATTTATCCTCTTGGATGAGGTTCTATTACCTTATATGGTTATATGGTTATGTATAGGGGTCTATTCCTTATCATAAGACATAGGTACATTTGTGCACTCCTTTTAAAAATTTGGGAGGGGTACTTTGGCCCACCCCTTAAATTTTAGAAATTGCTCATTTTATATATTTGGTATTATAGTACTGGACCCTAACATGTATTATTATGATAAATTTGAGTGGTTCACCTCGTTCCCTTTTAGGGGTACGAAATTGCCAAATTTTAGTACAACCACATGTTTGGTTTTGACCTAAGTTATCCCCTTGGATGAGGTCCTATTACCTTATATGGTTATATGGTTATGTATAGGGGTCCATTACCTTTCATAAGACATAGGTACATTTGTGCACTCCTTTAAAAATTTGTGAGGTGTACCTTGGCCCACCCCTTAAATTTTAGAAATTGCTCACCTTGTTCCCTTTCATGAGTAAAAAAAATTGCCAAATTTTACTACAACCACGTGTTTGGTATTTTGGTTCAATTTATCCCCTTGGATGAGGTCCTATTACCTTATATGATTATATGGTTATGTATATTGGTCCATTCCCTATTATAAGACATGGGTATATTGATGCACCCTTTAAAAAATTTGGGAGGGGTATCTTGACTCATTCACTCAGTTTTAGAAATTGTTTAATACAAGCATTTGGTATCTTCGTACAGGTCTTCAATATGTACCACTATAAATTTGGATGGTCCACATCGTTCCCTTTCATGGGTAAAGAACTACCAAAAATCAAATTTCGGAGGTTATTGACCCCTATTTAATACGTTATATGGTTTATTACCTCTATATGTTTATGTTCTCTTTTAAATTTGGGAATTATCAAATAAAATTCGGTAAACGTTTTCTAGGACCCATTGGTATTCCTCTTATGGCCAAATATTCAAAATTTAAAGGTTATTGACCGGCTTTATTATTGAATAAGTACAGGATTTATTACTTTTTCATAAGACACAGGTGTATTTGTGTACCAATCTTAAATTTTGGGAGGGGTACATTTCTTATTGTCATATCAATAATTGGTAATTGTTCTTAGGGTAAATCATTGTGAAATATGAGTATGATCACGTGATCAGTTATTGACCTATGATGGGATTAGGAGTCCAGGACATTGGTACATTTAAACTTTGTAGGATAATTTGAGAATGCGTCATTGGTATTGATTATTACAGCCAAATATAAACGTAAGCAATACGATGTACCACGTGATTGACCTTGATGAGGTAATGTACAGGGATACATAGCTAACCTTATTGAATCTTATGACTCATAGTCTTAAGGGAATATACGCTACAACACTGGCAAAGTTATTGCTGATGCAATTTGATTGGTTGATCACTATCTTTCGTGCAATCTGATTGGCTGATCACTATCTTTCGTGCAATCTGATTGGTTGCTGATTTTCAAATCTTTGCTGCATTCAGTTTTAAGTTTTGTTTAACACTTAAAAAAAGTTTTTGCAATTTTTGTTTGAAAATTTTTTTGTTTGAAACTTTGGTTTGACATTTTTTTTCGTTTGATATTTTTAGTTTAAAAATTTTTGTTTCGAAATTTTTTGTTTGAAACTTTGGTTTGAAATTTTTTCGTTTGAAATTTTTAGTTTGAAAATTTTGTTTCTAGTTTTGTTTAAAAAATTTTTGTTTGAAATTTTTGTTTCAAATTTTTTTGTTTAAAAATTTTTTGTTTTGAAATTTTTTGTTTCAAAATTTTGTTTGAATTTTTTTTTCGTTTCAAAACTAAAAAAATATTTGTTTGAAATTTTAGTTTAAAAAATGTTCGAATTTTTTTCTGTTTAAAATTTTTTGTTTGAACATTTTTGTTTCGAAATTTTTGTTTCAAATTTTTAAGTTTATGCACTCATTAGTGAAGAACCGGAACTGCTTAGTAGAAAATTTGGTTTGAATTTTTTCTTTGAAAATTTGTTTCGAAATTTTTGTTTTGAAATTTTTCGTTTCCAAATTTTTTTTGTTTAAATTTTTTGTTTCGAAAGTTTTGTTTGAAATTTTTTGTTTCAAAGTTTGGTTTGACATTTTTAAAAGTTTGTGCACTCATTAGTAAAGAACCGGAACTGTTTAGAACAAAAACCTCTGGCAACATTGTGGTGCAATAGTACACGTCAGAATATGGTGCAATAGTACACGTCAGAACATGGGGTTGTACTTGAAATGAAAAAAACCCAATTCATTGAAATGGATCATTTTATTACACTCCACATACATCCATACCAGATAGTGGTTCTGGATATTGTCGATACAATGTATTTTGAACTTCTTGCACTAGTTTGTCTTTAGCATATAGTTTTAATTCCAATTGAAGTCTTTTAAGGTCTATTGCAATATCAATTGGTGGAAACTCAATGTCCATTTGATCACAAATAAACTGTTTATCAATACAGGTATGCACCCACGAACGATGTTGACAACCATCACAATATCTAGATACATGTTGTACAATATGCATAACACATTTTTCAAAATAGTACTTTTTCAGGAATATACTTGTTTTGTTGCACACTTCCACTGCATGTTTCACACACTGAAATACGCTGATGAATTTGTTCCATTCTGTTTCCGTTAGATACACCATATTGCGAGGGACATGAAATGTACTCTTTTTACGTAACAGCACCATCTTCTCTTCGAGGACTGTACGCAGCACCACTTCATGATTTGAGCCTAATGATTTGACTATGGTCACATTTAGCTCATCATGAAAATAATCGTTCATTTGATCGATTCGTGAACATAATATTTGCCATTCTTCACAGGTCAGTTGTACACCAAATTGTTCTGCTTTGCCCAATCGAATCACTGGTTCAAATGTTCTAGCACTGATACCAATCATCACATGTTTTGTTTGAAATATATTTATTGGATAATAGCTTGCGAAGATGAACTCTTTATCGTTAGAAGTACACATCTTTCCTCCTGAAAAGCACTTGCTCAAATGATTTCGTGGGATGACAGTGTATTGGTTAATTTATAGAACTACGGCTGAGGTCATCGGAAAGGAATGTGCTGACGTTTGAATTCATGGTTTCATCACAATTGCTGACGTCATGCTGACCAACCAAATTCATACAACTATGTCTGACGTGCTGACGTTTGAATTCATGATTTTATCACAATTGCTGACGAATCTAGCTGTGTACTAAATTCAAATTGATGACTTCGACCCAAGAATCCTTTGTAACATAAAGATACAGATCCAGTATTTAAGAAACGTAACAGTTCTTCTTGTTTTGATGCTTCCATGGGTAAATATCTTGCTGGTAAAATTATATACTTATCATTTTCAAGCTTCACTACGATTCTTAATCCAAACTTTATAGGGATCATTTGGCTAGCTAAGATTCTATAAGGTACATTCTGTTGTAAATCAGTAATCTTGGTAAATGATTTCATCACATCATTCGTGTTTAGAAACTGCAGACAAGTAGCCATGATGATGTTATCATGAATACTAACTCGAACGATACTTATATATGATGCAAAACTGATGACGTTGCATTATCGTGTTCTGACGTGTACTATTGCACCATATTCTGACGTGTACTATTGCACCATAATGTTGCCAGAGGTTTTTGTTCTAAACAGTTCCGGTTCTTTACTAATGAGTGCACAACCTTTTAAAAATGTCAAACCAAATTTTGAAACAAAAAATTTCAAACAAAACTTTCGAAACAAAAAAATTTAAACAAAAAAAATTTGGAAACGAAAAATTTCAAAACAAAAATTTCGAAACAAATTTTCAAAGAAAAAATTCAAACCAAATTTTCTTCTAAGCAGTTCCGGTTCTTCACTAATGAGTGCATAAACTTAAAAATGTGAAACAAAAATTTCGAAACAAAAATGTTCAAACAAAAAATTTTAAACAGAAAAAAATTCGAACATTTTTTAAACTAAAATTTCAAACAAATATTTTTTTAGTTTTGAAACGAAAAAAAAAATTTCAAACAAAATTTTGAAACAAAAAATTTCAAAACAAAAAATTTTTAAACAAAAAAAATTTGAAACAAAAATTTCAAACAAAAATTTTTTAAACAAAACTAGAAACAAAATTTTCAAACTAAAAATTTCAAACGAAAAAATTTCAAACCAAAGTTTCAAACAAAAAATTTCGAAACAAAAATTTTTAAACTAAAAATATCAAACGAAAAAAAAGGTCAAACCAAAGTTTCAAACAAAAAAATTTTCAAACAAAAATTGCAAAAACTTTTTTAAGTGTTAAACAAAACTTAAAACTGAATGCAGCAAAGATTTGAAAATCAGCAACCAATCAGATTGCACGAAAGATAGTGATCAGCCAATCAGATTGCACGAAAGATAGTGATCAACCAATCAAATTGCATCAACAATAACTTTGCCAGTGTTGTAGCGTATATTCCCTTAAGACTATGAGTCATAAGATTCAATAAGGTTAGCTATGTATCCCTGTACATTACCTCATCAAGGTCAATCACGTGGTACATCGTATTGCTTACGTTTATATTTGGCTGTAATAATCAATACCAATGACGCATTCTCAAATTATCCTACAAAGTTTAAATGTACCAATGTCCTGGACTCCTAATCCCATCATAGGTCAATAACTGATCACGTGATCATACTCATATTTCACAATGATTTACCCAAAGAACAATTACCAATTATTGATATCACAATAAGAAATGTACCCCTCCCAAAATTTAAGATTGGTACACAAATACACCTGTGTCTTATGAAAAAGTAATAAATCCTGTACTTATTCAATAATAAAGCCGGTCAATAACCTTTAAATTTTGAATATTTGGAAATAAGAGGAATACCAATGGGTCCTAGAAAACGTTTACCGAATTTTGTTATTTGATAATTCCCAAATTTAAAAGAGAACATAAACATATAGAGGTAATAAACCATATAACATATTAAATAGGGGTCAATAACCTCCGAAATTTGATTTTTGGTAGTTCTTTACCCATGAAAGGGAACGATGTGGACCATCCAAATTTATAGTGGTACATATTGAAGACCTGTACGAAGATACCAAATGCTTGTATTAAACAATTTCTAAAACTGAGTGGATGAGTCAAGATACCCCTCCCAAATTTTTTAAAGGGTGCATCAATATACCCATGTCTTATAATAGGGAATGGACCAATATACATAACCATATAATCATATAAGGTAATAGGACCTCATCCAAGGGGATAAATTGAACCAAAATACCAAACACGTGGTTGTAGTAAAATTTGGCAATTTTTTTTACTCATGAAAGGGAACAAGGTGAACTACCCAAATTTATCATAATACATGTTAGGGTCCAGTACTATAATACCAAATATATAAAATGAGCAATTTCTAAAATTTAAGGGGTGGGCCAAGGTACCCCTCATAAATTTTTAAAGGAGTGCACAAATGTACCTATGTCTTATGAAAGGTAATGGACCCCTATACATAACCATATAACCATATAAGGTAATAGGACCTCATCCAAGGGGATAACTTAGGTCAAAACCAAACATGTGGTTGTACTAAAATTTGGCAATTTCGTACCCCTAAAAGGGAACGAGGTGAACCACTCAAATTTATCATAATAATACATGTTAGGGTCCAGTACTATAATACCAAATATATAAAATGAGCAATTTCTAAAATTTAAGGGGTGGGCCAAAGTACCCCTCCCAAATTTTTAAAAGGAGTGCACAAATGTACCTATGTCTTATGATAGGGAATAGACCCCTATGCATAACCATATAACCATATAAGGTAATAGAACCTCATCCAAGAGGATAAATTGGGCCAAAAGACCAAACACGTGGTACAACGTATTGCTTACGTTTATATTTTGACAATTTTGTACCCCTAAAAGGGAACGAGATGGAACACCCAAATTTATCATAATACATGTTAAGGTCCGGTACTATAATACCAAATGTTTAAATTGGGCAATTTCCAAAATTTAAGGGGTGGGCCAAAGTACCCCTCCCAAATTTTTAAAGGAGTGTACAAATATACCGATATCTTATGAAAGGTAAGGACCCCTATACATGACCATATAACCATATAAGGTAATAACACCTCATCAAAGGGGATAAAATCGACCAAAAACCAAACACGTGGTATAACGTATTGCTTACGTTTATATTTTGGCAATTTTGTGCCCCTGGAAGGAAACGAGGTTGACCGCCCAAATTTATCATAATACATATTAGGGTCCTGTACTATAATACCCAATGTTTAAATTGGTCAATTTCCAAAATTTAAGGGGTGGGCCAAGGTACCCCTCCCAAATTTTTCAAGGGGTGCATTAATATACCCATATGTTATGAAAGGTAATGGACCCCTGTATACGTCCATATAACTATATAGGGTAATAATACCTCATCAAAGGGGATAAATTAGATCAAAAAACCCCGAAATTTAAATTTTGGCAATTTTTTACCCATGAAAGGGAACGACATAGACACCCAATACTGATAGAGGTACATACTATGGTCCTAGGCTACCACACCAAATTTTTAGATTTGGCAATTTCCAAAATTTAAGTTGGGTGGTCCTATGTACCCCTCCCGGGGTGCACCAATATACCCATGTCTTATGATAGGTAATGGACCCCTATACATGACCATATAACCATATAAGGTAAAAGGACCTCATCAAAGGGGGATAAATTGTACCAAATACCAAACACGTGGTTGTACTAAAATTTTGGCAAATTTGTACCCCTAAAAGGGAACGAGGTGGACCACCCAAATTTATAGTGATCTATATTAGTGTCCTATACTATAATACCAAATGTTTAAATTGGGCAATTTCCAAAATTAAAGGGTGGGCCAAGGTACCCCTCCCGGGGTGCACAAATGTACCTATGTCTTATGATAGGTAATGGACCCCTATACATGACCATATAATCATATAAGGTAATAGGACCTCATCCAAGGAGATAAATTAGGTCGAAAACCAAACACGTGGTATAACGTATTGCTTACGTTTATATTTTTGGCAATTTTTTACCCCTAGAAGGGAACGAGGTGGACCACCCAAATTTATCATAATACATATTAAGGTCCTGTACTATAATACCCAATGTTTAAATTGGGCAATTTCCAAAATTTAAGGGGTGGGCCAAGGTACCCCTCCCAAATTTTTCAAAGGATGCATTAATATACCCATGTCTTATGAAAGGTAATGGACCCCTGTATACGCCCATATAACTATATAAGGTATTAACACCTCATCCAAGGGGATAAATTAGGTCAAAAAACCCCGAAATTTGAATTTTTGGCAATTTTTTACCCATAAAAGAGAACGACATAGACACCCAATACTGATAGAGGTACATACTGTGGTCCTAGGCTACCACACCCAATTTTTAGATTTGGCAATTTCCAAAATTTTAGGGGGGTGGTCCTATGTACCCCTGCCAAAATTTAGGGGGTGGGCCATGGTACCCCTGCCAAAATTTAGAGGGGGTGGTCCTATGTACCACTAGGTCATTGACCCCGGGCCTTGGGGCCCCTCATTGAGGATAATCAAAAGTTCGGCAGAGTGCCCCCATTACTACTGGTAAACACTTTTCGTGTCATCGTTCTCAGAAAGAAATATTACAGCATTTGTTGGAAAAAGTTTGGATAAAGCAATCGGTGGTGTAGTGGTAAAGTACCAGACTTCCAAGCTGAAAGTCTGGGTTCGATTCCCCGTCAGGTAGTATAACTTTTTCGCATAAAATAATGGCTGTAAACAGAGATTTATCTTCTGTTGGAGAACTTACAAAGCATCACTGGCGAGATTTCGAATAAACAGTGTGTGCGTTCTTCATCATACACTGTAATGATAAGTATATTTCATATTTATATTCGTCTCTCTCTGTCACTCTCTGTCTCTCTCTCTCTCTCTCTTTCTTGACGTTTCCCTATCCTGTCTTTGCGTCTTTCACTTCTCCCCCTCTCTTTCACCTTCGGCGTCGTGTTTTTCGTGCTCTGGGCATAACATCTCCAGTCCTGGTCATCTCTGACAGAAATACTGTTTAAATGCAAGGGAATAAGTAAAATCACTTTTTTATTCTCTGGGTTATCGAATCTCAGTCGAATTACTGGGTCACTACGGATTTGAATCCTCGACCCAGTAGTGGTCTACATCATCCAACTGACACTATGATCCGTTTGAGCTCTTAGCGTGTTCATTCTATCTGTGCAAATTACGTTATATCCGGAAGAGATAAAATCAATGTTGAGTGTTCGGAACAGATACATCTTCGGAAAAGACTAGAAAAGGGTAACCTCTTTGGTTATTTGAAAACAAAATTTTATTTATACTACTTGAACACTAAATTTGTTCCCATACTATAAGTCTATGTGTTTTATTCCCGTTGAAATTTGAAACATGCTACATCTATGAGGAACATAAACTTTTCCTTTCGAACATTTGTAACTTTTCATTACGATACAGTTTGGACTTTTAATATAGGGTAGTTCTGGTAAAAATTTAGTAGTAAAATAGCATTCCTTCAATTTTCTCTTTCTTTCTTTCTTTTTCTTTTGTTTGCGTTGTTTTTTGTTCAGTTTGCATTAGTAGTCTGAAATGGAGGATATGACCAACGCTATCTAATGGGTATATGATAATGTATTTTGGATCAGTACGTCCAATGAACACTACCGAATTTGCAATCGAACCACGCGGAAACAAAACATGTGTGTTAAACTTTTGAGATTATCCTAGATGTGTCTCTGAGATATACAGTTCTACCTTAAATTCAGTATGCTATCCATTATGAAAGTGATATAATGAATGTTTAAAGCATCCTCTCTATATATTCGAATAGTTCTGAAAAAAATATGTAAAAATGAACGTTATTTCTATATTACTGTTGGATTTCTGATAACGGAACTTTATAATGTTAGGTTCTTTTCTTACTAAGTTTAAAATTCCACATTTTTATCTGTTCTCCCTTCTCTTTATCTTCTTCTCTCGCCTTCTCTCTCTCTCTCTTTGCCTCATTTCTGAACCTTTGTGTAATAGACATCTATTGGTTTCAATTTTTCATTGTGTGTGTTTCAGTTTCTACCTACATCAACCTATGAATCTTGTTTCGTCTCGGTTTTATTTCATTATCGAAGCTAATACATGTGTAGTTTGAAATTAGAATTTCGCTCATGTTGTTAGCAAATTTTAGTATGGGAGAGAAGAAAAGAGGAGAGAGAGGGGTTCTCTTTACCTGACACGATTATGGGATAAGAATGTGTATATTGGGTGGCCTAATTGCACGGCGTTATCTGTCTTTTTGATGCGGAGTGTACAAATTCATTCGGTCATGTTGAAGCAAATACTGAACAGTCATATTGAATTAATTCAGCTTTACAGGTATGTATTACACAGTCGATTAATTTATTTCTGAAGTTCTTCACACTTTAGTAATACACAGAAAATTTGACATTGCCACAGGGAGGACCAGAATTCAACTGAATATCGCCACTCACAACGACTAAAAATAATAATCAGCGTAAGGTCCTCGCCGGTAGGTGAGAAAGTTTTAGTTCTGCTGTTAGCTAGCTCAACATGAGATAGATTATACATAAATTCACCAAACGAAGAAAGAGCGGTAAAAATAAAAACTCTCCGCCTTATGCAGAGTTGTTTTGACTTATGATTAGCGTCATACTAAAGGTTTGACTACTACAGGAAACATGTTAGTCAAGCTCTTTAGTATTGCACTAATCACTTGTCAAAACGACTCTGCATAAGGCCCTCTATGTCCAATATCCTATCCTGTTACTTTCAGTTCAGCGCTACAAATTGACGGAGAGTTTCAAATGGAGATGACTTAGTCCAAGTTGTCGGCGAAAACTGTAGTGTAACCATTTGATCTGAAAATGGGCTGCAACATTTTGTGCAATGGGAAATTACTTTTACCAGATTTCCAAAAGAAGGTAGTACAGAAAATGCTGTGATTGATTACTGTACGAGGATTACACAAAAATGAAGTAGTTTTTCCTCCACAGCTGATGGAACGCCTTAAAAAGTTCCCATGCTACCAAAATATTACAGCATTGTCAAGAGCATATATATAGAAGACATATCAGTTTAGAAATCAGTTGGTGTCAATGCAAATGGAGCTGAATATTACAGTTTCAAAACTAAAATGACTCCCGGATCAAAAAGTAAACTGGTGAAGGCAACACAAGTTATGTAGCTGCCATGAATTAAATACTTCCAATAGCTCATGATACAGTGTTGACCTCTATGTTGAAAATCAGGAGAGTAACCACAGATTCTGGGCAGCCATATATCGTGTTCACATTAGTTCACGCAATATACAAAATAGTGGTTGATATAATAATGAATGATCCAAAACGGTTTTTAAATTTTGTTCCTCGCTTTGGTCGGATGCATACATTAATGCTGTTCACAGGGTGTATAGATTCGCTGATGGCAGAAAGTGGGATTGTTAAACTACAGGAATCAGCATTTGCTGCAGTGTTGAAAATGTTATCGTGAAGGAAATTTCCTCAGAACATGCATACACTAGGACCTGTTGGGACCTGTTCTAAATTACAGTGATGCAACTAGTTTTAACAAAATGATGCCTAAATTGGGGGAGAAATACTCTTTAAGCCACACATATATTATGAACCAAATGCTCATCAAACCTGTTCTCCTATGCCATATTTTGCTGCTGCAGGTCAGTGGAATTATTTAAGGTATGTATGGCAATATTCGTTTTCGTTTTATTGCCGTTGACTTTCAACTTAATATAACGTTTTGCACACAAAATAAAATAATTAAAAAACATAGGCTACTGGTGGTGAGATTTGAACTAGTGGCGGGCACAAAAAACGATTTTTCGGTTATCGGTTTTTAGGAAAACCGAAACCGGTTTTTGAAAATTAAAAAAGATTTTTCGCCGAAAGCGGTTTCAGTTTCTCCAAAACCGGTTCCCTTTTCACCGAAAACTGTTATCGGTTTTCTAGAAAACTGGTTCGGTATTTCACCGAATCTGCTTCGGTTTTCTTCAAAACCGGTTCAAGTTTTCTCCAAAAACAGTTCGTTTTTTTACCGGAACCGGTTTCGGTTTCCTCCAAAACAGGTTCAGTTTTTCCAAAACTGGTTTTATTTCTGACCAGAATAATGTTTCGTTCTCCGGAAATCGATTTCGTTTCCATAGATATAGTTTTGTGCTCAGTGAACACTGAACCGGTTTTTGAGAAAACCGAAACCAGTTTTGGTGAAAACCGAATCGGATTTGGAGAAAACTGAAATGTCGGTTGTCGAATTTCAGTTTTTCTGTAAACCGGTTTCCGGTTTTTTTTTACAAAAAATGGATTTGCACATCCCGAATTTGAATATACATAGCATTTCTCCTTATACATTTTCCCCTAGTCCATGATGATCACTGTTTACGACTTCTTATTATACACTTTACTTGCCATTGCGGTGTGGTGTTCCCACACCGTCGCACCTTTTACCGGGCCCTACCATTAAAAACAAGGCCCTAGAAGACAAAGGTCATGTTATGTTTTCATTTTCTTTACACGTCAACCATTACTACCCGCTGAATATGATCGAGTTGGTGAACAACTGATATATATATATATATATATATATATATATATATATATATATATATATATATATATATAATGGTGATCAGAAAAATGGAAACACCTGAACGAAATTGCAACTTACCAGATTAATATGGTGTCAGGCCACCTTTCGCCTTCAGAACAGCCTTGATGCGACGTGGGATGGAGGCATAGAGGTCGTGAATGGTAGCAAGTGGAATTTTACACCATTCCTCGTGCAGGGCATCGGCCAGTTCTGTGACATCGTCGCCGGAGTCGTGTTTCCAAGACGGACCACAGATGTTCAATTATGTTGAGATCTGGGTATTGGGCGGGCCAGGGGAGGTATTGAACTTCATCCCGATGTTCCTCAAACCACGCTGCAACAACGCCAGCTGTGTGAATGGGTGCATTATCATCCTGGAAGGTCATTGCCTTTATTTCTTTAATTTATTTTGTTTTGCATTTTGGAATAGGTGAAAGGGGATTTGAATAAGGGAGGGAAAGGAAACCACAAACAAGAAACAAGAGACAAAAAAACGAAACAAAAACAAAACAAAACAAAGAATGAACAAAGAATAAACCATGCAAAACTCAACTATTCACTGTTGTAATTTCCAAGTGCTATAACCGTTGAGCTTGACCCTAACATATTCTAATATTAAGCCGTGCCGGTTTTAATTTTCAGATACCGGTTCTGAAAGACGGGCCTGAGCCTAAAATTTTTTTTTTTAAAAATCCTGGAAGATGGCGTCATTTGTCCGGGAACAACATCCGGACCATAGGATGCAAGTGGTCTCCTAAAATTGCAACATAATCGTTGGCAGTGATTCGTCCGCTAAGTGTGACCACAGGACCCAATGAAAACCATGATATTGCGGCCCACAGGATCACCGAGCCGCCGCCATGTTTCACAGTTGGGCGGAGACACTGCAGATCATAAGCTTCTTTGGGCGTTCTCCACACATAAACACGGCCCGTGGTTGGGAATAGGGTGAAGGATGACTCATCCGACCATATCACACGTTTCCAGTCCTCAACGGTCCAAGTTGCATGGTCGCGGCACCATTTGCGGCGTGCGAAAGCGTTATGATCCCTGATGAGCGGTTTGGCCCGTGCAACACGAAACCATAAGTTCATATCATGTAATTCGTGGCGGACTGTGATTGTCGAAACAGGGTGGGGGAGGTGCTGATTGAGTTCCTCCGTCACTTGCTCCGCAGTGGCACGATGGTTCTGCGTGACAATGCGTTTTAATACCCGGCGTGACCTGTCATTCATGATTTTCTTCCGCTCACTGTTCCGCTTCCCCGATGTGGTTTTCCCGTGTGTTGTGTAGGCCGTCATCACCTTCGACACTGTCCCACGCGACACACCTAACACAGTAGCCACTGCCGTTACACTCACTCCACATAACCGCGTACCAACAATTTGCCCTCTTTGAAAATCTGAGAGGTCTTTGAAATTTTACACTACCTCCGTCTGCTGCAGCCACTGGACACTGCTGTTCCACTGCGCCTGACGTAGTATGGAGACCGACCTAACACACCACCAGCAGCGGTCCGGCGCTGCGGGCGCCACGACACCACTGCCAACCCATACATCTGACGTGTTGCCAACTACAGGTGTTTCCATTTTTCTGATCACCATCTGTATATATATATATATATATATATATATATATATATATATATATTCCACAACTTTCATTATTATTGTATAAATAGTTAACAGGGAAATACCTTAGCCACATTTTGATATAAGAGTTCTGGGTTCGAAACCATTATTCAAGCACAGTAAATATTATTGTAACGGCCTCTCTTATGGCAAACGAGAGTTTGGTTTTCTTGCTGGTACGAGGCCCCCACCACACATATACAAAACAAATAAAATATAAAGAAATAAAGCAAGAATTAAATTAATAATTTCCAGATATCGTGACGTTACGTTGTTCTAAGGGACTAGCTCAGCTCTGATGAATTTTAATAAAGTTTAGACCATTTCAGAATTTTGCTGCTAACATAATTCTGAATCTAAACATATTGTAAGCACTAAATCATCAAAATCAATAACATGAAATATAAATATCATAGTTACACCAATGCTTACCTTATTCCACAATAGAATTCTAATGCACTTACTACACAAGTATAAAACAACTGATTGCTACTCAGAAAGTGACATGCGAAAATACTTCTTCTTCTTTGTCACCTCCTTGGGTGAAGGATTCGTTTCTTCACTGAGAACTGTGGTTTATTGAGAAGTTCGTTATTTTTGATAGTCTGTGGTGCTGTTGGGGGTCACGGTGGATCAGTGGTAGAGCGCTTACCTCTGATGCGGGGTCCCTGGTTCAATTCCGGCAAGTAAGTTTGTGGTGGACAACACTGTGTCCGTGCTTTTTCTCGGGCACTCCTGTGTCCTCCCACATTTTCATTCTACCAATTCTTCCATCATCATTCATTTGCCTAAATCATCCATCTCCCTTAGCCTAATGGGCATAATCGTAGGACGTTAAACTGAAAAAAAATGTTTCATTTCATTTCTGTGTCGCCGTCATAACTTGTTAGTCCTACATACTTGTTAGTCAGTACAAGGTTACACTGTAAATTTGATAGACATTTCGTGGTACAGCATAGCAAAATCTTTCATCCGATCAGATGATCATTGAAATTATGTACTCCCAGCAACTGGAACATATGCAAGATAAATTGAAAACAGTGTATTCAGTGCTAGTGAATTATAAAGCTATTATTCTGCTTTAAAAGAAGGCAAAGTCATATGCTTATAATTAAAGTCTGGTTTTTTATGTAATATCAACCCCCTAAATATGTACATAATACAGGGTCAGTCCTTAAAGTAGTAGGACTGATTTTTTCTTTTCTTTTTACAGATTGACGGCGGTTACTTCACCTGTTCTTGGTTGAGGTGGGTCTAAGGAAAGACAGGAAGCAGCGCCAGTCGGCTGCCAGCCATACCAGGATAAAGATCGCTCGTCATTGTAACCTCTGCGAGTGACCCTCGTCACGCTGCGTCATGGCCAATCTTTTGGAACAGCGTTATGCCATCAAATTTTGCGTGAAGCTCGGTAAAACTGGAAAAGAGACTCATGAAATGATCAAAACGGCGTACGGTGATAACGCCATTGGAAGATCGAGTGTGTTTGAGTGGCACAAGCTGTTTAGGGAGAGGAGAGAAGAAGTTGAAGACGCTACACGGTCAGGACGACCTTCGAGCTCCAAAACGGAGGAAAATATTGCAAGAGTGAAGAATTTGCTGGACAGTTACCGAAGATTAAGTGTTCGTATGATTGCCGATGAACTTGGCATTGCTAAAACCCAAGTTCACGAAATTGTGCACGAACAATTGCAAATGAGGAAAATTTGTGCAAAGTTGGTGCCGCGAGTGCTGACAGGCGAGCAAAAGGACGTTCGCAAACGGATCTACCAGGACCTTCTCGAAGAAATGAGTGAAAATCCAAACTTGTTAGACAATGTGGTGACTGAGGACGAGACGTGGACGTTTGAGTATGACCCTGCGACCAAACGTCAAACGCGGAATGGCATACCCGAAATTCTTCGCGCCCCAAAAAGGCGTGCATGACGAAACCAAAAGTGAAAAGTATGCTCATTTGCTTTTTCGATTCACAAGGAGTAGATCCACAGCGAATATGTTCCACACGGACAGACTGTCAATGCACTTTTTTTATCTCCAGGTCCTGAAACGGCTGAGGAAACGCATCGTCCGCGTCCGCCCAGCCATCGCCAGCTACTGGCGACTGCATCATGACAATGCGCCGAGCCACACAGCCTTCCGAGTGGTGGCGTATCTGGCCCAACATAACATTGCAACCTTGCCTCGGCCACTCTACAGTCCCGACTTTGCCCCACCAGATTTTTCCTCTTCCCCGCCTCAAAACCACCCTGAAAGTGCATCACCACGGCTCGGTGGAAGCATTACAACAGGCTGTGACGAGGCAGCTTAACAGCATTCCAGTTTCCGCCTTCCAGGAAGCGTATGAAAACTGGAAATCCCGCTGGCAGCGCTGTGTGGATGTAGGAGGATCATATTTCGAAGAATATTAAGCGTAAGTGTTATTTCTGTCAATATCTTATTTTTAATTGACTCAGTCCTACTACTTTAAGGACTGACCCAGTATGTAACAAAAATCGCTTTAAAATGTAAGAAATATGTAATATTATATAAGAATATATTTACATATTTATGAAAACGTAATATTGACACGCGTACGAGTATGCAATTTTTAAACGAATTATGAAAATAAAAAGGAAAATCTACTACACTTTATCCTCTTTAATGCAAGTCTCCCAATGAAGTGAAATGCTTGAACAGCTGAGACAGCCATACATCACTGACGTGACTAATTGCAGGATAATAAAAATCAGACACAAATGAAGAAAGATATGAATCGGCTAGAGAGAAACAGGAAAGCCCCGAGAAAAGCAATGCATACGGGATTTGTACGTCAGAAATCTCATGTGGTGTGGTGTGGTACCGTTTCAAATCTAGAACCTTTTACACTAAATGCGCATCCGTCACCTCTACCCAATAGGGTGCATCGAATTTCCACTTTTTTTAAATTCAGCTTACCCTTAGTGATATTTTTTTTTGCCAAATAGGCTCCATGTAGCGTGTAAAAATTGCAAGTCGATTGGTTAATATCTTTAGGTTCCACCAACGGTCGAAAATTTTAATATTTTGTTAAAAAATAAATGTTATTTTTAAAAATGTCAAATATGTACTTTTATGAAATATGGTTATCCTATGGACAAATGTGCCCTTACTTTTTCATTTCTTAAAATTAAGTTGCATTGTTTGTGATTCATCTGGATCGTTAATTAGATAAGAAAGATTTTGTTTTACATCTGGAGCTCTTTGCTTATTTCCAAACATTAATGATGGAGATAACCCAGAACTCACCACGAGGAGGTGGTTGCAGTTCGAGTTCCGCCCACCCATATATACTAATGTTGCATGTGGTAGTGCAAGTTCATATCGTTACTCTTTTACCTCAAATTTTTTTTCTAAATTAAATTCTAGTATGTTTTTTCTTGATTGTAGTGTTGCTAGGACAAATCTATGTCGTGCTTCTTGCTCACATACCGCTGATGCCACTTCTGTCACCAACTTCACCATTCTTTCTACAGCAGGAGTGTGACAGGGTAAGGATGTAATAGATTCATCAGCCATTGGAGCCGTCTTTACATTTTCTCTTAGCTTCTGCAGGCTCAAGTGTTTTGTCGGTGGTTACTCCATCAGCGTACATGTTGACCAATTAATCATATCAACATAGTTTGTCGCTTCTAAGTTGATTTCAGGGACGACGAATTCTCGTACCGGTACGCGATCACCAGATTGGATCGTTTTTCTTGCTTATATGATTCGCTTCCAGCCAAGCTCTCGTATTTTAGCATCTTGGTCAGTCAACATTGATAGAAGTAGGTTCTCAGGATGGCTGTACCACGCATTTTTACGGATCACTTGATCAATTATTTTCCTGTATTTCGCTTCCATGTGGCAAGTCGTGATGAGCTGCCACAAATGACGAGCTCCTTCTGCAAACGATGGATTACGGATCACAGCAAACCAGAGTGGCGCGTAGACAATCATGATGTACTGGACGATGGTTTTAAGTTCATTCGTGGATTCTTTTGTTCCTACGTACAAACCTAAGACTCTATTTGCTGTAGTTAACCATCTGGCTTGATTAATTTTACCAGGCTTCATGTGAGCTAACCCAACGGGGCATTCTCCAGAAGAAACCGCTTGGCAGATATTCAACAAATATTTTTGATCCGTGCTTAATGAATCCTCAGTGAAGTTGAGGTCCCAGTCTACTGGAACGGGCTGAAAACTCCGGAGTGGCAACTCTTCGCAGGTTGGAAGTGCTGATCCTATTGTCCTCTAAATGTATTTGGTCCAGTAGACTTGCCGTCTATAAATTCAGTCAAATGTCGAAATGGGAGCTCATTCGTGTGAATCATACAGACGATTCTCTGAAGAGGTTTGTTCAGGAAGACTTCAATATGTGCCATCGCACCATTCTTCCGACCAGTGTTGGTAGCAGTACCATCGCAACTCAAAACAACCAGATCTGACAGGGGGATATTTTGATCAACAAAGTACTTTGTGATGGCAGCACGTATGCTCTCTCCTCTTCCAGATGAAGGAGAGACGTGGCCAACATAATTCAATCCTGGCTCCTGTAGCAGTACGTAGTGATCTTCTTTTTCCATTATTCGGTGGTTGATGCCGTCTTTAGTCTCAAGGGTGAGAGTCTGATTCTTCCGTCGAAGGTTAACACTTTTACTTCGGCCGATTCAAGCGATGCACTCGCCTCTTCAACGATAGCGTTTCCAAATGATTTCTTCTCTCTTCGAATCTTGCTTTTGTCGATCACCTTCTGCTTACGATCTGGGGTAATCAGTCCAATATCTGCCAAAAGCGACGAAGCGATAATTGCGGCTTTGCGCCCTGATATATTACATCTATATACTGCATTAGAGAATGTCGGCAACCTAATTTTTATTTGTTTAGAAAGGCTAGTCTTCTCTTTTTTAAGCGCAGGAAGAAACTCGACAGTGGAATCTGACTCTTCTCCCGATTCATTTTGTAAAGGGACACTATCGTTTTGTTTTCCGGAACTACTAATTTCATTGAGTTTTGTTGATTTTTCTGACCTCGATTTTTCCGCAATAAATGTTTGACCCGTTCCTGTGTCTCCTTTCTATCAAGTCCTGCCATACCCATCTGGTTCTCTGGTCAAATAAAAATGAAACCTCCAATTTAGGCACTTTCTTCTCTCTCGCACAAGTGCAAGCAACCGGGTCGATGCATTTATAAGGAGCGATATCAAACAAAGTTTTGCTGGCGAACGCCTAGAATTCAGCAACTTTGGGAGCAAAAGAAACGGGTTTGTCCTAGAACTTTTGCAGCGGGCGGACCTTTTTGTGATAATGTGAAATCAACTCTATAACCCGTTGCTCACTCAAAATAGCTGCACCGATGATTGATGTCTTTCCCCAAATTTGAATTACTTTCCTTGGCACTGAATGAGCTAGCACTTTAACAGAGGGGCTGAGATGCTGCTTCCCATTTCCTGTTCTCTCTTTCCCACAAAAAATGCTTAAGAAAATCAGCGATTGTTGGAAGCTGACTAAAAGTGAATTCCGCATTGAATCCAATGACATTATGGACAACGTTCCTTACATTCAAACGTGACTTTTTTAGGTAACATCTTTACTGACACTTCATAGTTTATCCACCGAAACCAATTTTGAACAGTTAGACACTTTTGTCAACGCAAGACTTCAACAAACTTGCCGCACCATTGCAATGACGAACTGACACATTTAATGACTGCCGACAAGCACAAGTAGGACGCAATCCTTCAAAAATGCACACAAATGCACACGTATTTTCACTTAAACACAATTAGCAACGTAAACAGTTTCCACATCAAACACCACTTTTTCTGTCTAGAAAGCAAGGCAAAATTACTCCTAATCTCATCTGCAGACACACTAACAATGAGTCACTTTTTTTCTTTTCCCTCGATGCTACTCCACTTTTAATTTTACAACAAACTCGCTTTTGGGCGACTGCATTCTATGCAGTGCAGGTGTTTTATCGAAAGGAATTTTATCTACAAAAATAATAACATTTTTTTTTCGCGCTACGAACATAAGCTGGACAACTACCGATATGTGTCTTATTTGATAACATTCATTCTACTATAAAGTCTACTTTTCTTTTTACCTCGATTGTCCCATTTCTTACCTAATCTGCTGTTTATAAGAGACGAAAACTCGATTTTTCTTTTCTTTTTTTTACAAAACACTGAATAAAATCTATTTTTGGGGGCGTTTTGTCCAAATTTTAAGACGCTGGTGGCACCTGAAGGACTTGACCGATCAAGCTGAAATTTTTTCACGTAAAATATGTACATTTCTGACAAAAGTAACTACTAAGGGTAAAATGTTTTCGTAAAAGTAAATATGTATAATTTGTTTCTAAAAAATGTATTTCTTAACAAATTTTTGAAACTTTAGGCCGTTAGTGGCACCTAAAGAAATTAACTAATCGGCGTGCGATTTTCTATATGACATATAGAGACCATTTCGCAAAAAAAAAAAATCGCTAAGGGTAAGCTGATTTCAGAAAAAGTGGAAATTCGATGCACCCTACTACCCAATCTTGAAATGAATTATACGCAATATACAAATTTAAATACTAAAAGCAACTTAAGACGAAATGTATTGTTTTATATATATTTATTTCATGCAGGGAAAAGCAGTCCTATATCTTTTAAACAATACCAGCTGAACTAAGATTGAAGAATATTTCCACTAATGAACATTTTTAATTTGAAATAAAGTACTTACGAAAGATGTGTCTGCAGTTCAACTGTGTGATGTTGCACAATGGGTTACAAGGTACATTTCCAAATGATCAGAAGTAAAATTTTGTCGGCGATCGGATAAAATATTCTTGTATGCAAAAAATGATCTCTCCACATCACATGAGGTGACAGGAGCGTATTTCAACAGGGGTATGTACTTGGGGGAAATATATTCAAGGGGGTTCTTGTTTCGCCACTGAGAATCTCACACACTGCCAATAGACTGTCGTAACCCGGGTTTCTTTCCAGCACTGCATTTATTTTCTTTCGAACTTTTTCTCCTACATCTCCACTCACACCTTGCAGCAGTCTCTTTACATCCTCTGTGATTTCCATGGATTCCGGAAGAGGCCGCCCAACAGTCTCTAGTTTTATAATGCTTGTAGATAGCCAACCAAAATTGCTGTCTATGTATGCGATATCACACGCTACTTCTGAGTCATTTTTCACCGACCGCAAGCTCATTTTTTTGAATTTAAAAGAGATTGGAAAAGACAGTGTTAAGTTTGAATTATATTAACCATGCCTAATATATGAAGGAACAATCTCGAAGCTTCTTTCACCAGTTTGTTATATTATGCATTTGTGTTAGTAAGCCTAGCTCCTATTCTATGGCCATATATATGGTCAAGAAACAGGGACCCTGATCACATGATAGCAACTGCTTGGTGACTCTTCCTTTGTGTCTGATTTTCGGGGCTCTTACCATCCACCCATGCAAAACTGTACCTAAAAAATCTATTGTTATCTAAGGGAATCTCCAGTGCTTCTTCTTCTCGTAACGACGTACGATCCGCGTCAATCAGCGCTCGGTAAGCCGCCCTTGATTACAAGTCGGACGTGCCATTCTAACAAGGCAGGGTACCTCGGTGTAACACGCCGATTTTGATAAGATTGGACAGACATACAGATCATCAAAAAAGAAGCGACACGTATTTTTTTATATCGGCCAACAAGCGTATTGAAAGGGTCAAATAGGGACATAAAAATGGGGTCAAAATGAGATTTTATGCAATATAGCGAGAACGAGAAGAGATATCGGAAAAGGTTAAATGTACGAAATACTACCCATAGTTGACGCAAGCCATTGAGGTAGAACTTACCCATGTGAAGAAAGCAGAACATCCGGAAATGGACCAATCACGTTTACAACATTGTCATAATGTGCTACAGAAATGAGTGAAGAGGGTGGCAAGGAGCAGGAAGAAAGAAAACACGTAAATGGAAAATACGTGTTTTTGCTTTGAGTTCATACGTCACCCGTTTGCGAAAGGGACGCAGATTCATCTCAGTGCACGAAGATTCATCTCTACACGCAAGAAGGATGCAAACGCCGTTCGTATAGGCAGCCAGCAAGACAGTACTGCACAGCGGGTTGCATATAAGATCAAAACCTCAAGTTGAGTGGTAGAAACGACTAATAGATGAAGGAATACGAGGTCAGATGACGTAGCACATTATGACAGGTGCAGGTACTGTAAGAAAAGAAAGAGCAAGTTGACGTTGTACACAAAATCAGTTTTAACAGTGAGAGTATTGGACGCGGCGTATGCAATACGAGCTGGTTTGAGTATACAAAGTTTCCAAACGCGAGGTGTAGAGCCAGCAAAGTGTATGTGCATTTGTGTCTTTCACAGGTACTATTCTCAACAAGACAAGCAAGGCGACGTTTAACTGGTTGTGAGACCTAGTGGTGAACATTGGACAGTGTGGTAGCTGGAGTGGTATTTGATTGTTGTGTAACTGGTGGTGTGTGCTTGTGCGTATTTGTGCGTGTGTAACAAAATTCAGGTGAGGTGTAAGTGGGCTTGTGACGTTTGTGGTCGCAAGATGGTCTATGTGAATCCCCTGAATGTGGTGGATATGCTAGTGGAGGCATATCAGGCAACACAATATGTCCGGACACCACGAACGGTAACGGAAATGGAGCTCAAGGACTATATTTTTAACATCCTAGAAAGTTTCAAGACGAATGGGCACATGTATGTTGAGATTGAAGAAGACCTATTATGCAGCAATAGATCAGACATCCCAAGTATGGCAAGTGAAGATGAGATGGATGAGTGGGATGGCCCAACGACCTCCAACGTACATACAACTGGAGTCAAGAGCAGAGATATTGTGGACATGGGATACAAGCGGAAGGCAGTATCGTTTTGGAAACGAGGGAAGAAGAGAAAGATGTCCTGGAAATCTGTACAGAAACACTTCAAGCGTGTCAAATGCAGAACAGATCTATATAGATGGGAGAAACAGATCACAGAAGGTGGAACCAAACGTGAAAAGCTAAACATGATAGACCGAACTGTGTATGAAAAATTTGCGAGAGCAAAACAGCGGCATTTAATTGTCCATGACACAGACTTGCAACGTTGGGCGTTAGAAGCAAACCAAACAACAGCCGTTGCTAATTTCAAAGCTTCGAAGAAATGGTTATGGCGCTTTAAAACACGTCACGGTATCGTCTCACGCAAAGTTACAAAATTTGCAACACATAGCATTACAGCGAAGGCCACACAAGTGCACGAAAGCGCTAAAACCTTCGTCCAAAATGTACAATCACTCATTACTGCTCATGGCGAGGATAACGTATATAACACAGATCAGAGTGGCTTTGCTTTAGAATTTCACTCTGGACGCTCTCTGGCTTTGCGAGGCGAGAAGCATATTACAGCAACAATGCAATCTCTACCTGCCATCACACATAGCTACACAATACAGCCTGTTATATCTGCCAGTGGAAGATTGCTGTCGCCCATGCTCATAGTCTTGAAAGAACTTCATGGTACGTTTGGGCCACGGATTCAGCAAACAATGTTCCGCCCACAAAACTTATATATTTGTGCATCATCATCTGGGAGAGTGACAAAACAGATCGTTAAGACGTGGTTCCAATCAGTGTTCCTTCCACAAGTCAATGAGCAAACGGTACTGTTAGTCGACTCGTGGACGGGTTATGATCGATCCGACTTGGCAACAATAATGCCACAGGACAAGCAGTGCAACATTATGACGATACCTACACACACAACTGGGTTCATACAACCTCTGGATGTGTATGGTTTCAGAATTTGGAAGAACTTCGTACGCAAAGTATCTGATGCGGTACGCCTTCAGCAACTCAACATCAATCTATACAGCAGAGACAATATACTGAAACTTCAATCCCTTGTGCATAATCAACTTTCATCTCCACGGTACATACATCTATTCCAATACGCATGGTTTTGTTCTGGATATCTTTCATCACGACCAGATTATTTTCCAAATCCAGTGGAGTTTTGTTTTCATCAGTTGACGTCATTGGTCTGCGAAGAAGCAGAGTGCCAGAACCCATCTATCATCAAGTGTTCGTGGTGCAAATACTGTTTTTGTTTGGACGATTTCTTCCTGAAATATCATTTTTGTGCTACTTATCAGGAGTGAGCGTCTTGTTTTCAGCATACACCTCTGCTGACTTTTATGTTGTACGTACATATGTACGCGTATTTTCATGATATAATGTAGATACTCATGCGTAGAACTGATATTGCTGTTGCTCTTTATCTTACATGTGGACCACCTGCTATTACATTCTACTGTGCAATGCATTTTGTGTGTGTGTGTGTGTTACTAGCTACAAACATTTCCGTTTCCAATATGTATCTCACCGTTGCTCCCATTGCACAATATATGCAACCCACTGTGCAGTATTGTCTCACTGGCTGCCTATACGAACGGCGTTTGTATCCTTCATGCTTGTAGAGATGAATCTTCGTGAAGTGAGATAAATTTGCGTCTCTTTCGCATATGGATAACGTATGCACCCAAAGCAAAAACACGTATTTTCCATTTTCGTGTTTTCTTTCTTCCTGCTCCTTGCCACCCTCTTCACTCATTTCTGTAGCACATTATGACAATGTTGTAAACGTGATTGGTCCATTTCCGGATGTTCTGCTTTCTTCACATGGGTAAGTTCTACCTCAATGGCTTGCGTCAACTATGGGTAGTATTTCGTACATTTAACCTTTTCCGATATCTCTTCTCGTTCTCGCTATATTGCATAAAATCTCATTTTGACCCCATTTTTATGTCCCTATTTGACCCTTTCAATATGCTTGTTGGCCGATATAAAAAAAAATACGTGTCGCTTCTTTTTTGATGATCTGTATGTCTGTGCAATCTTATCAAAATCGGCGTGTTACACCGAGGTACCCTGCCTTGTAAGTTGATACGCGCCGTTGTTTTATACGCGCTCCCCTGAATGGGTTGAGCATCAAAGACTAGACTACTGATAAAAAGATAATCAAGTGATCAAATCCCAAATATAAAAGGGAACTCAGTGTTCATGAGAGTGAACTTTTCTTTTGTTGGTAATGTTGTGATGACTGAAGTATTACACGTAGTGTTGCGCATACTATTTCTCGTATACCATGATACTTACACTCGTATGTGTTCAGAAACTGTGCGCCAGTTGGACCCCTCACGACTGAAATTCTGGGGTAATTATAGTGCAGCTGTGAGCGTATTAACACGGACTAGTTCAAATTCCTATTCCTGAAGCCTATTGTGGACCTTTGCAGTCAATTGGGACTCGACACCAGAACCTCAACGTTCCGGAAGGAGTTGACCGGTCGAAGATTATTGTGAGTAAATAAAAATCTATTGATCGCGTTGCCACCTTGATTACGTAAAAGCCACCGTAAATATATGAAGTAAATGTTTATTTGTCTGTTTGTAATCTTTTGATGTTATTTTTAATGCAGTATGAATTATATTAAGTTTCATTATATTCTTTACACATTTTAGTTAGGCTTTGTGATTTGATCCAGAGCCGTGCCGTGCGGGGGCGAGCGGGGCGACGGCCCCGGGCGCCGAAAAATTCGGGAGAAAAAAGGAAAAAAGATAAGAAAAATTGCTTGGAATATATGTATGGGGGCGCCGTCGTATACTCTCGCCCCGGGCGTTGATTTTCCACGGCACGGCCCTGATTTGATCCTCAAGTTATATTTTTTCTGCCGTCCTCCCAGCTTCGGATGTGACAAAAATGTAGGTATTGGAAGGAACCGTTCTTCACCGTGACAGGGCTTCGATAGACACGAGAGAGAGAGAGAGAGCGACAGAGAGAGAAAGAGAGAGAGTGTGTGAGGTGTAAACTCTGTAGTGAGGAAGAAAACAAACGTAAATGTTATGGTTATATTAACAGAATTCTAACCACAACGGAGACCACGGTTTTACATTAAACAGTTTCTGAGCAATGCCAACTGACACAGCAGACTCCGATGGAAATGAATGAACAACAGGCTTATTTTTTTGAAAATGTTCATTGTAGAAATGTAATACCTGTATGGTTTAAGTTCTCTGGTCGACATTGACGTTGACCCGTCATCGTTATTTTCAGCTACTTGGTGACCATCTAAATGTAAATGTAGTGCCACATCGCGTTAGCACAGGTTCCGGAGGAAGTGGCACGTCTGGCAGTTGATCTCTGCAAACTTGAACACGTTGTGGCGTCTTAACAAACATTTTTTCCGTGGAAGAAACTAGTTGATTTACTTCGCAAAAGTAGTCTCTCACCTCTTCAGCAACACGCTGAAGAGCATGGGCCATTAGGTGAGGGTAAAAAACTGTATGTGCTCTAGCCGCTTTTAACATGTACGCTGCACTGTCTGTATAGAGAACAAGGACTTTTTCTTCCTGAACTCCTCCCGGCCACAACACTTTAAGACCATCGTTTACAAAGCGAGCAATTGTGGAATGATTCGTGCGTTCCAGCAATTTACTCGCAACAAGATAGGATTTAGATGGAACATCTTCACTTAACTTTCCAATCACTAAAATTTGCTACATAACGTCCCAAAACATCTGTTGTTTCGTCCACAGAAATCCAAATATATGAACTACCTATTTCTGCCCTAATGATATCTATAGCTTCCCTATAACAAACTTCGAGATAACACTTTCGAAGAGTGGATTCGTCAGGAATTGGACACCCGCAGAAAAGCACAGTATTTTGGCACTTAAACTTTGTTCCAAGGAATGTTTGCTGCTATCATTGCTTGGCACAAGTCTTTGAAAAACTGACTCACTGAAGTATCTTGATGCATTTGTGTCAAGAGTACTTGTTTTTTTGCAGTTCGAAAATTTTTATTTCTTGCATGGAGTGCACTTCGTAGATGTTGTTCTGAGATTTCATTGAACATCCATTTTTTTTATCACACACTTGGCACAACACCACTTTACCGTCCGTAGTAAACGCATCACCGATAATTACCCACGACCGCAATTTCGCGGATAAAGTTGAGGCAACCGGAGCCATTTATAACTTCGACGGTCAATACAGAACACGTGCGTTTTGCAACTGCAATACCAAAGTACTGTCCTCCTGTCATTCAGTTGAACAAGCGAAGTTCTTTGAAAGCTTAGGTTACCTGCTATGATATTGCCATTCTAGCTAGCTTCTTGGAACGAACTCTTGCAGTAAATTCCTGGAAGCACACTAGCATACAGTTTTAACTTAAATTGCAGGTTTTGTTTTCATCTTTTTTTCACGTCCGATCACATTCATTTTAGGAATTTCCTGGCCAGTCTTCCTCCAGAGTTGAGAATAAAGGGCGCTGCTAATGTACCCTGGAGGGAGGATTTTTATTTGTTTCTTCTTATATTTCTTTCGTTATCGGCGAAAATTTTGCGGAACATGGGTTGACAAATAAAAAAGAGAGAGAGATTTCTCTTTCGGCAAAGAAACGAAAAGATAGACATGACAAAATTGAATCTAGATACAAGCCTTGCACAGTTGGAGAGTCTATTTTTTTATTTTAAATTAAAGCGCAAAATTTTAAGACAGTTTTATGTAAAACAAAATATGTAGAAACCATAGAAATGTGTAATATTGGTCAAAATATGTAAAAATATGTAATATGAAACTTGAGTTGAAGCACCCTACAGGTATGAATCACAAACATTTAAAGATTTGACGAACCTACATATGAAGCAAAAAACATGTAATTACATACAAATCCGGACATTACTTATAATGTTAACCGTCACATCACTATTGGCTTAGTTAGGAAACATTAATTCATCTACTATTTGCCCCAAACTTGAGCCGACAAATTCCAAACATGTCAGTCATTAGTGAATCATTTAAACTGAAGTGCCAAAAGTCATGGGCTACCTACCTAATAACGTATGTGATTTCCTCGAGCATGGAGAAATTCAGCAACTTGACTTGGCAGGGACGTGAAAAATCGCTCATAGTCCGCTGCAGGAGTGCAGCCAGGCAGCCTTGATTGCTGTCTACGACTGGGTGTCTTTTTGCAGGTGAAGGAACCTGGGTGAGCCCGTTCGATGATATCCGATGTGCTTGATAAGGTTAATGTCCAGAGATCTAGAGGGCCAAATCATGTGTTGAAATCGGTCAGAATGTTCCTCAAACCAGTGGAGCACCATTGCTGCCCGCTGACATGGTGTATTGTTATCCTGGCAAGTACCGTTGTTGGCAGAGTACAAGAAGTTAATAACGGGCTGTAGATGGTCACCAAGTAGCTGAAAATAACGATGATTGGTCAACGTCAATGTCGACCAGAGAACCTAAACCATACCATGTTAATACGTCCCAAATCATTATGGAGCCACCATCAGCTTCGAGATTGTCCTGTTGAGAACTTAGGTCCATGGCCTCATGGGATTTGTGCTACGCCCATCCGTAGCAATTGAAAACGTGACTCATCTAACTATGCTTCAAGTTGAAAGTCGTTTAAGGCTCAGTCTACGTGTCCGCGAGCTTCTTTTAGTAGATGCTGCCAATGCTGGTAGCGGCACTGACTAGTAAGATACGTTGCTGGGACATTTTGCTATGGTTCATGCTGTCAGTTCATGCACTAATGTTGGTCTGTTTGCCTGTATAAGTCTACCCAGAAGTCGCCGGTGGGAGGCTACTACGTTGTTCCTGATGAATCGAGACGCCTTCAATTTTTCCTTACGGTCCATTCTTGACACTGTGGAGCGAGAACAGTTCAATGTTCAACTTCCGAAATTGCATTGCCTATTCGTCTAGCACCAACTATCAACCTGTGCTCAAACTCCAATAATTCTCGTCGGGTTGCCATCACTACGATTTTCCCCCACAGGAGGTGCTGTCTCTGGTTTTTCCAACAAGTTACAACCATATTGGGATTTCTATCATTTATCCTCTTCACTGGTGAGGCTGCCTTCGGACAAGATGACATAATCAACCTCCACAACACTCATATCTTGGCGCAGGAAAATAACATGGTGTGGTCGAATCCCACCATCAACAGCAATTTCCAATAAATGTCTTGCCTGGGATTCTAGGTGACCAGTTAATCGGGCACTTTCTTCTGCCAGAATGACTAACAGGCGACGCGTATCTGCAGTTCCTGGTAGATACACTTGCCCTTTTGCTCAACGATGTACCATGCACGATGGAGCTCCTCCCCTACTTCTTTGCTCCCGTTCTTATGTTTCTGAACAATACTTTCCCCCGTAGGTAGATCGGTCGGTATGGCCCTGTTGCATGGCTTACCCGGTCAACGGACCTAACCCCCCTTTTTCACTTGTGGGGATGTTTTTAGTCAGGGTGTCGTTTACGCTGATCCTATGACAGATGTACATACTCTGTTGCAACGTATCCATGCTGTCTGTAAAAATGTGCTGTCACTGATCAGACGTGTCCATGCGTGCATTGACGTGTGCATGCAGCTGTGCGGACATTTCAAACACCTACTCTGACTCTACTCGAGGTAACTAGAATGTGTACTGTGCTGTACGTGCGTATGTTAGCTATCAGATACTCATATCGTGAGCGACATGTACATTGCTGATCATCGTTACTCTACAGCGCACCATTCCTGCACCGCGCGCCTCTTTTCACATTGCTTATCACTGTGTGTTTCTTGTCTTTCTTTTCTGTTCAATAATTTGCTTTGTGTTTCTTCTTCGTATTTGCCAGTATCGTTCTTATGCGCGATAGCCGCGTTCGAGCCAAGTACCGTCTTGGCCAGGACGCTGTATCATCAACTATCAGGCGGATCCTGCTCGCTAAGACAGCTTTGTCTGCGCATTTACTTAATATACTACTTTGCTTATGTTCATAGACACATTTAACTAGCCTTGATCTCACTAATCATCTCCCAAGGTATGTGCACATCTTTCTGTCCCGTTCCAATTGTCAAGATTCCATTTTCGATTCTAAGTTGAAACCCCTGTCCCTAGTACACGACACGAAATTCCACAACATGCAAGGCTACTCTTAGTCTTCTTTTGATGTCACAAATCACCTCCCAAAGTATGTGCACATCTTTCTATTCCTTTCCAATTGTCAGAAATCGATTTTCGACTCCAAGTTGGTATCCCTGTAAGTCGTCACGACGCGGAAATCCACAACATGTAAGAGGAATTTTAGTCTTCTTATAATGTCACAAATCACCTCCCAGAGTTTCTGCACATCTTTCAGGTTCAGAGTGTCCCATAAGTCCGTTTAGATAGGTCATCTCGGTAACTATTGAAGATAGGAAAAATGATAAGAGAGCAATGTTGTTGAAAAGTATGTATTTTCAATCTAAAAAGTTGGAATTTTCGGAATGGACCAACCGTTTGAGCTCTACACTGGTATAGCGCCGAATGGGAAAGAAAAATGCAACGTTGCCACGTCTTTGTTGGAAAACAATGAAGGTAAGTGCGTGTGGTTAGAAGTATCCTGGACCAACGAAAATAGAAGGGACGGATACAATGAAGGATATCAAGAAGGATCACACGCAGTCAATCCAAGGCAATGGCGTCGCCATCAGAAGGGGAGGGGGCAGGTATGAAAAAGAAATTGAATTGAATTTATTCACGGCAAAAGTGTATTCCTTGCTTAGTGATGTCAAACAGATGAGACAAGGGGACAATTGAATAAAATTAGAAAGGCCCTAAGCGCCAAAACTCAAAAACCAGAGAAAAATTGATAAACATGAGATATCGCAATACAAGTTAAACAGGTACTATGACCCCGTGAGTGCTTTAAAACAGAAGCAACAACTTTTAAGCTATAAACTCCTCACCAACGTATTCTGCTTGGTACAAAGACAACTTTAAACTATACAATTCAATTCTACTTATTGCGACACTTAGATCTTGTCCAGTGCCGGATTTAGGTTTGATGGGACCCTAAGCTATTGGAAAAGACTCCTTATACGTTAAGCATTAGGGTCTCTTTATAAGTCAAGCTTTCTTTTAAGTGACAACCGTTTTTAGGTTTGAATATACACTCTATGCTAATTTATGGATATCTAAATGGAAATAAGGGCCCATTACAAGCAAGGGTACGAAACGGGGCACAAGCTAATAGCTTGTTTAGCTTATAAGAGCGGGGCTTGATAACAGGATCCTCATTACATATGGGGCTGAGAAATAAAGCCCTATTACTTGCTTTACAAAAGCATAGCACATAACAATACAAAACACCATTGTTGTACGTGCGTTTTATCTTATTTGATTTTTGTTGTTATTTGGAACTTACATTACAATCAATTTTTTCTTTATTTTTTGGGCCCCCAAAGCGAGTAGGGCGCTAAGCTATAGCTTGTTTATCTTATACGTAAATCCGACATTGATCCTGTCTCATTATTCAATTGTTGTCTCTTCTAGAAACAGAAGCGCCAGTTTCCAGACGAGTTCAAACGAATCATTAATTATCTCGTACCCAGTTGGCGGTGTAGGGGTAGCGTGCCTGCCTGTCACACAGCATTTGGGTTAATCTTGAAGGGCTCGAGCGGTTCGGCTCACGGCTTGTTCACCATCGAGCCGAACCGAAAAGTGAACCGAGCCAACAGCACACCCAACCGAGCCGGCTTGAGCACTCAGCTCATTTGTGCTAAACCGAGCCAGCCGATGGCTCACCTGAATCGAGCCGGCTCGAGCCAAAGGCTCTTCTGAGCGGAGCCGAACCGAGCCAGCTCGAACCGCTGGCATACCTGAGCCCAGCCGAACAGAGCCAATGGCTCATTCCAATCGAGCCGGCTCGAGCTGTTGGTTTAGTTGAACCGAGCTGTTTGACATCACTAATAGGTAGGTTGAACTGGGCACGAAACCTGCTTCGACGGGACGTTATGACGACTAAGGTTTCTTCTGGTTTCTCTCACGCTCTCCAGGTGCAAACCGGGATTGTCTCTTCTCTCAGGCCTGGGTGGCTTCCTTCTCCAGTCCTACAGTCATCTAAAGGGCTGATGTGACGTCGGAGTGGAGATTCAATCTCTCTGTGTATCATTTCCTTGAACAAATAAATAAATAAAGTTTCGCGGCTGGTGAGCATCATTATTCATTTGCAGGTCTCGTCTCGGCTCGTAAACTTATTCCCTCATCTTTTCCATTGAATGATTGTCTTGTGTCGTGTATGAGTTTCCGAAACGAGACGAGACACGAGAATGTTCTGGTTTCGTGACCAATACTACTTATATCATTGGAAAGGGATTAAAAATGTAGAAGCCAGCATTCGTCTGATGGACGACAATGACATACCATCCTTATTTCTTTGACAAATGAATGATAAGAAGAGAAAGGACTGGGACACTGACAAGGGATACCGCACCTAACCTAACCCATTCACTTGAAGTCACCTACCTGTTGGAAGATTTTGAAACAGGTAAAACAATGCTGCAACTGTGCTCAAATTAGATGTTTGAAGTGATGTTCACAAATGTGCACAAATTGCCATACAATGTCGCAAACTTTTGCCCTAACGCGTTGCAGAGTCTCCGTGGTAATAGGCACTAGGCCTCACGAATATTATGTTGTAAAGCAGCAATTGTACGTTGGCGAACCCTATACACGACGGATTAAAAAAAAATCAAGCAGTGTTAAATTAGGCGATTTTGGTAATCACTCCACCAGACCTTAACGCTCGATACGATGTCCACTAACTGCTGCATCCAACCATTGTCCAAGATTGACACTCAAGTGCGGTCACGCATCATCTTGTTGGCATGGACTTTGTGGTGGACAAACACCGTGCTCGTGGGTTTTCTCGGGGTTCTGCCGTTTTCGCCCACTTCCTTCATTCCACCATTTCATTCATTTCCCATCTTCACCGTCTCCTTTAGCCTCACTGGCATAACCATGGAAAGTAAAACTCAAAGATTTCATTTCATCCTGTTGGCAGTAAAAATGCTGGGGTTTGCGAGAGGCAAGTTGTCCAAATAAGGTTCTGGTATTGCTTGTAGTAGGTTTTGATAGGTTTTACCTGTTAATCTCCCCTCTAGGAACACAGGACCCACCAGAATATTACTATGAATTGCACACCACACATTTATACGAGGACCATCTTGATTATTGGAAACTTCGGCAACATGAGGGTTTCTGTCTGCCCAATACACTTAGTTCTATCTGTTAACAGTTCCATTAAGATTAAATGTTGCCTCGTCGGATACCATGATGTTAGCCGCAAGGTTGGGTTGTTTATGTTGTGTGCGTGTAAACCGTTTACAGATTTCGCGTCGTTGGTCGGCATCATCTCCATGCAACTCCTGCACGAAATACAGGGTGTTTCAAAACAACACCGACAACGTTTGGGAGGTGATTCCTGACACCAAGATAAGACAAAAACTATAAACCAACCTGGGTGCACAAATGCTTCCTTTCGGAGTTATAGGGTGCCGAAAATATGAAAACAATGAACTTAGAAGGTTCATAGCTCCAAAACTATGGGACCTACCGTAATCAGACCAACACTTCACTTAGGAACTAGTATGTGCCATATCCAAAAATACATGGTTCAGAATCCTAAGGCACTCACGCAACAATTTTAATAGAGTGAGTTTTGCTACGGGCATAAAATTTGAAGTACTCTCAAACTACCTCTACAAAAATTGTTGTGGAAGTACCGCAGGATTCTTAAACATGGATATTTGGATAGGGTACACGTTGGTTCCTAAGTGAAGTCTTGACCCGACTACGGTAGGTCTCATAGTTTTGGAGTTATGGACCTTCGAAGTTCATTTTTTCATATTTTCGGCAGCCTATAACTCCGAAAGCATGCATTTGTGCACCCAGAATGGTCTATACTTTTGTCTTACCTTGGTGTCAGGAATCACCTCCCAAACGTTGTCGGTATTGTTTCGAAACACACTGTATACCTTGAAGGGATGAAAATTTTGCCTGTTCAGAATTCTTTGGACAGACATTCGGCTAGAATTACTTTCTTTGCCCCCTTTCGTATCGATTGCGTTGTGCTGCACGTAACTTTAGCCAGAATTTCAACGAGTGTGCCATCGTCGGTAACAGATTGCGGTCTGCCAGAGCGAGGTCGGTCAAAGGCAATGCGTGTCAATAATTTGTCAATCATTCTATTTGGTGACAATGGGAGCTGTGGATGGCGGTGATGAAACTGTTCTGCAGCCGCACGTATACTCGAACCGGATGTGTGAAGGATAATTTACGCTCTGTTTGCAGGTGAATACATAGTCACTATTCTTCATACACACGGAGACTAACGAACGCCAATTCAACACACCACTTGAATGCAACACATACTTCAACACAGAACAGCAGAAACAGAACTAAACGGGAAGTGAAAGATGACTCTCGTGTTGCTCGTGCTTGATTACGTGACACTCTGACACTCGGGCAAAATAGGCATATCATAGCACTATGCTCATTTAAGAAAATCGCTCAGTGGGGCTTTCTGCAATATTTGACGGCATCCTCCTCTCCTGCTTCTGTCTACCTTCAACGGAATTTCCCATCATATAACGCAGATTTGAAGAGTTACTGTGTCCCAATTCAGGAATTACCTTTTCCTTTCTTCATTTATTTCATTTCGACTGTTTTCCAGCTCCTATACAGTTCGCCGTAGCTCAGTCTGTCATGGGTCTAACTACAATACAGGTTATTCATGTGGTCATGCGGCCATTCAAACCTCGGTCAGGACATTGGTTCATTTTTAAGCGCTCTCATGCCTGGTGACACTGAGGTGAATTAGCTGATTAAAGTGAGTAACAGTGTTTTTTGAACCAGTAGCCTTTTTATGTATATTTATTTAACAAGTAGATGACAAGCACTGGTACACCTTGCATGACTTAGATTTTGTTGATGTCATTCATTTGTCAAAGGAAGAACGATGGTATGCCTGTGTCGCCCATCAGACGAATGCTGGGATGGTACATCTCAAATAGCTGGCTTCTACATTTTTAAATCCTTTTCCAATGATACAAGTAGTATTGCTCACGAGACCAAAATATTCTCGTGTCTTGTTTCGTTTCGAAAACTCATACACGACATTAGACAATCATTCAACGAAATGAGATGAGGCAACAAGTTTAAGAGCCAAGCTGAGACCTAGAAATGAATAACGATGCTCACCAAGATTTATTTATTTATTTGTTCAAGGAAATGACACAAGGAGAGATCGAGCCTCTACTTCAAGGTCACATCGACCCCTTAGGTGAATATCGGACTGGAAAAGGAAGCGGCCCTGGCTTGAGAGAAGGGACCATCCCGGTATGCACCCGGAGGACTGAGGGAAACCAAGAGAAACTTCAGTCAGTATGACCCGTCGGAACAGGTTTCGTGCCAAGTTCGACCTACCCAAACGCTATGTGGCAGGCAGGTACTCTACCCCAACACCAGCGGCTGGGTACGACATAATTAATGTCTCGTTTGAACTCGTCTGGAAACTGGCGCTTCTGTTCCTAGACGAGACAACAATTGAATAACGAGACATAATCTAAGTGCCACAAAAAGCAGAATTGAACTGCATCGTTTAAAGTTGTCTTAGTACCAAGCACAATACATTTGTAAGAAGTATATAGCTTAAAAGTTGTTGTTTCTGTTTTAAAACACTCACATGGTCATAGTACCTGTTTAACTTGTATTGCGATATCTCATGCTTATCGACTTTTCCCTGGTTTTTGAGTTTTGGCGCTTAGGGCCTTTTTAATTTTATTCAATTGCCCTCGTGTCTCATCTGTTTGACATCACTAAGCAAGGAATACACGTGTGCCATGAATAAATTCAATTCAATTTCTTTTTCATACCTGCCCCCTCCCCTTCTGATGGCGACGCCATTGCCTTGGATTGACTGCGTGTGATCCTTCTTGATATCCTTCATTGTAGCCGTCCCTTCTATTTTCGTTGGTCCAGGATACTTCTAACCACACGCACTTACCTTCATTGTTTTCCAACAAAGACGTGGCAACGTTGCATTTTTCCTTACCATTGGGAGCTATACCAGTGTAGAGCCCAAACGGTTGGTCCAATTCCGAAAATTCCAACATTTTAGATTGAAAACACATACTTTTCAACGACATTACTCTCTTATCATTTTTTCCTATCTTCAATAGTTACCGAGATGACCTATGTAAACGGACTTACGGGACACCCTATATATATATATATATATATATATATATATATATATATATATATATATATATATATATATATATAATACAGGATGGACAATTTATCTGGATCATCCGCTATAACGGAGAAACCAAAAAAGAGAGAAAAGCGAAACTTTCCACGAAGCAACTATATATAATGACGAGGGGGACATCTTTGTATGTATAAAACACAAACACCCAACAAACAATGTCGGCAACCTAATATAAAGTTATGTTGTTTTTTTTTTTTTTCAAATAGCACTGCATCAGATTACTACATATTTCAAATCAACATGTCAAACGTAAACTTAAAATACCATATTTATTATTCAGTATTGCAAACTAAGGATGTTATAGTATCACAAATAACCCAAGTTTGGAAGTCTCTACCATACATACAACACAACGGAGATGAATAGGATAATGCACATCGAAAGTACCTTAGCGTTCCAACGGTGCTGCGAACTGTATCAATATTTATCATATCTCCGGAACAATTTGAGATATCGAAATGCTGTAAACTGCAAAATAATTTGTGCGTTCATTGTAAACCATACATTTAACTAGATATGAAATTTATCAAAGCATTTGTTTCGAAATAAAGCCTTTCAAAAATTCAAATTTTTAAGACCTGGTAACTTCGTTCCTATTCATTCGAAAAACGTCATACCATGGCAAGGGTTTGCAACGCTACGGTACTTTCGATGTGCATAATCTTGTCCATCTCCGTTGCGTTGTACGTGTGGTAGAAACTTCCAATCTTTGGATGTTTGTGATACTATAACATCCTTAGTTTGCAAAACTGAATAATAAATATGGTATTTTAAGTTTTCGTTTGACATGTTGATTTGAAATATGTAATAATCTGACGTAGTGCCATTTGAAAAAACATAATTTTATATTAGGTTGGCAACACTGTTGGATGTGTTTGTTTAATACATACAAAGATGTCCCCGTCCTTATAGTTGCTTCGTGCAAAGTTTCGCTTTATATATATATATATACAGGGAGTCCATAAAGTCCTGCAGGAAAGTAAAACTGTATAACTTGGAAACTTCGTAATGTACTAACAAATACTTTTTGGTGTACTTACCGAAAGGTTCAAAGTTTTGTTTCAGCTAGTTAAGGTTCAACGCCAAACCTCCAATTGTGCACCATTCACGTCCAAACACTCTTGCAGTCCTTTTGGGAAACCAAGAATTGCGTGTTGGCGGTGCTCGTCTGGAATGTTCAAAATCACACCAGTTATTTTGTTCTTGAGATCGTGCAGATTAGTTGCCTTCTGCGAATACACCTTGGTCTTCACGTGTCCCCACAGCCAGTAATCACAATGCAACAAATCTGGTGATTTTGCAGGCCAAGGTGTGGGTTCTCTTCGGCCAATCTATCTCTCCTTAAATTCTTCGTTAAGAAACTGTCGAACTTGAAGGGCATAGTGCGACGGTGCCCCATCTTGTTGCATGTGGACCTCATTAAGGATGCCTAACCTAGTAAGTTCTGCCAAAAGGAATGTCTGTAGCATGTTCAGATAATTGTTACAATTTACCGTCTCTTCCTCGAAGAAAATAGGGCCGATAATGTGGCCATTGAAACAGCACACCACACATTATCTTTGGGACTACCCCGCTTGTGCTCCTCGAATTCACGTGGATTTTCCACCATCCAAATTTGGCTGTTGTGCCTGTTCACTTTTCCCGACACATGAAATGTGGCTTCATCTGAGAACAGAAATCGAGACGGAAGTCACCATCTTCTTGTAAGCAGGTGAGCATTGACTCACAGAATTCCATTTTCATATCACAGTCTTCCTCCACCAGCTCGTGCACAAATTTTAACTTATAGGGCCGGACCTTCAAATTCTTGCGTACGATCTTGTGTAACGTTGACTTCGGTATTCCCAGTTCCAATGACCTACGTTTAAGCGACTTCATTGGACTTCTGGCTACGCTGTCCTGCAACGTGTGAATCACATCGTCACTCGTTCCTGGCCTTCCACTGCGTAGTAAATCTGACACACTTCCCGTTTCTTTGAACTTCTCGTACCACCTCTTGATACTTGTTTCTGCTCGGGGTGTTTTCCCATACGTTGTTTGAAACTCTCTCCGCACTGAAACGCAAGATTTTAATTCTGCAAACCACAAAACACATTGTGCCTTTTCTTTAATAGACGTCATCTTAAGTCACGTGATTACCAGCGCAAACGTCATCGAGCATTGTGGCCAGCATTGAGCATTGTAGCCAGAACAAAACTTTGAACTTCCCTTCTTCCAACCCGAAAAATTTATACACTTAAACGTAACAGTTTCCAAGTTATAGAGCTTTACTTTCCTACAGGACTTTATGGACTCCCTATATATATATATATATATATATATATAGCTGAATTGATGGTTTTATTGAGCAATCAGTTATTGACTTTAAGCCATGACAAAGACATCGCGACACAATCAAAAACATTTGGACCCAATTTCTGGTGCTTCGGAGCTTAGGGAACTCCCTTCGTGGCTAAGCAGTTAGCGTACGCGCCTTTGGCGTGGAAGACCCATGTTCGGTTCCCGTCGGGAGCTCATGTGGTTTGGATTCCACGTTAGCCAGTAGGTCCCGTCTCATATAGCCTCTCTGCTGAAAGGGACGTTAAAAAATCAAATCAGCAATCAGCTTCGGGGCACAGGGCCGATTTCTGGTATCACTGCTGTGCTTAGGGGCCCGGACCTTTCCAACACTAAGAGCCACTCCCAGTAACATCAATTCAACATGCAAATAAAAGTGACCCGAGAGCAAAGCTTCTGGACCTATTTTTGGGTATTCGGGGCCCGGATTCAATTTGTGATATCACCGCTTTGCTCAATGGACCAGAACCTTTCGAATGCCATCACCCTCGTCCAACAACTCCATGTCTAATAGAGAAATACAAAGGACTTGATCCCAAAATTTCGGGGCCTCAGATCTCGGGTTCCACTTCTGACATCATCGATGTGCTAAGGGGACTCAGACCTTTACAATACCACCACCCACGTCCAAGAACTCCATAACTAATATGCGAATACAAGGGACCCCAGACAACAAACTTCAGGACCCCATTCCTGAGGCCTCGGGCCCGAGTTCTAAGATCACGACTGTGCACAGGACAGTCAAACCTTTCCAATGCCATCACCTGCATCCAACAACTTCATGTTTAAAAGAGTAATTGAAGAACTCGAGCCCAAAATTTCGGTACCCCATTTCTGGGGCTTCGAGGCCAGGGCCCGATTTCTACTCAGATGACCCGAGCCTTTCTAACGTCACTACCCGGTCCAACAACTCCATGTTTAAAAGAGGAATAGAAGAGACCCGAGCAGTGGCCCCCGAAGAATTTTTTTTTGGGGGGGGGCATCTCCATGATTGCTATATTACGTCTGGTATTTCTGGTATTAAATATACGTGGTCTGCTGTATTACGTATACATTTTCGTGAGCCAGGAAGTCTGGGCCCCTGCCCCCTTCGGACGCCCATGGACCCGAGCACAAAACTTCGGGACCCCACTTCTGGAGCTTCGAGACGAAAGCCCGATTTCTGACATCACCACTATGCTCAGGGGACCCGCAGTTACAACGCCTCCAACTGCCTTCACCAACTCCACGTCTAACACGATTTCCGAACCATAAGAGGATTTTAATGGGATTTTCTCCATGCTCTTTGAAGTATACAATAATCTGACTTAATGCCATTTAAAAAAAAAATCAACATTATGTTCGGTTGGAAACACCGTTAACCAGATGGTATATCAATATGTCAAACAACGTCCATTTGCCGATATTTGCATGGTATAAAATTTCAACGTTCTCTGTCTATTAGTTAGGCCGTATCAAGATAAATGGTCCACACTTATACATAGATAGATAGACCCTATTGGGTATCCGGGGGTGCGGTGGCTCAGTGGTAGAGCGTTCACCTCCGGTGCTTGGGGTCCCTGGTTCGATCCCAGCTCGCGCCGTGTGGAATTTGTGGTGGACAAACACCGTGCTCGTGGGTTTTCTCGGGGTTCTCCCACTTTCTTAATTCCACCATTTCATTCATTTCTCATCATCACCATCTCCTTTAGCCTAACTGGCATAACCGTGGGACGTAAAAGCTAAAGATTTCATTTCAGTTTTTCTATTGGGTATCCTGGGAGGAAGTGGCAATACTTTGGGTGATTATAAGCAAAAATGTTCATATGAGCATGGGACCGATTTTAAACTTGAGATATGAACAGAAATAAAAGTAGCAGCACCAAGATCAATGCACTTCATGATTTGTAAGTAAATGATTTATTAAAGTAGGATAGAGATACGTAGTAGCTAATAAATAAACCATCAAGTTCCCTGACAATTACTAAATAGTAATTTCGAAGCTCATACCTGTTAAAATGATTGTCCATTAGGAACGTTTCATATCGAGTTCCCAAGTTTCCCAAGCAAGCACATGCGAAATATCTACTCATCGAATTGTCACACATACACGGAGAACACATTCATGTTTGTTGGCTACTTTTACCTGGGTAGTTTCCGAAGCACTTCACACAAAGCTTCTGTAAAATGGCAAGGAGTGTGGGGACATAATGTTTGCGTATGGGTTTTGTAATAGAAATTCTTAGGCGGCTGTTGAAGAATACACAAGATGTTTCCCATTACGTATAAGGCAGTATTTACTAATAAGTTATATGTTTGAAAGAAGGTGAAACAGTTCCCAGTGTTAAAGTGACGTTCAAATGTAAAAGAAAGAAAAAAAGACAATCTGTAGAAAACCAGGAGGAAATAATTGTCCTTGTACAACGAAATTCTACGTTATTACCAGCCGAATGTCAACAAACCTGCTTATTTTACGCACCTGTGTGTGGCGGAGACTACATATGGATAATTTTATCCATTTCATCACCAACCGGTGCAGCACTTACATCCTGCTGATTACGTTTCACGCCTTTGTCATTGGTTACTTACTACACAATACAGTCCAAGTGCCATATATTGTATGCACTGATGAGTTGACCTTCGCTCATACTGCTATGAATAATAGCCGTAATAGAAACCCTTGGGGTCGGAAAAACGCTAACACAACCCAATTTCCATAGTGTGTTGTATGACATGGTTGGCAATATTCTTGTTGCTCCCTTTATCCTTCATGTACGCATGAATGAACAAGCGGTAGTTTCATCTGTTACAAAATGATTTGACGAACTAGTTAGGCAATATTTCTTTGCACACAAGGTGGAACTTATTTTGCAGCATGACGGGGAACATGCTCATGCTAGTCGGTTAATCATTTGAACACCTGAATGCCACCTACACTACTCAATAGACTGGTCGCAGTAGTCTGCTTACTTGTCCACCTCATTCTCCTGGCTGCACTTCTCTTAATTCTTGTTTATGGAGTGGGTAAAATAGGGGGGGTTACCGGGAAAGGGTGAATTTAAGGGATAAATTGCAGGTTTGCATTATTAATGCTTCTGAGCTAATCCGCAAACATCATTGCGAGCGTCGTACGGCAATACTAGATGTCCTCCGTTGCGCTCAGAAGTGCATTGATATTGGTGGTGGCATTTTTGAGAATGTGATGTGACCTGCTGTGACCCTCTCCCCTCCACACATTCGTTTATGTCAGTACTGAACAGCTCGTGTTAATGTTTTAGGTTTCATCATTACTTAATTGCTTAATTGCAGGGGCGGATTAAAGGGGAAGCGAGAGGGGCAATCGCCCCACCCCCCAAGAGCACTCCAAAATATTAAAATTACACTCACTGTTGCTTGTAGCTTACCGCTACACGAACGAAGGTTTGGGATCGTTCTCGCATTATTTCAAAAGAGGGTTAATTCTTTAAATTCTATTTAAAAATTGTGTCTGTCCAGCATGCCGCGTTTGCGCTAACGATAACTCGAGTCATAATATCAGATAAATTTCAGGAAGAAGGACGATTTTACTTGAGGCCATAACATCAGGAAAACTATCCATGGCTAGATCTTTCCCATGAGAGGCGTCTTTTTTTTTTTTTTTTTTTGTAAATATTGCTAAATTTTTGCAACGGGTTTGGTTGGCGGCTATCGAATAAACATGCCTCTCTAAACTCTTGTGACTAAACCTTTGAAAAAATTCGTTACTTTCTACGGTATTTTAGAAACTCACAAAAATGCATAATAGTACATTAACGCTGTTGAGGTCGGAAAAACGTTTTGAAAAACTACTGGGAACCAGTGAAACCAATCGAGAATCAAATCAACTCGTCAAGAAGACAAGTAATCCTAAATCGCAACAAACTGAATTAATGTTGTTGAATGTGATATTCCTTGGAACTCAAGGCATCGCTTTTCAAAGCCACAGGGAAGATGCTTGTGCGGATAATTGGACCTCAGATGGTGGCGGTGTAGAAACTAAGTTCAACGAGGGCAATTTTCGAGAATTGGGCAAATTTAGAATGACTTGTGGTAACGAGGTCTTAAAGAATCACTGGAAGAAAGCATCGAAAAGGACCATTTTGCCAATAAAACCACACAAAATGCCCTCATTGTGGGTTGTGGATGAGAAATCACGTCTATACTGTTGTCAATCGAGTGCGGGAGGGCCAGTTTTATTCTATTATGCTTGATGAGACTACGGACGTTTCGCACACATCTCATCTGTCTTTGATTCTAAGGTACGAACACATGGGTGAAATAAGAGAAGACTGCTTCCGTTTCATTGATCCTCGATCAGCAGAGCTGAAACGTGAGGACATTGGTTCGAGCTCGGAATCCGAAGACGCAGAACAGCCCGAACTCTCACTGACTGCAGGGAAAATTGAAAAAATTGCTCTATCTTTGCTACGAGACTTCTCACTCGACCCGAAAAACTGCGTTGGTATTGGTACAGATGGTTGCGCCGTCATGACCTCTCAGAGTCGCGGGGCAATGCAGGAGATCCAGAAGGAGGCTTCAAACGCGCCGTACTGTTCATATTGCAATCACAGCCTCAACTTGTCCATCTTCAGGTCATCGTCAGTATAGTGGGTGAGGAAATGTCTGGGAACAATGAAAGAGATCATTGTGTTTTCCACCGCATCGTCAAAACGTAATACTGTCCTTAAGCTTGCGCTTGGTGGCCAATTGGAGACATTTTGTGAACCGAGATGGGTTGAACGGAACGACATGGTGTTACAATTTCACTTGAAATTTCAAAAAAATTAGTGAGGCTCTACAGTGTGTTCCAAGTGATCCAAGTTAGATACAGCCAAAGCACGGGCACTTTCTTCTGCCATGCACGACAGCGAGTTTATCGTAACTATTACTTGTCTTCAGGATGTTCTCACAATAACTCTCTCCTTCATCGAGTTTTGCAGAAGATGGATTTAGACATGAACGCAGTGTCAATTGTCATTCAAGACAATATCGCAGCATTAAACAAGAAGCGTTCAAACAGCAAAGAAGAATTCAAGGCAATTTTCGAAGAAATATCCAGAATGGCTGCCAGTGTCGACGTGCAGATTCGAATTCCTTATCTCACCCAAAGACAAACACATCGTACTCACTTCAGGGCAGATGACACGACATCTTACTACTGAAGAACTGTCCACATTCCGTTGATAGAGTCGATCGTAGAAGACCTCAAAATGCGTCTTGCGTCGGAAGCTTTAAACGTATACGGACTCAACATTCTATTGCCAACACGTGCAACTGACAAAACTCTGAGCAACACCTCCGCGTTCTAAAACTATCGGACTTAAGAAACTATCGGAACTGAAGAAAAAATGCTGTTTTCCCTCCTTAGTTCTGAATTTGCAATCTGTACTTCTAAATGGAAGAGAATTAAAGAGGAAGGTGAAACTCTATCACGGACTGCGTTTGAAGCCTTGGCCACCAGTGACGAAGATCTTCGCGTGACTATTTGAAAACTGCTGTGCATACTTGTAACCCTGCATTCGAGTGTGTCCAATGCAGAACGATCTTAATCCACATTGCACCGACGGTAAACGTTGTTGCGATCTCGTTCTGGCGAAAAGCGACTGAATGGAAAAAATGAAAATTAAATTTTTGAGCTTTACGTCCCATGGTTATGCGGACTAGGCTAAAGGAGACGGTGCTGGTGAGCAATGAATGAAATGGTGGAATGGAGAAAGTAGGCGGACTAGCACTTTTGAATGTCACAGGAACATTGTCGTAGATCGCGACAATATTATATCGACAGATACGCCTTGGTTGGTATTCACCAAAAAGCGTGTTTTGCGTTGTAACTTCTCGTAAGTTCTTTTGTCCTTTTGTCTAATTCATTTTACTAAAATACAGAAACATTATGAGCGTTCTAAGAAATGTTTAACCTGATATTTTTCTAGCGAAATATTTAGTAAAGCATAGCCACGAGCAGGCCTGTAGACAGAATATCGTTTTGGGCGAGGGGGCATTGTGGTGAAAATTCCGTAGCAATTATATCTTTTACCCTTTTCTCCTGAATCCGTTTTACCTTTCTTTTTTTGGGGGGGAGGGGTAATTTATGGGAACATATTCCACTCCACAACAAAGAGCCCCCCCCAAGAGGTTTGGTTTAATCCGCCAGTGCTTAATTGTCATGTACTAGTTATTGCTGAACCACAATTAATGCAATAACAATTAGTATCAGCATGTCCCTTTTAGTATTTATTTACACAAGTACACTTACATTTCAATAAGTTACGTGTTGCACTGTTTTCTGTTTTCGTTTTTCTACTTCGTTTTTATTTCTGTCCATATCTCAATTATCGTTCAAAATTGGACTAATGTTGATATGAACTTCTTTGCTTAGAATCACCCATACTATGATTTTCTAAAGCATTGCCACTTCCTCCCGGGACACTCTGTATATACCAGTGGCGGTGGTAACGGAGCACACGAACTTTAGGAGTCCCCTTAGGTTAAAAGTATTCGCATAGAGCTTGTATCTAGTTCTGCTCGAGCCCTGAGAGCTGGTTTCGCTGCCAGTCATATGTCAACTGACTTTAAAAATAAAGCAGTTTTCTGTACCCTCACAAAGAGAGCATTTCGTGATATTTTAAAAAGGACGTTTTTTAAGCTCCAAAAAGAGAACATCTCCGGGTAATAGGGGACGTCTTATAACCCTAACCATAATAATAATGCTTCTGGGAGTTGAATGTAAACTGTAGCAAGCTATTCGCAGTACGTGTAGATAAGTCTCAGAGACTAATACTGGTTTGACAGATAAGCCCATAATAATAATAATAATAATAATAATAATAATAATAATAATAATAATAATAATAATAATAATAATAATAATAATAATAATAATAATAATACTAATAATAATAATAATAATAATAATAATAATAATAATAATAATAATAGTCCAAATGCTGTTAAGGACAAGTGCAGCGCAAGAACACTCCCGAGAGTTCCACAAAACACTGATTTTCCGGAGCGAAATTCCAGTGCACCCTGTAGCTGAAGTTTCACACTAAAGTAAACTGTCAATAATTGACATGCTGATTATATTCTTAACTTTCTACCATTCGGCTGCAAAGCTTCAGAAAAGTGTCCCAATTTACACTCAGAAAAAAAATGTACCCTTACAGACGTATCTAGCTAATCTAGACAATCACGCATTCATTTTAGAAAAGAACCGCTATGATGGCCATAAATGTAGTTCCTTTTGGGCAGAAAGTCTTCTAATGTGTTAAAGAAGTTACTACTGTTACGAAATATGCTTTCACGAAGCTGAAGTTCACGATTCAACGCAACGAAAGGTGTATTCTTCTACATATCATCCAGTAAAATTTTCCAATATTATGTTGAGGTATTTGAAACCATAAAATTTTAAATTAAAGAACATGCAAAGTTGAGTCAACTTCTCCGTCCGTATCTTCAGTTTTTAGAGGCAGTGGCCCTGAGTGCTGAACAACGTCTGATACGTAAATTGTTACTGAATGAGTTGGAACTTGACTGTAACGCTGCGGCAGTAATCCAAAACATTTGTCATACGAAAGGGGAAGATGCAGTCAACCACAGTAATTACAGCAACTCGCTAGTTTAAGTAATTTCGTGTGAGTTGAAAAATGTCGAAATTCACACAAGGTTCGGCCTCCACAGGGTGACAGATTCAAACGACGCATCATTGAGGAAAATCCATCCACCAGCACACGACGATTCTCAAGTCTACTTGACATGTTCCAGTCCATAGCAAAGTACTGTGTCACCTTCAGGAACTTGGAAAAACCGTGAGGAGCTGCCGTATTGTGACACATGGATTGACTTCAGCTCAGGCCCAGATGAAAGTAGATATGTGCTGACCTCTGTTGCAGTAATGTGCGTTTTCTGAAACGGATTGTCACATGCGAAAACGAGTGTTTTCAAAAATCTGAACCTGCAAGACGAATGGTTGAGCAAGAGTCAACTTCCAGAACCGGTAGTAAAACAGGCCGTTTTGAGCATAAAGTCATGCTATATGTGTGGTGGAACTACGAGGGAGTAATTCAGTATAAGTTTATCCCTAACGATTGTACCATCAATGCTGACCTTTATTCCGAACAGTTGGAGTGGGTGTACACAAGAAATATCCAGCATTTGTGAACCGAACTCACATTCTGCTGCAATAGAATAATGCAAAGCCACACTCAAGTCAAAATTCCACAAAAAATAAGGAACTTAATGATATGGAACTGATGCCACACCTGACATATAGTCCTGATCTTGCCTTTTCAGATTACTACTTGTATCGGTGCATGGCCCACCTCCTGAAATCACAATGTTTCACCAACTAGCAGGAGATCAGTGACTGCCTTCATTGACTCTAAGGACAAGACGTGAAATCGACGTGGAATCAAGAAATTGGCAGTAAGGTGCCTGCAGACACTCAAGTACAATGGCTATTCCTTGAGTGTTAATTTGCTTTCAGGCACGCACCCAGAAATTTTGGTTGGGAGGGGTCCAACAATACTAGACACTACGTCTATGTAGTACTGAATCATTGTTATTATATACCCGAAAAGGTGGTAAATTATTCTTAAGTAGCTACAGAAAAAATGATAAAACTAGATTGTTTTATAAGAAAAGAAAGAGTGGGAAAGAAATGTAAGATCAAACCTTTAGGCTACATAAATCATTTCTCTTCTATACAAGTACAGTTTTATCAAGGAAGTGTATAAATGTATGTCGAGTTACAAAGTTTTGAGAGGTTCACACCCGATGGACCCCCCACGTGGGTGCGGCCCTGTACAGATATGTTGTGAAAAATGAAACGAAATCTTTAAGTTTAACGTCCCACGGTTATGCCGGTTAGGCTAAAGGAGACGGTGATAATGAGAAATGAGTGAAATGGTGGAATGAAGAAAGTGGGAGGAAACGGGAGAACCCCGAGAAAACCCACGAGCACGGTGTTTGTCCACCACAAAGTCCACACTGCGCGAGCTGGGATCGAACCAGAGACCCCAAGCACCGGAGGTGAATGCTCTACCACTGAGCCACCGCATCCCCAGATATGTTGTGTACCAGAATATTGCAAGACTTATGATTCATCATTGTATACAGAAGGGAAATGAATAAAAAGTAATTAGATATATACCGCTAATAACATATCAACTACGAGCAAAACATTGCCTTTGGCGTGGAAACCTCGGGTTCGATTCCCGATGGGAGCTCATATAGTTCGGATTCCACGTTAATCAATAGGTCCATGCCTCATATAGCCTTGTTACTGAAAGGGACGCTAAACTAAAAATCACATTACATCACATCACGAGCAAAACATTAACTGAGAAGCACGATCACACATGTTAATAAATGTCACATTTAATGTAACTTGTATTCTTTAGAATTATTAAAACTAGCAAAAGTAAATAAATAAATAAACTGTAATATAACATTTACATTGTCTAAATTACATTTGTATATTACATTGATAATTATTTACAATTGAACTAGGTCACTTACCTCACAATATAAAATTTACAATACGGTACATTTTCTTAAAAAAAAATTGTTTAAACAAATTCACCAAAAATAATTTACACAAAGACGGGAAACAGCATATTGCAAACAATTCAAAGTTCTTACATTGTTGGATATTATTAATCACGTTTATTACTGAGTATTGTTGCTAGGAAATATTATATTCTACAATGATATGTTAAATAAACCAATTTTCTCAAACGTACAGCCAATTTTACCAATACTCGTTAAATATCTTACACCACATCCTTTTGATTTCTTTGACTTACTGTCTCAAGCATATACTGATGACTGTTTTTGACGAAATACAAAAAATATGTAGAACTTTCAAAATGTTCTGAATATAACAAACAAATAAATAAATAAAAACTTAAATCAGTGACTTAACTATTAAACTTTCCCGTTCTCTTGATATTTCGAAAATAATTACCTGAAAATTATTTGATTTTTATGAAATATGATATATACGAGGGTGGTCCTTAGTTTTCGACATCGTCTTATTTTTATTTATTATTTCATATCTTCATTCATATACTTCATATTTATTATTTCACTAAAACGGTTCCATATCAGACCAAAGTAGGCCACTACAAAAATTCGTTCCATCTGAATATGCTTCCTTTCGGCGCTATAACCAACCGAAAATGCATCGAAAAGATGCTAAAACAGCCACTCGAGAACAAAAGGTCGGATCGAAGTCCGGTAAAAGGGTATATGTCCATTATTTTTGGTTGTAAATTCGATTAATTCACAATTCGATGATGTGCAGGGTGACCCCGAAAGAAATTGGAGAATTCCTGAGATTTTTTTTAAAATCAAAAGTTGGATGAAGAAAATAAACAACAAGCAAGTACAACATTTCAACGAGTAAATATTACAGTACATTGTTCAAGTTAGAAAAAAGAGGCCACGGTGGCTTACTGGTAGAGCGTTCACCTCTGGTGAGTGAGGTCCCTGATTCGATCCTCGCTCGCGCTAAGTAAATTTTGTGGTGGACAAACACCGTGTTCTGGGTTTTCTCGGGGTTCTCCTGTTTCCTCCAGCTTTATTAATTCTACCATGGTATTCATTTCTCATCACCACATTCTCCTTTAGCCTAGCCGGGATAACCGTGGGCCGTAAAACTGAAAGATTTCATTTGTGTTAGGAGAAAACTGATAGATTTTGAAAGAGGGGGAGATAGAGATTTTTGGTGGTAGACATGTCAATCACATGATAAATATACATGGACTACTTCGTCTCAGTTTATCCGTTCGCGACTGAATGAATAAGGCAGGTGTCCCTCAGGCATGTGGTCCCGAGTTCCACGGGCGTCTCTGGCGGGGGGAACGAGGGGAACGCGTCCCTCCAATATTTTGAAGTACAAAATATGCAATATTCTATTCTAATTTTATTTATTTACTAACGACAGAATAAGATATAAATAATAATTATTATATTTATTTATTTGGTATATAATATTCAGGCTGTAAAACGATTATAACAGAGTTCTTGATATGTCTCAGGGGACCCGTGAAGATAAGCAGAAAGTAAAAAATAGAATCGAAGATAATACACAGGTTGGGTTAGGCAACCATTTAAATCACTTTCTTTGATGTCCCCCCAAATTTTACATGCCAGAGACGCCAGTGCCGAGTTCAATCCTGAATGGGAGTACCTGACCAATATAAAATTGAAGAGTGATTCTGATCCTATTTTAAACACTAACTTCTGTCTCACACAGTCTTGTAGCTGAATAGGAGTGTTAATCAAGAATTTATACCGCTCAAAAGGGGCCATTCCGATTGGTGAATTCAATTGCTGAAAATGATTGCTAGCACTGGATTCAGCACCAAGGAAATAGAGAAAAAGAGGGTGTTTAGTGGCAGACCGTATATAGAGTGGGAAATAAAAGAGGGCAAAGTGCGAAGATAGAACGTAGAAAATGTCTAGACATACCATGTTAATTTTGAAAAGAGTAGAGCGATTGAGGTCAAATGTTGGATATGAGGAATTCACGCAGAGCTCCACTACATAGGTGTAATGTGAACCATGGAGGATATCTGGAAATCCGCCATGTTGAACTTAGTGCAAGAAGAATATATGGCTCTTATGGGTTATGTGACATATGGCTCTTGAACCACACCATCGATTGAAATCAATAGTGGTCAACACAGTTTGAGACTTCTGTAACAGGAGGAGTTTAACGCTATGGCAACGTATCAATACTGTCGTAAAGGTGACGTGAATGAGGAACTAGAATCCCTGTAGTACGGTCCATGAGCACGTTGTATGCAGGGCCGGATTTAGGCATGGGTCCGGGATTACGGTGGCAAATTTTGAGGGGCGGCAATTTTTTTAAAAAAGATACTTTTAAAACAATAAAACTATTAAAAATACATATTTCATCAATGACTCAATAAAATAAGCGAAAGCAATCTTTTTTAATGGCTGCGACTACGATAATATTGTAGCAGATTAGTCGTAGCAAATATTGTCATAAGTCAGTGGTTATTATGGTGGTTTGATCAGTTGTCGGTGGATCTGCTAAAAAGGGTAGCAGTAGGTAACTCGATACTCGTACTTTCACAAATTAGCGTGTATTTATTTATTCAACAAATTCCAGATACAGTTTAAAGGCTATTTTACACTGGATGTATGGAACAATAAGGAAAAATCCCAGTTAGGATAGTCGGCGGTAAGAACCGAACCCACGACCTTCCGAATGCGAATCCAACACTCTACTAACAGAGCTATTTCGCTCGGTTGGAAGCAATATGGCCTACATAATCACCATTTTAGCTCAAAAGAAGTTGTGAAGTGCTGAAGAAATGTCACTATCGCAACTTAACTGATTTCTCATATCGAAAAATTTTCAGGACTTATATCCTAACATAAGTAGTTGCCTTAAAGTATTTTTATGTACACCAGCAACTAACTGTGCGGCGGAAAGATTATATTTTCCACACTCTCAAGAATCAAAAAATATTTGAGATCTACTCTTTCTCAGAAGAGCCTGGTTCATCTAACTGTTTTAGCCATCGAAAATGACGTGATTCTTAAACTTGATTTTGATGACGTTATTAATGATTTTGCAGCAAGACGCAATTTCATAGCAAGACGTAAACAGTTTTGATACACAAAAGTTTCAGAAACGTCATTTTGTAAAATTTTAGGTATAATAATATAACTCTTTATATCATTTAATATTGTTTTATATTTAGCCGTCTTTTACACAATGTAATGTACCTAGGTAGAATATGTTAGACAGAAGACAGGTAACTTTTAATCAATCTACTCCAAATGCTGGCCAGATATAGGAATTAAAATATATTACATAAAATGAGTAATAAGAAATAAGAACAGTAATAACTAGTAATAGTAATAATTAGTAATAATAATTATAATTTAGTAACAAACGTAAAAGTAATATTTTAGGAAGTGGATCCAGGAGAATATAAGTTTTGGAGAGTGATGCGATTGGTGTGGTTCTTCTTGTTCACCTCAACCATAGGTTGGTGGGCAACATGGACATTTTAAAACTTTTTTTCTCCCTTGGGAGAGCTGTTTTATACTTTGATAAGGACCCTTCTTCGTAAGTGGATTTAGATATTCTATTCTTGGTCTTCCTCTTTTTGGTTTTCCCTGTGCCTTTTCCTCTATCAGCACGGTGATCCAATCGGAGTGCCGAATAAGATGGCCAAGCATGCTGTTTCTTCTTTTTTCCTATTATCTTCATGATTTGTCGTCCTTCATTAGCTTCCTTTAGTACGTCTTCATTCCTTTTCCTTTCAGTCCATGATATGAACAGCATTCTGTGCAAATACCACATTTCAAATGCTTTCAGCTTGAATATTTCAGTTTTCTCTTAATGTCCACGTTTCTGATCCGTAAAGCGCCACGCTCCATAGCAGGGTCTTAATAAATCGTTTTCGAACATCCAACGACACATTTCTTGATGTTAGAAATCCTTTTTCCTATTGAATGCTTGTTTAGCCTGCGCTATTCTGAAACTCACGTCTTTTTCACTTCTTCCGTCCGAGGATATTAGATTTCCTAGACAGGAGAACGTCTTAACATCTTCGATTTTCTTTCTATCTTACGAGGAAGGTTCATAAACCGTGAGAGTTGAATTTTGATGAAAATTAGTGACAAGATTCAGTTCGAGATAAGTAACGTAGTAATAGTCACTCGATGCACAAATGCTTCGTTGAGCTGCTACACCAACGCCATCTTGAAATCCAATAGGTAATGTCCAAGAATGCCCTTTTGGCACAAAAAGGAAAAAGCTTTTGGTAGATCTGACTTCAACATTGTAAACCGGGATATGGCACCTATATGTGGGAATACTTCCAGTGCATGATCGCCATTTTAAAAGGCGCCATATTGAATCGCGCTCAAATATGATAAGTGGCAAGGGGGTCATGTGGGGTATCAAATAGTACTGAAATTTACTAATGAATCAATTTCCGTAACCAAAGTTTACATATCTGTTTTCAGTTTAGAGTTAAGAGCTCTCTTTCCCACATGAACATATAAAAAACTGTGCGAGCTAGATTTGTGTTATGAAACACGGTCGTGCGAGCAAATGCAGAGTAATAACTAATGCAGTAGTAGTCACTTGATCTACAATAGCCAGTATACCTATCAGATCTTGAGCCTAATAAGAGAAATCATTAATTAAATTGAAATGCCTATAGTGAAAAATGGAATAGCAGCACTGTAACAAATTATACCTACTTCGAAGTGCGCTATATATATGAGTCTGTGTGTGTCGTGATTATGCATAGCATTTAAATGTCGTAATATAAGTTATGTGCAAGGGCACATATAACTTTACAAGTATATGTCTTGAAGTTATTAGAAAATTAATAGAAAAATAATAGAAAAATTATCAGAAAAATAATATAAACTGGTGCACATAAGCAAATATTAACCTACTAACCTTTTGCTCTTCAGTTGTGATGGTGGAGATCCATAACGAAGTGATTAGCACACAGCATCATGGAGCAGTACAAACACTTAACAAATTCACTTTCGTCACTATCTTCTGGCTGCGGCACTTTTTTATCTTTCTCCAGCCTAACGTTCGAATATGCGGATTTTCATCTGCTGCCATCGCTATCAGCAGGTTTTCATGATGAGCGTAGTATCCGTTTGTTCGTAGAACAAAATGAACTATGTGTTGTAGATTTTCTGGCAGAAAACGTGATAGATTAACTATGCTAAACAGATGCATGGCGCCCATTTAGCACGAAGGATTTCGCCGTATTGAAAACCAGACGAGAACGTATACTTTAACAATGTACTGGCAAAGTAAACACTAACTTAAACTAGGTTTATCAGTACTGATGTAGTGGCGAAGCATCCTACAGGCCAATGTAAGCCATCGTGAATGTGATAATGGTCCTGGTTTTCTGTTTTTGTTAGATCGGTAGTACACATTCCTGTAGCAAACGCCTTACAGATTTCAAACAGATAATTCTGGTCGCTGCTTAAACCATCTGGTTTTTCCATTTCAGACACCCATTCAACGGGAATGGGTGTAAAGGAGACGATCGGTGAACGTTCACAATCCTTTAATTTCTTTCCGATGGGGCCGGAAAAAGCGTTGGGCCCGGTCGTCTCACCATCCAATTCGGTAACCAGCTGTCGAAATGGCAACTCGTTGGTATGAAGAAGGCAAATGAGATGCTGCAGTTCATTTCCTAGGGATCTTTGTATCTGACTTATCACGCCGTTATCCCATCCTGTGTTCGTGGCTTCACCATCGCTGTCGAATGCCTCAAGACTTGACACATCGTACTGATTCTTCTATAAAAGCTCCAATATAGAGTCGGCAATATCCTTGCCAGCCTGACTTAGGTGTGGCATGACCCAAGTATTCTGAACCGGGCTCCGATAGAACTATAATATGCTTTTCTGTAACCTCTCGTCTTCGTAGTTTGCCGTTAAGTTTTTCTTGCACAAAAGTTGCATCATTTTTTCCGTCGAAGTAGATACTTGTAATCGCCCGGCCTAGGTGAACCTTATTTTTTTCTGGATCTTCTCACCCAGTTTTTCTTTTCCTCTTCGTACCTTAGATTTGTCAACAAGATTTTTGTCCTCTGGCGTTATAAGTCTCGTGTCCTGAAGTACGGCAGAAGCGATCAAAGCAACCTGTTTGTCTGATGCTCCAGTTCTAAACGCTGCCTCCGCTGTATTTTGAAGACAGTTGCGCTTTAGGTTATGTTTCCTTTTTGGTCGCGCTTCGATGCTGACGTGCTTCCCGATTCAACAGCTTCGCTGGATTCCCCTGATAACGCCAGTATCTTTGACCTGTGCCTATGCCTAATCCCACTAGTTGATGGACTTGCTTCAACACTTCCAGCGTCTTTCTTGGTTGTCTGTCCCTTAAATCTGCTCACTTTACGGGAAAACATCTTTGACAAAGATTTGCTTGTTCGGACGTCAATGTTACCAATGCTCATTTTCCGTGATGTTCTCTGGTCCAAAAGAAACTTCAATTCTCGTTTTGGAATCTTGCGTGTCCTCTCACAGTTGCAATCTTCAGCGGTTTTACATTTGCAAAACGCAATATCAAAAAGAGACTTTTCCGCGTGTGCAACAAAATTTGCACGAAGTGTTGCTTCTTGTCCTTGTCGACTGAAATGTTTTTCCTTGGTGCGACACTTATTATAAAATGTTTTCAGCGTGTCAAAAACTCTATATTCTGAAACCACAGGAATGCTTGCTTTACGCCAAATATGTACAACTCTTTGTCCAACTAGTTTACAAATGTCAGTCACTGGTAATTTAGTTGCATTTTCGTCACCACTTAGACCACTTCGAAACCAATGATAATGTCGCATAACGTCAGTGTACGCGGGTAACTGCACTTCACTCATTTCACTTGGAGTGCAAAATAAGCCTCGTTTCACACTTTCCCGCGTTGTTCTGCTATGAGGCTTTTTCTTCATCTTGCTTTCCATTGCTTCCGAACTTGGATACCAAAGTATACAAAATGTCTCTGAATCGTATCGTACTAAGAAGACTGTAACTTTAGGTACAATGCACAAACCCTCTGTCTTAACAGAAATAGTAGCGAACTAAAACCGTTAAAGCTTAAGCTGCAAAAAACTGGCCTGTTGGATTGGTTGGCCAAAGTACGCAATATTTATACCACCGCCGAACTTCGAGTGAGAATATTCTAGAAACGTCGGCGTAGGTTCTGGAGACAACAAGGCGAGCGGGAGGTGCGCGAATCTTCTAGACAGAGCCGGACGTTGCGACGACGCTTGAAGAGTGTGGCCAAAGTAAGCAACCACGAAGTTGTGAAGCCTGCCGCTAGATGGCATTTGCTGTCGGTGTACATAACAAGCGAAGAGTTGCCAAAAACGAATCGTGTTATATCAAGAGCTATGCCTATAGTCATCATTAATGTGGCATTCCAAACAAAATCTGGACATTAATTCCAACAACTGAGCTAATATGGCTGTACTTTGACTTATAAACATTCTAAAATTATTTACTGACATTGCTACAAGTTTCTTTTAATAAAATAATTGTATTATAGCCATCAGCTTCTCTGTCACAAGTAGCTTCTCTGTCATTGGTGTTGTGCGTGTTGCCTAGCCAAACACTTAAAAAACTTTAAGTCGGTTGGGGCAGGGTACGGGGTTGTCCAAAAAATTTTAAAAAATTCAGTAACGTCGGTGCCACTAATGGCATCTTTTCCGCACTAGCCGTCATCGAATTTCCAACAAAAGTGCAAAACGCCCCACCCTAATATCCAACATACTACCTGGTTATGGTAGTTCAGTTACACCGTGAACTTGCGTAAAGACAGAGTGAACATGGGACCTCCATAGAGTGTAATAAGGGCGTGTATGCTGTACGAGTTCAAACTAAGGTCAAACGCCGCTGCAGCGGGGCGGAAGGTATGGCAGGCCTTTGGTGAAGGTGTCGTGATTGCACGGAGAGTGCAGTGGTGGTTTAACAACTTTAAGGACGGTGACGAAACACTCAAAGACGCACCACGTTCCGGAAGATCAACATGTGTACAAAATGAAGATCTTCAAGCAGCAATTGAGACAAACAGTGACCAGGCATGTGAGGAACTGAGACTACAGTTCAGTGTGAGTGGTGAAACCATTCGGCAGCACCTTCATCAACTTGGGTAGCACTACAAGTTGAGTCGATGGGTCCCACATGATTTGACTCGGGGCCAGAAGGCCAAGCAAGCAGACAACTGCGTTTCTTTGCTGTCTCGTCTGAGGAAGAAGCCATTTCTGGACAGGGTGTTGACATGTGATGGGAAGTGGGTCCTGTATGAAGTTCCACGGCGCCGTTATCATTGGTTAGCATGCGATGAACCAGTTCCAAAACAGCCGAAACCAGCAATGCACCAGAAGGTCCTCCTGTTTGTTCGATGGAGCGCTCGCGGCATCGTGCATCAGGAACTGCTACCAGCCTGTCAGAACATCAATGCAACTGTCAGTAGTTGAGCCGTGTTCAAGAAAAACTCAAAACTCTGGAGCCAGCACTTCTGAACTGCAAAGGGATCTTCCTGTTACAGGGCAACGCGAAGCCTACGTGGCTAGAATGACCCAGGACACCATTCTACGGCTTGGATGTAAAACACTATTGCATCCGCCATACTCCCCGGACATTGCACCGTCCAATTATCATCTGTTCCATTCCTTGGACATTCACCTTAGAGGACGCCAGTTTAAATCCCTAGTAGAGGTGAAAAATGTACTTGATACCTTCTTCGCTTCACGGCCCACCAAGTTCTACCGCGATGGAATTCATGACCTTCCAGAACGTTGGCAGAAGGTCGTCGATGCTGATGGGAATTATTTTTGATCTTCCAGGTACGTCTTAGGTGACATATTGATGTTCGAAGTTGATGGGTGAAAAAACGACAGAACTTTGTTGGTTACCTTTATAGTATGAAAATTGTAATAATATCCAAATTTTATGAATAAATTATTCCTCTTGAATTTATCAGTCTCATGAAATGAAATAAATGAGCTTCACCATTTACGAAATTTTCATACGTCCTTTCAGTACCGAAACTACATATCCGTTCACACTTTTGGTCCTCATAAAGCTATCACCAGTGCAATCAAAAAGATCCAGCAAATTTTGTTGCAACTCTTTATTCCCACAATATAAGTTCATATTTACTTAGTTGCCTTCAAAGTAGGCTTCTTCGGAACACACACGCTTACTCCACTGCTTCTGTCGTTGCTGGAAACATAGACGAAAGTCCTCTTTTGGTATTTGCCGAAGTTTTGCCGTCACGTTGGTTTTGATCGTCTTCTACAGTGGCAAAACAATATCTTTGAGGCCAATTTTTTCTTTGAAGCATTACCACCGTAAACGAATGGCGGCAGTGTACACTTGATTACATTAATACCACTATTTTTCGTCCTATATGATTTTATTTCTTTCATGATACACTAACTAGTGGTTAAGTTTAAATGTCTGTGGATTGTGAACTGTCTAAAATTAAAATGAAATGATATATCCAATTTTATGTCTTACGTTTATGACCTGTATTTATTTATTTATTCACTAACGAGGGAAGGGCGCGATGTCACTCTGAGATAATTGCTCCAAATTTGGTGTAGTAGTAAATAACGGAAATAGAAAAGAACGTGTAGAAGAATTCGTTTCGCAGGCATTCGGAATCAGAAATAATGAGCCCTACAGTTCAGAAGAATTATGGCCTGTCAATCAAATATTGATGGCATGGAGCCTTTGCTCACTGTTGCGACGAATGCAGAAGAAGTTAAATAAAGTAGAATGAAAACAAAAAAGACCACCTGAACAGAAAATGAGCCAATGTCAGCCCTATGCCCCACCAGGCGAATGTCAGAGTACTAAATCAACTGCCTTTGCCATTACCCACCTTATCTCTATAAAAAGGAACTGAAATCTTAACTATATATAAAACTACATGAGCTGACATAAATTAAAGGGGTACTTCGGGTTGACGTGAAAAGATGAAATTTGTCATGATTGTAGCTTTCCGAGACTAACCGACAGAAAAATAGGCAAAAGTGAATATTTTTGGTTTTTAACGGGTCTAAAGAGGGGGATGAAGAAATTCCCAATTATTTAAATGGGCGTTTTCTTGGGACAAAAAATCTTATCTTTTAGATAGTTGAAATAGGAAAAAAACTTGAAATTTGGTAGAGTTGTGGGTTTAAGAGGTGCGAGGCTGTAGGCCGAGCAAACGCGGGGGTCTGGGGCTATATAATACATCCTGCATGCTGTAGAATATATTCGCTCAGAGTATAGGAAAATTCACTACAAAAGACTAACAACTTTTTACGAAGTAGGCCCAAACTACCGGTTTCGAGTGCAAGAAAGTCATTTAGCTGGGTCTCAACTTGCAGAAGTCAATTAAAAAATTATGTGGTTTCATTGATCAAAGTTCTGTTTGGTGAAAGAATAAAAAGCTTCAGCCTACGTTTGGCCGATTTCGTTCCTTCCCCCTCCCGGGCAGAATGGACTCACCCGACCTGGCTCATGGCGTCCTATAATGTTGTGCAGTGGCTTCCTGAGAATGGAGTTGTTTTTCTGCGCGGACGACAATAACGCACAAAACAGGACCATTGTTGTGAGTTTTGTGTTAAATTTGTTTCCAAGTGTGTGGGTTTCCGCTCTGTGACCAAAACACCGCCCAAACTAAGCCGGTTTTGGGAAGGCTATGTTGCGCCTACTTTAAGCTGTACGAACGGCATCTGGCAAAACAAAGGTGGATGTACGTCGTAACGCTCGATGAAGCATGGATTAACCTTTCCGACTGCGGAAAACCGAGAGCCATCATGTGCCGAGAGAAAGGCGCCAAGAACTTCAGAACAGTGTTGGTAAAAATCAATTAAAATCAATTGCAATTGATCAATCAATTGAGAATAATTGCTCTGAAAATTAATTGCAATTGATTTCAATTGCAATTGAATTCAGTCATAAAATTTGCAATTAAATTTTCGTCAATTGTTAATTGTTAATTGGTCACCAGGCAATTGAAACTTTTAATTGTTAATTGTCAATTGCAAAGGGTGCAATTGAAATATTTAATTATTAATTGCAATTGACAATTGAAACTTGTAATTGTTAATTGTAATTGTTAATTGCAATTGAAATCAGCAATTAAAACTGAAGATAAGAAGATGTGTGTATATTGTGTTGTTCACTTGTTACTGTTGTACATATTTCAAATAAGGTACTTATAAGAAATGCTGGATAACTACCATCCCTTTGCCCCCCTGGGAAGAAAGCCGTGAAACTAAGTATTTTTTAAATATATTATGTTTATGGTTCTATCCCCCTCGAAAGAACTCTATATGCCCGTCATGTATACAATAGGGATGGGCACGAGCGAGTTCGAGCGAGTTTTCTTTAAAACTCGACTCGACTCGAAGCAGACATCTTTGAGCTCGGCTCGAGAACTCGCTCGAAAAATTTCCCCCAACTCGACTCGAATTCGGATCGAGTTTCCAGTCGAGTCGAGCCCAAAAGAGCCAATTTGAGCTAAATCCTTTGTGTAGTTCCAAGTACTACTCTCTTCAAGTATCCTACATAGACAGTATAATTATCAATTAAACTACTACTACTATAACTAATTATTATTATTATAACACCGTGTATAAACATGAAATATAGGCGGTTTGTATCTGAATACTAAAAGTTAGTTGACTGTCGATCTCGGTCGTCAATAAATCTTCAGGAGGCAGGGACATCGGTCACGAGGTTCTAGGTTTGACATTAGGAGAAGCAAGTATTCGCGCTCGAACCAATAACTGTTAAAAGTTATAGGACTCCAGTCAAACATGTTCAAAACTGCTCGACCTGAGTTTAGGGTTGTCAACAACTCAAGCGGCTCGCTCACAGTTCATTCACTTATCAAGCCGAACCGAGAAGTGAGCCGAGCCAACAGCTCACCCAACCGAGCCAGTTCGAACCAATGGCTCACCTGAGCCGAACCAAACCGAGCTGCTTGCTTATCCCAACCATCAGCTCAGTCGATCTGACTAGAACCCAGCCGATGGACTCGTTTCAACGGTGCTGGTTCGAGCCATTGGCTCCAATCGAGCCGAGTCGATGACTCGCCCCTACCGAGCCGGCTCAAGCCATCGGCTCAATTGAGCCCAGTCAATGAGTCATACCAACCATGCCGGCTCAAGCTGTTCGCTCAGTTAAACCGAACAGAGCCTGTTGATATCACTATACCGGTTGGGCTTCTACTTTGGCTAAAAAATTGGACCGTGCAGTTTACAGTCTTGATGGTAAGAACTACATTATATACTTATATTGGTGCTCACGGCATCATTAACTTGTTCCGCCACCAACGAATTTCGAGGTACTTTGTTTTGCATCTTTTGTGCGTGTTTTGTATCGCTTTGTGCGCCTATTCTCACATTTTGTGCGTCACCGGAAGTGGGTCAAAATGGACCTACAAATATGGCGGAACAAGCTATTGCTGTTCCGCCACCAACGAATTTCGAGGTCGTTTCCTTCACATCGTTTTGTGCCGTTTTGTGCGTCTACTTCCACGTTTTGTGAGACATGGGAAGTGGGATAAAATGAGCCCCCAAGGTGGGACGAAAAAGAATCACTGTTCCGTCAGCAACGAATTTCGAGGTGGCTTCTTTCGCATCGTTTAGTGCCAGTTTCTTGCCGTTTTGAACACGTATTTTCATGTTTTGTGCGTCACCGGCCGTGGGTCAAAATGGGCTTCCAAGATGGGACGAAAATGACCAAGAGTTGCGCCACTATCGAATTTCGAGGTCGTTAATTTCACATCGCCTACCCTTTTGTGCGCCTATTTCGACGTTTTGTGCGTCACTGGAAGACGGTCAAAATGGGCCTCGAAGGTGGGACGAAAATGACCCACTGCTTCGCCACTACCGAATTTCGAGGTCCTTCCTTTCACATCGAATAGTGAATTTTTGTGCCGTTTCGTGCCCCAATTTCCACGTTTTGTGCGTCACCGGAAGTGGGTTAAAATGGGCTTCCAAGATGGGACGAAAATGACCAAGCGTTTCGCCACTATCGAATTTCGAGGTCGTTAATTTCACATCGCCTACCCTTTTGTGAGCCTATTTCGACGTTTTGTGCGTCACTGGAAGACGGTCAAAATGGGCCTCGAAGGTGGGACGAAAACGACCCACTGCTCCGCCACTACCGAATTTCGAGGTCCTTCCTTTCACATCGAATAGTGAATTTTTGTGCCGTTTCGTGCCCCAATTTCCACGTTTTGTGCGTCACCGGAAGTGGGTTAAAATGGGCTTCCAAGATGGGACGAAAATGACCAAGCGTTCCGCCACTATCGAATTTCGAGGTCGTTAATTTCACATCGCCTACCCTTTTGTGCGCGTATTTCGACGTTTTGTGCGTCACTGGAAGACGGTCAAAATGGGCCTCGAAGGTGGGACGAAAACGACCCACTGCTCCGCCACTACCGAATTTCGAGTTCCTTCCTTTCGCGTCGACTAGTGAATGTTTCGTGCCGTTTCGTGCCCCTATTTCCACTTTTTGTGCGTCACCGGAAGTGAGTCAAAATGGGCTTCCAAGATGGGACGAAAATGACCAAGAGTTCCGCCACTATCGAATTTCGAGGTCGTTAATTTCACATCGCCTACCCTTTTGTGCGCGTATTTCGACGTTTTGTGCGTCACTGGAAGACGGTCAAAATGAGCCTCGAATGTGGGACGAAAATGACCCACTGCTCCTCCACTACCGAATTTCGAGGTCCTTCGTTTCGCGTCGACTAGTGAATGTTTCGTGTCGTTTCGTGCCCCTATATCCACGTTTTGTGCGTCATTAGAAGTGTGTCAAAATGGGCCTTCAAAGTGTGAAGAAAACGAGCCGCCAATATCGAATTTGAAGGTCGATTCTTTTGCATTGTATAATGCCTGTTTTGTACAGTTTTGTGCTCCTATTTCCACTTTAGTGCGACAACGAAAATGAGTCAAAATGGCCTACAAGTATAGCGGAATAACTTAATGCTGTTCCGTCACCATCGAATGTCGAGGTCGTTTCCTTCACATTTTTATGCATGATTGGTGTCGCTTTATGCATCAGTGGAAGTGGGTCAAAATGGGCCTTGAAAGTGGGATGAATATGTCTTTTTCTGCCATATTTGTAGGTTCTCTTTGACCCACAAAACGTGAAAATATGCACAGAAACGGTACGAAACAAGCACTAAACAGTACGAAAAAAGCGACCTCAAAATTCGATACTGGTGGGACAGTGGGTCATTTTTCTTCCCACATTGAATTCCTATTTTGACCCACTACCATTGATTCACAAAACGTGGAAATAGGCTTACAAAACGGTAGAAAACACGCACAAGACGATGTAAAGGAAATGACCTCGAAATCGTTCCTGACGGAACAGCATTAACATGTTCCGCCATATTTGTAGATAACATTGACCCTTTTTCGGTGACGCACAAAACGTGGAAATAGGCGCACAAAACGACACAAAAATGGAAATTTAGTTTAATTACATGGAAATTTTAAGTTTGTACGGTATGCTTACCTATATGGAAAATTTTATACATTTTTCCTTTACGTTGGTCTACTTTACGTTGATTTCGGACTTTCAAATTTTATTCTTTTTTCCACTGAAAAGTATATATAATTGAACAAGGGAATAATTATCAATGATAATTATAATAATTATCTATATAATTGAATTCATTGTAATTTGGTCCATGACAAACACTACCATTTCGTACTAGCTGTTATGCCCGTTCTTCGCACGGATCAGATAAAATATCAATGTAAACAAACTGAACAACGGGAGAACAATTAAGAAACCTTTCTAAAATTGGATACATTTTGTGTAAATATATATCCAACAAGTATATGTGTTTTCATTGGGAAGGCCAATGAGGGCTGAATTTGAACGTAAACACTATCGGGGGTGTCACTATACATTTGAGCAACCCCGATAAATATGGATTCGACACAAATATTGGTCATTTTCTACTACTTTTACGTGTCCCGGTGAACGCCCCCTCAGACCCCCTTGGTTCGAATTGTGAAAAAATTTCTTCTGGCCCCCAGCCGATACCGTGAAGACTATGAATGTGACACTAACATCTGCCATTTTCTACTACTTTTACATATTCCGGTAAAAGCCCCTATGATCCTCTAGTTCCAATTTAAAAAAAAGCGCCTTTGGCCCGCAGCCGATGGGGGCTGTATTTGGAAGTCAACGCCTGTGGAAGTATCACCATTCATCTCAGCGACAGCGAAAACTATGGATTTGACACTAATATCGGTCATTTTCCATTATTTTTACATGTCTCGCAATTCTCCACCTACGGTGACTCCCGGCCCGCATACAATGGTGGTTAAATTTGAAAATCATCTCTAATGAAAGTATCACCATTGATCTCAGCGACCGCGAAAACTACGGATTTGACACGAATATCGGTCATTGTGAACTATTTTTACAATTCTCATGATCCCCTTTATAATGCCCCGTTCCTTAGCTGATGGGAGCTAAATGTGAAAGTAAACGCGGTCTTGAGTTTCACCATTGAGCTCAGCAACCCTGAAAACTATGGATTTGACATTAATATAGGTTATTTTCAATTATTTTTACAAGTCTCGGAATTCCCCCCTCTGGTGACCCAAGGCCCGCATACAACGGCGGATGAATTTGAGTCATCGCTAATGTTAGTGTCACCATTGATCTCAGCGACAGCGAAAACTATGGATTTGACACTAATATCGGTCATTTTGGATTACTTTTAATTTTCGGTATCCCCCCCGTTCACCCCCGGCCCGCAGCCGAATAGGGTGAATTTGGAAGTTAATGCGATTGGAGTTTCACCATTGATCTCAGCGACCGCGAAAACTATGAAATCGACACGAATATCGGTCATTTCCTACTACTTTTGCATGTCCCGAGAAATGCCCCCTGAGACCCCCTGATTCGAATTTTGTCAAAAACGCTTCGCCTTGGTGTGGCCTGGACCAATGTATCCGTGACCAAAATTTAGTAGCTCTCGGTCAACTTGTCTGGTCCCCAGGTCAGACCCAGTAAACGTCCCCCTGAGATCCCCCTAGTTCAAAATTTGAAAAAAAAAACTCTTCGTCTTGATCTGGGGTTTAGACCAAGCTACCCGTGACCAAATTTTGAAAAGTTTCGGTCCACTCGTCTGGTCCACAGGCCCCACAAAGATAGACAGACAGACACAAACAAACTCTTTATTTTATTTATATTAGAAAGGTCAAATCCGCCGTTATTGTTATAGAGCGGTGCTTGAGCGATTGATAGTAAAAATTCAAACTCCGATGAGTGATAATTTCATAGGCTTGGTTTATTACAAGTTTAAACTCTTTAGTCAGTAGAGAAAAGGGCGTGAATCATGGGTCAGAGTTGATGACAATGGGTTTTGTTGGGTCTGTGGATAACAGTGGGTGAGAGCGGTTCATGGTGGGTGGTGGGTCAGAGTGGGTCACGGTGGGTCGTGGGTCACGATGGGTGGTGAGTCAATTGGTCGTGGCTAAAGTTTTCATTGCCCCAGCCCTCTCTGAACTACGGTGTTGATAATTAATCTGTGAAAATCAATTGCAATTGATCAATCAATTGAAGGTAATTGTTGTGGAAATCAATTGCAATTGAATTAATTGCCAATTAATTTCAATTGCAATTGAATGACTGAATTCAATTGCAATTACTCTCCATTGCAATTACTTTCAATCAATTGATTAATTGCAATTGACTTTCCATTTTTAATGGCCAACTGCAATTAACAATTAACCATTACTTATTTCAATTGTTAATTGCAATTAACAATTAAATTTACAGGTTAATTGTTAATTGTTAATTCAATTGAAATTTGCCCAACACTGCTTCAGAAGATGGGTCCGTGTCTGTAAGAATCCTCCCAAAAGGGTTCATGGTCGTTACTGGCTACTGTTACCGAGGTAAACTGAAGATTCGTGGGGTGGCGAAGAACTACAAAATAAAAATCGCAGTATTTTCAGGAGCAGATCATGCGGCAGATCTACGAGCATGAAATTCCAACAATGTACGGAAGTGACGCCAATCTGGTGCGCATTCACATGGACAAGGCCTCATCACATACCTCACGATCGTCCCTCGCATTCTACAGGGAGATGGGAGGAAGCAAGTGGTATACAGGTGATACCTTTCAATGAGGTACATGTTAAATCTCCAGATGAAAGTCCTATGGACTGTTGTGGATTTGGATTGCTGAAGCGGGCTTTGGGAAAACGGCGTGTGACAACTGTGGAAGGACTTTGGAAAGCTGTACAGAGGGAATGGGAAAAGATTCCCCTCCCAGTTCTTAAGAGAAGCCTATTACAGTAGAATTTACGCTGTCGGGTTATTGTTAGGAACCAAGGGAAACACATCGAGCACTTACCGACGTGGCGCCATGGACTCTTCTAAATTTTTAGGTAAGTCGAAATTGGCCAAATGTAGACTGAACAACCTCTGTACACTAATACATCGACGTCTGTTATCCAACGCTTATATTTTTTAAATTACGTGACCATTAGAGAAACAGACAAACAGAAATAAAATAGAACTGAAAATTCTAAGTTTTTACGATTTACGGTTATGCCAATGGTTCCCAATCGATGTGTCGCGACACACTAGTCTATATTATAACATTGAAAGTGACTATATTTGTAACTCTTAATCTCTTGAACCGCCAGACCGATCTCGATCAAATTTTCCACGTAGAAGCGGTTCTGGCCTGGGAGTGATTTTAGCTATTTACTTTGACGGTAGAACTTAGGGGAGAAGAACATAGAAAAAATAAATAAAACTTAATAACTCTTGAATCACACGACCGATCTTGTTCAAATTTTCAATTATATGAGGTTCGGAACTGGGATGGTATTTATCATTTCATTTTGACCGAGCAAGGTAGGGAAGGGGCTGGAGGGAGATATACAAAAATCAATAAATATAAAAATAAAAGTAACTATATTCGTGAATTAATAACTTTTGAACCACCCGATCGATCTCAATCAAATTTTCAACATATATGAAGTTCAAATCTGGAATGCTTTTTTATCATTTCATTTTGAGAGTAGATCTTAGGGGAGGGGGAGGGGAGGAGGGAAATAAATGAAAATGAATAAAACTTAATAACTCTTGAACCAACCGACCGATCTCTACCAAACTTTCAACATGGATAAGGTTCGGGCCTCAATGTTTTCTTCATTTCACTTTTACAGTGCAACGAAGGGGAGCGGAGGGGGAGATATAAGTAAAAATAAAAGTGACTGTTTTTGTGACTTCATCACGCTTAAACCACGCGTCCGATCTTAAAAAAATTCAACATAGATGAAGTTCGAACCTCAGGTGTTTTTTTATCATATCACTTTAACGCTATAACTTAGAGGTGGGGGAGGGAAGAAATCTATAAAAATAAATGAAACTTAATAACTCTTGAGCCACCAGACTGATCTTGATCAAACTTTCAACATAGATAAGCTTTGGATCTGGGATGTTTTCGTCATTTCACTTTTACGGTGCAACCTAAGGGAGGGAGAGGGGGAAGATATATGTAAAAATAATAAAAATAAAAGTGACTATCTCTGTGACTTCGTCACGCTTTAACCACATGACTGATGTTAATCAGATTTTTAATATGGATGAAGTTGGGACCTGGGGTAGTTTTTATCTTATCACTTTGATGGTAGAAATTAGGGGGGAGGGTAGGGGACAGATAAAAATAAATAAAACTTAATAACTCTTGAACCACCCAACCGATCTCGATCAAATTTTCAACATAGATGACGTTCGGGCTTGGGATAATTTTTATCACTTAACTTTGGACGGTGCAACGTAGGGGAGGGGAGGCGGAGATATATGTAAAAAAAATGAGAGTGACTGTTTATGTGACTTCACTCTTGAACCACCTGATCGATCTCGATCAAATTTTCAACATACCTAAGTAGATGAGGTTCGGGCCTGGGATGGTATTTATCTATTCACTTTGATGATAGAACTTATGGGAGGAGGTAGGAAGGATATATATATATATATATATATATATATATATATATATATATATATATATATATATATTGGTGGACAACCAATGCAAGCTGCATGAGGATATATCTAGACTGCGCGGGAGAAACAGTATAAGTAAAAAAAAGTTATCAGAAGGTGATTTTTTTTAAAATTTTACCAAGCACAGTATGAATCACTTATACTAACAGTACCAAAACGCGATTATTCAACTCACGTTTAGAATTGACTTATACCATCTTAACCGGAGATGGAGCATGACACATAAATCTCCAATTTTGACTTATGTCAGTTTGGCCAATTTGTGACTTGTACTGTCTCCCCCGGGCAGTCTAGATATGATTTAAAGATCTCAGATTAACATGCCAATTGTATATTTGATGCATGTAATATCCATATTATAATCTTTCATAAAATGAAGTGATTATATATATATATATATATATATATATATATATATATATATATATATATATATATATATATATATATACCCGTAGACATTTCTGAGGAAATTGGGAATGAATAAGCTAACATCTGGGACATATGTTATTTTTCAGAAGTAAACACTTCAATATCAGTCACAAAATACAAATAATTGGTGGAACAGAAAGAAGTAAATGATTCGGATATACTGATCTTAGGTTATTTGTAAAATGGGAAATAAAGTTAAAATTAAAAATCAAACCCAAACAGTAGTCTGGAACATGGGCGGAGTTAAGAATTGTCTCCTGGGGGGCACGGTAAATATAAATGAGAATTGAAGGATGTTATAGGTGGCATTTTTATTTTTTGTCAAAGAGCTGGGGGGACAATGCCCCCCCAAAGCTCCGCCTATGGTCTGAAAAATAAACAATTACAAATAAAGCAAATAGAAAGCACATTATGAGGCGTTGGATGGCAAAGTGGCGTTAGTCAGTTTTGAGGCATTGTGAGATATCGAGACTTTTGTTAGAATCGATATAGAAAAATTGGACAAAATCAGTTCTTTTTACTCCCATCTTTTGGCCTATGGCCTGGTCTTTTAACTCTGAGTAACGAAACTTTGCCATCCAACAGGTTATGGTTTCAGGTTCACTTAAATGACTTAATCTCATTTGTTAAAAAAAAAAAGTTACGCCACTTTGCCATCCAACGCCTCCTATAATAATCATTTCCTTATCTGCAAGGAATAAGTAGAACATAAAAATAAAGGGAACGAAAAATCTTTTGTTCACACATCAATTGTTATACCTCTGATAATTATTTAATTTATTTAACTCTACAAACTATTATGAAATAAAAAATAACGTGAATTATTCAGCTTAATATCTCACAGTAATTCAATTAAGGCTAAGGAATACGATAATAAATACAGGTGACTGATGATCGATGGAAGTAGAGACATGGGAGAACCCTGAGAAAAACCACCGTCGCAATGTTGGACCATCATCAAACTCACATTGTCGCCCACCGTGTCTTCTACTAATGATCGGATGCAAGAAACAAAACACTCTATTAAAATTTAATGTAATCACGGTGTACTGCAATTACGGATTACAATCTCTCCTGCATGTTCGCAACAAATGCAAAACAGTGACTAGGGTTTGCGATAGTATTATCATACTTCTCGAACATGGGCTTCTAGAACCATCTGGTTTCTGTCCTCCCGCCTTTACTCCCATTCTTGTACTATTAAGGCCCAAAAATTTTCCATTGGGTTGAAATCACGAGACCGTAAAGAACAGTCAATACACTTCCTTCCCCTTCCGCGTTAGCCATAATGAACTCACACTAGTATATATTAGTATTATGTGACGCAAAGAAGCTAAATATTAAATGTCATTCCTTCTGTTCAACGGTTCAAAAGAATCACATGACACTGACCTCTGACAGACAGTGACCCATTTATGGTCAGTTATGAATGTATCTGCCGCACTAATGATCCTTCATCACATGAAAATGGTCCCTATCCTTACAAGGTACATTCGCGAAGTGTCCCCTCGCAGAGACCTGCACGGACCGAATTTTTCGGCCCGAGCCCGATCCAGCCCGAATGTGCCTAGGCCCGGCCCAGCCCGGGCCCGAAAAGTTTTGAAGATTTTCGGCCCAAACCCGGCCCGGCCCGATAAGTTTTTAAAAATTCTTGGCCCAAGCCCAGCCCGGGCCCGATAAATTTTAAAAGTTTCATTTTGTAACATTTTTCACGGGCACACTTCTTCAACGTTTGCCTTTATTCTAATTATCGTTTAACGAAAGTCAATGATTGCAATTAATCGGCCCCAGCCCGGCCCGACCGGAAGAGAAATCAGTGTCGACCCGCCTAAGCCCGGCCCGGCCCAAAGAAATAACAGAGGCGGCCCGCCCAAGCCCGGCCCGTGCAGGTCTCTATCCCCTCGGGATTCGTATAAAATTGATTCAAATGCAAAGTTCTCCGCGGCCTAATGTGTATTGTACTAATTTTAGCGGCCCACGCCGGTAATTTGCATATTTATGGGCCTTCATATATACGGAATTTTCTTATTATTATTCGACTAATTCAAGCAACTGTTTCTATGCAAGTAATCGTTACTTTATCCGAAAATATTTTTCACACACGATTCCAATAATTAATTTGTAATATTTGGAATAATGAATATTCTAAAAACATCATGTATTCGAATAAGATTCCTTATCTTTTAATACCACCAGTTGTAATATAAGGCTTTATGCTGTATCCTACAATGCGTATCCTATACTATTCGTATTCTGTATAATGAAAATACAACCTATATAGGAAAAAAAAGTGTGTGAACACTGTTCCGTAATCTCCACTTTTTTCTGGGAGAAGCTGGCACTTCCTGCTATTGGTAGGGCGACCATACGTCCCGTTTTGACCAGGACAGTCCCGTTTTCGGGGCGTGTCCCGGCCGTCCCGTCAGTAGATGAAAAAAGTAGTATTTGTCCCGTTCTATGCAAGTGAAAGAAGTAAAAAAGAAACCCACACCTTATGGCAGCGTTTCCCAACTGGTGTGCCGCGAGGAAATGAAAACGAATTATTAATTATATACAACCAAATTCCAAGATAGGAAAAATGTGTATTTGTATTTCACATTACTGTGAACCTCTACAATGGAAAAAAAAAATACTGTAATTGTAATATATTATTGTACATATATTACTACTATATAGATTGTATTTCGAAAACCGAATTTTATTAATATTTAAAAATTGTGACGTATATTAACCATGTTAATAAATTAAAAATTTCACACTGTGTTACTTGTCTGTACATTTTTAATGTTGCAAAAAGTATTTATTATCATTGTTATGACCATTATTACTTCTTTATTGTTACAGGTTATTTCGTAACTTGAAATTTTAAAATCTCATTCTATCCTTTCGACAAAGCAAACACATACAAATTACTGGGGTTTGTTCGTTTGTTATTTAGTGATCTTCCTTCTTAATGAAAGGTTGGATACAGTCTTCGAAAAAGAAAGTGTATTTTAAAAGCCTGAGTCCTATATTTCATTGGAATTGTTTTCTATATTTGATTAGAATGAAAAATAAGCATAATGATTTACGATGGGAGAAAACCAGTGTTCGAGCTTTCTTCTCTGTGAGGAGGTCAGTAATCACAGAAAAAAAATACGATGGTATTTTCTATTTACAAATAATAATAATAATAATAATAATAATATCTATGAGTGTGCCGCGAGAATTCAAGTTACACCCGTAGTGTGCCGCAAGTTGAAAAAGGTTGGGAAACGCTGCCTTATGGGCATGGCGAGAGATGCTGGTAGCTTGGCATCTCGCGGGCGAGGGTGTTGGTTGGGTATTGGCAACACTCGAAAAGTCAGTAAAACGCAAGGTGATGTTCGTTGTCTACAGAAGGGGTTTTTCTTCTGAGAATCGTGTGCGTCCTGAGCAGTCTTTTATGGAATTTAAGTACAGAAAATGGAATCGTATATTTGTTTCCAGACGTGTGGACGAAGGGCAACACGCGGATATTTTTAAATTAGTGATCCTTAACTAGGCTATTCCTACACTCTCATAAATAATATATGCTTAGTACACTCGGAATTAATTGGATTCCCTCCTATAATGAGTACCTGGATGAGATGGCAACATTGGACCTCCATGTTAGTAAGCCTGACTTACTGAATGCAATAGAACTTCAAACAAGTACGACTGGAGTAATTTATGTATTGAATTAATTATCCGTCTTAGGAACTCTCTGAGTTCATATCTTTGTCACGCGATACAAAACGTTTCAATAACTGCCCTTTGTACGTAATATATATTTCCTCGACATAGAAAGTAATTTTAATTTTTGTCTTATAGGCCTAAACAAAAGTCTGATTAAACTACTCCTCTATGCTAAAAAATAGATGATTATGTTACAATAATTTACTATGAATTTTAAACTGCAAATTTGGTATTTGTTTCACAGATTTTGGTAGTTTATTATTTGTTTTAGAGATGGCAGTTTATTATATAGTTTTATTCCTATGTGGTGTACCGAGTTTTGAGTTTTTGTTAGCTGGAAATCTTGCATACGAGTATGATTTATTGTTTTATTGTTGTGTTCGTTTACACTTCGAATTTAGTGAAAAATTCCGTTTCCACTAAGTATGTTTGCAGATCTATATATGAATGTGTGTGTTTCCAGAATATATATACACACACAGTGCTCTACTACTACGGTTTTATTTATTTATTTATTTATTTAGTTGTCCCGCTTTTAGCTGATATGGTCACCTTAGTTATTGAAGATTTGAACAGTACAGTGTACTCGAGTTAAAAGTGAAGCAAAACAAACAATAATAAGCAACTTCATCACATATGAAGATAATTCGTTACTATCTTTCTACATAGTACCATGAAATGAATTCTACATAAGCATCTAATGCTCGCGTTCGATACTCTTTCGGACGGGATTTATTTTCATTCTACACTGAGAAAAATCCATTATCCGGACAGCGGTATATTGTACAAATACAAGGATTCGTTATGTTTACTAAGGAAATCTGTACGGAGCGTACTTTATCCATATACTACATAGGTACTGCCTTTTACCCGCTTAGATATTACATCATGTCTCTGCAGGATGTCTGATATCTAACAATCTTCTGTATTTTACATACGTATACGTATGTTAAATACTTCAGCTATACGTTATATACGTCCATCTGTGTGTAAGATCCAGACCGCCTATAGACACTCTTTCTTTCGCCATGGCTGACGTCATTGAACTACCGTCTTTTGCTTGCGAAACGAGGTTGTTTACAAACGGAACAGAAGAGAGGAAGGAAACCTGGGAAGCCTGGGTAAGTACAATAGTTAACTATTACTTTAGTTAAATATTCCCATTAATTATATATTCTTTTAGTGTAACTTGCTTTAATATAGTACTAAGTAAGTAATGTAGTTTATGACTACAATTCTTACTATTGTAACTCGTAAATGATTGAGGGGAATGGAATGGGTGAATCTGAATTTTGAAAAAACTTTGAATATTAATGTTTTGAAACATATTATGTTTCAAGGTAGCAAAATGAATGTTATGTGTTTATTCACTCCATTTTATATGTGACGATTTATTACTTGGTGCAGAGTTACTACATGACTGCTTAACATAATTGCTAATAAACCGTTTTCAGCGCGGAAATTTCCTTGTGTAGTGAAGATTTAGGATTTAGATTTCTGGGCTTTCGGCATCAATGGCCTTGTTACCCCATATGAGGGATGACTTTCCTCGGCGAGTACACTATCCGGGGAAAGGAAGGGAAGAAAGGATTGGGGAAGGAAGAAAACGGCCTGGGACCTATATGTTAGGTACCACTCCGGCATTTGCCTGCTGTGAATGAGGAAAACCCAAGGAAACCTCATTCAGGATGGCTGGACTTAAAATCTTTTGATACTTTTTCGACCGAGTTCTCCCCCGGGATCGAACCCGGAACCGTTCGCACCGAAGGCGAGAGCGCTAGCGACTACCCTACGCGGGGCCACTTGTGTAGTCTAGAAAACTCATTTTTACTAGGATATTTGCAATTTTTTTTTTTTTTTTTTTTTTTGCTTTTAGTTTAACGCCCCATGATTGTACATCAATGTAAGAGAGAAGGTGACAATGAGATACATGATAATGGTGGAATCAAGAAAATGTAAGGAAACTGGAAAGTCTTAAGAATAACCACACCTACAGTGTTCACCAAAAGGCTATTTGTCGGGAGCAGGAATCGAACCAGGGACCTAACGCGTCAGAGGTAAGCGCTCTACTACAAAGCTTTCTTTTGTTTAAAGAACTTGTTTACATTGAAATATATATATTTTACGAAGATACTAACATATTTTACAGCCTCACTGAAATTAAAAAAAAAAAAAAGTAGTCAGGGAGAGTTTACTTGTCAGATTTTTATTTTTTAATTTAATTTATTTTTATTTTTATTTATTTTTGCTTTGTTATGTTCCCTAGTTAATTAATGTTTGGGTTACTGAAAATTAAAACCTTTTTAGTATTATTGTTATGTCATCACTTTGGAACCAAAAAAGTTAGATTTTTTTTTCTTGTGTTTTCATATAGGAAGTTGGTAAGTTTGTGCCTTAGCATTGGTTTGGTTTCTAGAACGTAATTGAAGGTCATGTTGAGTTGAGTCTTGGCGGGTTTAGAGTTCGTGAAGTGTCAGGCACTGCTTGTGCCCCTGTCTTCTGTCTGTGATGTTTCCTGGCTTTGGGCTGTGAGGTATTTATGTTGAGGAGTACCAACGCAGGCCGCGTGATATACAGGTAGCTTCAACAGCTACGAGTGCCAGATGTTCATCTTTCGTTACGGCGTGACTAATGCAGTATAGTACTAGGTTCAAATTCTATGGGTGGTAAAAATGGTCGTGGTGTGGTAAGAAATACAACGTAATTGTTATTAGTTTATTAGTGTTTCTTCATAGTATAGTTTCACTATTTCTAGAAGGAATTAAGTATTAACGAAGTAATAAATAAGCAAAAGCACACTTTGATTGGCGTTAACTATTTCTCATACTCCATTGAGAATGTTTTGATCCTCAGTGGCGCAAACATCCAGTGTGCGTTTTTTTGTTTGCTTACACTGCCTTATAGATGAGCTCCCTCGTGGCTAAGTGGTTAGTGAACACGCCTTTGGCGTGGGACACCCGGGTTCGATTCCCGGCCGGGGGCCGCGGTGGCTCAGTGGTAGAAGGTTCACCTCTGGTGCTTGGGGTCCCGGGTTCGATCCCAGCCCCGCCAAGTGAACCTTGTGGTGGACAAACACCGTGTGCGTGGGTTTTCTCGGGGTTCTCCCGTTTCCTCCCACTTTCTTCATTCCACTATTTAATTCATTACTCATCACCGTCTCCATTAGCCTAACCATCATAACCGTAGGACATAAAACTCAAAGATTTCATTTCATTTTTTCGATTCCCGGCCGGAGCTTATGTGGTTCGGATTCCACGTTAATCTGTAGGTCCACGTCTCATACAGCCTTGCTGCTGAAAGGAACGTTAAAATCAAATCAGCACTGTTTTACAGATGCAATTGTTCGATTCCGAGTTCGAATGAAGCTTTTTACGGGCAGGGGGCGACTTTTATATATACAATCCAAGGATTTTAGTTATTAGTCAGTGATGCAATATATAGACCTATATATATTACAAAATTGAAAGTGACTATGTTTGTGACTCTTAATCTCTTAAGAGCTGCGGTGGCTCAGTGGTAGAGCGTTCACCTCCGGTACTTGGGGTCCCGGGTTCGATCCCAGCCCCCGTCAAATGAACTTTGTGATGGACAAACACCTTGTGCGTGGGTTTCCTCGGGGTTCTCCCGTTTCCTTCCACTTTCTTCATTCCACCTTTCATTCATTGCTTATCATCAGCGTCTCCTTTAGCCTAACCGGCATAACTGTGGGACGTAAAACTCAAAGGTTTCATTTCATTTTTTCTTAATCTCTTTGGAATCTTGTACTTAGGTTCACAGCGGAAGCGACGAAATAACTCGACTCATCCATTGTAGCTCTCTTCGCAACCAGTTTCCAAAATGTTGGCAATAAGTTTGCGAAACGGGATATGACGACTCCAATTTTGGGTGAAAAGTCGCTATAAAAAATAATAGAGAAATTCATTGTCTATAAGCATTGTTTTAAAGTTGTAGATGTAAACTAAACAATATGTTCTACTCACTGGCGCAAATCCGTGGGGGGGGGGGATGACGGATACATGTCCCCTCCAATCTTGGAACTGAGGGGGACTTCTCCCCAATAATCCGATTTGAAATGTGTTTTTTGGGAGAAATTTGATTATTTTTGTCTGATTGCTACAAAGGAACGTGAGATAAAATAGATGTCCCCCAGAATAAGCCTCAAATCTGCAGCCTCCCAACGCTGAAGACAACTCTGATCCTCCACAACATTGCTTTTCAACTTCATAAGTATTTTGGACATCGTCAAAAAAAGTATGGTAACGGTCTTACCCCCCCCCCTCCCAATGTTGAAGACAGATTTGCGCCGCTGGTTCTACTCACATCTTTGTAAATAGGGCGCAACCAATCCTTTAATTCAGGGATCATTTTTTTGTAAAAGAAAAAGTGCAGAATAATTAAAAGACCCCAAAGGACAAATATAACAAACATCTTCTTCGCCTTTATTCACGCAATCTATAGCTAATCTTGTTGCTATCGGTAATGATGTATTACGTGTGTTTCTCAACGGAAACTCTGCGAACTAAAGGACATCAAGTTTGTAGTTGTTCTTCGTTAGAGGGCAAGGGTAACATAACAATGCAGGATTGTGGGGCAGTGAGTATGCTGTATTTCCAAACTCTTCATCAGTTGCGCTGATTAAAACAAACAAACAGAAAAAAAGAACGTAAAAACTGTTTTGAACTAATAATGCTTCTCTACAGATGAACATTTTGTTTGGAGCAGAAAGTCGCTAAATGTGTAAGTAGGTAAATCGTCATTTAAAAATCACCCAAAAAAGTCTCCAATCGGAAAAAAATATTTTTTGTCGCTATCGTAGGGCGACCATACGTCCCGTTTTGACCGGGACAGTCCCGTTTTAGTGGCGTGTCCCGGCCGTCCCGTCAGTAGATGGAAAAAGTAGTATTCGTCCCGTTCTATGTAAATGAAAGAAGTAAATAACAAACCCAGTATCTTTACTCCTTTTAAAAGTATTAATAATTAATAATAACAAAGAGGCAAAAATTGAACTGAAATTCCCTATATTAAACATACTCTATAGTTCGCAGTACTGCTCGAAAGGCAGCAGAGGTTTTAGCAGTTGGTTGTGTGTTGAACAAATTTCAACGTGTCTTTCCTTTTTCATAAGTACCCGTTCTGTAACAAAGAGAGAGAGGAGGAAATCTGATATCAAGGCACTGATAAGAACAAAGGTAGATCTAAAAGTCTAGGGTTGCAAGAACCTGTCCTGTTTTTAACTGAAAATTTTATGGTCAACCTACGCTATCGTTGAGGTCGAATTCCCCTTATTTAGCGACTTTACCCAAAATTGGCAACATTGACCCCCACCGAACAACCAGGGTTGAATTCAGGGGGTAGCCCGGGGGGAATCTCCCCCCCGAAGAAAATTCATTCCCCCCCGGAGAAACTCCCAAAATTTCAGTCACAAAATGTAGAAATTACTTCACCCAATTATTTGCTTTTCTGTCCGTGTACGTGCAGACGAAATCCGATCTCTCAATATACATATAAATGACGCAGACCCATTCTATATAAATGTTAACATGTAACATCTAAGATAGAATACCAAATAGTGAATAAAACTTGTATTTCTTAACGCTATGACTGAGTTTGGCAGAACATGAAATTGTTAACTGTTGAAGAAAGGTTTGTATTTTAGTAGGTACTATACTCTCGCCCTATATTATATATTAGTAGGTAGCACTAGCACAGGTTGAGATACGAAAGGAAAGATAGGGAAGATCTTTCGATCATTCCATATAATCTCTCATGTCAGCAGACTTCAGTTCTTGAAAATATACAGTTCCTACATTATTTGAAATAGGGCGCCTAAATCCCATTTCTCGCATCGGAAGTAACAGACGTAAATGTGTTTTACGATTGTTAAAGTAAACACATCTTTCTTTAATTAAAAATAATTCAGTTAAAGGGTGAGATTCAGTGGGCGTCATTTAGAGGGATCAGGGAGGAACAGTTATCCCTCCTTGATTAGAGACTTATATAGAATTTATCAATATGATAATAGTATATAAGTGAAAGATTGCTATTGAAGGTGGCCAAGATCCTGCTCAGTGCCGTTCCATGGGGGAGGGGCAAGCGGGGCGACGGCCCCGGGCGCCGAAGTAAGGGGTGAAAAATTCGGGAGGGAAAAAGAAAAAAGAAGGAAAGAAAAACAGAGGAATGAAATACATGTGGACATATATAAAATGAAAGGAAAAAAGTAATGAAAAGTGCTCAAAATCAAGGAAAAGCAGGGTTTACTTTTTAAAATTTTCCCACCTTTGGCGGCTGGTCTGTCGACCTCACTCATATATACGGGGATGCCGTCGTATACTCTCGCGCCAAGCGCTGATTTTCCACGACACGGCACTAATCCTACTGAAGATTTCGTCAACTAAACTATTGATGTATATGCAGTGAAGAAACCAAGGCTAATATGTTTGATTTAGAATCAGAAGTGTGAGAAAGAATGATAACTTTTTATTAAGATATTCCTAAGTATGTTTGTTTTAGGAGAAAAAATATTTCAGTTAATTTAAATCTTTTTAAAAATTTTTACATTAGTAACAAACAGTAATTACTGAATATAGGAAATAATAAAAATAGTTACTGTAAATAGCAGTTAAAGTTTAGTGTAAACTATTTTTGCCAGTCTTTATTTAATGTTTTAGATGAAATCAAACGATTGTTTTCTTAAAATTATAATCTCATTGAATATTTATCAGCAATTAGTCTCAATATTAGGTAAGATGTGTATGTGAATGGAATTGTTAAATATGCTGCTTTCTTGAAAAAAATACAGAAAAATAACCCTCCCCCGAGCAGTTGACATTCCCCCCCGGGTGTAAATGTCTGAATTCAACACTGCGAACAACACCCCGTTATCTTTAGCCTAGCCAGCATAATAGTGGGACGTAAAACTTAAAGATTTCATTTCGAACAACACTCCCAGAAACCTATTGTTATACCATTCCCAAAACACCCTTTTGTACAGTTCTCCCTTTTCGAAAAAAAATTGTAAATAGCAGTGTTCATATATAAATATGGAACTCAATTTCCCTGAATTTTCCAGGTTTTCCAGGTATTAATTTTTCAATTTCCAGGTCTAGTGGAAGAAACTAATAGTACGAGAACACATAAATTTTAAGAATACTATATTTATATATTTGAGAATGGCCACCCTTCTCCCCAATGAACGATTGCAATTAAATATTGAGTCACAAGAAAATAAATAATTAAAATAAATAAAATTTAAGTTGAAAAATATGAAGTTGAGAAACCTACTAAGGGAATTATATAATACTTTTGTTCCATACTTGAATACATTCAAAATATACAAAAATATTGGCTTGGGGAAGAAAAAAGGGCCCGCGAGATTTTAACTGATTCTTATAGTACTCGACAACAGAAATAAATTACTGAAAGAATTTTCAAAATCGGCGCAGGTAAACATGCAGAAAATCGCATTTTCATGTACCGGTTCAAAATGGGGAAGAAAAGACGACCGCGAGATTTTAATTGATTCTTGTACACGACGAGAGAAATCGATTAGTGAAGGAATTTTCAAAATCGGCGCAGGCAAACATGGAGAAAATGGCATTTTCATGTACCGGTTCAAAATGGGGAAGGAAAAAGGTTCCGCGAGATTTTAACTGATTCTTGTAGTACTCGTCGAGAGAAATCGATTAGTGAAGGAATTTTCAAAATCGGCGCAGGCAAACATAGAGAAAATCTCATTTTCATTTTCCGGTTCAAAGTGGGGAAGAAAAAAGGGCCGCAAGATTTTAACTGATTCTTGTAATACTCGACGAGAGAAATCGACTAGTGAAGGAATTGTCAAAATCGGCGCAGGCAAGCATGAAGAAAATGGCATTTTCATGTATCAGTTCAAAATGGGGAAGAAAAAAGGGCCCGCGAGATTTTAACTGTTTCTTGTAGTACTCGACGAGAGAAATCGATTAGTGAAGGAATTTTCAAAATCGGCGCAGGGAAACATGGAGAAAATGGCATTTTCATGTACCGGTTCAAAATGGAGAAGGAAAAAGGTTCCGCGAGATTTTAACTGATTCTTGTAGTACTCGTCGAGAGAAATCGATTAGTGAAGGAATTTTCAAAATCGGCGCAGGCAAACATAGAGAAAATCGCATTTTCATGTACCAGTTCAAAATGGGGAATGAAAAAGAACCGCAAGATTTTAACTGATTCTTGTAGTACTCGACGAGAGAAATTGACTAGTGAAGAATTGTCAAAATCGGCGCAGGCAAGCATGAAGAAAATGGCATTTTCATGTATCAGTTCAAAATGGGGAAGAAAAAAGGGCCCGCGAGATTTTAACTGTTTCTTGTAGTACTCGACGAGAGAAATCGATTAGTGAAGGAATTTTCAAAATCGGCGCAGGCAAACATGGAGAAAATGGCATTTTCATGTACCGGTTCAAAATGGGGAAGGAAAAAGGGCCCGCGAGTTTGAACCGCTACGATGTATGTTCACGAATGTCCCCGTCTTCTCAAATTTAGTTAATTACTGTGACACTGAAACATGTGACACAGAGTCACATTGTGGATGACTGCAATCGGCAACCACTGCACATATACTCCTCCCGCCCCACAGTTTGATTATTTCGATCCATTCCTCACGTGCTAACGGCATGGTTCAACATCTGCAAGAAAGAGGTAAATGTAACGTTCAATTGGCAATAGCTTTTCACCAAATTAAGCTGCATGAAATCTGATTGCATATTTGACATACTGAGAAAATTCTAGTCCGTGGCCATATGTATCACATATCCCATCAATTCATAAAAATTTTGAACACAAAATTACGGTCGTCCGTGTGACGTACTCCCAAAAGGCCTAATGTGTATCACCCACCTCACATTCAATGAAACCACATCCGTGTAGAATTAAGAAAGGAACCTCTTATGATGTATACAGGATGTCTCAAACGTTCCCTGACATAGGGTAACTCTGTTATTATCAGAGTTACGACAAAATGTAAGAGGAAAAACATCTCGAAATATGACGTTTTCAATCTAAAGTGAACACTTTTTTAAAAAATCGGACAAGATGAATGTGCTGTATACTCTTTATGCACCCAATTTTAAATGAAAATGCAACGTTGTCATTTACCTGGACCCACGACATAAGTGAATGAAGTTACTGTTTGAAACGGGGGCTGGCCATCGACATGTTAGCGTAAAAGACAGTAACTTCACTCACTTCTGTTGTGGGTCCAGGTAAATGGCAACGTTGCATTTTCATTTCACATTGGGCGCATAGAGAGTGTACAGCGCAAACGGGTCATCCGATTTTAAAAATTCCTTCACTTTAGATTGAAAACATCATAATTGGATATGCTTTTCCCTCCTACATTCTGTTGTAACTCTGATAATAACAGAGTTACCCTATGTCAGGGGACTTTTGAGACACCCTGTATACCTTATTTAATGTATGTTTGATGTCACTATAACTGTAGTATAATTTAGTTTGTTTAAATTTACAATTTAATACAAGTAGATTCGGATTTACATGCGTAGGATTTTGTATGCATCTAACTAATGAATTCTTTTATTTTTATGCTTAACTTAGTGACTTGGCTTTGGACTGCAACTGATTATTGTAACCCATTATTGCTTGAGAAGAAACAAGATATCCGAATCTTCATTTGGAGAAATCAAAGGTCTATTGGAAAGCTGGGGATTACAATCATTAATTTCTACATTTCAAGGTGCGTAGTAAATTATATATTGTGTTTATTGTTAAATTACTATTATTGGGTTTAGAATCAATGAAGCACTTCATGATATTTTATGGGGATCAAGATGGGTGCCGGATAGATAAGTATTTGAGCGTCAGGCTCTTATTTCTTTTCAATTTAATATTTAATCAATGATTATTTTTCTCCCTCATTATTCCACCAAATCGTATTCCAAGATCATATATCCATTTTTGTTCGATATATCCATATTTTTGATCTCTTTCATATTTCTATATTTTCGATTTTTGATATTGTTTATATTTCGATATTGCTGTATTTTTCGATATTTCGAACAAGTTTCGATAGTTTGTCGACATCGATTATCTATATCTAAATTCGGATATCCCAAAGCCCTATCGAGCACCCTCCGAAATGAAGTTTTTGGCTATGGACCTGATTAGGGATGCGCACGAGACAAGACGAGACAATTTTTGTTACGAAATTCGAGACAAGATAGAGCTTTTCCAATAGAAACGGATCCAGTTTTCGAGACGAGACAACTTTCGCGGCACCTTTTCGAGAGGAGACAACCTCAAATCTTTTCTCTTGCGCATCCCTAGACTTGATCATGAGTTATCAAAAAAAAAAAAATGTTAATGAGAAATAACATGTAAATACAATATAGGTAGCTAAAACATTTTTGTTTTCATTCTTCAGTAATGCATTGTTATTAATCTCAGGGGGGGGCGGTGGCTCAGTGGTAGAGCGTTCACCTCCGGTGCTTGGGGTCCCTGGTTCGATCCCAACTCGCGCCGTGTGGACTTTGTGGTGGACAAACACCTTGCTCGTGGGTTTTCTCGGGGTTCTCCCGTTTCCTCCCACTTTGTTCATTCCACCATTTCACTCATTTCTCATTATCACCGTCTCCTTATCCTAACCGGCATAACCGTGGGACGTTAAACTTAAAGATTTCATTTTTTATTAATCTCAGCATTTTATAGTGTATTCTTAAGCTTAAGGTGATGTATAATTAAATTTTGAATTCAGTTAACTTATTTTGTTTCTCAGATTGTTTTTAAAATGTATGTACAATTGTTTATGTTCATTCTCGAGAGTTTAAAGTGACGTATAGTTATTAAACATAGTATTTAATATTGTACTCTTAACGTGGAAGTGATATACAGTTAACTTTTGTATTCAGTTAACATTTTTCTTTCTGAAATTGCTTTAAAAAGTATGTAAAAACGTTTTTATTTTCTTTCTTGAGTGCTAAAAGTGATGCAAAGTTATTAAGCTTACTACTTTATATTGTATTCTCAACCCTAAACTGATACACAGTGCGTTTTTGAATAAATTGTCAAGTTATTTGAGTGATGAACACTGGTAGAAAATCCTGACTACTACTGGAACATTTTGATTTTAAGGTGACGACTACTGGTGCAAGGATTTTAAAATATTGTTTTTCCTTCAAGGGCTACTCCTTTTTTGAATTCTGACTACATGGTCACTATAGGAAGGATCAGTGAGTCTTTCCAACTATGGTACAGCTCCGACAGATTCACGATGCTCAGAGAAGAGACAAAATAGTATGTTTTCAAACTTAAAGTGAGAACCACTGGCGTTTTTACCTTGCTATGCAAAAGTAAGTGAGTACTCCAATGGGGTTCCAATGCGGTACCTAATTTCTGCATTTTAGATATATGGAAATACATGTCTCTAAAATGTAAAGAACTGATTTTTTTAGGGGGGGGGGATAAACTATAGGTATGTGGGGCTTGCATACTTGACGCTACAATTCGGAAATTGAATTAAAATATGACTAACGGCTATCAAGATGTTGTCAAATAAAGGGAGGACCAACACAGTTAAGGGGTTTTCGTGTTAGATGCTAAAATTTCCGAAATCGGTCATGGAAAGTTAATAAACACCAGTAGCAATTTCATCTTAAAGTAATTAGATATCTTCATGGGGTGTTAGAACATCATGGAGTCTACCAAAATTAAATTTTAAAAGCTTTTGAAAATATAATCTGACATTTGTAAACAGTATTTGAAATATGTATTAACCCAAAACTTCCAGCTAGTACATCTAACATCTGGAGAAACACTGTGAAATAAAAGCTTGAAATTTCGGAAACAATTATTGGTCGCAACAAAATTAAATAAGATGGTACTTCTATGGGTTAAATCAGTACCTCAGTACAATTTCGATCGAAAGATTAGTTCAGTCCTAGGTTTTCTTCAGGCAATTCCAAGGGTTCATCGAGCTGTGCAAAAGAATGAAAATTCGCTGTCAATATCTAAGATAGTAAATAAGATATAAGGAATTATATATTTTATGACGTGAAAATAGAGATCTTTATGGATTTGTACTTTTGGGTCTTTCCTAAAAGAAAAAAATTCAGAAAACTACTGTATATACCTTAATAGACAATTCAGTGGGCGGGGACACAGTAGCTTAGTGGTAGGGTATTTAACTAATCTTTTTTTTTTTTTTGCAGAAACTATTGGAGTATTCACTTAACCCATAGAAATACGATCATACTTAACTCCCTATTTAATTTTAAAATTAAATAAAAGGAAATATTTCAGTGTAGCGACCCACGATTATGCATTTTAGTCTCAGGGAGATTATGATTAAAGCAAGTGAATGTTGTTGACAGAATTGATGGAATGCAAAGGTGGGAGGAGAGTACCCCGAGAAAACCCACGAATACGATGTCCACTACAAACTGACTTGGCCGTGGATCGAACCAAGAACCCAATACACCAGAGGTAAGCACTCTACCACTAAGCCACTGTGCCCCCGCCCATTTAATTGTCTATTAAGGTATATACGGTTGTTTTCTGAAATTTCTTCTTCTTACAGCAAATACTCAAAAGTACAAATCCATGTGGGTCTCTATTTTTACGACGTCATAAAATACACAATTCCTTATATCTCGCTTGCTATATTAGATATTGACAAAAAATGTTCACTTTATTTCAGAGCCCGATGAACGCTTGGAATTGTCCAAAGAAAATTTAGAGCTGAATTAATCTTTCGATCGAAATTGTACTGACGAGTCTGAGGTTCTCACTTAACCCATATAAGTACCATCTTATTTAACTTTTGTTAGGATCAATAATTGTTTTCTGAAATTTCAAGATCTAATACGCTTTTATTGTATGGTGTCTCTCTAGCTGCTAGATGTACTAGCTGGAACTTTTAGGTAAATACATATTTCTAATACTCTTTACAAATGTCAAAATATATTTTACAAAACTTTTAAAATTTAATCTTGGTAGACCCCATGATGTTCTTAAACTCCATGGAAATACCTAATTATTTTAAGATGAAATTGCTACTGATGCTTATTAACTTTACATGACCGGTTTCGGAAATTTTACCACCTAACACGAAAACCCCATAACTATATGGATCCTCCCTTTATTTGACAATATCTTGATAGTCATATTTTAATTAATTTTCTAAATTGTACTGTCTAATATGCAAGCTCCACGTACCTATGGTGTCGCTTTTTATTTCACCATATTTCGGTAACTGTTAGGCGTACCGACTTGCGGTTTCGGTAAACACACACCTCTAACGTTCTTTAAAACGTTATTAAGACATATTTTAGAATATTTAGAAATGAGAGTTCTGGGAATATCATGGTACCCGAAAACCCCCATCAGGGCGTGTGTGTAGTGTATTTAATTGAAACTACTTTTGAGGTTGTTGTAAGCCCTCGTAATTACGTTTCCGAAACTGCACCATCTAGTACGCAAACTCCACAGTTCTGTAGTGTCGCTCTTTATTTTCCCATATCTCGATATCCATAAGGCTTACCGAGTTGAGGTTTTCGGTAAACAGATGTCAGTTCCTTACATTTTAGAGACATATATTTTCATATATCTAAAAAATACAGACATTAGGTACCCCATGGTAGCCCGAACACCATTGAGGTACCCACTTACTTTTGAATGGTAATACATTTTGAGTTGTTCAGCATCAATAAACACTTCATAGTTTTTCTACGTGCAACCCAAAAGTCCATACCTGACCGAACAGATTTTGTCCATTTAATCTCAAAAATGTTAAGATACTTTGTATTGTTAAGTACAACCAAATTAAGCACACTGAATATAACATTTTAAATATTTTCTGATTTTTGTTGCAGGTATTTCGTGCATCAAACCAGGATTCTGCTTGAAAGACAGTCAAAAGAAGCAGTGTAGGTTGTGGCTAAAAGTACGCCCTTTCTGAAGACAGACTCAGTTGTACTTACATTATTTTGTACGAATATATAACCCTAATAAAGATACTGTACTACAAATTATTTCTTTCTTCCATAAATTATAATAAAATATTATCTCTGTTTAAAGAAAATGATTGTTAATGTTAAGTCATTTTAATTCTTTTTCTCTGTAATAAGAACATTATCCCTAGCAATATTTTTTATCTTTGTGCTATTGCGATTGGATGAAGTAAAATTCTATACGAAGCACTATTATTTCAGACATGCATTAATAACTAATGTATTGTTCTGTATGTAAGACAATGTGTATACTGAACATGTCTAGCGAAGGTGTTGTTTTAATACAGAATCTATAACTCAGCTTTTCAGTAGTCAACTTTATTGGGAATCCGAAGAAAGAAGTTAAAAAAAAAATGTTGGACTTACCAGCGTGTGTGTGTTCGAATTCTGGACTAATCCAAATTATCCAGAGAAATCATTATATATTTCTTTGTTGCTATTTCAGATGTATCCTTTATCCAAGTCGTATGAAACGGAGACTTCATACATCGCTATACTTTGTATGAACTATGTTCCGTATTTACTTAATCACTTTGTAACTTTCTCTAGTGTTGACAAGGCCGCAGGTGTCAATCGAATAGTTTAGTGTTTCACTCATGTCACCTTGTGACTAAGGTACGTCCTGTCGGTATATATATGGTACTGGGTTCAATTAGCGATAAAATACATTTTTAGCGTTAAACAAATGCAAAAATCTACACGAAATGAGATACCGTGATCTCTGACTTACGGATAACACCAAGCAACTAATGGTACTGAGTGTGATTGAGTTTACTAATTACTATTTGGCTAAAATCAGTGTTCCTTTATCTATAGTTCTTTTCGTGCTTTGAATTGCAAAGTTTGAAATAACCGTTTTAAATTATTGTGTATATATATCTTCCGAGTAATTCTGAGAATCATTGCTCTTTCTTTAAGCAATGTATGAGACTGTTAAATTGCTCTTTCCTTAAAATGTTGCACTAAGAAGGATGCATCCAGGAAAGTCCAAATTTGCAGAATGTCTATAGCAGGGAAGAATAAATATGTTTAGTCGATGGCTGCACAACGCCTCCGCTGTCACCACGTTGTCACACAGCGAATACTGCGAACGTTTAAGAGTATTCTGCACTTACTATTAGGTATCGGCCTGGGAACTTTGGCGCATCTACCCAGTCTCCTTCTTGGTGTTTCATTTTTAATGGCGAGTACTGAGTAGGAATAATATTGTAAGCGAATGCGTTTCCGGCTGACACCACACTTTTAATTATTGCGACATTTAAAAAAAAAAAAAAAACTGTTAATTAAAATGTACAGAGAAGTTATTTCTGGAAAATTCTATTCAGGCCTCTTGTGGTAACAACTGCACTTTAGTAGAAGATACTATTAAGGAAAAGAATGAGGTAAAATAATCTTTATATCGTACAAGCAATGGATGATAACAGCTTAATAAATGATTGTACGTAAATCTTGTTTGAGTTTGAATATAGGATTGTATAAGGCTGTGCATTTTGCATTATTATTGAGGTGCTGCAACTAACTAACTGCAAACCATATGATAAATTCTTACAGTAATATATCACATATTGATTTACTCTGTATGGAAACGAAAATAGTTTAATATATGGTTAACCTCCTTTGTGCCAGGGGCGGATCCAGAGGGGGGCGATCGGGGCGATCGCCCCCCCCCCCACAAGAGGAAACTTTCTTATTTTATATATAAATAAACCCATCCATAACAAGCTTGGAGCTCTTAAAAGTAGCAGTATTACCGCCGACCGCCCCCCCCCCCCAGAAGTCCGTCCTGGATCCGCCCCTGCTTTGTGCCCATAATTTTAAAATTAACGCTTGTGTCACTTTTCAACACTTGACTTTGCAGTAGCTTTCCAACGAATTAGCAGGAAGCCCAAACTTATAGGACACCCTGCAGGTAAATACATTTCTTTGGACAGTTTCACTGCTCCAAACTAAGATTTGAAAAGTGTAGTATTGTTAATTTTATTATTATTGGCACAAAGGAGATCAACCATATTTTAAGCTATTTTTGTTTTCATACAGAGTAAAACAATATTTGACAACATTACAGTAAGAATGTATCATGCACTTTGCAGTATGTTGCAGCACTTTAATAATGGTGCACTATACGTACACTCTAGATCCTGCATATGTCCGATCCATACATTACAAGAAGGCAATACGTATTCGATACAGGTAAAATCTGTATATTTCATATGGACAACCTATTAGCTATATACATCCAATCTATACATTACATATGGCCAACCTGTACGCGACATACGTATAATCTATATGCTGCATGCAGACAGTCTGTAAGCTACATATATGCACTCTGTATGGTGCATACGGATATTCTGTATGCTGTATCTGGACAAGCTGTGTGCGACATAAGGAAAATCTGTATAATACATACGTACAATACGTATACTGTATCTAGTCGTACGTATGGGGCACAAGTACAATATAGATGCTGTCTCGGGGTTGAACGCAAGAAACATACGTACAGAACGTATATTGCATACTTCTTGAAATCATGCTCCGTCCTGATAGTCAGTGTATGTCGTCATTATTAACCCACATGCTACATACGACCCTGACGTCACAAAGCTAGATATTACCTCCGTATATACTTGTTACTGCAGATAACGTCACACGAATGACGTCATTGCACTTGTGCAGACAGTACGTATAATACATACTTTTTCAGCTATACGTTTGCTGCAGGATGTTATATACGGTTGTACGTTAAGTCCAGAAACTACAGGAATTACGAATGTAACCTACGTTTTTAAGTATGCCACCTACATTTTTTTTTCTCAGTGTACCCTCTTTTACAATGCTGCTCGAGAGTTCATCCAGAATCTATGAAATGAGTACGTATGGCAACTTGAGGGATAAAGAAGACGAAACGTAGTGCTAGCGTCACCTTATATACGAGGGAGGATCAGAAACTAAGATTACAAGGCTGACTGGAGGTTCGTCTGTTATAGAATGAGGGGTGTGCGGTAATTTTAATACATGGAGTTGGCAACTGTGCAGAGTTTCAGCCACCCGCCACCTACGGCGCTAGTTGTATGTAAATACAAATGGCGGCTCATTTGGAAAACTAGTCTTGCGAAGAATCCGCTCAGTTATTCGATTTCTGTGAGCGAAACATCTAACCCCTGACATACTGTGAGACCTTAACATGGTGGTGCGTAGCGATCAGGAGGAAACGACCAGGACTTCCAGTGAGGGCATCATCTTCCTTCACGAGAACGCGCGCCCGCATACAGCACAGAAGACCACCACGCTATTGAAGCAGTTTCGCTTGGACATTATCGACCACCCTTTCTACAGCCCGGACCTCACTTTAGGCAACTTCCACCTGTTTCCAAACTTGAAGAAGCTGGTGTTCTGTTGTTGGATGACATTGCGAGACCCCACTGAGCGACGGCAACGAAAAACCATTTTGCAACTTTTGGGTGGGAGCGCCTTGCCTATCCGCCATACAATCCTGATCTCACACCAAGTGACTTCCACCTGTTTCCGGGTTTGAAAAATATTTTTGGCGGCAGGTGCTTTGGAAGCAATGCTGAAGTCACAGAAGCTGTTCGACGCTTCTCCAGTATGCAGAGCCCTGAATTTTTCCTGGAACGGTTTTTGAAGTCTATAGACCGGTATGATAAATGTCTCAACATACGTGGTACTTATGTGGAAAAATAAAGGTACGTCTGATCTTTAATGTCACATGCTATTTTTGGTCTTGCATCCCCACCTCTGTCCACAGTTGCCTGGGAAACTTATTTTCGGACTCCCTCTCGTATCTGCAGCACAATATTATATACTAATGTTACCTTTTTTTCTCTCACCTTATTAAGACTACGGTATCAGACAGATTAGTTTGATTAATACTCAAATAATAATGTATCAGCGGTAAATAATTTATTAAATACTATAATTTCAAAATTTTACCTCAAAAGAAACGGATTGCTATGTACAGGTGAATTCGAATCTATAAAACAAGAAATTAACCAATTAAGCACCGTTATATAATGAAACCACCTTCTTATAGAACAATCGACATTTGGGTGTCAGAACAGTTGTATAAAAAATACACTTTAGGACAGGGGCGGATCCAGGACGGACTTCTGGGGGGGGCGGTGGGTTGTAATACTGCTACTTAGAGCTACTTTTAAGAGCGTCAAAAAATAAACTATATATTTTATTTATATATAAAATAAAAAAGTTTCCTCTTCTGGGGAGGGGCGATCGGGGCGATCGCCCCCCCCCTGGATCCGCCCCTGCTTTAGGAAATACAGCATATGAGTGATCCAGACACACTGTGTTACCATAATGTAAAAACAAGCATTATGGTAGAAAGTAATGTAGAAAGCAAGATGTTCTAAATTTCAGAACAATTGTTTATTACAATATTTTAGTTCACATATAGAGAAATGATATTAAAATAAGGTTTGCTTTGACATATCTTTTATCTCAGATTCAAATTTTGTTTAAATTAAAACATTTATATCTAATAAACATAAATGTATGTAATGTTTAGAGAATTTTGTTTTCACTAGTGGAGTTATACACAGATATGTAGCTGTATAAATACAAACACAAAAAAAGAAGAAAAAGAAAGAAAGAAAAGAAAAGAAATAGAGGAAAATGTACATTAACTCTACTTTACATGGCCTCTTTTATTACTGTCACTCTTGCGCTGAATTTGAGGTTCTTCGGCCATTTTAAACATTAAGATTATTCTTTGGGCAAAGTTTCGCTTCATTTTGCGATATATATATATATATATATATATATATATATATATATATATATATATATATATATATATATATATATATATGTATATATATATATATATATATATATTTTAAAATTAGTGATGTAGGCATCTGAGGTCTGGAACATGTACACTCATGACCAAAATTACTGTCGAATGTCTATAAGTATGTTGTTGCAGGAATATAATTTGATAACGAATTCGCCCGGTTTTTCTTATAATGTTAGTATGTGTATGATGTACGTGGCAAATTTCATGTCAAAAGAGCAGTAAATAAGAACAATAAAACGAAAATAAAACTTTCTTGTCCATTTAGCAACATTTTGTTTTACTCATTCTAATTTTCGTATTTATAATTCTTTTTCCTATGAAATTTATCACAAATATACATTTCTCGATTATACACACGTATCAGTATTAAAAGTACCCTGCAAAATCATTATCAAACTACATTCTTACAAGAAAACAGTTATAGATATGCGACAATCATTTTGGCCATGAGTGTACATCACATCTTCCATGGTTAGTTGTCGGCTGAAGTTAAAAGTGATGCTTCCGAAGTGCTTACGAGTCCTTGTTGTGCGCTTCTTGGGACTCTTCGGACATCTGTCCCATTGCTAACTCATCGTTGTTTACCTATATTCATCCGTAAATAAGTATTTTATGTAAACTCTGTGGAATGTAGTGCCAGGGACATAGTGGCACATAGTTGAATAGTGCCCAAGCAGAACGTTTGGAATGTTTCGACATGAATCACGCCCACACACTATAGCAGTGAGCAGACAACGTACACAGAATTTATTCTCGGAAGGAGTCCAAAGCTTTTATGATGGTCCAAATTCAATGAGGGCAAATCATATTAAAATTCGTAAAATTATCACAAAAATTAGACTAAATTTTCAGAAAAACCAGAATTTCCAGGGGGGGGTCCGGACTCCCAGGACCCACCCTATGCATATGCCCCTGATAATGAGTACTCTCTCTATTATTATTTACTAACTGTTCAAAAATGTAAGCGGATTTCCAATTATTTATTGCTTAAATGGTAACCTTGGGTAGGAAGAGACAAGATCAAATTGTAGCGTAATGTAAGAAAATTTTATTTTTGCTACATACCCAACTTACTTCATTATGTCAATAATGAAGTAATTTTCTAGAACAATATATTAGTAGTCTCTGCCTTGTATTGAGCATTACGTAAACTAGTAACTTTGCTCGTTACAAACAAACAAAAAAAAAAAAAAAAAAAAGAGAGAGAGAAATGTTGATTACTTACATGTGTATTACGTAGGGATCCTTTTACGACCCCAGTGGTAAATAATCATTTCTTTTTACATAAAAGCAAATCAACAGAAACGATATTTTGTATTCAATATATTAACAATACAGAGAGGAGAAAGTACAAGAACAGACTTAAAGATATTTGTGTTCATTTAAGAAATATACTATATTAAATTGCTCTGGGGTCCCAAAAGAACCCCGTGTTAATACACAAGGGTTAAACTATGTTTCATAACGAAGTTTGTAGAATTTTAAAGTAAAACTGGTGTTAAGAGAATAGTGTCTTTAAGATGTGTTTTAATCTTCTATACTTTGTAGAATGCCGAGTTTAATCTTCTATACTTTGTAGGTAAGTAAACACAATATTAATTACACACAATTTGAAGTAAAAGTGCTGATATAATAAATAATTAAGATATTTACTACCAGTTATTATTTCATTTTTTTAATACTCCAAATTTGAAGACCTATTCTGAGACAACAATATCGTGTTTGCTTTTTTTCTTTTATGTATTTCACAGCAGGTTTGTCGTTCTCTCGTTATATTCTATAAACAAAGGGAGACATTATTTACTGATTACGTTATACTCATTGCATATATGTCATATCACTGCCCAAAGAGTCTTAATGTTACGTTGATTCTTTTTATTTTTTTAAGTTTAGGTCCTACTTTTATGCCGGATAGGATAAAGGAGACAGTGAAGATGAGAAATGAATGAAATGGTGGAGTGAAGAAAGTGGGAGGAAACGGGAGAATCCCGAGAAAACACATGTACACGGTATTTGTCCACCACAAAGCTCATTTGAAGCGGGCTGCGATCGAAGCAAGGACCGCATGCACTAGAAGTGAACACTACCACTGAGACACCGTAGCCCTTTAATATAGCACAGACATTTTAAAGTAGGCTAAACCTAAAAGTTTCGGCATAGGTTGAACACGTACGCTCCTGAAGTGTGCTTTCGAGTAAACTTGTATGAAGATTTTTAACATTTATAGAATGGCAACTCAGACCTTTGTTGCACAAAATGAATATGGAAAATAATATAATACTTTTATACATTTTATAGGCACATACTTTCGCTAAAATCTTCATTTATACATGTTTCGATTGCAGGGGCTGTTTTACACCACACTATTACACCAAAGTTTCAGTTCTAAAACAAAATGTCACAATCTGTCGATTGTAAAGTTCTTCTTAACGCCTGAGAAAGCCAAATTAATGTTATAAGTACATGAAAATATTGTAAGAGTTTCCACTAATTTCAAAATGTGTATAAAACACACTCACACACACACACGGAATAAGGAACATCCAAATTCGTGTATGTGAATATCTACCGGAAAGGAATTATACTCTGCGATAGATAGTCCATAACGTTTCTATTATTTAAAGGCAAATATGTGAAAAGCGCAAGTAATGCAGCAATGAGCACCAATATAACAAGTATCAAAATAATGTAATCTTTATAACTGGAACAATCGTAGCAAACTAGTTTCTCCAGTGCTGTAGTGTACTGCTTAACGTGAATCATCTCATTGTTTAATGGATCCATGTTTATTTGGTTGAAGAAAACAATGTAGTCCTTACACAAATCTGAAACAAGAAAGAATCAGAAGACAATTAAATCAATTAGCACCGATGTATCACTTTGTTTTCATACTGCAAAATTTCGAAGTTAAAATTATAACTGTTACAAACACGTCAGGAAGAAAGAACTAAAAGAAAAGAAGTTAAAGTGATATCTAGCTAAAAAAAAAAAATGACAGCAGTATATGAGTTTTCACCCCGGAGACTATACTTAAAGAAAATATTAAACTGTAATGGGTAAACAGAGCGAAAGTGAACAAAACTTAAACTGGCACGAAAAATCATGACGTCGCATGCTAACACCCAATTTTTGGTAATTAACCATTAAAATAAAATTTGAACCTGAAAATAAACTTAAGTGCAAGATAAAGTTTGTAAATAAATAAGATGAATGGAAGCTGCGAGGTAACCAATCATCAGTCAGTCATTCAGGCAGGAAGTCAGTCATTCTATTACGACCAGCCGTCACCTCATCACCTTCCTTTACAATCAGCAGTTCTCCGAAGAAAGATGGAACTTGATGTGGTCTTCACCTTGTAAGTTGGTTTCCAAAGTTCTATCTTACCCACGCGGTATTCGTACGAGCTGTCGATAGGGCAGCAAAATCGGTTATCCCGTGAGGGGATATGTTTACAATGATACTAGTCTACATTTTGTAATTCAATAGCAGACCATCTTTTCTGTGTTCCTATCTCAAATTTAAACTTTAAAGCTTTAAAAGATAAAATCATAACATTAGGATACAAATGATAAGAAACAATACACTAAAATTATAAACATTGTTTACTATTAAAGTAGGTATATAGGCATTTTATGTCAAACATAGATTAAAATAGCAGTAACTTGTTTATTAAATGTATGTATTTACACTTACAGTAACAAACTGATGAACAAAGAAGATAAAGAAGGCGAAAATTGATAATGCCATCTCAGAATACACAATGCTGATACAAAAGGTAAATCTTTATATATGAATAGCTGCAACTTTTGCATAGAGAAGAAAAGAAAGGTATTATTATGGTACATTTCTGGTCACAGAAACCTACAGACTGTTCCATAATTCGTGTTATTTTCTACAGCGCTGGGAGAAGATGAAGTTTATACACTATTAATGTAAAATTTTGGCACTCTTATTGAGAAATATCTGAATTTTTCGAATTTATAAAGAAAATAAGAGGAAATTGCTGTTTAGCCCCCATTTTAGGGGTGTAAACACGAAAGTTCATTTTCCTTATGGGAGATTCAATGTTAAATTTTAGAAGCAGTTTTCTCCAATAATTATTCGTGAAGATTTTGGAGCAAATGAGTTGTATTTGTTACAAAATGCAAAAACACTCATTCACAAAACTAGTAAAGCCGTCTCAAACATTATTTTGCGAAGGTCGCCCTTTTGGGGGGCAAGGGGCGTAAAAAGGTGGTGGGTGATATGTTACCAAAATCCCAAAATTTATTTTCGGAGTGCCAGTAAGCGTGAGATTGATCACAAATGTCACAGAATTAATGCTCCAATGTCCTTACATGTAAGAGTGACTCATAGTGGGGCTACAGCCCCCTTTCAAAAATAAAAAAAAATCACCATAAATATGCTTAGTAGGGACATACGGGAAGAAGGTATTTTTGTTAATTAATGTAAAATTAGGCGTCATTGTATCAAAAGAGTATGCGTTTTTCAAATCTGGAATGTTATTTTGATAACGCACCACCTTAGGGGGCACAGGGGGCGAAGCACTCGATGATGGATCTTTACAAAAATTCAAAATTTTGTTCCGGAAATACCAGTGAGCGTCAGATTTGTCACCACTGTCACAGAATTGATATTTTAATGCTCCTTGCATGTGCCAGTGACTTATATGGGGCTATAGCCCCATTTCAAAAATAAAAAAATCACCATAAATATCCTTAGTAGGGACATACGAGAAGAAGCTATTTTTTTAATTAATGGAAAATTAGGCGTCATTGTATCAAAAGAGTATGCGTTTTTCAAATCTGGAATGTTATTTTGATAACACACCGACTTATTTTGGTAACAGGGGACAAAGGGTGCGGTTGGTAATTTTTTGCTTTGGAGGGCACAGGGGCCGAAGTATAAAAATTCCAAATTTTATTTTGGTAGTGCCAATGAGCATGAAATTAATTGCAAGGCGCACAGAATTAATGCTCCTATGCTATTTCCATGTACAATCCGCAGCAAAGAACCTGCAACTTGAGCATGTAAGTTTGTTGTGAAACTACGAATAACAGCACAGGGAATCAACATAACTTCTAAGTGGCATGAATCACGCCAGGAGAAACCTTGGCGTCCTCCCCTGCACACTTATTTTGGAGCAAAAGACTTCGTCGTTTCACAATAAACATATGTGCTCATGTTGCAGGGTTTTTTGCTGCGGACTGTACCAGTGACTGATATTAGGCTACAATCCCCTTTCATAAAACAATAGAAATTCATTATGAATGTCCTTATACGCAAGGACCTACTGGCAGAAGGTAAATATTTTTCATTATTAAAGTGAAATTTGGCATTATTGTCGAAAAAGGTTTGTTTAGAAAAAGAGCTAAAGCGACAATATGATAATAGTCATGTGTTGATCTCTTTTAGTGGCGTCAACTCAAAATTTGATTGGCCTAACTGAGTTTCAATGTAAAATGCGGATAGCAGTTTGCTCTATATTTATACGAATTTTGCTGTAAATTAGCAGTTTTAGGTAGAAAATGCGATACCATTCCTCTTCTTCCTCCCCTTTCATCTATGATGGTTTTCTAGTTTTATTACGCCAAACCTCCAAATTGGGAAAGATAGGCAGTAAGAAAAATTCAAACTTTTCGTTATTTCCCGTGAGCGTCAAAATATTTGGAAATATACCAAAATTAATGCTTAGAAGCTACCTCCATGTGACAGCGACCACTTTAGTGATTCAGTTCCCCCTTCCCGGTCCCAAAATCATTTAAAGAACCACACCACTTTGTTTTATTATCTTCCATGCTTCTCTCTGGCCTATTCAGAATGCATGCTAAGAGATGTGTGTTTAAGAAGCACTGGAACACGTCCGAATCATTTGTTGGCGTCCCACTGTAAGCTGATTTCAAGCAATGTCAACAAACTTTTGTTTATAAAATACCCTCTAATTTTCGACTCAACTTCTTGTTCATGTGTGCTGACAACAGTTTCAGACCTTTTCTTATCGCAATACACCAACGATTTACGAGTTAACGTGTTGACAATTCAATAGGATTTCGTGTCTGTAATCAACACCTGGGTTAGATTGACTTCTTCGGAAATGGACATTACATAGTAGGTGAATCTCGGGGATAGACTGGCTTAATCATTTGATAATTACTTGTCGTTTCCAGTATACTTTAAGAGTGCATTCATACTGTAGTGTCCTTCGATCATGCAGTCTTTAACTCAGGATCAGCGTGCTAATGTACATTTTATCAGAAAAATCTGCAAGAGCAACAAGATCCCGTATAGTTAAAGAACTCGGATTAAAAATACACGATATGCAAATTCACCGTTTGTACAAACAGTTCCGCAGCAATTGCTTTCACACTGCTCATCTTGCATCTAGAAAAAGTGCAGGAAGATCTCCAAGTGTATCTACAGAAGAAACAAAAAGACAGGTGTTGTTATCTGTTACTAGTTCACCGCGGAAATCCCTTGTTCGTCGAAGCTTAGGCTTAAATATTAAGAAAATTACGCTACAAAGAATTTTAAGAAACTTGAAGGTAAAACCATACAAGGTCCGAATGGTTTCTGAATTGTGTGCAAGTGATTATGGTGATCGTGTTTATTTCTGTAACTGGTTTATCGAGAAGTTAAATGAAAACCCTATGTTCTTATTTCAAGTGATGTTTTCCGATGAAGCAAAATTCTTCTTAAATGGTTCTGTGTCCTCATCACATGCAAGATACAGCCGAATGTGAGATCAGAAGTGTCAATGGACAGACGAGGAATAATGGTGTGGTTTGGTGTGGTATAACTGCGTCTGAGGTGATAGGACCTTTCTTTTTTGATGAAAATGTAACATCATCATACCAAAAGCTACTAAGAGAAGAAGTATTTGCTGAACTTGATCGTTTAAATTTAGGTCAAAGTGATGAATTATGGTTTATGCAAGATGGAGCGCCAGCGCATCGCTCAAATACGACTATAAATCTTTTGAGAGAGAAATTTGGAGAACGGATTATTTCTATGGGGTCAAGTGTCGAATGGCCACCAAGAAGTCCGGATCTTACACCATGCGATTTTTTCTTGTGGGAATTCCTAAAACAAATTGTCTACCAAAAATAATGTAACAGTGTAGAAGACTTGAAACAGAGGATTGTCCACAGTATAGAGATGATCACTCCAGATGTGTTGAAGAAGGTGTTCACAGTTTCTTTAGTAAATCGCATTAATTTATGTCTTGCTTGTTCAGGAGGGCATATCGAATAAAAGTAAGTTTATTTTATGGGTTTTACACTTAGGTTAATGATCTTTTTAAACAATTAGTGATAGTAGAGCCAAAGAGAGTTGTTTTCAACAAAGAATAATTTCCAGCAACTGATTCTTATTCCTCGGGAAACACTTGTTTCTATTACAACCGTGTGTCCGTGTGTATTACGTCTGCAGTACATACGAGTAAGTTGTTATATGGAAAGTTGGATAATACGGTTATTGTGTAAGAAGTAATGAAAATACATGCTTTTTCTTTTTACGAATAAAGCAAACAATATTGAAACTTAAAGCTCACTTTTAATTTTTAAGATCTTACTTTTCATTAAGATTTTTTTTTTTGTTCCTGCTACATTTTCCATTTGTCATTTTTTGTTCTATTTCGAGATGGTTCTGCTTAAGTGTGTAGAAAATACGTAGGTGATTTGTATGTGAGATTTTCTGCTATAAAAAGAGCCCTAATAGATTTTTAAAAATATAAAATTCTTTGATTATATTCCAGTGACACCATAACAACAAAGCTACATGCATAATCAGTTACACTGACAGAAGTTATTCATTTACAGTAATTTCCAGGTTTATTATATTTTTTTTGTTTTGCAATAATGACAACTTACATATTAATTATGACATATTTATTGTGAATTTTTGTGATTTTTGGAAGGGGGCTGTAGCCCATATAAGTCACTGGGACATGCAAAGAGCATCGGAATATTGATTCTGTGACATTTGTGACTAATCTCACGCTCATTAGCATTTTCAAAATAAAATTTGGAATTTTCATAAAGATCCACAATCTTATGCTTCGCCCCCTTTGCCGCTAAAGGTGGTGCGTTATCAAAATTATACCGAATTAAAAAAAACAAACGCCAGCGCCAAATTTCACATTACTTGATTTAAAAAAATAGCTTCTTCCGGTGTGTCCCTGTTAAGGATATTTATCGTGATTTGTGGAAGGGGGCTGTAGCCCCATATCAATCGCTGGCACATGCAAGGGGCATCGGAATCTTAATTCTGTGTCATTTGTGATTAATCTGATACTCATTCACACTTCCAGAATAAAATTTGGATTTTTTAAATAAAGATTCAAATGCTTATGCTGCGCGCCCTGTGCCCTCCTAATCCGGTGTCACCAAAATAACATTCTATATTTAAAAAACGCGTACCTTTTTACTAAGATAACAAATTATTTTACATTAATTTGACAAGAAATAATGGTTTCTCGGATGTCCCTGCTAAAATATTTATGGCTAATTTTTATGTGATTTTTTGGAAGGGGGCTGCAGACCCATATCAATCACTGGCACATGCAAAAAACATCGGAATATTAATTCTGCGAAATTTATGATTAATCTGATGCTCACTGGCATTTCCAGAATAAAATTTGGAATTTTTATTAACATCCACCATTATTATGTTTTGCCCCCTGTGCCCCCTAAGGCGGTGCGGTTCCAAAGTAACATCCCATATTAAAAGACACATACCTTTTTAGCACAGTAACACCAAATTTAACTTAATGGATTTTTAAAAAAATCCTTCCGGTATGTTCCTGCTAAGGATATTTATGGTGAATTTTTAATATGATTTTTTGGAAGGGAGGCTGTAGTCCCATATCAGTCACTGACACATGCAAGGAGCATCGGAATATTAATTCTGTGACATTTGTGATTAATCTGACCCTCACTGATTTCCGGAACAAAATTTGGAATTTTTATAAAGGTCTATCATCTGATGCTTCGCCCCCTGTGCCCCCCTAAGGAAGTGGTTACTAAAATAACATTTCAGATGTGAAAAACTCATACCTTTGTGCTACAACGACGCCAAATTACACATTAATTAACAAAAAGCACCTTCTTTTCGTATGTCACTACTAAGGATATTTATGGTGATTTTTTTTTTTGAGAGGGGGCTATAGCCCGATATAAGTAACTGGCACATGCAAGGAGCATTAGAATATTAATTCTGTGACAGTGGTGAAAAATCTGACGCTCACTGGCATTTCCGCAACAAAATTTTGAATTTTCATAAAGATCCATCATCGAGTGCTTCGCCCTCTGTGCCCCCTAAGGCGGTGCGTTATCAAAATAACATTCCAGATTTGAAAAACGCATACTCTTTTGATACAATGACGCCTAATTTCACATTAATTAACAAAAATACCTTCTTCCCGTATGTCCCTACTAAGGATATTTATGGTGATTTTTTTATTTTTGAAAGGGGGCTGTAGCCCCCTTATCAGTCAATCTTACATGTAAGGACATTGGAGAATTAATTCTGTGACATTTGTGATCAATCTCACGCTTACTGGCATTCCGAAAATAAATTTTGAGATTTTGGTAACATATCACCCACCACCTTTTTACGCCCCTTGCCCTCCAAAAGGGGGACCTTCGCAAAATAATGTTTGAGACGGCTTTACTAGCTTTGTGAATGAGTGTTTTTGCATTTTGTAACAAATACAACTCATTTGCTCCAAAATCTTCACGAATAATTATTGGAGAAAACTGCTTCTAAAATTTAACATTGAATCTCCCATAAGGAAAATGAACTTTCGTGTTTACACCCCTAAAAGGGGGCCTAAACAGCAATTTCCTCTTATTTTCTTTATAAATTCGAAAAATTCAGATATTTCTCAATAAGAGTGCCAAATTTTACATTAATAGTGTATAAACTTCATCTTCTCCCAGCGCTGTAGAAAATAACACGAATTATGGAACAGTCTGTAGACTACCTTCCAGAGACTACATATGTCCAAAAAGAAGTGAACCTAGATCCTTACGTCCTATGTGTACAGAGAAATTTATTTTTCCTCCATTTTGATAGAAAGTAACGTGCGTAGTCTTGCAAGAGCAATAAATCACCTTCACGTTTCCTCCAAGTAAATATACAGGATGTGTGAAAAGTCAACTGACATAGGGTAACTATGTTATTATCAGAGTTACAACAAAATTTAAGAGAGGAAACCATCTCACAATATGATGTGTTCAATCTAAAATGAAGGATTTTTTTTTAATCGGACGAGCCGTTTGGGCTGTACACTCTTTATGCGAACAATGTTAAATGGAAATGCAACGTTGCCGTTTATCAGGACCCACAACTTAAGTAAATGAAATTATGTCTTTTACGCTAACGTGTCGATGGCAGCCCCCATTTCAAACATGCCCGAATTCACCATACCATTACAAAATGTATCCACCTCCCGGTAAATGATATATTAATCGACCCTAATTGCCATTTAAAATCTTCAAGTTAACCCCACGTACCCCCTATATGGAGGTGTCTGGGGTGAACCTTTTAGAGCTCAAAATTCATGCCCGTAAAATATTGATGGAGGTGTTTTTGTGTTTTCTCATATTCGCAGTCGTTTGAAAGATACACTGGTAACAATGGACTTTATGGATACCCTGTATATAGATTACTATCACATGGACTCCACATTCTAATAGTAGACTTCATGTATATTTTTATTGCTAATTATGATATAAATTGGCTGGTATTAAAATTCATCTACATAGATAAAAAACACATATGTGGGAGAATCATAACACTAGCGAATCGAGTCCTGTTACCGCAGTTGTGAGGCGAAGAGTTAAAATTTATAGAGTACGCTTAAAGACATAGTATGTTAACATTTTTTTCTATTTTGAAAACAATATAAGTATTTTTCTTATCATGGCATGAGTCTCTTAATCTCTGAAAGGACCTTCAAATAGAGATGTTAAATGTGAAATATGTCCAAAAACAAAAACAGATTTGAATCACTTGTGGACTAAATTGCGCTGCAAAACAATGTCTTTATAAGATGTTTTCAGTGTGTTAGTAGATTTTACCCAGTTTTTATCCTACCATTGAAACTGAGAGTTGTAGAAATCTGCTTTCATTTTCAGTTTTAATGTGATACCCGTAATTAGAAAAAGAAAAGAAAAGAAAAGAAAGAAAGAATAAAAACAGTTATTTCTGATATAAATTTAGCATCGCATGGCTGGATTGTGCTATTATTTTATTAAAACCATAGGTGGTACTGGAAACCTACCATCAATTCTGATGTCAATGTAGTAATAACCGTTCAGATGGTATTTGTTCATGGGATGCTGAACCAATATCAAAAGAACGTTTCTCTTTATCTGTTACGAGGTGTGATCAAAAAGTACGGTGAATAATTTTATTAGAAACAAGCTAATATGCTTACATTCAATTTAATTTAATCTCCTTTAAACTACTGTCTGTCTAGCAATGCATTTGTCATAATGTTGAATCCATGATGAATGGGAAGCATTGCTGAAGGTTTATTTTGGAAGGGCGTTTAGCTGCTCTGTCCTGATCCTCTCAATGTTAGGAATCATGCCAAAACATATTCCTTTAGGTTCGGCTTTAATTTTTGGGAAGAGTCAGAAGTCGCATGGTGATATATCTGGAGAGCACAGCGAATGTAGATAGTCAGGAATATTTTGGGGGCGAAAAACTCGTGGATCAAAAGCAAGGTGTGGGATGGCGCGTTCTAGTGGTGAAAAATGAAGCCATTTACCCATTTAATCGGTGGTTAAAATGCTTTTTTCGGATTCATACGAGATGTTTAGTTCCTTCGAAAGCTCTCCAATAATCATTCTTCTGTTTGAATAAATCATTTGTGCCACTTTTTGCATATTTTCATCTGTTTTCGACGTCGAAGGACTTCTTGATCGTTACTCGTTTTAAACAGACTCCTTGCCGATTTTGAATCGCTCATACCACTTGTAAACAATCTTCAATGCTACTACTTCCTCGTCATACACTGATTTTGACACTTGATGAGCTCCTTTGGCACCTTTTTGCAGCTTAGAACAAAACTTAATGTTGGCGCACGACTGACACTCTTAACACATCCTCACTCTTCTGCATCTGGGAGCCAACTAACATGTCACAACTCGTTCAAACTTGACAGTGACTGTACCAGCAGTTTAGGCAACCGGGATTACTAATTGAAATGGATACAGCATCAATAGATGACACTGTGCCACTACATTAAACGTACTTTTCGATCACACTTTGTACTGTTCTTACTATATGGCGAAAGCTACTGAAGCTGAAAATAGTAGTAGATTAATTTAAGAGGAGACGGCCTGGCTCTGTTTCAGGTTTGAGCTTTTCATTTCAATGAAAGGGTATCCTTTTCTGCGAAACGGTCCAGCAGTGACAGCTTTAGCGGGTAGACCAAGTAGGCAAGGTCCTACCCAAAAATTTTAAAAATATATACAAACGGTAAAATATACAATAAGGGGTAAACATATTCACCACTATTTATATTAATGGTAGATAATTATTTAACAAATAGTATCAACCACCACTGTAAAAATCATTTCCTAGTGTCATTAATCAATCAAATGTGTATATGTATCCAAAAACGAGGGAGCGGGCTTACCCAAAATTAAAATCCTAAAGCCGCCTCTGCGTTCTGGGTTTAGTCTTTACTTCGTGAACTGCGTACTGTCGTTCGAATGCATCAACTAAAACAGTATTGGAGAAATATATTGGCACACGTTGACTGAAAAGAACAAACAAGTAATACAAATTGATACATGACTGGAATAATATCACGTCTAATACCAACGGTAAATTGCTTCGAATACGTATTATGTTGCAAATAACACGTAACGGAATTATTTGCATATGACACACGAAGTTACTTTTAGGAACGAATTTCCTGTTACCGTTTCGAAACAATACCACATTCATAGCTGCTTACGTAAACGTTGGAACTAAGTACAATAACGGCATAATGGTTGTTCATTTAGATAATGTTTATTCAATTACTTCATAATGATAATAGCGTTTCAAGAGGTATATACAAATAACGTTACGTAATTGTTTTTATGTTTACCTACTTGCCCTTTAGAGTTCTAGTATCTACTTTTGGTAAAAAAAAAAAAGTAGTGTCTTCCAGTGTCGGACTGGAGCTGTCAGACCTAGTCGGAGATGGAAACTTAAAGGGGCGCCTCATGCACAAATTTATGTAAACATTTTGGCTTTTAAAATGACTTTTTTAATTTGTTCGCAGTATTAATCATACAAAGTTACACACAAAATGACTATGACGAACTATCGTAAATGTTGCATAGCACAGGATAATGTTATAATTACAGCCAACAAAGATGTGATTGTAGGATGAATAAATTAGCATTGTCAACCTATTCCAATACAAACAGAAGGAAAAAATACCATTAGGTACAATTGCTTGACTATATTAAATTTCAGAGCATGAGTAATCGTTTAAGATCTTTAGAGCTTATTAATGCTATTTCGCTTCCAATAATCGTAATCTACATGAAAATTCTGACATATTCAGTAATTTTTCAGTAGACTTTGCCCCAAAAGTGATTTTAGTTTTGATTTAATGACCTTCAACTTAGAAAATAAGCATTCACAAATTACCAGGTTGGGGAAGAGCCATATCATATTTGTACACACAATATAGATTGTTATACGTGCTTTCATTTAAAGTCAGCACATGCAAGAATGTAAACGCACGATGTATACAATTCTGGATTCAGCTGATGCTGATCTTCTTATTTGTTTTTACTACATTCGTCTTTATTTCCAGAATCAGCTGGGCACTGAACCACATCAAAGTCACTAAAAGTACCCTTCAGACAGGAGCGCCGGAACCGGAGGGGCAAGGGGGGCAGCTGCCCCCCCTGAAATTTTCATGGAGGGCAAGATACTCGTTTTGCCCCTCCACTTTGAGACTTTAAAAATACCAGATAAAAGTGATTATATGAACTTTTTTTTTTCTTGATGGTAGTGTGAAAACATTCTCTATTCCAGATTCATCTTTCTCTTTGAGACATGAGAACGGGCGCATTTTCTCACCCCACATTAGACAGAAAGACTTAGGAAAAAGAATTGTGCATTGATCTTTGCACTTGACATTCGCACTATAACTTGTAAAGTCAGTTTTGATATATCGATACTGTACGTGGAAAACGAAACCCTTGTAACAGCGTAAAGTTTCTCTGCACTGTAGCGACATCTTGTGCTTAAAGTTTGACAGGGCCTAAGCCCCACCCACAGTAGAATTCGGAGGGATACAATAAAGTAGTTCGCGAGGGAAGATCCGCATGCGACGTCTGCTGGCAAGGGAAAGCAGCATTATTGTGTGTATTGTGTGACAGGTGTAACATTTTTTGACGTGTGAAATACGGTGGTCAGGGGCTCGATCATTCTAAACTTTTTTACTGGAACATATATTGGTTCGTTTAGCAAGGATTTCGTAACGGGGGCGTGACTTGAAATTCTGAAGGACCAGGAGCTCGATCAATCTAAAGTGCTTTAGTATCAACATATATCGGTTTGTTAGGACAATAAAATGAGGATATGTTGTCAAGTATTTAATAACAAACTATGAAGAAATTTCGAGCAAAATAATAATAAAAAAACGTAGTGAAAAAAAATTATAAACTATTTACGCCCTTCTTCTGTTTATTCAAATATAACAATTTTCCTTACATTACGATCTCAACTATTATAAAAAGTACATATTCACTATTATAAACAGTACATACTCAATAATGTCTTGTAAAGTATTTTACAATATTTGCGTTCCTTCGTTTCCCTGCGGGAGCTCATGTGGTTCGGATTCCACGTTAATCAGTAGGTCCACGTATCATATAGCCTTGCTGCTGAAAGGGACGATAAACTAAACTCAACTCAACTATATTTGCGTTCCTTTCTCTGTTGAATCAAATGTTAACAGAACTTTCTTTCCACATAAATTTTTGTTTTTATTATTCGTCAACTACTGTCTGTTCCAAATAACATATCAAAAGAGCAGTAGAAAATTGTTTTTGAAATAACATGTTTGATACTGTAAGGATGCGATGAAAAATTATGATTTTAAAAAATGTCCACGCAATTACACAACGGCACTATGCTTTCGGAAGCTTGAAATCTCCCTGACTAGTAGCAGAAATTCTGACAATTCCGTAATTTTTATAGAAATTACAAATTCCCTGTCTCTTCCAGGATATCTCGCTCACCTCGCCACCATGTATTGCAAGCAATACAAATTTCCTCATGAGAAAAAGTAACCAAAAGCTTCCTGTAGTTTATTTTTAACGCTGATCCTTTTTTCTAATTTCATTTTGTTTAATCTTCCCTTATTTTTTTTCATTTCTGGACTCGAAGGAGGGATTCTGACCCCCCTAAATCCCCCTTGGCTACATGGTTGTTGTCGAGCTTGAGATAAGTTCGACTGTGGTCTTATTTACGAATGGATTCAACTATATTTGGTGAAATATTGGAAATGGGTACTCCTCTTATTCGAGAACAGGATACAAATATGAAAGATGCAGTATCTCGCGAGCGAGTTCTTTGACACTTTGCATTATCTTGCATGCGGAAACACGTACGAGAACTTAAATTTGAAACAGCCATTGCACCCCAGACGCTTGGACAAATTGTTATAGAAACGTGTGAGGCCGCATTTTTCAGATTCCTGTTTTTATAATCTTCACTCTTTACCTTCCACAGTTCTGGTAAATTTCGATAAAGTTCAATAAATTCTTGCCAGAATTCTTGAATCCTATTCATTAACGCCACAGCGCGAGAAATAAGCGTTTCTACATAAGGTCTCCTACCTATAGGGCCCATACACGGTCCACGGTTTGTGCAAACAAGGCTGTTTGTGCAAATAATTTGACCGTGTATGGTGCTGTATGAACTGTTTGCGCAAACATTGGTGCAAACTTTTTCCACATCGAACTCGTTCAAAAATTGTTTACACAAACATGATGTTTGCGCAAACACGTGGACCGTGTATGGGCATGTTTGTACAAACACGAGCTTTATTTCCGAGTAAGAGGCCTAATGTACAGACGCTTATTTCTTGCGCTATAGCGTCAATGAATAGGAATCAACAATTCTGGAGAGAATTTATTGAACTTTATCGAAATTTATTCAACAATAGGAATCAACAATTTTCGAACGAGTTCGATGTGGAAAATGTTTGCACAAACGTTTGCGCAAACAGTTCATACAGCTCCATACACGGTCAAACTGTTTGCACAAACCGTGGACCGTGTTTGAACCCTATAAGAGATGAATCCTAAGGTTTCGGAAACGCAACCATTGCACATACTGAATAAAGTGTGTAACACAGTGGTTTCCATTTCATGAATTTTTGGCGATTGTATGCATTTACACATTATTCACAGATATAGCAGTCTTTTTTGTAATTAGAGCTCAGATATTTGCTATAATTACGACTCGCTTTTTAAAAAATACGATAAACAAAAAACGCGTAAAAATGCTTGTCATAAACGTGGAAAATGCACTGAAAGAGCCTTAAAATATATTATGACGTCAAATATTATTCTAAAATATGCTATTTTCACTGTACCTTAGCTGAGATTTACTACAAATATTTGAATTAAAGTACGTCAAAATAAGTTTGAATTAAAGTACGTCTCCTTGTAACGTAAAATTATACCTACGCAATACTTTTATGATATGTTTGATAAAGCGAAACAAAATTATAGGTTCACACGAGAGGTCATTGTTGAACTGTAGTTAGGGTGACCAAATCGTCAACTAGAAAAAACGGGACACCTTTTATTTCTGGATAGGTTGCTCCCCTAAATATATTTTTTAGCCTCTCCGTTCTCTCTCTCTCATTTTGAATCTCTCACAAAAAAGGGCAAATTTACACTTTTTCAGCTAACAAAAAATGAAATATTTGAAAACATTACTAAAAATATATGAGCGCTCAAATCTATCATCAACAGGATTTATAATTACTCTCAGCATCGGATTCCAACTCCTTTTATTTGCATTGTCTTACTTTTAAACATTATTTCATTTACAACTAGTTTTCTTTTTTACTTTCACTTTTATAGTTCTATACTTCTGGTCACCTTTCGTAAATGGAAGTATGTTACATCTTAGTCAAATCACGGAAACACTGTACTGTACTGATGACAGCTCCTCAATCTTTCACCGCCCGAAACAGAGTAAAAACAGGTTACATTTGTTCTCCATAAGACTTTCAGCCCCTTGCGCTGTCGTCTGCGGAGCGGGGAGGCCTAGGAGGGAAAACAGTGCAACCACCACATCCAATATTGCAAACGTCGTAATGACGTTGCTCAGTAATTAGACATATTCCAATATAATCATATAGCTTAGAAAATAATAATATAAATTAGGAAATTTTAGCGATTCGGAAGGTTTCTTGTACGCAATGTACCTAAATACGGTACATTTTGGTGTCCCGGGGGAAGTTTTCGGGACACCGGGAATGGTAGTGAAAAAACGGGACAATCCCGTTTTTACGGGACGATTGGTCACCCTAACTGTAGTGCAATTTTTATATAGTGCGAATGTTATATCGACTTGTGGAAAAACAGTAGGGAAACTGTAGTCGCGTTCTTCTTCTTCTTAATAATAATAATAATAAACTGAAAAGCGCGAAAAATGTGCAGAAAAGTTCTAAAACGGCAAACAGCAAGAATGCCAAAAATACTTTTACGATGAAAGTCAAGAGCGTTATTTTTCTCATTATATGAACAGCTAATGTATTTTGTTTTGTTCCCCATATATACTTGCCCTAGTTATAATTAAATTATCTACCATTCTGCTACGGAGAATGTTGATTATGGGTCGTCAGAAAGTCTTCGGTATTATCTTGCAGGGGGCTGCCCTCACCCTTCTTTTCTCTTCGCATACTTTGAACAATTCGAAATGGCTCTTCTATGCCCCATGGCAATCGTGTCATATGGATGGATTTGTTGGCTGATGGGCACTTGATGCTTCTATGTTCGAGCCAAACAGGTTTTCAGCATTACCCCCTGCAAGCAAGTGCCAACTTCTCCCTCCCCCTGCCCGTTGCATTTCGAAGCAGATATTGCGAGCACACAGGACAAAAGAGGTCTTCGCCGGGATTTCACGTATTCTCGTCCACACCACAATTTCCGCAGCACTCGCCCCACACGAATAGTTTGTTTCACCCCCAAGTCCAAGACTTTCTCGTCAGCTGAGCCGTTGGCTTCAACGTGTAGAATGTACGGACTATTTCCTGACTCGGATTCTGACCATTGCGGCGGTGCAAGGGATTTTGGCTTGAGAGAATCTGTCAATCTCGTGACGTATCTGCTACGTCAGTGGTAAAAGCCACGCAAATAACATCTCAAAAATCACGCCCTTTTTACCCCTGTTCCTCGGTTTTAAGTTTTCTCGCTTGTATGACGGAGCCTTAAGTCCAAATTACTAACAAACTCTTGCGCCGTGTGCTTATGCATTCAGAAACATACGCCTCAACCGACCAATTGCTTCTGATATTCAATACAACTCGCCCTCCTCCTCCTCGCCTTGTTTAAAACAATCTGTGTGATGAAATATATTCTTTCCATTCAGACAGAGAAAATAGGAACCATGTTTAAAAGCTTTATATCTCTGAAACTATTTCTTTCATTCGTTTGTTCTGGAGTGTCTGTTTAGAGCCTGAATAAAAAAATAGTCACAAAATGTTTCCATAGCTTCATAAACTCCACGTTAATCAGTAGGTCCACGTCTCATATAATCTGGCTTTTGAAAGGGACGCTAAACTCAAAATCAGATAAAGTTTGCCAACAGAAATTTACACCAGTGGAAAAATATTGGTAATAGCAAAACCCGTGTTCTTGCGAAGGGGTATTTTAACCTTATGTTCGCTATATTAGTATCTGTTAAATACTACAAATCTTAATTCAGAATAAGGGATTCCACGCAGCCTTCTTATGTTACCTTTGTACATTATTTGTACACCACTTGTGGGGCTACATTTGTATTAACTCTGTATAGAATAAATTGGAAAATTGTAAGTAGTAACCTGGAAAACAAAGGTATTAATTGATTCTGACCACATTAGTAGGAACCCTGACCGTATATATAGCCTCAGATTAGTGTCCCAGTTTTTCGTTTACAAAATCTGGCAACCCTAATGATCGGTTTATAGGATAAATCCACATTGTTCTATATCTTTTCCTTTTTTGTTGCAAGATTAAAGCTGCACCTTCTTCTTACTCTAATATGGCTGCCATTTTGTTATTACGATCTTTTGAGCGGCTCAGAAGTATTCAATGCCTTCACACTACAGGTTCACATGAGCGGCTCACAAGATTTAATATGAAGGCACATTGTCATTACTCGCCTGCTTTTAGATCATATCGTCAGTAACCAGTGTTAGAAGTGGAAAAAAAGCAGAGGCGGTATGTTTTATTACGATTTTGACTCGACATACCGGTTATCTAAATACTGAAATACAGTGAGGGTATGTTGCCTAAAAGATCGCGTTTCTATTTAAATAATGACTGAAAATCATTGGAGAGTTTCTCCGTAGTTACGGGGGCAGATATGGAGAGACTGATTTCCCACCAACAATTTTCTGAGAAAAAAATCCCTTATATTGTGTTATAGCGAATTATACACGAAAACCCTCAGAAACCAGGTTTCTATATTAACAATTTCCTGCGGGAAAACTCAGGGATCCCCACTCGACTGATGGGTATTTCAAACGCCCGGAAGATGTGCTGCCACAGCAGACAATCCCAAAATACCCCATGTTCAAAACAAGACATTTATATGCATTAAAGGAAGAAGACACACACATACATACGAAAGAAACAATTCAACATGGCACATCAAAACATAAACGAGATGAACTTCTTTGAAGACATCTTTCAAAAACAAAGATAGGAAAAAGATAAAAATGTCGGTGGTGTCAACTTAGAAATTATTTCTACATAAGAAATAAAATCTTTTCACATGCTAAGCTATTCGTCAGTTATTATGTGTAAAAATGGATTTATTAAAGGTATTCAGACAACACATACGTTTACGGGACGTGTGCACTATCCATGCATAAGTCGTACATGTGCACATGTGCATTTGTATGGATGATGCACACATACATAACGCGTGTATGTGCACATGTGCATTTGCGTGGGCTATGCACACGTACATAACCCGTGCTTAAGTCGTGCATGTGAACATGTGCATTTGCATGGATGAAACACACATTTATATAACCCGTGCCTAAGCCGTTATGTGCACATGTGCATTTGCGTGGATAAAGCACACGTACATAACCCGTGCTTAAGCCGTTATGTTCACATGTCCATTTGCATGGCTACTGCACATGTGTATGACACGTCCATAATACCGTGCAAGTGTATACTTTTACTTTCATTCTCCTAGTATTTAAAACATGATGTTAAATGGTAGTTGTCGTTTTTCCTCCAGGCGGTGTTATAGACACTTTTCGACGAATGACAGCTGAATGACTGTAAAAACTCCGTAACGTCCACTGAGCTAGGATATAAGAGTCGGCAGCACTATACTGATGTGGCAGCACTATACTGATGTAACTACTGTCAGACAGTTCACAGGTTTACAAAATTATTTTCGTGACCAATTACAGCAGAAGATGCTGCGTTATTTGTTATTGGGCAAACATGTCAAATATACTACCTAAAGCCTTGCTCCTTGCAAATAATAAACTCCAAAAGTAAAATTATCACTGAGAATTACAAGTTACTTCTGATATACTTGGAAGATGATGTGTTTGGTGTTACAGATGGTGTTACAACGTAAGGCACCAAATATATAAACTCTTTTTTTTCGTTGCATCTCGAATATGCTTTGAAACCACCTGTGTCCTACATGTAAATCATTTGGGCACTGCGTGTAAATCACCTCTGTCCTACATGTAAAAAATCTGAGTACTACGTGTAAATCACCTCTGTTCTACATGTAAATTACCTGTGCACTTCTTCAGATTCTTGAAGTAATCTTTGTAATGAGCAACAAATTATTTGAGTTCGCGTGGCAGGGTTTCTTTACACATGCCTTTATTTTCTGCTAATGGCTTCAGGGCTTTATCTGGTAATCCATTTTTCTTTATTTCTTCAAATCTCTTTGGATCCAAACAGCCACTATCTGTTATTAAGTGTTCACTTGGAATAAACCTCTCCTCAGCACTTGTACAAGCAGTGTCGCAAATTCTGTAGAAGGTTTCTACTTGGAACTTCTTCCACTTGGCTGCTTCTTGTTAAGACGAATCTTCTTCAGAGCAGTTTTCTTCAAAACTTTTGTTTTCTTTTTACATCGAATCTTTTTCGTTGCAAAATCATCATCCACCCTGAGGTGAAGTTCGTTTCCATCGCGTTCTCTGTTAAGATTTTCCAAAAACATTTTAACGTTTAGAGGTGAGAAAATGTCACTTTGAGTGACTTTAAAGTTGTTGCTAGTGTTTGATCCATATTAGAACCGCCGTGGCTCAGTGGTAGAGCGTTCAACTCTGAGGCATGGGTTCCCGGGTTCAAACCCTGCTCCCGCCAAGTGAACTTTGTGGACAAACACCATGTGCATGGGTTTCCTCGTGGTTCTCCCGTTTCCTCCCACTTTCTTAGTTCAACCATTTTATTCATCGCTCATCATCATCGTCTCCTTTAGCCTAGCCGGCATAACCGTGGGACGTAATTTGTCAATGTTTGGTACATTTTCCATTCCATTAAGAAGTCCATCTTTGGGGACAGTGGGTAATTCGAAGTTAGTGCTGCAAGTTCAAATAGCTCTGTGTAAAGAGCTTCTATCATTATAGTTTTGAATTTCAACCATTTCTCTCGTAAACTTCTCTCTGGCTGCTCTGGTCTCTTTGCATCAGATGTGCACTAGATATATTTTAAATTAAAATATAAATAAATATTGGTCTGTTGAGCCTTATCTTCAATATAAAATCCAAATATCCTGTCGCTCTAGGAAAATTTTAAACGTTAAATTTACACATGACGTAAGGACGTCATAACTAAAAAAAAAAAAGTATTTTAGGCCTATTTTTATTACTTTTGGCGGGCTTATTTTTGCACCTAGAAGATTGAAATTTTGCACAAACATTCAGTCCACTGCGTAGTATTTACCAGAGTTTTTCAGATCTCTGCGTTAAATAAAAAGGGGGTCCTAAGGTGCAAAAAGGTAAACAAAAGAGATATTATTTTTATCAAAAATCCTTTTTTTCGCGATTTTCACGCCTCAGATACATGACGGAGACATGTGAGTGGTACCGTTTGAAAGGTAGTTGTATTGTAAAGAGAATGATGTACTAACCACGATCCAAGGAAAAATAGGGATGTCTCAGGAAATTTTTGACCAGAGATCCGGTTTTATACGGAAATCTGGGGTATTGTGGGTATAATATTTTTGGCGGGTCTACTTTTGCACTTCGAAAATTGAAACTTTGCACAAACACCCAGTCCACCGAATAGCATTTATCGGATGTTTTCAGATCTCTACGTTAACACAGGAGGGGTCCAGAGGAGCAAAAAGTTAAAAAAAAATATTTTAACCAAAAATCCATTTCTTCACATTTTTTCCCGCCACAGGTACAAGATGGAGACATATGAATTGCATCGTTTGAAAGTATATTCTATTCTGAAGAGAATGAGGTACAAAACATGTCCCTAGGATAAATAGGGATGTCTTTTTTACCTGAGATCAGGCTCTTTTGCGGTTAACTGAGGCATTGTTGGGATCATTGATAAATATTTTTTCCGCTCTTATTATTCAGGATAGAAGCTTGAAATTTTGTACATACATTTAGCACGTCCCTTAGTATTTTTCAGTTGATTTTTAGATCTCTACGTGAACATAGAAAGGGTACAGAACGGCTTAAAATTAAAAAAAAAAACACAGAAAAATCCCTCAAATGTCTCTCAAAATTTCCCGTCTCAAGAACATGATAGGGAAATATGAAAGGTGCCTTTTGAAAGGTTGCTTTATTTTAAAAATCGAGGTATGAACCATGGTCCTAGAATAAATAGGGAAAATGCTGTAGCCGCTTGATTGAAAGCCTATAATTTACCTTTAAAAAGCCGGAATTTAAAAGGATGAAGTTGAGCTATTTTTAAAGAGCTGACATAAAGAAAAAACGCAACCATATAACGATTTATAAATAAAGTGGATAGTTACATTATCCACCCTTAAAGGGAATTTGATATTATAGATCAAGAGAAACCCTTAATTGAAAAGTAAGAAAGAAATCGTACTAAGCACTTTCAAGAAATTTAGACCCAAAGATTTCTTTAGAAGAAAAACTTTGTTTAGATATAAAGAGTAGATTTATAATTCTCTCTTAAAGTGTAATCACTATATACAAGTCGTGATTAATAAACCAGTGACTTTCAAAGGAAAGAATTTAGTTTCGTGCTGAAAACACATTTATTTCTTCACATAATTCTTCTCTAGCTCGATCTACTTTGTTCAGTGTTTCTCCAACATGGTTATGTCTCCAAAAAATAAGATTAGTCAAAAGCTTAAAATAGGTGTTTGTGTCAATCATGTTCTCATCATTAGATACAAAATTTCTTCCACAGGGACTGATCTTTAGGTTTCTCAAGATGAAAAGTTCGGAGGGGACAAAATCTGGAGAATATGATGCATTAGATCTGTGATTCTCAAGCAGTGTGTCACGACACACTGATGTAGCACAGCCCCATGGAGTGTGTAGCGAAGTTTCAGAATTTAAAAATTAATATTTTGTCTTACACTTGGCTATTAGACTTTATACGAAACATTTTATTTTTAGCACTTAACTTTTAGTAATGATTTTAAAATCGTTATTAAGAAAGACTTATCAGTCCACGGCACCAGAGATGGCATGGGTCAATGAAAATTTGACCCATGACTCGCTACCTGACCAATGACCACTGGAGCCAAGACCCATTGTGACCCACTCTGACCCACCAACCCCATCAAAACCCATCGTCATCAACTCTACCCCATGATCCAGACTCTCCTCTCTACTTCCTAGATAGTTAACACTTGTAATAAAACCAGGCTCTGAAATATACTGAATTTCAGCTTCCTGAGTTGAATGGCTCTTGAGATTCTCATATTTTCGCAAAAATTCGAACCCCCCACTTCCCTCTTTGGATATGTATTATAATGAAAGCGATATCCCAGTTGGGATCAGGGCCTAACTATATACCAAAAGTCATTTTATTTCCTTTTGCCATTTGGCGTTGATAATCACGGACACATAGTTACATTCATTCCTTTAAAATAATGATTCATATGTTAGATGTGATTCAAAAATACATTTTTCCAGTAGTCAGTTACTTCAAAAACGCACAAGTTGTGTCTTCAAAGCCAAGTAATAAGTCCAATTGCTATTATTACAATTAAAGGTATCAATATCCAAAAGTGCTTGAAATTCATTTTTAACTTAAATAAATACATAAAGAAAAACAAATAGAAATAAATGAAAAAAGAAGAATAGTGGAGGCCTTCAAAGTAAACCGTGTTCAGATGTTTTCTATAATGCATTGAGCAGAGTTGATGGGTGTGTCAGAGTGAGTCCTGGTGTGTTGGTAGGTCAGAGTGTGTCAGAGAGAGTCATGGATGGTGGTGGATAGCAGTGGGTTACTCTGAGGGACCCACGACCTACTCAGAAATCTTGACCCATTTAATCCCCTTGAGTCACAACCCACTGACCACTCCATCTCTGAACGGCAGCAGTAATGTTCAATTCTATTCATGGATTCTTAATTATTATATAGAAAATTATGGTCCTATATTATGAAAATGTATATTACCGCGAATAAAAGTATAAAAGTGTTTTGAGGACGTGGTAGAGCGTTCATGTTTGGTGTGTGGGGTCCATGGTTTTATCCCCACTCAAAACCAAGTGAACTTTGCTATGAACAAAGACCGTGTGTGGGAATTTTCTCGGGATTCTCCCGTTTCTTCTCACTTTCTTCATATCGTGAAAGCCCTGTGAAGTGTTTCGCCAGTCAAAAAAGGTTGACAATCACTGCATTAGGTAGTAGTTAATACTGCAGTTCGAAAACTTCGATTGTAATCAATTCAGAGTGTATTCTTGGTCATTGTCCTGGAGATTTTTTTTTAAATAGGGCTGCTTCTTTGGAGACAGCGATCTAATAAGAGGACATACTTCTCATTAGTAACAGTTTTACCTCAGTTAGTCAATGTAAGCGAAGTCATACCAATCTCAACAAATCGTTGCCATGACTTCGTCAGTCGATGGAATATCTCTTTCCTCATTTGGGGAACGTTCACCAGTTCAAATCCGCTGGTGCGGCTGTTCTTTGCTTGTTGGTTGACTGTAATATATCCACATTTCATCAACAGGGACGTAATACCTTATCTCATATAGGTTCTGCTTCTACAAGGACCACTTGTGCGCAAAATGGTGTAACTTTAAAATTGGAGTTTTCCAGGAAAGCACTTTGAACTTCAACTGCTTGTGTAAATCGCATCAAGAGAAAGTTTCTCACTATCAACATAAAAAAAACCTTCATAATTATTCTTTTGCTTGTAACCATAAAAGAAATATGATCTTTTCGTGAGATATTGAAATTCAAAGTTATTTCCTGAAAAATTGACATTTCGGAGTTACATCACTTGGCACCCAAGAGGGGCACATGCCCAAACACTTTCTCGAAACGCTCATACTCCGGTTTCGATCAACAGTAAAAAATTAAGGCAAAAATCTTGCCAGTATCTTCTGGATACATAAATATTCATGAAGAATATTAGTAACATTTCAACTGAAATTTTCATAATTTTAATTATTTCGCATACTTCCACTCGAGAATCTTTTGAAGAAAGAGTCACGAATTTTCCTTACAATTTCTCTATTTGTGACTTTCTCTGGATGCCCTGAGCGCCATCAACGTCTGTGCATATACGACCTCAGAGATTCTATGAGCGTATTTAATCTCAGATGTTATGGTGTGAGTGGCGACAACCCCGGGAACCCTTCTTACCAGATTGCATTGTGCTAACAGTGAAATTTGGTGGTGGTGGTGTAATGGTGTGGGGTGCATTTTGTTGGTTCGGCCTAGGCCCGCTTGTTGTTGTGCCTTTTAACATGAAGAGTGCAAATTACCTGGACACTTTGGACAATTCAGTGCTTCACACATTGTGGATTTTTTTGTTTGTTTTTTTTGAATGAAATGTTACTATCAGGATGAAAATGGCCCTTGCCATAAAGCTGCCAATATTATATCGTGGTATGACGAGAACAATGTGCAACGACTCCAGTGGCCTGCTCAACCGCCTGATTTGAACCAGGGAATATCTATGGGATGAATTGGGGAGGCGTTTAAGGTGCAGACAAACTCATCCAAATTCACCTGCCAAAATTGGAACCGTTTTGCAGGAGGCGTGGTCTGCCATCTCACCTGATACCTATGACCAACTGGTGGAAAGCCTTCGTCGGAATACATGCCAAATGAGGCCCTACCCGATATTAGGTATGTCATGATTTGCTTTATTCTGAAAGTTGTGGGATGACAGCAGTGACCGGTGACTTTATGGTAGATAGTGTATGTTGTCGAGCCTTTAGGATTCACTTTCTTTGCTCTTTAAATATTGAAATTTAATATAATATTGTGAGATAATAAAATGATAAGTATTTTTTTTTTCGTTGACAAATATGTATGTTACCTGCCACCCCTTCATCCAAAGTATTAGACTTGTTTTCTAATACGATGAGATAATGTTTTGTTCTCTTCCTCACTTGACTTGCATTATAAGTGAATATACGTATCTTTAACATTTTTTATCTCGAATCGAAACGGATTTTAAACAGATGCCACACAATGTTCTCAGCTCGATCCTACGTGGGTCTCAATGCAATGTAAATGCTTACCTTAAGAGGAAGAAGTATAGTGTGAATATTAGACAATTACCATCTATTCGCTATTGAGTTCTTATTCTGACAAGTATACATTGAACCTATGTTATACACAGTGAGTCGATTCGATAGAGTTTAACATCCCGTTAACCACCGATGCTGTATGAGACGTGCACCTACAACTTAAATTGGAATCCAAAAACCACATGAGCTCCGTCCAGCTATCGAGCCTGGCAGCATAATAAGTTGAGTGAAAAGGAATTCCGTAGCTGAACATTTTTCATTTCATATATTGTTTCACTTGAAATCATCACTCGACATGGGAGTTCGAAATGAATGTTGTCTTTCGCCTACATTATTTAATGTCTACCTAGAAGAGATAGTGAAAAATAGCCTACAAAATGAAGACGCCATTTCAGTAGGAGGTATAATGATTGAGTGCATACGATTTGAAGACGGTATGGCGCTTGTTGCAGAATCTGAAGAGAAAATCAATACGACGTTAGAAAACTTGATAAAGGGCTGTGAATAATATGGGATGAAAATAAATGTTAGAAAAACAAAATCCATAGTGATTGCAACGGAGGGGTTACAGTCCCTAAATTCTTGCTGCCCCCCCTAAAATTTTCACGGTAGGCTTGCAAATGAACTATAATATGGTGATTAACTATAATATGGTTGGATCGGGCCCCAACTACATTTTTGGGCTGGCTACGGACCTGAGGGGTCGGTGTCAAATATAGAAGTAGGAGTGGAGAAAATAGAATAGGTGACTATATATATATATATATATATATATATATATATATATATTACCTAGGTGGTATTATTAGTGATGACATGAAGTGTGAACGTGAAATAAAGCAAGGATAGAAATGGCAAAAGAAAAGACTATTGTGTGGGACCTTGAATAAGAAGTTAAGAAAGAGACTCATAAAATGCTTTGTGTGAAGTATTGCACTGTATGGGTCAGAAACATGGACATTACGCGAAAATGATGATAAACGACTGGAAGCTTTCGAAATGTGGGTGTGGTGAAGAATGGAGCGTAAAACGAATGAAAGAGTGTTGGAAATGGTAGGAGAGAAAAGAACAACTTTAGATATTATAAAGAAGTGAAAGAGAAACTGGCTGGGACATTGGATAAGAAGGAACTGTATCATGAGGGATTTGCTAGAGGATATAATAGCAGGAAAGAGAGGGAGGAGCGAAGGACACTACAATTAATGGATGATACCAAACAGGAAAATTGAACGTGGAGACGAAGAGGTTAGCGGAAGGCCGTGGAGCAAGGAAACTTCTCAGTTGCAGGAAGTGACCTGCCAATAATGAAAGAATACCTATGAATAGTGTTAAAAAAAACGGTTTTTTTTCTGTGAAGTTTTTTTTTTCAATAAAAAACATCGTTTTTTTCATGTTTTTTTCAAATGTCTGTTTTTTTTCTGGCAACTATTAATTATTGATTTATGTTGCAGATTATTGAAATAATCGACAGAACTTGAGTCGGAGCCCTCGCAACTTAAAAATCGTTTGTTTCTTTGTACCTATACGAGCAAAATTGTGTGATTATTCCTTTCGGACCCAAGTCATTTTTGGCGTTTTCCTACATTTTCAGTTAGTGACTTATTGCTCAAAAACCATTCATTCGATTGATATGGTTAAGGCCTTGTTTTTTAGAAAATGGATGTGGCTATTTTTGGTGTAAGTTACATTGCAGTATTGCCAACGGGTGGAAAATTATTGAGGGAAATGTAGGAGTGAAAATTTACAAAAAAAAATCCCTAACCGAATTTCAATTTTTTTTGTATGTAGCACCACTGCTGCTATATGGGTTCAAGTCACCTAAAAAAATTCTTTGGTGTGTTGACAAGGTCTAGTGAAATCCTGAAGTCGCTGGCTTCAATTCAAAGAGGGAAAGAAAAAAATTCTCTGTCATCATACACATGAAATTTTGACACTTTTTACGCCTCAGAAGCAAAAATCAACAGATATGCCGGGGCTACAGATTCTCTAATTATCCCATTGAAACCTTTTATCGTGCGTTCTGTAGGCCAAAGAGGAAGCTTTCAGGTAGTGGTACAGTTGATTCAAGGTACTCAGCAAGAGGGTAATAATAAAGGGGAAAGGGGAAATTTTCCGAATTTCTCACCTAAAATCGGGAATTAATTGTTTTGGTTAGAAACACTGCTATCAGAGGGACAAAAACTATCTGAAAATAAACCTTAGTACTCCAAAAATATATCCTACAAGTATCATGGCGATATCTAGCAAAGTAAGCATGAAATTTAAAAAAAAAATATCTTTCTACCTCAAAAATTCACCATTTTCTTACCATTTCCAGAAAATGGTTTATTATAAACCTCAACTGTACTTCTCCTAATTATTCTAGTGAAACTTTTTATGGTGCGCTGTGTAGGCTAAGGACAAAGCTTTTAGACACTGGTACGTTTGTTCGAGTGTAACCAACAAGAGGGAAATAATAGAAACAAAAATGGGAATTTTTTCTAAATTTGCCCCCAAAGTCTGGAATTAAAATTTTCTGTAGCTTGTAAAACTGCTATCAGACACACACAAACTATCTTAAAATGAGTTTTGTTATCCCTGTAATATATCCTACAAGTATTGTGACGATATATAATAAAGTAAGCATGTCAATAAAAAATATCTCATTCTACCTAAAAAAAAAAAATCAGTTATATTTTCAATTAGAGAACAAGGTCTAGTGTAAACCTCAACTGTACTTCCCCTAATTATCCTACTAAAATTTCTATAGTGCGTTGTGTAGTGCAAAGACGGGACTTCCAGATACTGGTACGTTTGTTTCGATGTAGCCAACAAGAGGGAAATAATAGAGACAAAAATGGGAATTTCCCCAAAATTTCCCGCTAAAATCTGGAATTAAAATTTTCTGTATCTGGCAACACTGCTACCAGACAGACGCAAACTATCTTAAATTAAACATTGGTACACCACTAATATATCCTGCAAGTATTATGGCGATATTTAAGGAACAAAGCTTCTAATTACCAAAAATATATTACGATAAACATAAAAGGGAAAAACTAGAAAAATCAAGGGTTAGAACCTAAATACGAATTTTTCGTGCGCCCCCTAATTACCCATTCTAACGATCAGTACTTGCGTTTGTTAAGTAAGGACAAATGTTCGATTGGCGTAAGTTGACTTGCACTCGGACGTATAGGTACGGATTTATAAACAAAAATCTTGAATTTTTGCCCAAATTTAGGTAAGTTTTAATTTCCCTAATTGGCAACACTACGCGCAGGCCCGTCCAGTTGAGGTCAACAGTTGGGTATCCGAGGTATCTATCTGGCAAGTCTTAAGGAGTCTTTCTACAACGAAGGAAGCTACAGGGAAAAAAGCAGTAAAGGAAATTCGAAATTAGAAAATTCTCGAATTTTTGACTGGAGTGAAGTTTGAGAAGGAAATTCGACACCAGAAGAAAAAGAAATTAATATGATAAACTATGGTCCAACCATATTTGGCAAGAATAATATCCCGATATCTTAATTAGTGTCCACAGAGGAGCGGATTCAAAAAGTGATACACCCGTGTGTGCCACTTTGGCCACCTGGTGTACATTTGATTACATTTTTTTGAGTACTAACCCGTGTTGTTGTTGTAGTTATAGTCTCGACTAATAATAATATCGTTGTTGTAAACAATAAATTTATAAGGAAAATTTTCTCTCCTTTTTACATCTTAGTTCTAACACTGTTGGTGAGAAATGCAGGGTGTTTCAAAAGGAATATCGGGGTTTTAAGTCTTCGTAGTACTTATTACATTTTACGTACAATTATAAGCAATGCATCAAGTAAAAGAGCACCTCAAACAGTCTTTGCTACAAGTGTTCGATGTGAGATTCATTCGTCACACGGTACACATCTAGTCGATAGGCGAGAAAGGCCCATAAACTTTCCGCCATATGGCACAAAACACATTCAATTTAGGGGAGTCTCGTTTCAACTGTACCATCTCCTTAGGATTTGCTGACGGCCAGATGCAAACATTATGAGTGTTCACATTAGCTCTTAGGTGAGGTGAAATATCCATTTATCACTGAAGACAACACGATCCAGAAAATCTTCATTGTTATGCAGCAATATTTCACTTGCGAAATTTGCACGTAAACCGTAGTCTGTAGGCTTTAGACCTGTAGCAACTGCAAACGATAAGGACGTAGTTGCAAGCGTCTCCTTAATATTCTTCACACAGACGGTTGCACTGTACAGATTCAGTCTTTATTAAAACACAAAAAGCTTTCTGCTCTCTAGTCTCCAATTTTGCTACTTGCTCTTTCTAACGGCAGACAGAAGAAACAATGCATGTGCATGAGTGCGTACAAAACTGTTTGAGTTGCTCTTTCCTTTGATATAATATTTATAATTGTAAGTTAAATGTAATAGATACTACAAAGTTTCAAAACCCTAAAAAAACACCCTGCATTACTTCAAATTGAGTCATCCTATATTCATGTCTTGTATATACATATACAAGAAGTGCCATTATTATCAACTACCAACTTTCATCATCATACACACGGCCGGCACTAGGCAATTTGTCGCCCCGTGCAATGGCATAATTTGTCGCCTCCCCCTTTCTCCAGAAAGAAAAAATCTTAAAAGTCATCATTTTGAGTATGCTACTCCAGCATGAACAATGAAGGAGAGGGTAAGTGCAGTTGCACTCAGAAAGGCTTAAATACTTACTAAAAATGCAATCCCGTTTTGTCTGTTTTTTCTTTTAAATATAAATCTATTATGTTAGTGAAAGATAAAGCAAACACACCTGAAGAGGAAAGATGGTAATCCTTTTTATAGAATTCAATATCGAGCTTCAATCTCAATGTATCAGTTTGCAATTTCAGTGCAACTAGCTCTTTTATCTTTATTTCTTGATTTTTCTTCTACATCTGTTAACATTTTTTAAAAAGCTTGTTTCTATCTTCAATGATAAGGAACTTGTTTCTGACAAAAACAAGACTAGTTGTCATATCAAAACTGTGATAACTTACTAAGTGGAACAGATATTCGCTATTATTCGAGAATTGGATTCTTGCATTTGAAAACAGTCAAGCAATTTGTGCTCAGATTGATTCGACTATTTGCTTTAACATTGTCCATGTGACCTTAAACTAAAGCAACCTAAACATAATTTATGAATGTAGTATTCAAATAGGTCAGCTTAGTAAATGTAAGTACCATCATCATGAAGTCTGTTTCCAACAAGATATATTTAATTTAAATAATATACTTATAACTAGAGACCGGATGTTAGGCAAAATGTTCTTTAATGCTAAAGATATGATCAAAAATAACATTTTAAAGTTTATATCGGGGATTATAGTTTCGATTTAAGCCAACTTCATTTTGCTTATTTTGCCTGTTTCGGCCCTCACTGCCTAAATAATTGCTTTAGTGCCTAATGTTGCGTATTCTATGCATTTTCTTTGAAATAAGACTTAATTGGGTAATATATATAATTTATATACTGTAAATAACACAAGCACATGGTACATTACAATCTCTCTCTCTCTCTCTCTCTCTCTATATATATATATATATATATATATATATATATATATATTATGAAATACATATCAAGCTTCGTTTTTTTACATATAGAATGAAAGAAGACATTAACAAACAGGTATGTTGCTATATTGTTTGAACACTATTTATGACGAATCTATTTTTTAAATTGTATTGAGTATTTATCTTCATTATTTCGAGTTACATTTTAGTGCCTATTTTACTGCTTATTTTTTAAATTTTAAGTGCCTATTTGCCTGCCTATTTTCCAAGTTTTTAATCCCTAAACATCCGGTCTCTACTTATAACAGATTTTACCGGACCCTCCAAACTTGCCGCTCCATGCAAATGCACGTGTTACAGATATGGTAGAGCCGGCTTTGCATATCATATATATCTAGTCGACAAATTATTTATATATGATATTTAGAAAAATACTATTAGGTAAATTAGTATTAGCTTTTACCTTTAGACAAGTTGTTTGAATTTTATACTGTTCGTGACATTATTTTCGTACATATTAAAGGCCTGCTTTCACGAAAAAACAAAATTTCATTTCTATTTTTATTTCTTAGTTGATATTGATGTAAACTGCTGAAATCCGAATTGTTAATAGGTATGGTATTCATGTAAATTGTAAAATATTTGTAACGTATCAATGTCTAGCGTTTAAATAATGTTGCATTTTACGGTGATTACACCTACATAAAAATATTTCATATTTAAATAGACGTAAGATGCATTACAAATGTCTATTTGGAAAAAAACGAAATTTAGAAAAAAAACGAGAGGCAATGTTTTTTTTTTCTAAAAAAAACGTACATTTCTGAAAAAATACGAACGGTTTTTTTCTATTTACAACACTACCTATGAAATCATCACTATTAGTAATTGACCGGATATTGTCCTTCGGGAGCTGAGTCATCGCTTTACTCTCTGTTCATAGTTTAAAATGTCCGTTTTTCGTTCCGATTGTCTTTGGTTGAGTAGCACGAATGTCTTTTCTTTGATTTTGTTAGAGTTGATATAACATTCTGGTACGTAGCAACTTAATCTTGGATCATTTAGTAAAACTACATATAAAACTACATGTTTATTTTTGCGACGATAATCGCGTTTTTCGCTTGAATATTTATAAAATGTTATTCAGGCGCTTGTACTAAAAGAGAAGCAAAAAAGAAAAAAAATCATGTTTGCCATATATTACAAAGTCCTTAGGTTAACATGGAAAGCCATTCACCAACGTCTCATAGGAATTTTCTGTGATTTTATAAAATAGCAATATTCGGTGTTTATTTTGATGTTATTGTTTTTATAGTACGTAAGAAGTTAATATCTACGCGTGGTGGACAAATTCAATTTGTACTGACACATACTAAAATGCATGCTAATGCAGCAATGAAATAAGTACACTTACTTTCAGTTAAAAAATAGTTCTCAATTTTAATCAACCATATATGTTTTCAATGCACAGTGGGCCAGAATCAGAATCTGACTGGAAAAAAGTCGTTTTGGCAACTACGTCTAATCTACATTCGAACAGCACAGTTGTGTTAAGTAATAAATAAGGTTTTTTGCTGCGTATCAGTAAACACGGATAACAGCATATAGTGGCGGCAGCAGCACTTCAAATTTGATAGTCCATTATCTGTTTTATAGCACGCTGAATTGGGGTAGTATGAACGTAAGGTTTGCGGTTTAATTGCGCATGTGAAAAGGCAACGAACGGTCGCAAAATAAGCTATGAGTAAAGGTATGTATATGTACTTGCTGTTTGACTAAAGTTTTGATTGATTGGTTTACGTTGCTGTTCTGTAGAAGCATTTCTAGAGAGTCGAAGTATTCACGTATTGAAGAACTGCTATTGGAAATTGAAATTGAGATTTAAAAATGTACGTTCATGTCTGTATTGAGATCTTTCGTCATGGTGTAGTTTGACATATGTACTTCGAAATACAGTTGTGATCTACTGCCCGTTCTTGCCCGATTTTTATATTTATCGTCTTTTCAAAGTTAGGTGTAGAGAGCCGGATACGCTCTTCGTGACGTGAAGAACCTATACGAGGTATTGCGTTCTAAACCATCAAACGAAGCACTTTATAATTATGATACGAACAGTTATGGAATGGAAATTCTTTCTCTGGATGTTCTTCGCAGTGTGAGAGTGGCTTTAAGTGCCTTCAAGGAGTACGTTTGAGGGGGAAGTTTCTGTAACAGAGTTTCACATCTTCCCATTCACCATTGTGAACACAAGTTTAGGGATATCATTTACTTCCTTCTCCTGAATTGGCACATTAGTAGGCTTTAAATTACGTATTTGCGTTTCCATTGAACATACCTCTTTTCTCGACAGTTCAGTTCTCTTTTCTGGTACAATAATTTAATGGGTCGACAAAATCTAGGCGACGATGGTTTGGGATTTTGCTACAAAATTGCTTTGTCAACCTCCCCATCTGATGTTGAATACAACTGTCAGGGAACGAAGGAGATAGCAAAAATATCTGAGCCACTAGTTCAATTTATCTTCTGTTTGAACTTTCTGCTTATATACATTATGACAACTGCTTCCATCGCAACCCCACTCACACACTAATTTCATTATGTCTCCATTTTTGATGCACTGTTTAATATAATCTTCATGTAAAATTACGATGCGCTCAATTGTCTGATTTACTATTGCTTGTAAATTATCTTCGGCTGACGTGTCAGTTACTATAATATTCTTTTCTCTGGGATAACGCTTTCATTTTGCTTCCCACACCACTTTATATGACGGATATATGTCACAATGTTTTGCCTTTGCACATAGTCTCAAATGTGCATACTTTCTTATTGTCAAGTTGTTATCTATAATAAGTGCCACGACTTCACCCGGAGAATAAGTGTTTGAGAGAATTTTGGCGAATGATAAGCCTTTTTGATTTTCGTTGCTCCCTTAGGTGTCGTTTGAGTGATTTCTCCTAATACAACCGCGGTATCTCTTTTTTCAGCAGCTCTCAATGAACATTGGGTAGCCAACACCAGCTCTTACTCAGAATGCTTTGTAACGAGTAGTTGTACAAGTTTTTTCTTCGACTTTGTTTCCGGATCTTCGAAGAGTTTACTAGGTCTGCCTGATTTGCTTGTCAAAGGCCTATGCTCTTGGCTTCAAGAGATCGTTTTGAAACCAGTAAATACTTTATCAGAGAACTTAATATGTCCTTCCAACCAATCATTATATTTGGATAAAAATTTATCAGTCATTCTATTACACAGCTTCCAACGCTTCTCGAAATCACTTTGAAGGCACTTAAAGTCACTCTCACACTGCGAAGAACATCCAGAGAAAGAATTTCCATTCCATAACTGTTCGTATCATAATTATAAAGTGCTTCGTTTGATGGTTTAGAACGCAATACCTCGTACAGGTTCTTCACGTCACGAAGAGCGTATCCGGCTCTCTACACCTAACTTTGAAAAGACGATAAATATAAAAATCGGGCAAGAACGGGCAGTAGATCACAACTGTATTTCGAAGTACATATGTCAAACTACACCATGACGAAAGATCTCAATACAGACATGAACGTACATTTTTAAATCTCAATTTCAATTTCCAATAGCAGTTCTTCAATACGTGAATACTTCGACTCTCTAGAAATGCTTCTACAGAACAGCAACGTAAACCAATCAATCAAAACTTTAGTCAAACAGCAAGTACATATACATACCTTTACTCATAGCTTATTTTGCGATTGTTCGTTGCCTTTTCACACGCGCAATTAAACCGCAAACCTTACGTTCATACTACCCCAATTCAGCGTGCTATAAAACAGATAATGAACTATCAATTTTGAAGTGCCGCTGCCGCCACTATATGCTGTTATCCGTGTTTACTGATACGCAGCAAGAAACCTTATTTATTACTTAACACAACTGTGCTGTTCGAATGTAGATTAGACGTAGTTGCCAAAACGACTTTTTTCCAGTCAGATTCTGATTCTGGCCCACTGTGCAATGGTTGGAATGAGTGGAAAAATAATCGAGGAACTCGTTTTCAAAAGAGAACTTTGCATAATTACTAATTTTACAGCAGAAGTAAAAATTAATCCTTCCAGAATGGATTGTTGTACAAAACTGGAAAATAGTTCAAAATGTACTTTATAGGAGTCGGAGAATGCTATCAAATAACTACGATTCTTGATCAACAATGAAGGGAGATATACAAATTCAAATTTAGAAAATGCTTCCTTGGAAAAAAAATTTTTGAAATTATTCAAATTAGTCATAGTTTTGATTCAAATTGAAGCTGGTTAAGTAAGTAAAATTGGAAATTTTGAAAAGAAAAGGAACTTCGTCGTGATATATGTCTGTATTGAAAACAAAATTAGATGAATTCAGAATAAGGAAACGAATTGCATGAAATACAGTAGAAAGCTTTTAAAACTCAATTAAATTAATTACTTTTAACAAAAAATAAAACAAAATTACACAAACATTCCAAACTGTCATAGGTAACCTTACATTCTTGACCAAAGTAATCACAGTAATTACTATCATTAAAAACAAAATGAAATTAAAGAAAATGAAATTGATTTTAAAACGACTATCTAAATTATTTTATTTATTTATTTATTTATTTATAATAGTCCTCTACAGAGCCAAACTCCATTTACAGAGGAACATATGTATACATACATAATTACATATGAAATACATATATATCTATATACTGAAAGAAAAAAAATTAAAAAAAATACATGTAAACAAGGAAAAATACAAGTTAAATAATAAAAACAAATTAAAATATTAATAGTATAAATTTAAAAGAAAATGAAAAATATGAAAAAAAATGAAAAATATAAAAAAATGAATATGAAAAAAATGAATAATATGAAAAATAAAAAAGTCTCCAGCATAGGTTCAACTCATAGAGATAAGTCATAGAGATAACACTTCTTAATTATTTAATTAATCCATACATAATGTCTTTTCAAAATATTATTTTTGAGTATACGCAAATATACAGCGGTAGGATAAGAGAAGTCAAGATCCAAATCTGATGAAATCAGCTGATTGAAATTCTTACAAGCTCTAACTATGAATGAGTCCTGGTGAATTGTAATATGAGATCTCGTTATGTTAAATATTAAATTCTTACGCAATGGTCGTTTTGGTATATTGAAATTAATATATTGGAGCAAATTACAATTATCTGTTACTGAGTTTATTGTCTTGTACAAATATGTTTGCTGAATAAGGAAACGTCTACTGTAAAGAGAATGCATATCAAATTTAATTAAAAGAGAAGAATACGAGATCTTATTTTTAGTTGCTGATATATGATACAATTTGAAATAAAGATGTTTCAAAAATTTAAATTGGACTCGTTCTATGTTATTTGCTTGTAATTTGTGAATAGGATCCCAAAGAGCACAACAGTATTCCAACTTACTTCTAATCATCGCTATAAAGAGGTGTTTTAAAGCTTGGATATTATATAGGTCTCTTGTACTCCTTATTAAAAACCCTAGTGCCCTGTACGACTCTGCAATAATTTTATTTATGTGACATTTAAGTGTAAACTTATGATCTAGTAATACACCTAAGTCATTAACAGAATATACTCTTTTTAACTTTTCACTATTAATCTTATACTCAAAAGATGGACAATTAATTTTATTTGAAAACGTTATAACATTACATTTTTTTATGTTAAAATATAATTTGTTTCTGATACACCATTGCAGACAACTATTAATATCTCTTTGTAGTTCATGTCGATCATTATTCACTTTTATAGCTTTAAATATTTTCATGTCGTCGGCATATAATAAACAATTACTATATTTTACAACATTTGGTAAATCATTAATGAATAAGGAAAATAGCAATGGGCCCAAATTTGATCCTTGTGGTATACCTGAATTAGCTACGTAAATAAAAGATTTTACAAAATTATAATTGACAAAATATGTTCTACCTCGCAAATAAGAGATCATAATATTTATCAAAGAGGTTGAAAACCCCATAGCCAGAAGCTTATTTATTAAAACCGTGTGATTTAATTTATCAAATGCTTTTTGAAAATCCGTATAAATTACATCAACGTAATATCCATCATTTATAGAACTTGCAATAAATTGAGAAAAAGAAGTTAAGTTGGTCAAAGTTGAGCGTCCTGGGTAAAAACCATGCTGAAAAGGTGAAATATAGGATTTAACATGCGAGAAAATTCTGTTAAATAAAATTTGTTCGAAAATTTTTGAAGGAACTGAAATTAGGGCAATAGGTCTATAATTTTCAATATTATTAGAGTTTCCCGTTTTTAATATCGGTGTTATTTTACTCAGCTTCCATTTATCCGGAAAGGATTGAGTTTTCAAAATTAAATTGAATATCAAACATAGTGGAACTAATAATGGTTCAGCACAACCTTTAAATAAATATGTGGGAAGTTCATCTGGGCCACTACTTCTGCTAGGTTTTAATTGCTTTATTGATTGGTGAATTTCATTTTTAGAAATATGTGTTATTGCTAAACTATAGCTTATAACTGATTCATAATTTTCATTCAGAGTATATGTAGGTGGACTAGGATCATAAACACTGCCAAAATACTTAGCGAAGCCATTTGCAATTTCTTGAGGTGAATTTAATGAATCATCCCTGTATTGCATTACAGAAATATTAGATTTTCTTTTTCTTTTACTATTCAATAAATTCCAATTTTTTTTAGGGTCGTGTTTGATTATTTCTTCATAAGATTTAATGTAGTTATTATACGCAGTTTTTATCAATTTTTTCGAATGTCTACGAAATTCATTATATTGTTCGTCATGATAATTTGAAGTTTTTCTGCGTCTCCTATGATACTCTTTTCTTTTTAGAACATTAATTATTTCATTATCGAACCAAGGTGGAAATTTTCTTCTATTTCTATTGTTAAACTTGGGTACGTGTGCTTCAATAATTTTATATACTGTATCATAGAAAATATCTAAAGCGTCATTTATATTCCTAACGTTTCTTAAGTCATTCCATGTTTGATTCTTTAAGTTTCTATAGATACCACAAAAATCTGCCTTACGATAATTATAATAAGAAGAGACGTCACATCTCTTTCGGGTATCCTTATAATTACATGGAATATTAAATACCAACGGAGGGTGATGTACATCAACTGATACCAGAGGTGAGGTACATAACTCGACTTTAATTACATCATCACGGCCGCATAAAACCATTATCTCCTTATATCTGTTAAGTGGGTAAGAAACATGAATATTACGCAAAAACGATTAAAAACGACTGGAAGCTTACGAAATGTGGGTGTGGAGAAGAACGGAGAGAATTTGGAAAACGAATAAAAGGGTGTTATAAATGGTGGAGGGGAAAAGAACAATTTTACATATTATTAAGAAGAGGAAGAGAAACTGGTTGGGACATTGCCTAAGAAGAAACTGAATCATGAGAGACGTGCTAGAAGGTGCGAGACGTGACAGTAAAGAGAGGGAGGGGGCGGAGGAGACTACAATTAATAGACGGTATCAAAATAGAGAAATCTTACGTGAAGGTGAAGAGGTTAGCGGAGGACAGTGGAGCATGAAAGCTTCTCAGCTGCGGTAAGTGGCCTGCCAATAATGGCAGAATAATGATGATGATCTGTTAAGTAATCTTACATTCTTGAACAAGTAATCACGGTTCGTCGTCGTTCTTTAATTGCACGTAAATACCGTTACTTTCTTCATCCTAAGAAATATATTCTTCCCCTTCTTCTTCAACAGGACCGTCCCCTTCCACCTCCTGATCTTTATATAGTAATCGATACATTAAAATTATAGATCGTTCCCATTTTTCATCACAATGGGTTTTAAACATATAGTTGTGCATTCTTCTTTATGGCGGTTAAGCAGCGTTTCAAAGAAACCAAGCATGGATCCGTCATGCCATTTTCCATTTTCATCGTCTTCACTAATATGTTCAAGACCTAAAATGTCGAAGACCATTTTAGAACTAACAGTACAGGGTATGCTTTACTCTTGTCGAGGCTCCTCCATTTCACGAAGCTATTGGGTCGGTGCAAAAGTTCGTGCGGTTTTCGTTTGGGTTGGCAACAATGCAGCGTGAAGCGATTGTTTATCGTTATTCTGTTGTTTGGCCGTAGTTTGGAGTTTTTGTGTTTTGAAACACAGATTTTATTGATTATGAACGTATTATTCTATATATTTCAGACAAACTAATATAGAATGTCAAATTCAAAAAAGTTATCATTTCCGTCACATTTTATTCTTCAAGTTTAACTGAGGATCCAGTGCGGCAGGAGCTGCGAGAACAATTTGTGCAGTGTATGGGAATGAAGCAATTGATGTTCAAACAGCACAGAAAAGCTGCCCTTGACAAATGGCTAACAGATTTGTTCCAGTCAAAACCAAAACAGTTCCACAGACGAGACATTGAACTGCTACCTGAACGTTGCCAGAAGGTCATAGGTAGTGGAGATTAATATATCACCGAGTGGTTGTGAGTTAATGAGTGACAGTAAAATGTATGCAATGTATTATTAGACTCATAGAATATGTTAACGTTATGTAACGTTATGTAACGTGTTGTATTTGTATTTGAATTAACAGAACAGCAGAATAAAAATAAAATATAAAATATAAGAACCGCACGAACTTATGCATCGACCCTATACAACCATAATGTACGAGAACACGGCGTCTAAGTGTAACCACAACTATGTACTAACACGTGTTGAAGTGTTTCGCGAATTCCACCTTTTGATTTCAGAATGTTTCACTTAGACAGAGTAGACACCCTGACTGCCATCTCGTGAATAACACAAGGAACATGATCATTTTGATAAAATGTGACTTTGAAAGCGCTTCTGAAACTGTGTTGTTTCAAAATAATAATAATAATAATAATAATAATAATAATAATAATAATAATAATAATAATAATAATAATAATAATAATAATAATAATCCCTTGACGCAAATATGAAATTCGCTTTGTTATGTTCCCTTTTTAGTAATAAACTATCTGAACCTGCGCTGTTTACACAGGGCACCGTTCTAATATGAATGTGAGTCTCCTTCCCCTTTCTCACTATATCTGTAGAACTCCATTTACAGACACAAATAAAAGATAGTAAGGCTCTCAAAGGGAGTGTTGACACACATTGCTATAGCCACACATATAAATCTGGTATTTTAAAATATAGAATGTTTTTTTTTAAGTTTGTGTCAAACTTGGATAAGTGATAGATGATACCAAATGCAATTTTTTTTTTTCTTATAATTCCATATCCGAGTACGCCTCATTGTGGGCTCACAAACCTTCGAAGTTGCCAGCTTGGAATAGATTTTGTCATTCATATTGAAGCAAAGCGCCTGAAATATCCGTCAACTCACTATACGTAGCTCCTCTACTGGATGCCTATCACAACGGTATCAACCTTAACATCCTAGTAGCAATATTAAACTGATAGGGTCAAAACGACGCCTAAAATGTGGAATACAAAAATAAAGACAAACTTTTTAAAATAAGTTAGAACTGGTAAATCTACATGAAATTTGGAGTCCACCAGCAAAAAGGGCACGTTTCTTGAGCTTGTGGTTTTCTGAGATATCTTTGTCGAAAGGAATTAGCTGCAAACATATACAGTGAGTCAATAAAGTATTCGTACACCTCGTAATTTTGTAAAAATCGCGCCAGTGAAGCGCTATTTCATATGGAATGCCTGGAGAAAATAACACTGTTGCTACAGTATGGCCCAGACAATTTATTCCATACAAAAAATCCACAACAAAAGTATAACATTTGCTAGAAAAAAATATAAAACAACAATAAACAAGTATTCGTACACCCAGCATTTTTTTTTTTTTTTTTTTTTTGGAAGTGTGTTTGTTTTTGGGAAAATCTCGGTTCGCTGGTTACGCGGGGAAGGAAAGGGTAGGTGTGAGTGACGATAGATGTCTCGTCACTTCGGCCACAACGGTCTTGGTGCACTCACTAAACTGCTGAGCGAGTACTACAGTCAACCCTGTCAACATGGGTCGCAAAGGGAAAGAAAACGTCACTGGAGGAGCGGAATCTCATCCTACGCCTCCACAACAAGTGCAAATCGCTGCGAGAGATATCGGAGCTAGTCGATAGGCCACGGTCAATGGTACAAAGTGTGATAGACCGTTTCTGTGTGACAAAATCTCTGCACAATAGGAGGAGGACTGGACGACCCCCATCTCTCAGCGAGCAAGACAAGCGTGCCATAGTCCGCACGATCAAGAAAAATCCCCGAACTAGTGCCCCTAAAGTTGCTGCAGAGCTAGAGCGACTCGGTACCAAGGTATGCAACGAAACAGTCCGCAAACAGCTACGGGCCGCTGGGTACAATGGACGGACTTCCCGTAGGAAGTTTTGGGTGAACGAGAAGAACCGGAAGAAACGCCTCGCTTTCGCGAAGGAACACTTGGCAGACACCCCAGAGCAGTGGGAGCGCGTTATCTTCTCGGATGAAAGTAAATTTAACATTTTTGGATCAGACGGTAGCCAGAAAGTGTGGCGGCAAAAAAAATGCAGAACTTGAACCTCGCAATCTGTTGCCAACAGTGAAGTATGGTGGTGGTAGTGTGCTTGTGTGAGGGTGCATGAGTGCCGCTGGGGTTGAAAACCTACACTTCATTGATGGAATCATGGACCACAAAATGTATATAGACATATTGAAACAAAATTTGGATGCTAGTGCTGCAAAACTAGGACTAGGCAAAAATTATGTATTTCAACAGGACAATGACCCCAAGCACACAGCTCAAACTACTAAGCTGTGGCTTCTGTACAATTGCCCTAAACAACTACATACACCTCCCCAATCTCCTGACATGAACCCAATTGAACATTTGTGGAGTTATCTTGAGAAGCAGATTAGAAAAAGAGTGATTTCTAATGCGTGTGACCTGAAAAATGCTTTGGCAGAGGAATGGGATAAAATTCCATCCTCAGTGACTGCTAAGTGTGTTAAAAACGTTCCCAAGAGACTGCAAGCAGTTATCAAGGCCAACGGCTATCCCACCAGATATTAGAATAGTGAAAACGGCTGTGATAGTGATGATATCTGATGGACTGTACGAATACTTGTTTGTGATCTTAAAACTGATTTATTTTTGTTTTGTTATTTTCTCTACCAGAAAATTTATTTTTGTTGTGGATTTTTTGTATTGAATAAATGACCTGTGCCATACTGCAGCAAAAGCGTTATTTTTTTCATGAGTTCCATGCGAATTAGTGCTGCACTGGCGCAATATTTACAAAATTTCGAGGTGTACGAATACTTTCTGGACTCACTGTAAACTTTTCTTGACCGCAAACATATAAACCTAACATTTTAATGTATAGAACCGAAATGAATTAACAAGGTAGATATGCTCTTTTTCGGTAGTAACGACTAACTTACATTGTAATTTCTACCAGAAACATTCACTTCAGGGGCGTCATTTCAGACTTCGCTTGGGGGGGGGGGGGGCAAAAGCACCACTGACATAAGGCTTTCACGTTTTGTACTAGTATATTAGTAGGCAATCTATTAAAGTATATGTATTCCTCAACTCTTGGGGGGGGGCAATTGCCCCCTCCTGCCCCCCCTAAATGACGCCCCTGATTCACTTTTAAATAAACTTTATTGCAAAATCGAACACAGCTCTTTAAAAAGATTCAGAAATCGTTGAAATATAACTTTCGAAAAATATGGAAACATTTCGTTTAGGAAAAAAAAAGAAAAGAAACACCTGAATTTGATCTTTAATACCTTGTCTATAAATGGATCCTTCCTCAGATAAGACAGCAAAAAAAAAAAAAAAAAAAAAAAAAACTCAGGTGTCTGCTCGCGTTGCTTTCTGGCCAGGAGTCAAATCATGTGGGACCCATCAACCCAACTTGTAGTGCGTCCCAAATTGATGGAGGTGTTGTTGAATAGTTTCTCTACTCACAGTGAACAGTATTCCCAGTTACTCACATGTCTGGCAACTGTTCGTCTTAATTGGTACCTGCAGATCTTCATTTTGTACATTTGTTGGTCTTTGGGCATATGATGCATCTTCGAGTGTTTCGTCACAGTCCTTAAACTTGTTAAACCATCCCTGCACTGTCCGCGTAATCATGACACCCCCGCCAAAGGCTTCGCATGTCTTCCGTCCCGCTGCAGCGGCGTTTGACCCTAGTTTGAACTAGTACAGCATACAGGCCCTTATGAAGCTTTGTGGAGGTTCCATGTTCGCTCTGTCCTTACTGTTCACGGTGTAACTGAATTACCGCAACCAGGTAATATGTTTGATACACCCACACCAACAACTGATCTTCGCCTTATCTCCATTCGCATTCAACTCATGGTGTGAGGGCCAATTGAACACAGACTTCCACAAAAAGCGACAAGACTTTCTTGGTTACCTTTATAATAACGTAAGCGATATGAGCGGGGCAATGCATGTCAAAAGTAGTATATCCAGAAAACTGTGATCGTGATATGATGAATTTCGACAGAATAGAAATAAAGAAACAAAATAATTGAAAATTTATCCTTTTCAAAAGCTTTTATTTAAAGAAAATGTACTTAAATAAGTTCCTCACCCAATTTCATAAACGACTTTCAGTAGATGTGAAGATCAAAATCTCATTCACGAGTTAACGCCAACCGTTCTCAAGGTCGAAAATAATAGTAAAGTTTCCGGCACTGCTAAAATTATGTAATTCGTATAACTTGTTCCAATTACATCAACCAAAAGGTTACTATAATGCCATAGATGCAAAATACGAGTATATCAAAAATTGTTTTAGAAAGTTCCCACAAATATGCCATTTTAAGCAATATATATTAAATATAAAACTTTTTTATATGTCTGGAATGGTTTGATATATTAGTTTGCTGTAAATGTTACTATGATGTTTATGTGTGTTGAGAATTGTGTAATTAGATGTTATACTTACCTATGAATTTTTTTTTTCGAAATAAAGTACTTTCAAGAAATTCAAATTTTCAGTTCCTTGTAACTTGGTTTCTGTGCGTTTGAAATACATCATATGATGACCATAGTGTTTGACACTAAGATACTTTAAATATGCATAACCCCGTCCATGTCGCTTGATTAATAAGTGTTGTAGAACCTTCAGAAAGTTTGCCTTTTTCTCAATGTTTGTGATACTGTAGTGTCCTTTAGTTTGCAACACTGTAAAATAAATGTGATATGGCAAACATTTCTTTTACATGTGTATTTGAAGTAGGAGGTATAATCAAAACTCACGGTGAAAAATTTTGTTAAAAACAAAGTAATAGGTTTACATTGAATTTGATTTAACCTCCATCAATGCACTCCTTCGCTATCAATACACTTATTCCAACCTTGAATCCATGACTGGAAGCATTTCCGGAAGACCTATTTGGAAGTGCGTTCAGCTGCTCTGTCGTGGCTCTCTCAATGTCAGGAATGGTGTCAAAACGTTTTCCTTTAAGCACGGTTTTAGTTTTTGGAAATAACCAGAAGTTATATGGTGCTATATCTGAAGAGCATAGCGAATGTGAAGAGGCATGATTATTTTTTCGGCCAAAGCCTCGTGGATCAAAAGGATGGTGTGGCACAGCGCGATTTTGTGGTGAAAAAGGAAGCCATTTAATACTTTTCACGGACCAATAGCAGATGTTTAGTTCTTTGGAAAGCTCTTGAATAGTCATTCGTCTATTTGAGCAAATCATTTGTGCCACTTTTTGCACGTTTTTATCTATTTTTTTGAAATCGAAGTATGTCTTGATCATTGCTCGTTTTAAACCGATCCTTGTCGCTTTTGAATCGCTCATACTACTTGTGCACAGTCTTCAGTGCCGCCGCTCCATTGTCATACACTGATTTTGATTATTTCGTGGGCTTCGTTCTCAAATTTTTGAATTTTAGAACGAAACTTAATGTTGACGTGTGACAGACACTCTTAACAGTCCTCACTCCTCTGCTTGTGGAAACCAACTAACATGTCATAACTCGTTCAAACTCGATGCTGACTGTATCAAAAGTTTAGACTATCGGGCTAACTGGTTGAAATTGATACAACATGGATAGATGGCACTGTGCAATTACATACACCATACTTTTTGATCACACCTTGTATGTAATAGCCTGATGTAGTGTCATTTGATAAAATACAATTTTATGTACGGTACTGTTAATTTGGTTGTATTGCAGAGTATGTTAATCAATGTTACCCCTGTGGATATTCGCACGTTACGAAATTACAGTATCTATTAGCTTTAAACTTACAACGGTATATCTAGATAAACGGTCCACCATATATATATATATATATATATATATATATATATATATATATATATATATATATATATATATGTATGTCAAGGTCCGTCGACCCTACTGTTCCTTTCCTCTTTTAAGCAGTGTTGTCAGATCTAGAACAACAGACTTCCCGCCCAAAACAATGAAATTTCCCGATCGCTTACAAAATTTCCCGCCAACAAAGAATATCAATCATTAATTAAATAATTCATCATTAATGATTAATTAATTAATCATTATATTAATGATTTCAAATTAAAATCAAATAGCTATGAACAATCTACCAGAAGTGCATCTTTTCCTGCGGGAGAAGAAATCTACTATAGGGCCATCTTTCTATTTTCTATGTGTAGTTTATTTTGTATATAGATAAATTTACATTTTGTGTGTGTGTGTGTGTGTATGATTGTATGTGTGTGTTACTTCCAAGCATTATATGCTTCCCTCCTTCCCTCTCCTCTCCCTAACATTCCATGAATAACTGGGCAACAAATATAGTAAGAAAGGGGCCATAAACCCTTCCTCCCTTCTTTCTTCTCGCAGAAAATGGATTAACAAGCAGTTCCATTTGGTTCGGTTTATAAACTTCCCTTGTTGTTCTGGTTACCTTCAAAGACGCTTCCAATCGATGTATTATTCCATGTACCCCAGAGATGAAGACGAGAAGTGAGAAAGAGAAGACATGAACATGAAGAAGATTTGACAGAATTTCCCATTTTTAACCAGAATTTCCCGCATTCCCGCCAATGCTAAGAATTCCCCGTTTTGCGGGAAATTTCCCGCCATCTGACAACACTGCTTTTAAGGTCGCGTCATAACTACCCTTCTTTGAAAACCGAAGATGCAGTAAAATTGTGACGTCACGGCGGGAGCAGAAACAGCTTTCGCCCAAGGTCCTTGTCATTTACCCTTGCTTGTTTCTTTGATTTTTGCAAGAAAGTGAGTGATTCTTGCTTTCCTGTATTAAGAAAACATTAATTACTGTAGTGCTCGTGTTAGCCTATAAGCATGTCGAATTCTACTCTAAGTACTTGTCGCAATTATAATAGAAATACTACGGGCGCCAAAGTTTCATGTATTTCCCTCGGATTTTTTGCGGAAAGTTTGGCAAAAGAAATGCTGTCGGAAAGACATCTTTAAAGTTGAAAACGCCGGCGTCTATTCCGATCATTTTATTCCCGAAGTTTATGGACATAATTTAAAATGTGAGCTTCTAAATATTCTACTCAAGAAAAAGTTTAAACAAGATGTGCCTTCACTAAACTTACCATTACCATACGGAACCGTGTTGATATAAATAATGAAACAAGTAAATGTATGGAAGTTAGGTGTTTAAAGAAAAAACAAATCAGACATGGGGGTACAGCCAGATGAAATAACTATTGTGACTGAAATAAAAAATAACTCTTTGTTTATGTTATTTTCCGTTTGTTCTGTGGAGAGTGAGGGGCATAAACCAAAAGAAAAGCTCTCCTTTTTGCGTAAAGAGGACGAAAAACTGAAGTCTAACAGTATGTACAAAGTCAAATAATATGTTTACAAACGAAGTTAAAAGAATTGGAAAGCAAATATAATAAAGAATTAATTTCAAAGGTCAGTTCTAAAATATAATATTGTGATCGTTTCAATAAAGTGGTTAATAACCGGGTGATGATATATTACGAAAAAGTTTTACACTAGGTCAAGTAAGTATGCTAATACATGTCAAGAAAAAAACTAAGATGGATTGATTAAGATATCATTCGTGCATTAACACAACGCGCCTCATTGATAAATTATACAATCATCTGCGGTTACAAGTTCGAATCCTCGTACCCAATGTGTCAATATTTAGACGTTGTATGCAAAAATTACCGTTTTTTCCTGGTATTCCTACCCCAGTTTTGAAAATTTCGACTTAGCAAGGGCGTGCTTAAAGAGTGTGGAAAAATTTTCAGTGCTTATATTAGATGAATTGAATGTTAGTTAATAGGCGCGTATGCTATGACCAAGAGGTTTATTTATTTTTAGGACCACACAGAAATGTCCAGGTGGCAATGATTCGAGGCTTAATAGATGTGTGGAAACAGCCAGTGTATTAGGATTTCGATAAGACTATGAAAAGTAAAAAATTACTCTTCGAAATCATATCGAAAGTTGAAGTCTCAGGATTCAAGATAGTTGCGATTCTTTCGAAGTTCAATAGTGGCAATATGAGGCTATGTGGTGGTCTCGTTTCAGCTTCTTCCAGGCGGATGGAAGCAATAAAATAGTATGAAGTTATATTTCGAACATTTCACAAAAAAGCTGTGAATCGAAGAAAAAAGAGAATGTGATTGGCCGACCGTTTTATGTCCTTTCTTTAATATCAGAATCTAGTAGAGTGAAGACGTGTCTGCAGCGAGCTCCGGAGTGCGACCAAGCGTAACATGGGAGATACAATAAGTGCGTGGAGGGCCAGAATAGGCCTTTTTACTGCGTTAGTGAAAAACAGTTCTGATGTACAGTGTGAAAGGGGTACCAAACGCCAAAATGCATATTTTGTATACGGTTTGGTTCTAGTTACGATGCTTATAATTGGTTATGTGGAAAGCAATCCAGGGCCCCCTCACAAATCTGAATTGGCAGATATCAAGGAAATCCTTAACAATGTTCGCAGTTCCAACGAGCAAATTGTCGTAGAAATAAAACAATTAAAAACGAGTGTATGTGAACTAACAAGCAGGTTCAACAACGTTGAATTACAGTTAAAAAACATGTCTAGTGAGGTGAGTGATTTACGAGAATATGCGAAATATTTAGAAGACAAAATCGACTATCTTGAAAACCAGTCAAGAAGACAAAATTTAGTGATATATGGCATAGAAGAAAGTGCAAAAGAAACTTGGGAAGAAACCGAAACCAAAGTGAGAACAGTGATTCAGGATAGACTCCATATTGAACTACAAGACGAAGACCTACAGCGAACGCACAGAGTGGGAAGGAAAGCGCCAGGAAGAAACCGACCTATTGTGTGCAAGTTTATTAGTGATAAATAGAAGGAACTTGTGTTAAAAAATAGGAGCAAACTTCGAGGCACTAAAATATACGTCGACCAAGATTATTCAAATAAGGTGCGTGACGAACGGAAGCAACTTCAATTTTACCTAGATGAGGCTAGAAGGAAAGGAAGCTTCGCGTATATGCAATTTCGTTTTTTATTCATAGATGGGAAGAGATTCACCCTTTGGGACTTGAAAGAAAGAGACCAGCAGCAAACAACAATGACTGCATTCCAAAGTGATAGTGTGCCACCTGAACAGCCCGGGGCTAAAGATATCCAACAGCTGAGTTCCGAAGGCCCCACAGGGAGCAGGAAGAAGAGTTTATCTTCCCCCTCTTCGTCCAAGAACCAACTTATTGTGACAAACCCAGTCAAATGAAAAATGTGTATCAATGACTCTCCATCTGTAAGTAAGATAATAGATAAAAATATGCATGTACCAGAATGTTTAAAAAAGAAGGTCAGTGACACGTTAACACAAATAGGTAGAACTAACTTGCAAATATATTTCCAGAATTGTCGTAGCTTACGATGTAAAAGTGAAATATTTTATAGTAATGTTTTATCTTCTAACTATGATATTATTATAGCTGTTGAAAGTTGGTTGTGTGAGGGTTACTATAATTCTGAATATTTTGATGACAGATACACGGTATTTCGTCAAGACAGGAACTTGAAACTATTTGGGACATCAAAGGGAGGGGGTGTAATAATAGCAATACATTCAGATTTCAATGTTCAGTTTGTTAATTCATATGATGCAGGATTTGAATGTATTCTAATCAAACTTATAAACAAATCATTAGTTGTGTATATTTGTGCTTTGTATATAGGGCCAGAATCGAAAATAAGCACTTACGAAAACTTCTATCAATTCATTGAAAGTAATTGCCCAGCGGGTAACTTTATTCTCTGTATTGGGGACTTCAACCTCCCGGAAATTAGCAATTCTATGTTTGACTTCACTCATTCCTCAACTAAATGTAAAAGCCTCCTCAATTTCCTGTCACTCTATAATTTAATTATGTATAATAATATACAAAATACCAATAACCGTACACTGGACCTAGTACTCTCGAATGCATGCGAAATTGAAGTAAACCGTGAAAATTCACCATTGGTACCTATAGACAATCACCATCCCCCCTTAATTATAGCGCTTTCAGTTAAACGTTTTCCAAAACTAAAAGTAAACAATAGATCATCTGGTTTTAATTTCAGAATAGCCGATTATCATAAATTGTATTTAGAACTTTCAAAAGTTAATTTTAATTGCCTTTCATATTTAAATGACGTAAATAAAGCTGTAGAAACTTTTTATCAATTAATTGACGACGTATTTAAACAATGCATTCTAACTAAAAAGAATCCCAGTAATAAAATCTTTCCTGTCTGGTTTAACTCAGAAATAATTCGAAAAATCAAACAAAAATTGTACTATCACAAAAAGTGGAAGAACACAATAGACAATAATACATATTACCGTGATAAATTCCGTAGTTTAAGGACGGAGGTAAAGACAAAAATTGCGAAAGCATACAAAGAATTCGTAGCTAACTCCGAGAATTGCATAGCAGATGATCCAACAAACTTTTGGAATTTTATCAAAAATAAAACAAGGCATTTGACTAATGGCCCCCTTATGTATAATGGTGAAAGTCTACAGTGTAACAGGGATATTGCGGAGGCTTTTGCACATTATTTTAAGTCTGTTTACAATGATAAACCTGTGAGTTATAACACTGATGCTCTAATGTCACACGAACCTAGAAGTATATCACTCGATATTTTCCAAATCACTGAAATAACAATATCAGAAATAGAACATGCCATTAAAAGGTTGAAATCTAGAACAGCGTGTGGCCCTGATGGTATCCCACCCTACATAATAAAGGGAACTATTGATATCATAAAACATCCTATACATATACTATTAAACATGTCCGTAAAATATAATGTTTTTCCAGACCGATGGAAAGAAAGCTTGATATGTCCTATTCCAAAAACTAGCAATGCTAAAAATATAGAAAGCTTTAGACCAATTGCAATTCTATCCCCATTTGCAAAAATTTATGAATATATAATACACAATCGCTTACTTAATCATGTTAGATCCAGTATCTCTGTATACCAACACGGATTTCTCAAGAATAGATCCACTTCAACTAATTTGACAATTATAACAAACTTTATAGCTTCAGAACTAGACAAAGGAGGGCAGGTGGATGTAATCTATACAGACTTTCAGAAAGCGTTCGATTTAGTTAACCACGACATTTTGCTTGAAAAACTAGCTCTTATGAATCTTTCTAAGCAAGCATTAGCACTTTTCACATCATACTTACTTGATCGTAAACAATCTGTAGCTTACAAAGGTCATATCTCCAACAATTTTAATGCTACATCGTGAGTACCGCAAGGATCAAACCTTGGACCTTTATTATTCCTCATCACTATCAATGACATAACTAAGCACATCAAGAAATCGCATACTTTACTCTTTGCAGATGACTTAAAATTATATACTCAACTTAAATCACTTGAAGACTGTGAAAACCTGCAGAAAGACTTGGAAAATGTAAAACACTGGTGCCACGTGAATAAATTTAGCCTAAACATAACTAAATGTAAAGCTATTACATTTACTAGAAAAGGAAAATACATAAATTATGATTATACTATTGACGGTATAAATCTTTGTAGGCCGGAAACTGTTAAAGACCTTGGTGTTACCTTCGACCCAAAACTGACTTTCGCAAATCACATTGAAACTATTGCAAACAATGCTTATAAGAGTCTTGGATTTGTTTGTCGTGTAAGTAGAGACTTCCGTAGCGACATGACAATTTTGAAACTATATTATTCGTATATCAGATCCCAACTGGAATACGCTTCTGTTATTTGGACTCCTCATAATGGAAAATATATCCAAATGATTGAAAGAGTGCAGTGTAAGTTTTTGAGATTACTAATGTATAAAAAAACTGGAATGTACCCAGCATACATATCATACCCAGAACTAACAAACAATTTCAATATACCGACATTAGAGCAACGTAGGTATGTTAATGATTTAGTTTTTCTATATAAAATAATAAATAATAAAATTGATTGCATAGAACTAAGTTCTAATATATTTCTGCATGTTCCGACGTCTAGAACGAGGTTAAGCAATAGTAGTACCATGTACTGTAAGAAAGCACGCACTGACATCCTGTATAAATCCCCTTTATGGAGAATGAGCTCTTACTACAACAATATTGAAGAAAAGTGTGAAATGATAGACATATTCAATATGTCTGAAAAAATGTTTAGGAACACAATTTGTAGTATGATGAGCTGAGTTAATTAATGAAACAATAAAAATTTCTGTATGTTTTTCTTCTGTAAAAATAATGATATTTTACCATATATGTAAACAAACACTGTAAATGGGCAGGACGCCTGTTGTGTTGTTGTTACAATAAATAAATAAAATAAATAAATTCGATCTTGAAACTATTCGACACGGCTAAGACATACTTCAGAATTCGGGTTTTGAATAGAAAAACACAGGAACTCCGCAGGAGGCATGTTCTTTAAGATAGTGGATGCAAAGCTATTCTTCAAGTGCTACTCAATGCTATAGTGAGTACATATTGTATCTGTATGTAGTCTTTATTTTTATTGCATTTAAAAGTTTGTTTTTCTTTGCAAATCGCTACGGCGTAACATAGGCTTAGCACACGACATTTGTCCGTGCTTCATCGCGGTGACGTCACACTACAGCTGGGGAGAATAAGATTGTTGAAAATATTTGAAACCTCTTCCACCGTTAGGATACGCATTTCAAGGGAAGTGTAATTATAAAAACCTTTAAGATTTTTGGCATAAATTTTGAACTAAACTACCCCTTGGAATATCCCCATTCATCAATGTGACATGATGAAAATTTTGAGGAAGAATTACCTTCCAAGATTCAATTCAAACGGGTAAGCTGTCTTCTGTGATGCGATCACAAATATTTGGTAACGTATATTTCAGTGGAGCGAAAACATAAATAGCAGCTTATCTCACTTAAAACATGAATTTTGGAAACCACTGTGTCCCGCGTTCTTTTATATGTTATAAAACGTTTATATTCAGATTTTTGTATTATTTATTTGAGAAGCTCATGAGATACTCTAATTTTCGTATTGTGGTGATTGAAAACCTAGTTCGAAGTGTATCCATAGGCCTATATATATTTAAAAATGAAAGTGACTGAATAACTCTTGAACCACCCGATCGATTTCGATCAAATTTTCAACATTGATGAGGTTCCGGACTGGAAGTGTTTTTATCATTTCACTTTGATTGTACAACGTAAGAAAGGAGAGGGAAACATATAAAAATAAATACAACTTAACTCTTGAACCATGAGACCCATCACGATCAAGTTTGCCACATAGATGATGATGTTCGAGACTGGGATGGTTTTTCACATTTCGCTTTCACGGTGCAACCAAGGGAAGGGGAAGGGGGAAGATATTTAAAAATCATCGAAAATGACAGATATTAGTATCGGGTTCTTGGTTTACCGGATCGCTGAAATGAACAGTAATACTTCCGATGCCGCTTAAATCCAAATTCAGTGCCGAAATCTGGGAAGGGGGCAAATATATAAATATGGTCGAAAGTGACCGATATTAATGTTCAATCCCTAGTTTTCGGGGTCCCTGAGACGAACAGTGACACTTCGAATGCCCTTTAAATCCAAATTCAGCCCTGATTAGTACTCTGTGTTCAAAATGAAACGTATTCTCCCCGTGCGAAGAACGGGTATTCTGATAGTACTAAATATGTTCTAAATTTCATTTTAAATGTTTCAGCCACTTTCCAGCGATGTGACTAGATACAATAGAGAATATAACTTTCAATACGAAGGAAAAAATAATAGAAAATGCTTCTTTCTTCTTAAAGCGGGAATGTTTAGAGAGATCCTGAGACACACGTCCGCTTATTTTAAAGAAGAGTTTAAATACCGAATTTCACATCTCCAACTTAAGTCAATTACCATATTTGGTAGTTTGTGAATAAATAAAGATGAATTTCAATATTATGGAAATTTGCAGTTTCTCCCCCTTAGGAGCAGAATTCTCGAAAACACACACACACACACACACACACACATATATATATATATATATGTATATGTATATTTAAAAGTTTATAAACCGAATTTTACATGTCCAATGTAACTTACTTTTATTTCAGAGTTTATGTACTGAATTTCACATTTTCAACCTAAATGAATTCTCACACTGAGCACTTTCTCAATAAACGAAGAGAAATCATGATATTGGAGAAATGATTCAACTTTTCACCTAATGAGCAAAATTTTCGGAAATGCCGAGAAATGTATTTTCTTATTTTTATTCAAGAGTTCATATAAAAAATTTTATATCTCCTAGCTACCTAGGCGAAATCTCACGTTAGGCACTTCCTGATTAAATAAAGGAAAAATTTAGTATTATGTAATTTTTTCTGTTTTCCCCTTTACAGAACGTTGCTCGCTTTATACCCGATCACGTTTGAAGGGTACTCACCTTAAGAGATATCACGCCGCCATAACCTGTGATGCTCTATTGGACCCCCAGCATTGTGGACTAACACACGGTATCGCAAGCTTCTGACCCAGACAGACGGAGGAATTCTTTCTCACTCCTCCCTGCACGCTTGTTCAGAAGCAGTTGGTCCCGAGTGGTAAGTTGATAACAATGTTTGAAAAATATCGTAGTCGAGGCGAAAAGGAGCTCCACAGCCTATGGTAAAGCCCACATTATAGCCTAAGAAGGTTATACTGTCCGTTTAGTTGGAATGGAAAGGCATCGTACATCACGAGCTGCTGTTACCGGTCAGAATAATAGACTCGAATCTGTGCTGTCAACAATTAGCTTGAATTCACCTAGTAACTCCAAAGAAACGGTCGGAACTGGAGAGCGGAAAAGGTGTCGTATACCACACTAACAACACCAAGCTACACAAATCTTTAGCAAGTTGTCAGAAATTGATTTCACTTTATTGAAAAATTTGAACGCATCTACGTATAGTCCGAACCTTGCACCGTTATACTGTCATTTCTTTCGGTCTCTAACTAAACGATGTTAAGTTAGTTTCACAAGAGGTTTCTTGAAACCACGTACCACTGTTTTATTTTTCTCTGAAAAAACAGAAGTTTTGTTGCGACGAGATTATTGTATTGCCAGGAATATGGTAGATAATCCAATAACATGGTCCATATGGGTTTTATAATGTTATTTTTCAATAAGGATAAATGTATTCTCGATTTGGAGCTCTAACTTTACTTAATCTGATATATATAATGGATCTGTAGGTTCACCTTTTTAATTTAGAGAAACATAAGATAGACTATGAGCCATTTCCAATCATAGGATCATGCCTCCTTTTCCAAATTAAAATATGTATCTTGAACCAAGACCAGTATTCGGGGCTATGGCCACACTGAGTTTCATTAAATAAAATATGTGTTGTTCCAAACAAAAGTTATTGTCAAAGTAAACTAAAACTCCTGAAACTGACAAAATTAAAATTGAACTCAAAAGATTAAAGACTCTCTTCTAAATTAATAAATTGTCTCTAACTTTCCAAACTAATGCGAAAAACTACCAAAAGTTGAAGCATAATTATATGGCTCTGCAGAAATTAGAGAGGCTTATTTATACACAATTAGCCCTTAAAAAATCCTTGAGCTTTGGTTTCTAAAGCTGTTTGACAATACATCTATCTACGATCACAAGTTCCTACGAGCTACGTATCCTTTCAACTTCCTGGCACTTACGTATCTCTTTAAAGATGCGAAAGCGTTTCAATACACTCCTGTACAGTTCGGCGAAGCACCTCTTAGAACTATTTTACACCCTCAGTTTTTGCAGGCTGTGTTATCCTCAATCCCTTCATATATTACAATATCCATCATGATACATAGTCAAAATTTTTAGCAACTATTTGCAGCACAAAATAGTTGTGAGAGCTGTAGCTTTGTCTTTGTTATGAAAGTTGTAAAGTCAAAATTAAGAACTCTAAATTAAGGATACAAATGTTTTTGTCATACTTTCAATAGTAAGTCTTATTTTTCAACTGACTCGTGGCTAGGTACATGAGCGCCGACTACGTGGGTGCTCTGGGACTCCAGCACCCACACAAATAATCTTGTGGGTGCGACTCACCTACAAGATTTTTAGTTTGATAGAAACAAAATAAAATAAATATTTCTCACTTGCCATTATCAAAAAATAACAAGCAATTAAAACATTGAGATGAAAGTTAAAATTTCGAACGCCTAAAACATAATTGTTTCAAATTTCGTCTGTGCAAAGGCAACGAAGCAACACACTTCCCCCTTCCTTGCCTGTCTCAGGCCCAGTAAACGGCAATCCTCACAATAAAAAAAAATGAACTATATTGTGAATAGAATTCAGTACAGCCCTTCATGACAGTGTTCATAAAAGGTTTTAACTAAAAGTAAATCAACCAAAAAATATCGAGAAACCCCTGAAAGCATAGAAAAAAATATAACATGACCCGCCATTTATATACACCCACAACAATTTTGGAAAGTCGGCGCCATTGGCTAGGTATCTACTATTCTTGGCTTTACAAAAGAAGATGTGAGTCACGTAATTTGAGTTAACATTTCAATTGTAAGATTAAATCTTACAGAGACTCGACGCTCAAGAATTACGTGAAAATACCTGTATAAACAAATACCTTAATAATATGTATAAGCACTATATTAGTACGTGACTGTTGATGACGTTGAGTGTAGTATGTAAAGCATTGATTGATTAAATCTTGAAATGCTTAAACGAACCTGGGGAAGTGTTATGCATAAAATATAATTACATCAATACATATAATGAGAATAAATTCACGTTACTTAATGTTCTAAATTAATTGATTTTTTTTCACAATGTTAGATGTCCTTAAATTTGCTTTCCTGAAGTTCTCGTATATTTAAATAGATACTCTCGTCTTTAAATATTACGTTAATGTATAAATTATTTATCTTAAAAATTCAAAATATATTATACAAAGATAATTCCAGTAAGTTTAACTTACAATTAGAAGAATACAAGAATATTGTCTTCTTACAGGATGTAAATTGCAGTACGCAAATGGAACACACTCTTAAAAGGAAGTTTCGTGAATCAAAATGGCTGCCTCCCAAGTGTTTGAACAGATCAGTACTGAAAGTGAATTAATGTATTCGGATAATCGTCTTCCTGATATTGCTGATAATACAACACTAACTGATAATTCACAATTTTCCTCCCCGATTGCTACAATTCACCCAACGTGTAACTCGAAGGAATGACAGTTCAACATGCGCAAGTCCTTAATTTGCACGCTTGTAGAAAACATTTACGACCTGACTCATCCGCTTAGCTGTGAAAGCGATGTTGCCAAGTTTACTACGATAAAGACGTAGTTTTTATTAGTAAGATACAGAAATCAGTAAAAAAAAAAAAAAAAAAAAAAAGCACTCATTTCAAACGCTGATTCAGGAGCGAGGACTCAATGTCAATATGAAATTCGTTAGTACAAAAACTAAATGTATTGCATTTTGTAAATAATAAAGTATATTTTGGCTTCGAACGGTTCGACATAGTGGCATTGAACATACGTAAGTCAGTACTTAAAAAAAGGGGAAAAAAATGCTATCAACTAGATGATCAGTCAACAGGAAAAATATATTATCAAAACCATTAAATTTACAGCATAATTTAACATTTTGTAAGGCGGAAGTCGCAGTGCATGTTTACTCGAGATGATTTCAAGTCTGATTTAAGAACTATGGACACAGTCATTAACAAGCCTCCTTCTAACAGCGGCAAAATATCCTTCAATATATTTTGAATATATGTTTACTCTTATAAATGCCTGCAGTTCTGACGGCGGCGAATAGTCAAGTCTGTTATTGACCACAGGAAACTTTTATACAGTGTAGTGAGCGAGCAAGTGTTCAGAAGTGGAATCAATGTTGCCGGCCTTTCAGTTTTGTATACTATAAAGGTAACTAAGAAAGTTCTGTCGCTTTTTGTAGAGGTCTGTGTTCAATTGGTCCTCACACCGTGAGGTGAATTCGAATGGAAATAAGGCGAAGGTCAGTTGTTGGTGTGGGTATATCCAACATATTACCTGGTTGTAGCAGTTCAGTTACACCGTGAACTTGTGTAAGGAAGTGAACATGTGACCTCCACAGAGCGTCATAAGGGCGTGTATGCTGTACGAGTTCAAACTAGGGTCAAACGCCGCTGCAGCGGGACGGAAGATGTACCAGGCCTTTGATGAGGATGTCGTGACTACGCGGATAGTGTAGCGGTAGTTTAACAAGTTTAAGAACGAGGACGGTGACGAAACAATCGAAGACGCACCGTGTGTCGGAAGACCAAAATATGTACAAAATGAAGATCTCCAGGCACCAATTAAGACGAACAGTCGCCAGACATTTGAGGAACTAGGACTACAATTCAGTGTGAATGGAGAAACCATTAGGCAACACCTCCATTAACTTGGGAAGCACTACAAGTTGGGTCGATGGTTCCCACATGATTTGACTACTGGCCAGGAAGCAACGCGAGCAGACACCTGTGTTTTTTGCTGTCTCACCTGAGGAAGAAGCCATTTCTGGATAGGGTCTTGACATGTGATGAGAAGTAGATCCTGTACAAAACTCTACGACGCCGTCATCATTGGTTTGCATCCCATGAACCGGTTCCAAAACAGCCGAAACAAGCACTGCGCCAGAAGAAGTTCCTCCTGTGTCTTTGGTAGACTGCTCGCATCATCGTGCATCGTGAACTGCTACCTGATGGTCACAGTATCAATTCTATTGTGTGCCGTTAGCAGTTGAGGCATGTTCAAGAAAAAACTGAAAAATCTTGACCCAGTACTTCTGAGTCGCAAGGGGATTCTCCTGTTACAGGACAACGCTAAGCCCCACGTGGCTACGATGAACCGAAACACCATTTTGCGCCTTAGATGGGAAACCCTATTGCATACGTAATACTCCCCGATGATCATCTGTTCCATTACTTGCACAATCACCTTAGAGGACGGCAGTTGAAATCTCTAGTAGAGGTGCAAAATGCACTTGAAACCTTCTTCGCTTCACGGCCCACCAAGTTTTACGGCGATGAAATCCAACGTCTTCCAGAACGTTGGCAGAAGGTCGTCGATGGTGGTGGGGACTATTTTTGATCTTCGAGGTACGTTTTAGGTGACATATTAATGTTGGAAAGTGGTGGGAGAAAAAGCGCTTGAACTTTCTTGGTTACATTATATAAATTTCGATTTATATAGAATTCCTCTCTGGTATCATTGATAGGGAATTTTCTCTGAGTATGTATTAAAATTCCATTTTTTCGTTTTGTGAGTAAAGTGTGTAACCGCTTCTTAGATTTGACAAACAAATAGTTGGTTGAAATTCTTGAGTCTATTTATTGCATTTACACATATATCTAAAATACTTAGTGTAATTATTTGTTTTATAATGATTAACACTAATTCCATTTTAGTGGAGTGTCATCATTTGAGGCAGGGTTTCCAAATATTCGATAAGATGAAAGTGAGACGAAATTAATTGTATCTCGTGATATGAAAATCATTGCGATCGGCAATGTGGTTGTTCTATAATAGTAGAATTTGTATTATTATTATTATTTTTTTGTTTTTGCCATTGTGTGCTAATATTTCCCAATTAACCTTCTTTTGAATTATAATAAGAAATATCAATGTAAAAATCTCCAATTGATGACTTGCGAGCACACAAAGTAGCTTCTTTATAGGTGTGGAATACGAAGGTACTGAAATTTCTGTTCGTGCTTATTAGTAGAAAAGTGGCAAACCAGTGAACTCTGTGAGGATAATTCTGTAATTTGATCTACGTGGAGTTACAGTATTTGTCTTGCATATAAATGCGTGTAGTGGAACAGGTCTCACAATAAACTATACTTGCTATTCTGTGTGACATCAGTACTAAAAATGTACGTTTATAAATCAAAATCCTCGTGATTACTCTGGGTCATCCATATTGATTATTTACAATCAACAGCAACAGTACACCCACCCTGACTGATAGAACACCACTGGGATGAGTCCAGTACTTTTGCTGGGATCAAAAACGCCTGGATAGATTCAACCCAACTTACACAATTCGTAGGCTTGTGAAGCACTGAAACTGGCTTTTGCTGTTCAGTTAATGTGGGAGATGTCTTTATTTAAAGATTAATCTCTATTGTTTGGGACATGTTGTCCAATTAGTGCCATATATCAATGACATTATAATTTGTTGTTTGTTCAAAGTACTCTTTCACTACATTCTGCATGTAAGAATAAAACACTGATTATACATGAATTCGAAAATGGTTGAAATTAACTGAAAGTATCAATTATGGAACAATTGAAGGAAAATAAATTTGTAAATCATCTCTTAATCTCTGAATCTATTCCAGTCCTCTGGCAATCTAGTCATTCGAACATCTCTTTCCTTCTGCACAGAATAAGAGCTTGCGTATCACACTGACAATGAGTATTGACTGAAATTGAAATTGAAGCATGTTAAACATTTTGATTTGAAAGCTTTAAACCCTGGCCACTAGGATAGGAAAACAATACGATAGCCAGTTATCTACGCTTATGACTTATTTAATATTACACAACAACTGTTAGCTAGTTGACAACCTCTCATGCAAAACTAGTCTAGATACTAAGGCCTGTATGAAAAGTGGATCAGTAGTTTAGTTATTCATCCTTTCCTTGTTCGACTTAGAAAGAGGTTAAATAGGCTTCCCTCAATGAGAGAAATGTTTCGAAACGTTCCTCAAGTTGAAGCTGAAGTTTTAATATTTGTCCCGCAGTCTAGGAAGAAGAAAAGATGGAAGAAGTGATATTGTGATTCCCTAAATTGTATGAAGACGTGCAGATATACTAATTACGTTTCGAGATATTTTAAAGTAAAACATACTTAGCAAACGTAGATCCTACGCAACTAGTAGTTTACTTTGCTAACTTCACATGAATGACTTCTAGTACAGTGGTATTGTACGAAAGAGACAACTGGCAGACCTGGGTTCGAATTGGGTAGTGTCAATTAATTTCCTTCATCAAATTTTATTGTACAGTTAAAGGCTATTGTAATTCTATTATTGCTGTCTCATTAATAATATTATTGTTAACGATCATTCCAACCATCAACATTTTTCGGATTGAAACTATTTGGCATTAGTAATAATGATGTAAAATAAAGTGTGAGTTGTGAGAAAAGTACGTTTATACGTTGCAAAAGCTTCAACTTTCTATTATTCACCCCAAACTTTATCTGACCGAATCTGACCGTAAACAAAACATAACTTGTGCCAAAATGCACTTTATTCAAAAGGCAAACCATTAGCGAGCCGCAAGGGATGCGGGGAAAGACACTCCTAATAAAGGAAAATATAACTTTTTTTTGTTCAGCCTATATTTTCTGGGTGTGACAGAAAAAAATAAATTATGGTTATTAATTATTTTGGAAATTAATCGCAATATTGTTGCAACTAGATATGTTAACTTATCCTCTGTCATCGTCTTGTAATTTCTAAAGTGCAAAAAGAGAGCTTGCTAATGTGCTGGTAAAATTGCCACGAGAATTTACATCAATAAGAACAATGAAAGTAATTTTGCAATAGTAAATTCTAAAACCGATTAAAATTTTCAGTAAAAAAACACTACATGTAATTGTCTAAATTTAGCCGTCCAAAGTGCAGTGAGAGAAACATACTTCTCAGCTCAGGGGAGTGACGAATCCAGATTTAAACGGAACCTGAAACATTCCTGCACATAGGGAAAAAAGGGTAGAAATTAATGCCAGTCAAAAGGGTTAAAGTAGTATAAATTAAAATTAATATTATATTGGATTAAATTAACTAAAGAATTAGTTTTTTTTCTATATATAACTGAAGGATGGGAGATTAACTGAATGAGGTTTGCATATATCATATCAAACTTTGAGATTCTAAACTATAATGTGTGATTTATTATGTGTGTGTGTGATGCGTGTATATGTGTATGTCACACACACAATGTGTGTGATGTATGTCACACACTACTATAATGTGTGTGTGATGTATGTGGGTCTAAAGCTATTTATTTCAATTTTACTTTTTCTGTTTCTTTTGCACTGTTTCAGCTTTGACTTACTGTTGTGGAGTTTTGTGTCCCGTTCAACCCCGAGGTTAAATGAAATTTAGACCTACATCTTCACTTGTGATCTAAACCACATAGACTCTGATCAGAATCGAACATGGGTCTTCCGTCCCTAAGGCAAGTAACCTTACCATATAGGTACGAGATTATTCAATGTTCAATCTAACCAGGAATGCTTACCAACTTATAAACTATGGATAATCTGAAAACAAGAATTCGATAGTCCCTCTAAAGATGTAACATATCCTAGAAAGGTGCCAATGAACATAAATAATGTAGTTATGACATAATAAAAATTTGAGAAAAGTGATCCTACACGATAGTAAAAGTTTAAGATACATTGATAGAACTTCAAACATAGTTTTGCAATCTATAAAAAAAATTAGTAACATTATTCACACAATAGAGACTATCCAATAGCATGATCACTGAATGATGTTGGTAATAGAGTGTTACCAAACTGGTATACAATGTTTTATTTTTAAGCATTGCTACTTAATGCTGTTGTGTATACAAGAGGACTGCATAGTGATATACGTTTAATATGAAAAAAAATGTTGCAAACTTTAAGATTTCTTCGAGGAGGTGTGTTTCTAGTTTTGAATCATAGTTCGTAAATAATGTTTACTGACGAAAGTAGTTTCAAAGAGGGTTATACTAGTTTCAAATACAAAAATATATGCACTGACTCAAAAGTGTTGTCAAAATATATTATCTCTAATAATTTTGTAAAGGATATGCGAAAAGGAATAACTTCCAAATTAATACAAAACATTTAATATATTAAAGTATTTAAAGGATACGAATCATATAAATCAGTGAAATAAACAAAATAATCATCAAAGAATCAGGCCAGGAAGAGAAAGTAAGGTGAAAATCATTAAAAGGAACTGTTTTAAGCGTCCTCGGGGTGACCTGGTGATTAACGTGCCAAATTCACACGCGGTTGCGAAATTCCTGGAGGTTGTGAAACATGGGGTGATATCAATAAAAATAAGTAACTACTCCTGAGAAGTACTGCTCGAGAATCGGAGTAACTATACCTGGAGTAATCTCCTCCCTCAATTTCGTAACAATAAAACAAGTCACTACTCAGGTCTAGACTGCTCCAGATTTATGAACGTTCACTCGCGTTTCCTCTGCGCGTAGCAGTGAGTCGTATCAATAAAAGAAGTACGAGTAATTACTCATTTCTCCCATCCGTCGAGCGGTCATTTTGTTGTTCTTAACCTATGGCGTAGTATCCTAAACGTCATGGAACGGCAAGTAGCAACAACAGCTTCAATCAAAGTGCATTTGTGGATGTTATAAAAGTTTCTAGTGGTAGTTTCAAAGTCACAGTTACCAGAAAGTAAACGAAGGAAAGCCGAAGCTTTGAAGGCAATCACAGTGAAGTGTAACGAAATATCATATTCATCTACAACTGAGACACAAATCCAGAAAGGAATCTTTAATATTCGAGCGAGAATAAAACAAAAACATAAAGGGGGCAAACAACACTGAAACCATGGGAACGAACCTATTGGAGCTGATGGATGTTGATTCGAACCCAGCAATATCAAGATTAACACGACAAGCGCATATCACGTGTTGTCCAAGGTCTTTGTAAATTGTTTGGCTTTAAGAACGAAATCAGACACTTGGCTCCTTTGTTTCCTTTTTTTTTAAAAAAAAGTCCAGCCAGTTATGTCATAAAGCACGTCCATCTGATTGCGTTTTCCACACCATACGTGTCCCCTTTCGCCTTGACATAAACAAAATACATTCTCATGTATACACCCTTCCTATCAACGTTGAGTTTAGTTGACTTTGAGTTTAACGTCCTTTTTAGTAGCGAGGCTATATAAGACGGGACCACTGATTAACGTGGAATCCGATCCACATGAGCTCCCGCCGGGAATCGAACGCGGTCTCCCATTGCAAAGGCATGTACGCTAAACGCTTAGCCACGAAGGAACTCTTTCTATTAGTGTATTCGTCTCCAAAATACTAGGTTTATTTATTGCCACGTGCGTATAGTCAAGTGCTCCGATAGCACCCGGAAATGTATATTGTTCTTGCCACTCTGCCTTTCCTGTTTGCATATTATACGCACACTTCCGGAAACAATCCATTTTCAGATTTCGCAATAATCGCATCCATTACACTTGCAGTAGTCATAGACACAGTACTTTGAGCCACACCGGCATCCCCTGACATTCCGATCTGGAATCCCGGATCACTCACGTAACGCAAGAAAGCCCGCATCTTTTCCTCATTACGTAGTGCAACACCCGGTTGATTCTCCTAAAAAAAAATGTTGTGCTAACCACTCTACATTTTCTTTCATGAACCTATAATGTTTTTTGTAATCTCCATTTGCAATATTTCTATGCAGTTTACAAATTTTTCTACGTAGCAAAATATACTCTGCCATATTTTGCACGGAGTCGCCTATTTAGCTTGCTCCACAAATTTGGAGAAGCTACTAGCAACACAGAGGAGTCTTTGATTTTCATTGATATCAAACGCGGAGTAGTTACTCGTCTCGATAATAGAGGTGTGGTTACTTCAAAAGGGCGGGGCTTCTTCGAGGTCAGCCGAGACGAGTAGTGCTCAGTTCTCTTTTTATTGATACCAATGCGAGCAACTACTACAAAATTGGGAATAATGAGTAATTTCTTCGTTTTATTGATATTACCCATGGTCTGCTTACTCTGAGGGAAGAACTTAGACTGAAAGTATTTGAGAACAAGATCCTGAGACAAATATGCGGAACCAAGAGGAACGGGAATGGGTAATGGCGGAAACTTCATAATGAGGAACTATATAATTTATACGGTTTACCAAACATTGTTAGGATCATCAAGTCTAGGAGGCTTAGGTGGGAAGGTCATGTAGCCAGGACGGAAGAAAGTAGGAGCGCGTTCAAAGTCTTAACTGGAAGATCAATCAGAAAACGACCATTAGGATGACCTAGGCGCAAATGGGAAAACAATATTAAGATGAATCTGGCAGAAATAGGAATACAAAGTAGAAACTGGATCCAGTTTGCTAAGGATAGAAGTCAGTGGACAGCTTTTGTGAACGCGGCGTTGAACCTCTGGGTTCCATAGGCCATATAGAGTTAGTCATTCCCACGCGGTTAATTAGGGTTCGAATTTTTTCCCATATAAACTTTTTTTTGCTTTTCGTTTGATTTTCTCACAAAATCAAGGACACCATATATAGTCCGAATTCAACAGATCCCATGGAATTGAAATCAAAATTGGCATGGTGGTAGACTTTTACCTGCTATATAGGAGTGTTAAATATTATGTTCTAGAGGCTTACGGCTTCAGAATTATGGGTGATCGAGTTTTGTGTCAAATTTTCTAAAAGAGAATCACATTTATGTGTAAATGATCCCATGGGGATGAAATTGGCCATGGTGGCAGATCTTTACCAGCTATATATGCTTGTGAAATATTGGATTGTAGAGTGTACGGTTCACGAATGACGGGTAGAAACTCATACACCAAAGCCATCTGATAGGAATCAAACTCGACATTGTGATAGAATTTCACCTATAAAATTTCATATTATAATCTGTCTTTAAGAATTATCCTGTCTTTGTGAAATGGGTACCTAGGACAATCTGGATACGGGTGCTGTATGATGCTGACTACATCACCCGCAATATGTGCCGTAGTGAAAGAAGTGCATGAAAGTGCCTTTACCTTCAAACAGATCGTTGGCACATTAGGCCTCTCCTGTACGGGGACCGTCCTTCACATTTTGCATGGCAAAGAAAAGTATTAAATGGTCAACAAAGAAAGGAAATCACTGTTAAAGCTTTCAGTTTATTTCTAACGAAAATGTGAAACAGTTGTAATAAGTGCTCCATTCAGGAATATTTCCTGTAAAGGATAATAAAAGTTCCTGGAGTGACATAGATGGTTATAAATTATACAAGTTCTTTGATTGTTTTCAGCGTCCTTTTCATCACCGAGGTTATATGCAACGTGAATCTGTAACTTATTGTGGGACCCGAGCCACATTGGCTCCCTCCTGAGATCACATCATTTCTGTAAGGCTTCCCAATCATCCCCAACATGGGGTTAAAATCAATCAAGAATTTAAGTCTGAATCAAAAAAAAAAAAAAAAACAAATAAGTGTGTTTCACTTTACTTTCAGCCAAATATATTTCATTATTAGCAACATAGCGCATATATTCTTTTAGATTTTCAATGATACCCTCTGGATGCATTTAAAGACCGTAAAGAATAATGGGCGGATTTAATAACATGTCTCAAGTTAATTAAAGTAAAAGTTATTCAGTTTTGTGGAATATAGGATATATGTATCTGGAGATTTTCAATCACCTCCAACGCTTGGGAATAGAATGAGTCCAGAATGAGAGAACGAAGTTACCTTCCTCCTTGCAATGTAGAAAATGAATTTTGTCATATAACCATGTAACGTAATAAAAACTCATAGTAGAAGACAAAAAATCTTGGAAATTTAAATTTCTGTCAACTTTCTACCCATAGAAAAGCAGAAAATGAATCAATTAAATTTTCAGATACGTATAACCTGATAAACTCTCACTGGAGAGGACAAAATAGCTTTAAAACACGTGTTTCAGTGTTCATAAAAGTTCCACTGCTGGTGAAGGAAAGAGATTCATTTCTATAATTGTCATATTTCCCAATTATTCAGAAATTGCCCAATCTGAGGATTAGTTTAAGTTGGAAGCGTAAAATTAAGTATGCATACTCGTAATCAGAAATAAGTGAATATTATACATTTGTTTTAGTGTTTCCAAAAGTCCTGATTCTAGACAGGAAAATTGCCAAAATAAACATGCATTCGGTTATTTATGCAGATATTGCAGAATGGCAGGATTTACTTAAGTCGGAGGTATTAAATCGGTATATAAATTCTTAATTACAACTAAATTGAAACATATTTCACTAAGGTTTGGAAAATTCAGCTTCTAAAGGAGAAAAGAAAATGAAAAGAAATACTTATGCCCGGTTGGACCAACAGAAGATTAAGATCGCATAAGATAATCCATTGATTATTTTTATCTTTGGATAAGAATCTTACATCGCTGCACCAACAGTTTGTGAGAAAGGATTAACTTATCCACGAGTAACCGGAAGCTGTATAAAACTATGACGTTTATGACATGACGTCATGCGATATCATGCATTTGATTGGCTAAAACAGTGCAGTAACAACTGAAAACTGATTCGCGTTCATGTGGTAACTTTTGTATTAGATATGGGAAGAAAGCGGGTTAAGTTGACTGCTCGGGAAGGAAAATGTGTTTTAATGCTTTTATATATATGTATGTACGAGCGCTTTACTTTTTTGGATAAGCGGAATGGCGTGGAAGATCAGCCGGCGAGAGCTAATGTAGTTCGGATCTTACATTAAGCTGTAGGACTGCATCTTATATAGCCTCGCTGCTGAAAGGGATGCTAAACTCCAAACCAAATCAAATCTAGATATCTAGGGTCCAAATATTAAATTGAAAAAAAAATAGAAGCATAGCTTTGTTCTAGCAGATCAAATTACTTTATCCGGCTGTTAAGAGACATTTTCAAGTAAGGGTGGGTATTCCTTGTTTCTTAAATAATTTCTGACTACAAACTACGCTAAGCTTCAAACGAATACAGTCTTGTTTAAAATCCAACGTTCGGTATTTGCACTGAAGTATAGGATAGGATAGGGAGAAGTAGAGAATATTAGGGTAGAATACGGTAGCGTAGGGTAGAGTAGTGTAGGTCAAGTTAGATTACGTTAGCTCAATGCTTTGCCATTATTTTCAAATGTAGGGTAGGGTAGAGTAGCTTAGGTTACGTTAGCTCAATGTTTAACCATTATTTTCAAATGTAAGACACAAATAAATGAAATCTTTAAGTTTAACGTCCTACTTTATGCCATTTAGGCTAAGGAAGACAAGTGAATGATAGAAAAATTGGTGGAATGAGAATTGGAGGAAATAGGAGTACCCTGAGAAAACCCACGGACACGATCTTGTCCAAAACAAATTTACTTGGTCTGCAATCGAACAAGGGACCCCACGCACCAGAGGTAAGCGCTCCAAATGTAGGGTAGAGTAAGTTATGTTACGTTACGTTAGGTTACCTTACAATCAATATTTAGGTCATTATTTTGAAGTGTAGGGCAGAGTAGGAAAGGTTAGGTTAGGTTAGCTCATCATATTGCCGTCTCACCATCACACTGTATTTAACAGTTATATGAGTATGAGTGGGGGAATAATGGGGACATCAACAATGAGGTTATATGTCCCCGTCTCGCGCCCCACGACTCTCTTCGGTCCACCTTTTTAAAATCCCAATTTTGATATAGATTTATATCTACATCGCCTCGCCAGTTCCGCTGAAAAAAAAAAAGGTTTAAGTTTACATTTGCGTCGCCAGTTGGGTATACTTCATTCCAGAAAGTAGCACTGGTGTACGTAAATATGGTCATCTTTATAAAGTGAAGTTTATTTTAGTAGTTGACTGTCGGGTTTGCATAATGTTACCAATTGGCGATGCGGTGCAGATTTACGTAAGGATCCAGCACAAATTTCTTGCATATATATATATATATATATATATATATATATATATATATATATATATATATATACTTCTTTTTCAGTAAATCGACTTTTTGTATCTTAAATAATCATTCTTGGGTGAGGACTTGCATTCCCTTGTACAGATTCATTTTATGGGAACTTCAGTGTATGTATACGATAAGAACTATTGTGCAAAAGACACTAACCAACTCTTGCTAGATGGTCACTAAAAGCATGAATGCTATCTAAACAAGTTACGGTAGGAGCGCAGAGGAGTGACCCGATCGGTAGCGAGGGTGTGCGTTAGCGAAGGTGGGTATAGATATAAACGAGGATAGTGCAAACACTATATATGGCATCAAATTACCTTACATGTTCAATAATGTATTTGTTCGTTACTAAAAACGTTATAGGTAATATCCCGATTTTTTTATTCCTTGTATATTTGTGTTCCAAATTAAGGGTTAAGTGCTGTATCGCCTGACCAGCTTTAGGAAATATACCGGGTAAATTGGTTAATTTATTCCGATTTCTGATGAAGAATTATTGAAAGTCATGTGATGGGAAAGGTTGAAGTTAAGGAAGTGTCTGTTGTTGGTTGTTTTCGATGTAAGCGGAAGGGACTACTTGGCGCACAGGTACACTTGCTATGATTTAGTGGCAGATAAGGCAGTGTGGAAATGGCGCGTATGTGTCAAAGTTCAGACACTCATATTTGAGTTTTATCGAATTATATCCTAACTAAATGTAAGTTAACCAACCTAACCTGCTAGGTGGCCACTACGACAATGTGTTTCTGCAAACAGTGCAGATAGTTATTGGTATTAACCCATGACAAGTGCTATTGAAACTCGTATTATTACCAAAATTCACATGTTTTCACTACCCTCGCTTGAGCGCGTACACGCCGCTCCGCGCCCACTCCTTTCGGATACACTTCTGCGCTATCGTGTGGGTCCACTAGCTTCGCCCTGCCCCGACTGGGTAGGTAGCATTTGTGCTTTACAGTGGCCTCCTAGCACAGGTTGTTTTATGTTTTTTGCATTGTAGTTTTTATGCCATACCTATATCCGGACTCCATATTTATATGAATATATTGATTTTTTATTCAAAGCTGTAAAAGCTTATACGTATCTGTTTTCAAGATAATTGACTTGTAACTCAACCTAACCTAACCTAAGGCTTAAGTTTCGAGTAGCTCCTCCAGTTTCATACCTACAAAAAAGCAGTAAAAACATCAAAACGTGCAGTTTTACTATCCGGATTCATAGTATAAGCAGTAGTAGTAGTAAGAGTAGGAGTAGGAACGGGTTAGAAGGGTTCTGTTCTTGACATAAAATGGGCACGCTGCTGAATCATCGAACCTTCCGCGTCTTGCAAATAGTACCCACTTCCACACGTCTTTTCTCGTATTAAACATAACTTTACTGCCAAAGTTACATACCTAAACAACGCATAAAAATTCCAGATCATCATTTCTTACCGCATTTCTCCTGTAAATTTTCCTAATTTTTATATAAGAAAAACGGAGGGGTAACTCTAAACTTAACACTAACCTAAAATAATGTTATCTAATCTAATCTAACGAAATGTATTTTTTTGTTTCGATTTTCGTGTAGTCCGGCGATACAGCACAAATACTCAAATTAACATAACACATTACCAACGTAAATTTCATAATTATGTGAACCTCTTAAGCTCAGACATTTCTCGTTGCGCAGCATGAATTAGCACATTATCATATACATGTACTATGATTAATAGCTACCTTATAGGAAAGTCCACGGGAAAGGTTCTAGATTACTGGCCCCCATGTAGGTTAGTAGCTGGGTTGATTTCTTTCTGTACTAAAGTTTATGCATTTAATTTACACAGTACTGCCGAGCGAGCGTTAGCGAGTGAAGGCGGGTTAGAGCCCCGCACGGCACGTTGATTTCTGTCTTTATTACTGATCAATGGGAAGGGGGACCAGTAATCTAGAACCTTTTCCGCGAATAACAGGTTCGACTTTCATCAATATATTTTTACGTAGCTATGTATTTGGGATGTCTTCAGGTAAGAAGAAAACCTATTTCAATTAGTAACACATTAGTCTGTGAAACATTATTACAAATTTGTTCTGTAAATTTTACAAATCTATGGCTCCGTGCAGTAAATGTGCACCGGAAATTCTAATGAAAATTTGCTTACATTTTTTAAAAATATATCACATCAAGTATAGGGGCACGATTATTGGTAGAAGCACGATGGCAGCAATCAATAGTTTTTATTGTAAAATCTGCAGAACATGCTAGCAGATTTAATGTAAGGATGGGAGCAATTCTAGTTTATGACATACAAAGTTAATGTTCCAATTTTCTGCTTCGGTTTATTACTTTTCTTTTCACACTTATTTCTGCAGTATTTAATATACAAGGGCATATTCAACCCAAATAAACCAAAATTGTAAAGATTTAAAATGCCAATAGACCTGTTAAATGAACGAATGTTGTAGTGTATACCATAAAATATAATTGACCCCAAGAGAGTGTCTTGCAGCAAGGTCGAATCTTATAATTACCTTAAATGTGAGGTAAATTTAACCTACTATGTCCAACTCTACTAGGTAGCCACTAAAAACTACACTTCTTCAATTCACTAACTATAATAAATACAGTAAGTCAATGTATATAATGAATTAGTGCAAGTATGCTACTTTAATCGGTCCATTGTAGTAATGACATATATTTATTAATACAAATATCACTTTCTTGCTTTAGGAACAATTGAAATAAGCACAGTAACACCATTTACATCCACATAACCACATAAACAGCCAAATTATTGATATAATCTTCTGCAAGCAATCCTGCAACAAAACAGAGTACTTCGACAGGAGAAAACGATTACAAAATGCATCATCGTTGAAGTACTTAAAAGGATTTTCCCTGTCTAAGTATTATTCTATGTCGGATAGCATATTCTATCTGTTCGAGCACTTCAGATTCATCTAAAATATCCAAATCTTTTGCAAGCATATTCACTCTACTCACAGCTGATCACGACATTATCAAGGATTAAACTCCCGTTTTCGATGGCTAATCTTAATTCGACGATTTGGCAATATAATCTTTAGATCAGTGTTGGTGCAACACATTATCCTCACTTCGATTATTAACTTTAGTTTAATCCCTATCCACGGATTAATCTTCGGTTGGTGCAACCGGGCATTAAAGTTCCAGGATTAGGCACCGAGGCTAAGGGAGACGGTGAGGATGAGAAATGTATGAAATGGTGCAATGAAGAAAGTGGGAGGAAACGGGAAAACCCCGAGGAAACGCACGCACCACCCCGAGCTGGGATCGAACCAGGGACTCGACGCACCGGAAGTGAGCGCTTTCTCAATGATCCACAGCGGCACCTTAAAGGAAAAAAAAAGGAGAAATTTCCACTACATTCCAATTTTCGGTTTTATATTTATTAAGTTTTACTTTTCCCGTGCGAGATACTCACACTTTTATTAGTGTAGACATAATTTAGTTTTCGTTTATTTTCTGTACGTAATAAGCCCTGTCCGAAATACTGAGGACTAGATGAACATTTTTCTTCTTCTCTGCTGAAGAATAGGCCTATACGTTGGCAACAAAAGATGAAGGTTTGATAAGGCAATATAATATGTCTGATTGAATGTTAACCCTACTTTATTGCAAAACTGTGATATATTTATAATTTTCTTACATCTATATGGATGCTCTTTGCAATATCATGCAGTCTCTTAATTTAAATATATATATATATATAATTTTTGTTAAACATGACTCGAAAACATGCTAAAATGAACATTTCCGTTAAATTAACCAGTATACTAGAAGGACAGGACTTCAAGTCTTTTCAATCTTTATATTACTCCTTGATGATCCTGTGGACTCTACAAACTTGAATAATTTTCTAACAAAAGTGTCAATTTTTTTTACTTTTATCTATATTTTTCTGTCATATTTTATGATTGTTTTCTATACACCAATTCTATGGTTGTATTTAGTTGACTCCAATGTCCAGAGAATCTGCTTGTTTTGTAAGACTACGCATATCACTCTCTGGTAGAAAAAGGGGAGAAATATTTCCTTGTAACCACAGATTTGAGGGGCGAAAGAATCTAAGTTTATTTTTTGGACATACACTCTAAAAGGCACTATAATATTTTGTTAACATAAATATACAATTTCACTTAAGTTTATCTCTTAAATGTCCACTTATAATGAGGAGTCACCTTCGCTAAGTGATAGAGCGCTTACCCGTGGTGCATGGCTTCCCTGGTTAGATCCAGGGCCAACTAAGTTTGTAGTGGACAATGTTGTGTCTGTGTTTTTCGGGATACTCTCACTTTTCCCACGTTTTCATTCCACCAATTCTTCCATCAATATTCACTTGCCTGAATCATTCGTCCCCCTTAGTCTAAAGGGAATAATTGAGGGACGTTAAACTGAACGATTTCATTTAACTTCTAACTTATGCTGCAAGCAGCAATATTTTAAAGACAATGAAGCATGATATAGTAGCATGACTCTAAGCGATACAGATATATCACACACCCAGTTCAAGACTGTTACAAGTCAAAATTACATATTTATGGGACCATGACTTTTAAAGTTTGTTATTCTATCAAAATCGCTCCCTAGAATACTGGTATTTCTGCCATCTGTTAATATGTTTAATTACGTTTATGCGAAAATACCACCAGGTAGACCTCGCTTCTCTCTCTCTCTCTCTCTATTCTCTTATGAGCGATGATAACTCAAAATTTCCATTTTGTGAGTTGTAACCTTCTTCCACCGAGTGTGCGATATGCGAACAGGAGTCGAATGATCATGAGATAGATAAGACCTGGATATATGTCTAATGTGGTTGAAGAGATTGGTACAGGTAGTAGAAATTTGAATACCGATGGAAGCTCGTTTGACGATATGTTGTATAGAAGATAAGAAGGTTAATTGATGGTCGAGAAGGATTTTAAATTCCTTTTTACTAGTGTTGGTCTGTTTCTTGTTTGAAGTGCCTAAATAACACAGGCCGATGTTTTTAAACATTTGAAAAGTTACAGAAACAAAACTCATGAATTCTGACTAATTTAGGTGGTTGAATGCGAATGTGATAGCCGTTTCACTACATTAGCTCGCATTGTTATGTAACGCATAGTTGTGAAATTTACCATAATAGGCAAAATGAATTATCATGAAGGTTACAGGCCATTGAGCTGTTTGAGTGCAAAATGCAAAAAAGTAATCAACGTCGTTTCGACAGTTTTGTCAAGAAAGACACTCAATTTAGAAATCCTTAAAATTAATTTATTGAATCAAACCAATTTAAAAACTATACCTTCTATTAGTGTATTCGCATTAAAAACTATATCTTCTGTTAATGTATTAGCATTTACATACTCAGAGTAGTTTATAAGGTCTAATGTAATAGAGCTGCAAATAAAGACATTTGCTTTACATTTTCGTTTTATGAAATGTTGGGTCGTCTCTCATCATCTCTATCATTGCAGGATCCCAATATCCTTGATAGTGAGCTTCCATAGTTCTTTTATCCGGTGAAACCGTTCTCCCATTTCGTTGTTTACATCTCCAAGACTTTTGGAAGGAAGTTTAGGTGAGAGTGAAGAAAGTGGATTTTCAAAGACACGAGACATTCCAAAGCTTCATATGCGACTAAAAGTTGCTGCGCCTGAGCATCGTAATTTTCATCTTTATTTTTGCCCAAGAAAACTTTTACAACTTTAATAAAAGCATGCCTGGGATTTAACTCTTTGTCGTTTAAACTCTGTACAAACAATTCTCATGGAACAGTTTGTGAATATCAAGTCCTGTGAAAACTCCTTTTAATTTACCATCATTTAGTCTGGTAAACGCTGTCTAAGGTACTTAAATCGTGCACCTTCCTTGTGCACAGCTTCTACGAAATTCTTAATATGGCCCAACTTAATGTAAAGAGGTGGAAGCAGCACCTTGACTGGATCGATCAGAAGCTCACACTTGACATTATTGGTGCCAGGCTTAAATGATTCTCTGGACCAATTTTTCTGTAAGAAATGTTTTCCTGTAGGTCTTGAGTCCCAAAGACACAAAACACAACAATACTTTGTAAATCCACCTTGCAGACCAATAATACTGCAACAATTTTTAGATCTCCGCAAATTTGTCAGCCATGTTCTTTGTAGTAGATACGATTTAAAATGAGTGGAATATTCTCGCCCGTCTCTTTAATCGAAACAGAGTGTGCCACAGGAATAGACAGAAGCTTATTTCCATTATGAAGTAAAATTGCTTTTGGACTGTACTTAGATGATTCTATAAAAGTACGTCTTTTGGATGGATTATGTTGGATTTTTAACTCATTCATCAGACCATTGATATCCGTGCCCATTCTGTAATATTCTGAAAAATGCTCGTTCCTTTTCAAGTAGTGAGTGTAAGTAGTTCCAGGAGCCAGTAAATTCTACTCTTTGAGTCTAGTACCCAAAAATTGAGCTTTCTCTTTCGAAAGTTGTAAGACCCTCAGTAAATCGTTCAACATATTAGGATGAAATAAGGCTTATCTCTTAAGTGGAAGGAACAGTCTCTCGGACATTCATCTACAGATATTGAGTTATTGTTTTCCTATAGGTGCTGTTTCGATAGTTTCTTAACCTTTCGGAGGAGTAGGTATAGATAAATTTTCTCTATGAAGCACTGATCTGATAGCGGATTTCAAGTTTATGTATTCCATGGCACGTTGTTTCTTCTTACTTCCTGCTGTACTCGTCAGTCACAAATAGATGTCATCATAATGATTCCGAGTTTCTCTCCATATCATCGGAACAGCAAAATGCATCTCCATATCCTTTTCTTGGTTCATTTCAACCAGGCCATCAGAGTCGCATAACACATCAAACAACACATGCGAGTGGTCCAGCTTTTTTAAATCACCGATCTTCCTGTCAAAAATAGTATGTTTTCCTAACGACATCATTTATCGATCTAATCTGCGACTTAACCACAAATACACCACAGGTATAACAAAACCTGTTCTGTGAGCTTTCACAATCTCTGCGAGAAGAACTCGACATTTTTCACAGGAAAGCGAAACTTTTTCAAAGCGACTGAATACGATAACTCAGTAATTATTAAAGGTTTACATCCAAATTTGATTTTAAAATGAGAGCTCTTTGAACACGTTTAAAAGTCATATTTTCATGCATTAATATCTTGAGCTTTCTCAGCATGCAAAAAAAAAAAAAAAAAAAAAAAAAGAAAAGAAAAAGAAAGAAAGAAACTAACTTTGTAATTGGTCTGATAGCAGATTTTGAATGAAAATTCCCAAGAATTAAAGAAATCTGTAACAAGACTATCCATGGCTTTCGATTGAATATTGTAACAAAAGAAACAGTGACCAAAGATTCAACACACACTGTATTTTAAACTATAATGTGTTACGGTTTCGGATATCTAACATATCCTTTATCAGACACTATAGAACATAAATGAAGATGCAGACATATATATAGTCATTCTTATGAAAAAGTCTAAATTCTATTGGAGATGGAGAAGAGAATGATAGTAAGGAAGTGGAAAGAAGCAGATTGGATAAGGAAGGTAGGAGAGATAAACTGATGAACAGGACAGGGGGCTTACCAATTAATGAATTATGGCACGGAATTCTGGATAGCGTAGACAAGATAAAAAGGTCCTTATAAGGACCAAACATGGCGGAACGTGATTGGTCTGAAAGTGAACACGGGGATCTACGGGATTGGCTGAAGGCTTCAGCCAATAGAATTTAAACCTTTTCATAAGAATGACTATAATACAGGGTGTTTCAAAGCAACACCGAGAACGTTTGGGAGGAGATTCCTGACACCAAAATAAGACGAAAAGTATAGACCAGCCTGGGTGCACAAATGCTTCCTTTCGGAGTTATGGGCTGCCGAAAACATAAAAAAAATGAACTTTAAAGGTCTATAGCTCCAAAACTATGGGACCTACCGTAGTCGGGTCAAGACTTTACTTAGGAACTAGTGTGTGCTCTATTCAAAAATACATGTTTCAGAATCCTAAGGTACTCACGCAACAATTTTTGTACAGACAGTTTGGTTACTGGCATATAATCTGAAGTACTCACTAACTACCTCTATAAAAGTTATTGCGGAAGTACTGCATATTGATCATTGATTGATATCGATTTTCCACTCATCCATCTATTGAAATGAAATGAAATGAAATGAAAATGTCTTTATTGAAGCGGGCGAGGTTCAGCCATGGCTGCTCTGAGCAACATTATTTTCCATTAGGAACTGTCATCAATGTTATGAATCTGTTTTTTTTCTGTTTCTCTAGTTACATGAAGCTGTTCTGTTCACAACAAGAACGTTAAACACACGGAAGGACAGTCCTAACTGATGATTTGCTTATGTCTGAGAACTTTGATTATTTATTCTTTCGTAGTTTTGTGATTTTGTTGCTGAATCATCAGTGTTTATGTTTATGTAATGAATTGTGTCAGTGTGTATTTTATATAATCAATATATATAACAAAAGTAAATGTGATTTGTCTGTGCGTGCCACAAAAGCTCCGAAACCAAAACCCGGAGGCATATTTTTTATTCCTGCCCCAGCCTAGTCAAGGCCCATTTTCATTAGTAGACGGGATCACGTGCCAACCTTCTTTTCGCCATTTTTTCATTGTATCCACCTTGAAACATGAGCCATGAGACGGGTTGAAAGTGTATGCTGATCAGAGAATATTAAAACAAGAAGGTGTGTGATTCTCACGGTCAGTAATCAATTTTCGACGATATCCAAACAATAAAAGGCGATGGAGCAGATAAATGTTATAAAATAGGTTGTCTATAAGTATTTACAGAATTACAATTGTGTAATCCGCCGATCCTCGTTGGTTGTTGTGTGTTGAAGGGGGTTGATGTCTTTTGTTTCAATGGCATTCAATAATCTAGAATTTACCACTGATAATTCTCTACTTGGCGATGGTGTTACGAGGAATTTTTTTACGTTATTACCAAGATTACTTATTTTGCATTCTCATTAGTTTCATTACACTTATTGTATACTTAATATTGGTGAGTGTGAGCGTGAAGACGATCATTTTCACTTGAATTTATTCCCTTAATCGACTTTTTTAGTTCATATTATATTCCTTTTCACGTCTTTAAATTAAAATAAATATTAATTGCCCTCTATTATACCCTTTAGTCTAAAGATGAATTATTAATGGTACTAAATGTTTAGTCTGCTTTTACTCAAACGAAAGTCTTCTGGTAGATCACTGGTTTCCCTCATTGAATCTGCGTGTGGCAATAAAATTATGGCAATTGTTTCCACGCAGAATGCAGGTAAAAATTCTCTTCTTCGCGTTTCTTACTAGGCAAATACCAGAATGGTAGATAGCAAACTGGGTCTGATGATACTTTCCTGAATTTTGCCCTTTATTATTTGAGCTTATAAACTGTAAAATAGTGTATTGGTGTAAGGGTTCTGGTCTTGAGTCCAACATAGAAGGAGTTGAGTGATTGGAGCAAAACTTTGCAGGATTCATAGCTCTTCAACATACAATAAAATCGCAATAAAATAAGATTTTCCGTTTGCGAATGCAAAGGCGAGACGGGAACATGACCCTTGAAAAATGAACGTTCAAATAGAATGAAACTTACAAATTTTAATATGTGTAATATCCTGAGAACATAGGTCTAAATGATTTTTAAATTTTTTCAATTCCTATTTGGAGGGAGCAGAGGGAGCATATTTCTTCATAAAATCATAAGGTTCGGCTCTTATCGTATTTGGACAATTTTTGAGGATCATGCCTTCGATCCTCCTTCGCATGTGCAAATGGAAAATGTTATTTTTATCATTTATATTGTAGGCTAAAAAGCTATTAATCCTGTATCTTTCGTTCGGATTGCTCAACTCTTCCTAGGCTAGACACAAGAGCTGAAAGGATTTTGTGGAGGAATATGCCCCTCTGTCCCCTCCAAATGGAAATAGAAAAGAATTAAAAAATATTTGTTTTCTCAGGATCTTACCCGAATTAAAATTTGTAGGTATTGTCCCATTTTAACGATTTTTGAGGGTCATGAACCCGTCTTATTTTTGAGTGTACAAATGGAAAATTTTATTTTTTCGCCTTTTTATTGTAGGCTGAAGAGACGTTATGGAACCTACGAAACAGGTATTTTTGAAATTTTTAATCAAATCATCTTAGCTTAAACATGTTACCTAATGCAACGAAAATAAGACTTTTATTTTGTCTAATTTGGTTCCATCTGTTAATATCCCGCCAAACCGCAACCAGTGTAGTCTTCCAGACTCTTTGGAACATACTATCAGCAATCATTTAGGACAATTGCTGCTAAAGTAATGCTTAAGTAAGAATAATCTCTTATACTTTGGTTCTCGAGCATTCAAGTAACTAATAAGCAACTTTTCAAAAAGTTCCCTGTCTAGCGCAATTACCTTCTCTCTCGAAACGGAATTGATAGGAGAAGTAACAGTTCATTAAATTTTTTTCTATAGCCATTCTTTAACCAAAAACTAAAATTTTAATATTTTAAACAATTAAGGACGAAAATGTTTGTATGAATTTCTTTTCTCAATTTTGTGTGAGAAATAACTTCTTGAACTTATAGGGAGACAGACCCCACCACGAGAGCAGATTTAGTTCATACTTTGCGAAATAGATATTTTGACGTCAGTGAAAGTGATTAGAGTTATAGCCATTTTATTCAATTTTGCCTTGTTGCACCTAGCCTACGGGCCTCGGAATTTTCATTTCCATACAAAATGACTACATAGGAAATATTTGAGTTAAATTTCAATATATTTGAAACAATTAAAGTAATCAAAACAAAACATAACACTCTTAATTTTGGTCCTAGCGTACAGATTTTTAAAACGTGAGCATACTTTCCAATCCTCGTGAAAATTCTGCTTAATTTCAACGTTGCAGAACTAGTGAAATCATACCAAGATGTTTCACAATCGTCTTTATTTTGAAGTTTATTTGATTTTGCAGTTTTTGTTGTATTTATATTTTTCTTATATCTCAATATACAGGATGGCCCAAAAGTAGGTATACACCCCTGTGTTGATCAAGTATAACGTTCTAGTTTTTATGGGTTTATTTGGTTCGGCTGTTTTAAGCTTAAGGTATAAGAAGAAAAGGCATTAAGAACAAATAATAAAGAAACTAAGTCTACCTGATGGATAATAATAAGAAATGACACAAAATGCAATGAGCTCATCAGCACGGTACTGTACACCTACATTTGGGCCACCCTGTATATAGTTTCCATCATTTTCTCACCTCTTTTTATTTTATTTTTTAAACGACTCTTTATTTGTTTATAATTTTGTTTAATATTAATTGTTGTATTTATGTGAAAAAATATATCCATCAAAGCTTAAGAAATTAATTCAAGACTAAGACCACACAAAGTTCCACAGGATAGTCTAACTACTTCTAAATTAAAGCTTTACAAACATTTTCCGAATATACCAGAGTTTCATCTCACTATGTTTGGAAGATTCGTATTTTATAAGAGAAACCTGCCATATGAAACTATTACTTTATATCCACGCTTAAGAAAATTCTGAATTTACAATTCATATCAAATTATACACGAATTTGTTTCTTACACTGTACAAAGAAGATATTCGAGATAAGTTGCTTTCATAGGTATTAAAGTCTAAGTTAAGAACTAATGATTTAAACAGATATTTACTTATTTCTATTGATGATCTCTTTTCTTCAAAATGAAACTACATCAACAAATTGTTACTTTTGTGGGCTACCCCGTAGCCTCATGGCTACAACGCTCGCCTTCGGCGCGTCTGTTTCGGGTTCAAACCATGCTGGAAGTCCAATGCCTAGAATTCAACCCGATAGTAATTTGGATGTTACTTTAAGCTATATATTACGTCTCTGTATACCCTCCATGCTGTAGACGGACGCTAAACTCCCCAATAAACAATGGTTACTTTTGAATTCCTGTAATGTGAAGTGTAGACGATGCTAACTTATTTAAATATTTTAAACCTATGATTTATTAGTTTCATACATTTATAGGGTTGAAAGAGCTGTATATTGTTCTTAAGTGCCCCGTCCCATGCGTTCCTGCAGAGAAAAAGCAGGACACAAGTGTGATTTTGAGCAAGTTAAGAGACATTGTTCCACAAGTTCCATTTATACAACTAACAAGGAAAGAATCTCAAACTTTTCGATATAGGTATATTTAGACGTCACTGAGAATGGTGATGTTAATCTTTCGATTTGCCTTTGCTTTGTTGTGAACTTATGGTTCTCGGAATTTCAATTTTCACAGGAATTTACAATGTAGGAAACAATTGATTTTAAATTTAATATGTTGATTGTTTTCCTATATAGTAAAATAGAAAAAGTTCAATTCCTGTGAAAAATTAACTTCCGAGACCCCAAGTCCATAAAGAAGCAAAAGAGAATCGAACGACTATCACCAGCACTCTCAGTGATGACGAAATACCTATATCACAAAGTTTGATCTCAATCCAGGTCCCACGGTTGGAATTCAAGGTGCAAAATCGTCTTAACCTAGATGGGGAAAGTTGATTTTAAAATTGTCAGTAATGGCAAATAAGCAAAATTTTACCTTTTTGGAGACTTGTGGGGAAAAAATCTACCTAACGCTCCTGTTATTTCGCACCCTGTTTTAAGTCAAAGGTCAAATTTCAAATTTATAAAGCATTGTACATATTATCATCAAATAAGGTTCAATTGAAGGGGTTAGTGACAGTGGTCTAGCCCACATTTTAAAAATGGAGAAAAGTCAAGTTAAAGGTAAACACATGTGTTTTTTTTACAATATACCAAAACCAGACACAAGTGGTTGACTGTCATACATTGTACATACATATATTGCACAAAAAACACTCGTGTTCAACTTTAACTTGATCTTTCTCCATTTTTTTTTAAAAAAAATGTAGATTAGACTACTGTTGCGCAGACCCCCTCAATTTTTAATTAAAAATTCTGCTTTTCTTATAAGTGCAACTACTATTTCCGTTTAATCAACTGCTTTTTTTTTACCTACCATAAGATTGCAAGGTATTCTTTTACAAAATAGTAACTTTTGATGATTAGGCTTATGTCTGATGATCTGCATAAACATTTGATTGTTTCACTTTTCCCTACTAAAGATTCGCAACAATTATTAAACCATTTTAATATAAGTACCTAATAATTCATCCCCAGTAAAGATAAGTGAATCGAACTTATCTTTAGTTTACAGATAGATTAAAAACTATACCTTGCCTATTCCAGGTTATTTAACAAATAGTCAAGTAGTTGCTACATTACAATTTTTCTCATTCTTCAAGTCAACTTCGATGCATCTTCAGAAACCAGTGTCGATCAACTTCCAAATACAACCATGTATAACTCACAACACAACAAGAGTAAATACAATTCACAAAAGGAAACTTTTCTTACTCCGTTATCACGTGACATAAAACTTAGTCAAAATTCCACAACAATAAGTACCCCCTTTGAACACAACGTCAAAGTGTTCTAGAGACACCCTGTTTCTCCTCTTTCCATCCCCCTCTCACTCACAATGTCCAACATACATAAAACGAACTCATACACCTGTGTGATTATTAGAACGAAGAAGTTACGACCGCCTGCTGAGGGATGATGTCTTTTCAATCTTTCCCATATTGACCAGCCAATCGCCAATGACTCACAGCGAAAGGATGTTTTCAGTTGCAATTCTAAAAGGCACAGGAAGAAGTAAAATCTTCGTCCGCAGATTAAGATAAAAGTATGTTGTTTCTGAACTCAAATGCATCTTTGCCGACAGAACAACCATAAATTACAGACGTGTTCAAGTTGTTAGACTCACTCTCGAAAAATGCAAAGTTGATGTAGGAGACCTAATTTCAGAGTTCTAGAACATTTAATTTTATGGTTAAACCACCAATATAGTATCCTTCATTTGTTTACTGTACAGTTGAAGTGGTGATGTCACTGTTGAACAGCAGATGGCATTAGTGCGGAGGGAAATAGTGAAAGTAGTGTTTCAGTTGTAGATAGCTATTGCGGTTCCTATCAATAAGTTACAGTCTGAAGTGTTGTAGTTGCTGTTGTAAGAAGTTACAACATTCAAAGCGTTTAACAGTTCGAATGGGCCAGTTTAAAATAATCGTGACGTGTTTCCTGAATCAATTTTTTATTCTATGAAGTCCTGTAATTGCAGCATAAATGGGAAAAGCAAAAGCACTTTCTCCGCGTAAAGTGGAAGTTAATAAACTATTTCTGGCGGAAAAAAGATATACACGGCGACACATTGCTAGTAAAGTTGGGATAGAACAAAAATCTGAGAGTAGAATCTCTGTTGGAATGAACAAGAGCCAAAATAGGGTTGGAAGTGTGAACGAAAACCAAAGCTATAGCTAAGAGGTATCAGAAAACTAAAAAGATCGGCTCTGGGAAACAGAAGTGCAACTTATAAGAGACTTAAGCATAAAAATGGCCGAGCATGGTGCGTACATTTGACCTCAAAGTGTTCGAAGGATTCTTTGTGCTGAGGGAATAAAAGCACACGGTCAAGAAAGAAAACAAAAATCAGAGTATACACCAATCATGGCAAAGAAGCGCCTCGAATTGGCACAAGACCTAGAATATTGGACTGCTGACAATTGGAGAATAGTGTGTTTCAGTGATGAACAATGTGTCTGATGAGTGTTCACAACAATCATGTATGTGCGACGTCGACCTGGGAGAAATTCAAGTTGGAATGTCTTCAATAAACCGTGAAGCATCCTACTTTAGTCATGATCTGGGGTGCGATCTCTGTCTTCAGGTCTGGAAGACTGTATATAGTAGAGGGGACAATGAAGCACGACCAATACCTTCCAATGCATGATGAAGCCCCACGCCACCGTGCCAAAGCTGTGACAAAATTCTTCCAGAAAAACGAAATTAGTGTTCTTCCGTGGCCGGACACTAGTCCTGATATGACCCGATTGAAAACCTTCGAAGCTTCATGATGGAAAAGCTAAAGAAGAAGTGCATTACAACTAAACGTCAATTGATCGAGGAGATAAACAGTTTGTGGGATCATGATGCTGAATTGAAGGCAAAATGTGCTAAACTCGTACATAGGATGCCACAAAGGATAGAAGAGTTAATAAAGAATAAGGGGTTTCATACGAAATATTAATATTTGTGTGTGAGAGAATTTTCTTGTAAGTATTCCATTTCACTTTTTGTTTTCAATTTGCATATACACACTTTATAGTACTTATATTTGAATATCATGTACGCATTTGTTTTACTGATATTGGAAAACATATGCCACACCCACTAGAAATTAGGACAGAGATACAAAGTAGTAGTTTGGAGTAAGTTTAAACGTATTTTCTCACGTAATATTGTAAGAGAAGTAAAATATTCAGAAACTGAATGTTGAGTCTAATAATTTGAACACGTCTGTTTTTTTTCCTCCGGCAGCGATGGTCATTTGCACATGAAGCATTAAAAAACGCATTGAGTCTCACGCTCAAAGAGATGTTAGCAATCCAAAGAAATGTACCGCATAAATAGGCCAATACTTTAAATGAGGATAATAAAAGTAACTTTAATTTAGCACTCCAAAATACATTTAGAAATACAATTTCTTGCAACTTTTTAGTCAGTGTTTGAATTAAACTTCCGAACGAGAGGGAGATGCTTATGTATTGTCGCTATAAATGTAGAAGGCGAAAATTTATCCCGAACAGTGATGTTATGTTACTTCTGTGATACGAGCCGGACATAACTTTTTATGAAGGGGGAATTTCCCTGGCATCCCCCGTTAATTCGAACTATAATTTTAGTTAGGGGAGCTGCAGAAAATTTAGAGGGGCTGAGCCCGTCCTAGCTCCCCCTGACTACGGGCCTGAAGAAGGCGAACGGAGGGAATAAGGATGGTGCCAGTACCAACGCGCCCTTGTAGAAGAAGCATTTTAAGTAGTCCAGTGTTGAAAATGAAGTGTAGTAAGGAGCAGGTAAAGGTAGAGAGGCGAGACTGAAATATCAATGGGAGTGCCGTGAAGGGCTCCATATCCAGCAGCGGTGTCAGCTAGTGAATTTCCGAGGATATTTACATGGCTCTTAATCCACATTAAGCGAGCGGTAAAGTTTAGGGAAGTGTGACGATGAAGAAGAAGACGGACTTCAGAGAGAATCCAAGAGAATTTCGAAATCCAAGGAGAAGTTTGTAGAAATTGAAGTAGATATTTAGAATCGGTGATGATGCAGATAGATGAATACTGATGCTGAAGATAATGAAGAAGGGTTGTACATAACTGCGCAGTCACATTGATGGAGAGAGGAATCGTAAAAGGCAGAACCCAAATGCAAGCCCTGGCTAGAACCGTCGCAGTACAAATCCACAGTGTGCAGAGGGAGAGGAGCAATGGAAGAAGAGAAATATGTTGGTAGGAGGCTAAGGTGAAAAGGTAGGGAGGAGCATATTGGGGGAAAATGATAGAAATGGTTTTGGGGGAAAATGATAGAAAGGGATTGGGAGAAAATATGATAGTCATAGAGGTAGCAGGGAAGAGTACAGGTGTGGTGGATATGTAACAGATGTGGTCCAAGGTCAAGGTAACTAGAGTATATGATATGGAGAAAAGCGAGATATGGAGAACGTTTAGGGGATGTTTGAAGGTGTCGAAGCAAAGTGAGTTTAGGAAGGAGAGGTGGATCGGGTAAGTTGGAAACATTGAAGATGAATTCTTAGAGGTATATGAGATGAATTCTTAGAGGTGGGACGCGAGTTTCTGTATAAAGCGCGGTGGCAGCAGTTGTGGTAGGAAGGCTGGAGTACGGCAGAGAGTAAATATTGAAGGGATTGGAAGCGTTGAAAACCTTAGAAGGAGAAAGGGAAAGGAAGAAACCACCATGCGTTAAAATAGGTAAGTAGACCTGTTTATATAATAGATCAAGGACACTGAAATCTAAGGACCAGTTAAAAGTGGAAACGAAGCGTATTAGACGTAAAAAGGAAGATTTTTTTGATGTAGAAGTTGATAATGGGAGATCCAACGTAAAGAAGAGTCCAGGGCGATACCGAGACATCTAACAAATGGATTCCGAGAATAGGTAATGCCAGTAAAGGTAAGGGAGAGAAGGGCTTGAGTACGTTTACTGGTAAAGACGAGAAAGCATATTTTGTTCCAGTTAATTCTTAAGCCGTGCTTAGAACACCAGTTGGAAAATGTGGTGAGAGCAGAAATAAGTTGAGGTATAGCAAGTGGGGGAGGAAGAAGGAATATAAAAGGTCAAATCATCACAATAAAAAAAAAACCCGAACGGTGTTACTGGTTTGGTGAAGAATGGGAGCCAGAAAAATGTTGAATAAAAGAGGAAATAATAAAGAACCTTGAGGAAGACTTTGGAAAGTGATACGTTCGACAGAGATTTGGGAACTGAGGCGAATATATAGGTTATATTGGACCAGAAGGTTGTATATAATACGGAGATATTCAAGAGGGATGCCTTGTTGCCAGAGGATATCAATGAGGTCACAAAGGGGAACAGAGTGATAAGCCTGAGAGAGGTGAATGAATGCGGCAAAAACAAACTGAGTACCGGAGAAAACTTGCCAAATATCGGAGATAAGTAGGGAAAGACAGTCAGAAACACTGGAACCTAGTCGAAAACCATATTGTTGTTTATAAAATGAAAGGTGATGTTCTGAGAACCACTGGAGGCGTTGTTAAAGGAAACGTTCAAAAACCTTTAAGACATGATGAGAGAGAGATGGAGCAACAATGAGCAGCGATATCAACATGTTTAGTGGGTTTGAGAATGGGAATAATGAGGTAGTCCTTACATGGAGGGGGAATTCGATCAGTAGACCAGACAGTGTAATATAATGTGTGTAAAAAATTCTGGTACGTTGAAGGAAAGTGTTGGAGGTGACGGTAGTGTATGCCGTCTTTGCCACATGAAGATTGGGGTAAACGAAATAAGATGAGAGTGAGTTCAGAGATGTTGAAAGGGAGATGTAAAGGGCTCGATGATTCTGGGGTATAAAGAGGAGAAAGCCAGAGGGAAGGGAATAGTCACGTAGATGGGGCTAATTTGGAATGGAATTGTTGAAGCAGGGAGAAGAAGGAGATTCGTCAGAGGGAGAACAACATGTCTAGTTGCGAAGGGACCGGTAAAATCTCCAAATTGAGGTTAGAGAGAAACCATAACGAAGGGTGGAACAACATTGTCGCCAGGCATTACGATGGGTTTGCTATAAAATACAGATCGTGGTGGCTTGGGTTTGTTGGTATGCCAAGAAGTTGGTATAGGATCGAGTGGCAAGGTAAGTTTTAAGAGCTTGGCGCCTACGGAAAATCCATTGCTGGCATTCCCGAGTCCAACATTTCCGATAATGGGAGGGGACGGTGGAAGAAAGAAGTGTTTGGATGGGATCAGAGTGGGAGTGTGATACTGCCTGGGAAAGGAGAGAACAGAAAGGAGTGTGAAGAAGTAAATTATCGCGGGACGAGGGAGGGAGGGTGAGATGATCAAAACAGGAAGAATAAACCAACCAATCAAGAGTAGTAGGATATGGGCGAACTGTAGTGGAGAAGGAAGTAAATGAAGGAGAACGAGCATTATGTAGAGTGATAGGAAAGTGATCGCTGCTGTGTGAGTCGGAAGAAATGGTTCATGTGAGGTGGGTAGAGTAAGCAGGTGAATAAAGGGTGAGATCGGGAGCCGTAGGGGGTTCGTGAGGACGGGGCAGGCAAGTGGGAGTGCCAGTATTAAGACGAGTGTAGGGTAAGTTGGGAAGTAAGCGAGCAGGGTTGGAAAAAGGGAATCCCCAGAACAGGTGGTTATAGTTAACGTCGCCACCTGAAATCCAGGGAGGGGAGAGGAAACTAAAGAGATAGAAACAAGGATGATCAGGAAGGTGAACGTGAGGGGGGGATATAAAGATTTCCAAGGGTGAGCGTGTGAAAAGTGACCATTTTGCACTGAACGTCTGGATATTGGATGGGAGAGGGTTGCAGAACGTAAGGGAGAGATTTATGAATAACGAGAGAGAGTCCCCCTCGACCATCAGAGCGAACATCATGAAACTAGTGATAGGAGGGGATATGAAAGCGATAGGTATCAGAAAACCAGGTTTCTTGGAGTAGGAGAAAAACGACTGAAACAAGGATATGAGGTGATGTTAAGCGTAACGGTTACTCCGAACTCCTCGTGTTCCATTGTATAAGAATGTAAAAGAGTGGAACTTATGTTGTTAAAGTGAATGTGATTGTAATAGTTTGAGAATGGTAATGCATGATTTATAGACGGGAGGAGAGAATTTATGTTAATTTTTTTCAAAAAGAGTAAGGCTATCAGAAACAGTGGAAGAAAAAGAAGGTATAAGGTCTGAAATATGTGACGGTTTCTGAAAAGCTGTGGCGGTACTGGGAGGGGGAGAAAATGTTAAAGGGGAGCGGTCTGTTGGAGGAGATGGGGGCCGAGCGGAAGCAGAAAAAGAAGAACGAGGACTAAGAGGGCGCATTTTTTCGCTCAACTGAAAGACATGAAGCAAAATGAGAAGAGGAAGGCCGAGAGATAGTAGCAGAATATGAGAAAGAAGCGGAGATGGGGATACAGGAAGAAGTAAAACTGGAAGTGGCTGGAGAGGACGAATGAGAATGGGGAGGTGGATATGCCTTTAAGGAGCGTTAAGCAGGGATAGTAGTTAAATAGCGACGTTTAGCCTCGATGTGTGAAATATGTTCAGTGGCCATGAGGATGTTAATTTGAGTTTGAATTAGTAGTTCCGGACACTGAGTGTATGTAGCCACATGGTCACCAACACAGTGCTTGCACTTGGGAGGTGCGGAGCAGGAGGAAGAGGGGTGGCTAGGTTGGCCGCACATGACACAAGATTGCTTACCTCGACAGATTTGTTTGAAATGTCCGTAAAATAGGCAATTGGTACATTGTTTGAGACGTGGGATGTAGGCTTCAGCGGGGAAGTGAAAATAGTAAAGAGTGCAATGGAAGGGAAGAGTGTTTGCACCAAAAGTAACAACAGCGATGCCGGTGGAGATGGAATAGGATGTTGAAACCGTAACAGAAGAGTTAGGAGCTAAAGAAGTTTCAGAAAATTGGTTACTGGTAGAATCATCAGAGAAAGGGCGTTTGCGAAAAATTCGGCGGATAAGCAAAATACGAGTGCTACAGCACAACGCAGTAAGAAATATATCGTCCGTAAAGGACGGGTCGACTCCACGTAAAATGCCCTGACAGGAGACTGCATGGTTGGGAATGTAAGCACGTCAATTATGTGCCGTTAATAATGGGTGTAGAAGAAAGTCATTAACGGCTTTGACGGTACGGAAAAATACTTTTAAACCATTAGGACCAAGAGTACGAATGTCGTTGATATCAGTAAGATTATTATTATATAAAAGCCTACCAAGTTTCATGGGGTGTTGTTTGCCAAGGGAAGACGTAGAAGCAACATGTACGACAAAAGGTCCAAGGTGATTATCCTTACATGAGTTGGTATTAGTGTGTGCATAGGGAGCATTTGATTAATGTGAAGTGGTAGAATTTGAAGGCGGAGATATATCCATGGTAGCTGCCTGGAGCACATGTCCGTCAGAGGTAGCTGCCATGATAGGCAGCGAAAAAAAAACAAAAAGCAAAGATCACACTAAATTACAACACGAGAAGAAAATAAAGGCTGTTATAACACAAAACTAGTCTCTAACGCAATGTTACCACTAGATAAACAATAAGCACTTGATGTAGTTTCGACCACGTTGAAGGAACGCACTTGAATCCATTTACACATTTATCGAAACTTTCCAAGATGTTTATTACACAAGTATATAAATCAAGTGTATTTTCTCAAGCACTACACACTACGTAGTTGTAGACTCGCGCACTTGACCCTTCGAAGCACACTTGTTGACGTTACTTCCGGAAATAACCACACCTTGAATGTGCACTTATATCTTTCGGACACGGCCAAAGGTTCAAAATTTAAAATAAAACTTGCACGTTAGACAACATAGTGAAGAAAAGCACTACCAGAGCTTTCAGTGGGGGGAAATTTTGGGCCAGGAATTAGGAAACGTGGACAATCGTAATTCGTAATTTGTGAAGTTCAAAACGGTCCCTGGAGGTTAGAAGATTGATTCCATCCCATTTCAACGTTTGAAGAATTATTACAAGAAGCAGGAAAAGGAAAACCAGGAAGGGAAAAAGGAAGACGACCTTGTCGACGTTGCAATGTCACGGGAAATGTTGCGAGGATGAATGTGTAGCGTGTACAAGGGGAAGAAGATAAACGTTGTACAGAATAAGGAAAATTCTGTAAGATTACTTTTTACCCCCTATGGATATAAATGTACATTTACTCTTATATCTATCTATCTATCTATCTATCTATCTATCTATCTATCTATCTATCTATCTATCTATATATATATATATATATATATATATATATATATATAGGGCGAGTCAAAATAAGTGTTACAAGCCAATATCTCGCGAACTATACATCATATAAGAAAAATATTAAGAGACAATGTACAATACAGAGGGGCCTCAGAAATGAGTCAAACATTAGGTTTCCCTCGCCCCCATTTTGGGGGGAGGCGGGGTGAACGTGAAATTTTCAAAAGGGGAACATAGGTCGAGTGATACCTCGTTCGAAAGAGCTTGAAAAATTGAACAATTTTTGTAGGAAACAATTTTTGATATGGGGCACCGTTTTCAAGATGGGCCCCAAAAAATGGTCCTGTATCCGATAAAATTTCCAGTACTTATAAATGTTACAAGCCAATATATCGCGAACTATACATCATATAAGAAAAATATTAAGAGACAATGTACAATACAGAGGGGCCTCAGAAACGAGTCAAACACTAGGTTTTCCCCGCCCCCTATATTGGAGGGAGGGGGGTGAACGTGAAATTTTCAAATGGGAACATAGGTCGAGTCATATCTCGTTCGAAAGAGCTTAAAAAATTGAACAATTTCTGTAGGAATTAATTTTTGATATGGGGCACCATTTCAAGATGGGCCCCAAAAATGGTCCTGTATCCGATAAATTCCCAGTACTTATAAATAAGTGTTACAAGCCAATATATCGCGAACTATACATCATATAAGAAAAATATTAAGAGACAATTCACAATACAGAGGGGCCTAAGAAATGAGTCAAACATTAGGTTTCCCCCGCCCCCATTTTGGGGGGAGGGGGTGAACGTGAAAATTTCAAATAGGAACATAGGTCGAGTGATACCTCGTTCGAAAGAGCTTGAAAAATTGAACAATTTTTGTAGGAAACAATTTTTGATATGGGGCACCGTTTTCAAGATGGGCCCCAAAAATGGTCCTGTATCCGATAAAATTTCCACTACTTATAAATAAGGGTTACAAGCCAATATATCGCGAACTATACATCATATAAGAAAAATATTAAAAGACAATGCACAATACAGAGGGTCCTCAGAAATGAGTCAAACATTAGGTTTCCCACGCCCCCCATTTTGGGGGGAGGGGGTGAACGTGAAAGTTTCAAATGGGAACATAGGTCGAGTGATACCTCGTTCGAAAGAGCTTGAAAAATTGTACAATTTTTGTAGGAAACAATTTTTGATATGGGGCACCGCTTTCAAGATGGGCCCCAAAAATGGTCCTGTATCCGATAAAATTTCCAGTACTTATAAATAAGTGTTACAAGCCAATATATCGCGAACTATACATCATATAAGAAAAATATTAAGAGACAATGTACAATACAGAGGGTCCTCAGAAATGAGTCAAACATTAGGTTTCTCACGCCCCCCATTTTGGGGGGAGGGGGTGAACGTGAAAGTTTCAAATGGGAACAAAGGTCGAGTGATACCTCGTTCGAAAGAGCTTGAAAAATTGAACAAGTTTTTGTAGGAAACAATTTTTGATATGGGGCACCGTTTTCAAGATAGACTGCAAAATTGGTCCTGTGTCAGATAAAATTTCCAGTACTCATAAATCGGAAACGTATGAGTAGGAAACGATTAAACCAAAAAAATGAAAAACGAAAACATCATAGGCAATGTGGAATGATGTTGTCGTGGTGTCCCCAGGGCCCTAATCATGGGGCCCCGGGACCAATTTCAAAATTTCAAATGGGAATATACCTGTAGGTTGAGTGATATCTTGTTTGATAGATCGTGGAAAGCCAAACAGCTTCGTACAAAATTTGTTTTCATTTTGGGCAAGCCTGTTTCAAAATGGCCGCCAAAAATGGTTCCACATTCAGATAGAAATTGCAGTGTTCAAATTGAGTATTACACGCCAATATCAAGCGAACTACGCATCAAATAAGAAAAGTGTTAAGAGTAAATGTACAATACAGAAAGCCTGAAATTTGTGTTAAAGTTCCCTCGGTCCGCTTTTGTATGGAGGGGTGTACATGGAATTTTCAAATCGCAACATAGGGCGAGTGATACCTCTTTGATAGATCGTGAAATACCAAGCAGCTTACTACAAAAGTTGTTTTGATTTCAGGCAAGCCTGTCACAACAGCATTACCACAACCTAATATCCTGTAAAGTAGTAGAATAACGTTTAGTAATTCTACGGGTATGTGCGATGTTAAAAATTGTAATTTCAATCACTGTAAAGCAAATATTTTCAACACTTACCATGTTGCAAATGATGCTCGATATGTCCTCCATCCTGCTCCACACATCTCCGTAAGCGGCGGCATAGGGATGTTCGTACATCATGTAGCATCTCTGGAGTGATAGATGCACACACACCTTGGATACGCGCCTTCATATCATCAGTAGTTGTTGGTACGTTGGACATTACCAGATCTTGAACATAACCACAGAGGAAAAAGTCAAGTGGGGTTAGGTCAGAAGATCGTGGAGGCCAGCGAATAGGACCTCGATGCCCAATCCATTTATTTGCCATACGGTGGTCCAATAAGGCTCTGACCTGGCGTGCGTTGTGTGCTGGAGCACCATCATGTTGATATCACATTCTTATACGTTCAGCGAAAGGAATATTCTCTAACAACTCCGGGTATAGTACATCACTGATAAATGCGGCATAGGTATCACCAGTAAGACGTCCATCAAAAAAATATGGCCCAATGATATGGTTACCAAGGATGCCACACCATACATTAAGAGACCACCGATGCTGATGAGGAACTTGTCTCTGCCATAGTGGATTTTCCCTTGCCCAATAATGCATATTATGTCGGTTTACGTTTCCTGTGTTTGTAAATGTAGCTTCATCGCTAAACAAGATGGTGGATATGAAGTTGCGCTGTCTGTTTTCCATACCTTCCAACCAGAGACAAAATTGCAATCTGGCGTGAAAATCATTGCCAGATAGTTCCTGATGTAAGATGATATGATACGGATGAAACGTGTTCTCGTGCAAAATACGCACTACAGATCTTTGGCTAACTCCACTGGCCTGAGCAAGGTGTCTCGTGGTAACATGTGGGTCTACATGCACTGCTGCCAATATTCCTGTTGCACGTTCTTCATTGGTTGCAGAGCGGTAACGACCCCTACCTCGTCCCCGGACAAGACTACCATGTTGCCGCAAACGTCTCTCCAATCGCAGAAATGCCATGTGAGATGTTTGTTGGCGTTGGGGATAGCGCATTGCATACATTAGTGCCGCGTTACGATAGTTTCTTCTACATTCGTCCAACACCAGCAACATATCTACACAATGATCAAACACCGCCATTGCTCTATTCAAACGCTACCCAAACTAATAATATTAATGCGATAGTGTTCGTTTCCTTGTACGGAAAACTTATCACCAAAGTTGATATCCCGTTCTTTCTACGCTTTTGAACCGTTCAACACACAACTACAGCCCCTACCTACAATATCCACACTGCCACTTCCCTTTAAGTCACTAACACTCTCACTAACAGCTAGGCAACGTAACATCAATGTTGATTTTACGTTGAACACCACTATTCAAAAAGAAAAAAATAATACCATACTATTCACACTGCATGAACAAACAACACACAGGTACAGTCAAGTGTTCTCAGTAGAACAATGAAAATCACATTCCCCGTCCCCTGTGTGATCGGCTCTATTGACACTTGTGTATGCCAGCCATTATTAAGGAGGCAGAGTACTAGCTATTGCTACGTTTCTAATGTCTATTTTCGGGTTCCCGGCACCAATTTATGTTACGTTAAAATGAATATTTTCTGGAGTTGAGACACCACTAATTTTACTACGTTTATTTCTACGTAGTATCTAGATTGTATCCCGGTTCTTAAACTACGTGACAAACACAATTTACAATTTTCTTAAATTGGTTTTAATACTTAATCTTGAGAAGCGTTTATATTCCATATTGACATATTTAACAAGATGTATGCACACTTACAATTAAATTTATTACGTTTCCATAGCGATTACATTAATAGTTGACGATCAAAAATAATCTAAAGAAATTTCTTTGCAACTTTCTTTCTTTGTATAAAACGGCTCAAATAATTCGCCTTTGATCCTTTTTTTTATAAGATGGTACAGATTGTTAATGCAATATACAAAGTTATCGTTGTACTATGTTCCGAAGGCCATCGGTTCCATTCCCCAGGCAATGACGTTGACGGCCTTTCCTTACTCTAACTGGGCACATGTTTAGATGTTGCCTATAAATAGGGCCTAATAGGTACCTTCCTATCCCTTTCTCATAGGATTGTAGTGATTGAGAAACGACGTCTCTTTGCGCATAAGTATTAGTAGGCCTATTATTCATTGTCTTATTATTTTCATTCATATTATTATTATTATTACTAGTTTTATTATTATTTTTCGTAGTAGTATCCTCCTTCTCCTCCTCCTTCTTATTATTAATATTATTATTACGTTAACCCTTATTGGTCGATTTTGCCCCCGAACATTTTACTTGTTATTCGCTTACAGTATGATGATGGAACCTCGTGTTCGACATATTTTTAGGCCTATGTTCCCATTTGAAAATTTCACGTTCACCCCGCCTCCCCCCAAAATGAGGGGCAGGGGGAAATATATGTTTGACTCATTTCTGAGACCTCTCTGTATTGTACATTGTCTCTTAAGATTTTTCTTATATAATGTATAGTTCGCGATATATATTGGCTTGTAACACTTATTTATAAGTACTGGAAATTTTATCGGATACAGGACCATTTTTGGGGCCCATCTTGAAAACGGTGCCCCATATCAAAAATTGTTTCCTACAAAAATTGTTCAATTTTTCAAGCTCTTTCGAACGAGGTATCACTCGACCTATGTTCTCATTTGAAAATTTCACGTTTACTCCCCTCCCCCCAAAATGGGGGGCAGGGGGAAACCTAATGTTTGACTCATTTCTGAGTCCCCTCTGTATTGTACATTGTCTCTTAATATTTTTCTTATATGATGTATAGTTCGCGATATATTGGCTTGTAACACTTATTTTGACTCACCCTGTATATAGTGAAACCTGTCTTTAGCGGAATCGAGCGGGACTGCCAACAATTTCCGTTAAAGTCAGGTTTCCGCTTAATGTAGATAGACATTTTCTTAAAGGAAAAAATATAATTCAATTTCATGTCTTTGATTATGGAAGGTAGTTTAGCAACTCATTCTTCAAAAATGTTTCACTACATCACAAGATACACCACAAAATTCTTTAAAACTGTCTCATGTATTTTGCGGATGCGTTTCATTCAAAACGTCGCGCGGTATACTCCAGGACACAGAAAAATTTTCTCTTGTACTCTGAAAGTCCTCTGAACCCTTCACTGCTTGTCTTCACGACACATGATAGTGATTATGATATCTGCTCAATTCCTTTTTTTCCAGAACCCTTATTTTGTCAGTTTTCTAATTTTTGTCGGTTGTCGGTAGTCGTTACACAAGTACGCCTACAAAGACTGACAACTGACATGTTCCGTAGGATAGCCGAAAATTGTGGCGGGTGAATATGATTAGTGGTTAGGGAAGGTCAACACTGTCAGAAAGATTTAACAAAGGAACGAAGAATTTATCTCAGACATTGTAATGTATATGTTTGCCCTTTCACAGGATGTCTAAAAATTTTCTAAATCCTGTAGTCCGGAACTCAGAATTTTCCGTTAAAGGTTTAGTTTGCTTTCCGTTGTCCGCATAACACAGTTTCCGCTTAATGAAGGGACTTTTACACGTTTTTTATTTCAAAATTCATGGGACCGCGAAATATTTCCGTTTAAGACAGTTTTCCGTTTAATAAAGGTTCCGTTGAAGGCAGGTTTTACTATATATATATATATATATATATATATATATATATATATAGAGAGAGAGAGAGAGAGAGAGAGAGAGAGAGAGAGAGAGATATTGGTTTGAATTCTTTCAATCGGAAATTACGGGATTTATTAGACTGAAAGATTACAGATATTCACCTCTTTTAGACGCTCTGTTGTATACAAGTATGTCCCAGATGTGTGTACACAATGTGTAAAACAGCAAGTTCTGAATTCTTATATTTTGAGACTTTAATATCAATTTTATTTATCTCTCGATTTTTTCTCTCCTATTCTGATATTGTTTATGCTTTCTTACAGTCAACGATTGTGTATTTTTATCTATTTCCGTAATGTGTGAAAAACCTTTTTACCAGTTTCCTAAAACTCTACTTACAGTTTTACTTCATGTTTATTTATGTGGATATTGTGTGCTGTGTTTACATTTTACATTGTAAGGTTATTGTGTCTGTGTTTCTCCTGACTTACATTCCGCGCCGAACAGACAGTGACTACGTCATTTTGTCTTCACTCTTTGCGTGTCTGTACATTTTCTGCTGTGCTCCATATGTTTTTCTTGCAGATAACTCAACAGGGTGACTTTTGTTTTGAAACACGGAATAAGTAGTATACGAAAGATATTGTATGTTTTTATATAAAATGAAATATTATTTGTTTGTCAGTCAAATGTTAGACATTTGTGACTTTTAAGTAGGGGGACATGTGAAGATATCGTGTCCTCACGTTCAATTCTGTATAGCAATAACAACAATAACAATTACAAATCTTGGATATAACATATTGGACTTAATTCTGCGCAAATGATAAATATTATTATTTTGAGATTATTAACTCTAAACTATCATCATCATATCTATGTTAAAGTTATATTTTAACTTCTATTCCCTTTCAATGTAACTAACACTTCAGTAACATTGCAGACACAAAACAATTTCTGTTTTCTGTTCACTTGTTCTATATGTGTATTTCTCAATTAATAAAAGTGCAGGTTGCTTCATTTGTACACGTTTCAACAATCAACTTATTTGACGTTTACCTTCGAAACTTTCATTTTCATCATCCACGTAGTAATTCATTGAACTAAGAAGCAAATGACCAAAAACCTGAACAAAAAGCAAGTGAATTATGTGGAGAAGAGGGAGCTGAAGACTAGGATTGCTATCACAAAATTGGAATCGCGTGGGTCACAATTTTGAGTCTGGAAGTCCGAATCTTACCCTAGGCAAGAAAAGGTAATATCTGTTTGTTATGTTGTTGAATATTTTACAAGAATGTCTCAATGCTTAGAAAAGCATTTTCTGATAAAATGCAATGTCACTGAAACGCCAGTCTTTCTATATATCAGCGCCGGACTAGAGCCATCTGACCACTAATTATCTAGAGGAGTTGTACCAGAGAGAGAACAAGGATGGATTAAGTAATAGGATATTATTATTATTATTATTATTATTATTATTATTATTATTATTATTATTATTATTATTATTATTATTATTATTATTATTAGAATTCGAAGCTGTATCTGAAGTTGCAGAGGGTGTGGAGTGCAGGGGAAGAAAAGAGAAATCTCTGTATGAAACTCATATGTAAATCTCTCTCTTACTACCCCTTTACTTACAGGAATGTTGTATCATCCACATTTAAAGAAAATCAAAAGATATGCCAAATAAAATAATAGAAATTACTGAAATTTAGATAAAAGTCGGTAGAGCTAAGATTAAAGAAATAATATTATATATATATATATATATATATATATATATATATATATATATATATATATATATATATATATATATATATATAAATTTCTATAATGCCATTCCTGTAAGTGTGAGTTCCTTATTTAAAGTCCTGTAGCCCCTTTCGGACTTTCTTTGATATGTGGACTTACGCATGAGTTATCTGCCACCTTGGTTTATCAAAGAATAGGTGTGTGATTACCTTACTAGTTTCGAACATCTGATATTAAAGAACATGGAATCCAGAAAACCTGCAAGAAACAAACAAATTATTCTGGTACTTACCATACCAGCCGAAATTCCGTTAGGGAAGGTGATAACTCCATGTAGTTTAATAAACACTTTTATTATAAACACAACACTTAATCACTTAAACCACAACACTTAATTGATATCGATATAAGATATGCTCACAATTGAACTAAAAATAATAAAAAAAATTTATGATTTTTTTATCACTAGTTCATAGTTAATAATATGTATTTGTATCTATTGCACAGTTCATCTTCTTTAATTTCCAGGTAGGTGTGTCCGTTACTTCACAGCGTTAATCACAATTTTAGTGTCTATTCTTTCATGTTGATAGTATTCTATTAGAACGGTTTCCGTAGCATCCTAAAGTAGATTACGTCCTTGGTGCTTGCTTATAACTAAGTCCACCACTTTGTAACCACATCAAACTTGGTTTTAGTTGCACTTCTATCTCTCTATATATCTATATATTTTAATGGTTTGTTGCTGCATAAGTAAGATGTGTTTATTCGCTACCAGTATTGTCAGATTGGATCTCAAAATGCATATAATCTAGAAAACTGACACAGTTAACTTATTTTGAACACAAATGGTGCAACTTATCGCACTTAACTAAGTTCACTTTGAAAATACTTTGAAAATAAATATATGCACCTATCTTCCAATTCAACTAACTCTGTTGAATCTATAAATTTCATGATGAAAATAACTATTTCCACACGAGCAGCACTTCACAGACCCGATCTAAACGCCAACTGTCTTGTTCTTCTCCAGATTTTCGGTTTTGTAAAAGGGGTTTGACGCCCAAGAGTCGTGCTTCGCATCAAAGCTACTGGCTTTTCAATAGAGATAACCTTTTCTATTGTCTATCTACCTGCTAACGGAACTTTGCAAGGAAGTATGCTGATTTTTATTTACATTGACTTTATACGCAAATAATTCACTTCTTATAGATTGTCACCTCGTTTCGAATCAAACACTAAAATCTGCATTCTTTGGCCTTTCATTAGATACCAAATATGTCATAGTCCCCTTCTGATATAACCTTAAAATTTTGCATTTAAAATAGGCCGGTTAATATATTTTTCACCACCTGACATGTTCTTTTCTTATGTTTGTCTAGTCACTGGAGCCCTCTAGCGGAAAGAATTAACAATGTCACGGACAACCATAATAGTTCGGAGTTTTCTGCTTCCGCGTGACAATTTTACAAATTATTGATTATAGAATGAAATTAAACATACATCTACTTTACTTACAAGTATATACATATCTTTGCTACCATATACATATGTGGTATGGAGTTGTCATCTTCTATTAACTTTATTTGATACAATTTCTTAGGGTAAGGATTCTCAGTTCCGTCTGTCCCCAGCAGAAAGCCAAAACTCCACCCCTCCAATACCAGATAGTACTTGTTTATTTTCTCACGGCTGAAAGAAAGTTTTATGATACGATATACGGAAGAACGGAAAAGGTAAAACAGACAATAAGGGTACGCGTAGCTTTCCAATACATAATTGACTCTTAAACACTAATTCTTACATATTTTAATTATTATTATTATTTTTTGATATTACAAACTGCTTCATCTGGTAAGCCTGGACCGAATTCACAGCCTGTTTTGCTAGATTCGCAACGCCAGCTAGAATTCTTGTGAAATCGGCGGTTATCCTTAAATTTTCACACCTCTTTGTCCTTCTGTTTTTATATCTATGTGTTAAATTTTGACAATAGACAACTATCCGACTTTCTGTCGCCTTTTCGGTAGTGTTACAACTCAGGGTGTTTTATGGTTTTTTAGTTCTATACAGTATTCTTATAGCTGCTTAACAGAAATAAAAGAGTAATTTTTAGTTTCAACTCACAATATAGTTGGCTAGGCTGGCCAAGCATAGGTGACTGACCTTTTGGAGCTTAGTTGTCTTCTACAAGTTTGCTTTAAAAAAAATCTAACTCACTAGAGTCTATCTTTCTATATACGAAATCCAATATCTATAGTTACATTCTCGATATAAACTTGAATCTTACCAATACTTAGGAAATAAAATAAATATGATTCTAAGTTAATTAATAATATAAATAATATTTGAAAATAAAGAAAACCATTTCCATTTTGATATGCAAATTAATGATAACATTTAAATATACTACTATATAAACTTTATTAATGAAACTAATGTGAGACTGCGTCGTACATTTCCCCCCTTTGAGTTATATATTAATGGACAGGACAATTAATATATTACTCAAAGTTACAATACTTAAGAACTATAATAACTATGTAATGACTACTTGACAAATTAATATTCCTAACTTATTTTCAATAATAACATTGACAATACATACATATATAGCATACTGACGATACAGAATTCTGATACATATGATAGTTTTAAGATATGTACATAGACATTGTTATTTCTCTCTTTTTTTCTTTTTTTTTTTCTTTTTGTACGAGACAAGACTATCTCATGTCTGTTGCTCGGATGTGTTATCTTCCTTTTCTTTGTCTTCTCTCAGATGGTATTTCTTTAAGAGAAATGTATTTCTGGCTGTAGTACCCTTTGAATGTGTGTGACGCAAACATCTTTATAACCCTGTATGTCTAATTGTTTGTCTCAACTCTGTTACGTTATGTGTGCTCGCAATTCTTTTTTTTAATTGATTCTCTTTACACTCTCGTATCATTCACGAAAAACTCAAATATATATAATTTATAAAAGAAAGGTTTATCACTTAGAGACTGTAAGACTTCCAGTGTGGTAGAGGCTTGTTTCTTTGACCCTAATTTATTCCATCTATGCTCAACTGAATCTCCCATTCGGTTACTCAGCTACCATCAACGGATAATTATACTCACTAGGTGCTTTCTTGATAATATTAAAAGCTAACCACCGATGAATTTCATTTTGTATATGATTTTTGTACTTAAGAGGAAAAAGATACATTTTTGATTTTATTGGTGTAGGATCTGTAAGTTCTATCTTATGTTCATAATTTTTAATTGTTCCTGGCTTTTCGTCAAAAATGTCTATGTGTTTTATTAACACGGAAGCTAATTTACCCCTTTGTTCATCAGTGAGATCTTTATAGTTATTTACATGTTCATAAATATCTTTCTCAGTGGCCTTTGTGTTGATTTTCTCCCATTCTTCTGGAGACAACACTCTTTCTTTCAGTTCTGTGGGAGTTGGGAATACTCTTTTACCCAACTGCAGTGTGGGGTCACTATCAAATAGCCTCGCCTTTCAATTCCCCAATCCTACCTTAGGAAACTGTATACTTTCTACATTCTCTCCTATCTCGCTTTTCTCACTTAACTCACTAATAATGCCACTTTGCAATGATTCCTCTAATTGTCTAAGAACTAAATCATCACTCGATATTTCTTGATCTCTAAAGTTCACTTCAATATAGTGGGGTCTTTGTAATATCAACAGCGCTCTTGAATAATCTAGAATAGCAGCAGATTCTACGAAAAATTGGGATCCTAATATCACATCTTTATTTAATCCTTCTACAATGATGCCAACTGTATAATAAGTTTTCCCCTGTACAATAACCTCAAGAAGAGTTTGACCTTTGACCGTGGCTATCTTCTTACCGAACGCTGAAGTAACTTTTATGTTATTTGCTTTTAAAAATGGTGGTTGTGTTTGGCTACGTAGTATCGTTTCAAATAAATTGTTATTTATTGCTGATATACTTGCTCCAGAATCTAACAATGCATTTACAGATTGAGCATAAATATTTACATTTATCTCTGGTAAAACTACTACATTGTTTCTCACAACTGGGTCGTCTTTTGTATCTAACAGATTATCAAAAATTCCATTTGCCTCATTAAATGTTTCCCTCTCTAATTCTACCTTTCTACCATCTTTCAATAACAATGAAATAGTGTCTTTAGTATTACTTTCAAAATTTTGAGTACTATTTATTTCTTCGCATTTTACACATTTATTTTCATTCTCCTCAATACTTTTAACATATGTTTCATCATCGTCTGCCAAGTCAGAACTATTGTTTGCGAGCACACACAGGGCTTTATTCGTCTGTTGGATATCAGATGTTCTATTCACAAGTACTACATCCAACTTTCCCGCTGTATGTGCTGGAAAGCATCAGTTGTTATAATGAGGACCACCTGTCACACTTGGTGCATTTTGGTTAGTTTGGTAACCTTGTCCTTCGCTATTATGATAGGTTTCTAGCAGTTGTATTTGTTGCTCCGGAATGTAGTTGTTTTGATTTCTACTTCCATTCCGTGTACTGTTGTTATTTCCCCTTCTCGAACCTCGCTGTCCTCTGTGGTTTTGTCTATTTTCAGGTGAAGGGTAGCGCTCATTACGGGGTGATTGACCTCCTTCCCTTCTCCCGTTATGACCTGAATTTGGGCTCTCATTACTATTGCCTCTATTGTCTCTCTGTTGCTGTCCTCGTGTGTAAGGGACATTCCTTCTATTATTCCTACGAGGATGTGTGTCTACCCTCTCAGAGGACACTTGCAACATATTCATATTTCTACGAGGAGGAAATGTATCTCGGTCGTAATGAGTTGCCTGTACTTCGTTCACAATCGCGAGTAAATCTGTCAGAGATTGTGGTTTCGAAGCCACTAAGGTCCTAAATATATATACTGGAAGTTTTCTCGGTAAGAGTTTCAATAAGCAAGATTCGTCTACAGGAGGATCCAATATTGAATTTTGATGTAGGATGTTCAACAGAAAATCAGAAGGATTCTTATGAACCTTATTGTCGAATTGAACTGTTAACAAATTAGCTCTTAGTGTAGCCAATCGTTCCTGACTTAAGTAGGTTTCTCTAAATTTAATCACAAACTCTTCATACGTAACAATTTTCTGATGCATGACTTTGAACCACGAAAGTGCTGGCCCTTTTAACGTTCTACTAATAAATGACAAACGTGCTTCATTAGGTACACCTGTTAATGCGAAGTAATTGTCTAAGTCTAGCAAAAAGTTATAAGTTTGTGGTTCGTCCTCTGTACCCTGATACTTTGGTAGGCTTAGATCACGATGAATAAAAGGGTTCATGACTGTCGACAACTGTGCTGTCTGATTATCGAGTGGTGAAACAGAGGATGCAGGTGGTGCTATGCTCGTCGAAATTGTTTCATTAGGAATAGTACGTGAACATGAGGGCATAGCCTGTTCTGGTGGAATGCTAGTGTGTGAGGAGACTTCTACGCGATTTGACTCAATGATATTTAGTCTGGCAGAAATCATTTCTTCTATGGCCTCTACTTTTCCGGTTATTCTCGAATCTACACTCTCGATAGTGTTTCTTAATTCATCAGTTACATTCGCGTGTACAGCAATTATATCACTTAATTTTGTCTCTACTTCTGACCGATTTCTTTCAACATGACCAATAACATTATCACCTTGCTCTTCTAAAGATCCTATCTTATTTCCTAAATCATTTCTAACTTCTTCTAAATTTCTAGCTGTCTGATCTAAATTTTCAGAAACTTGATTTACTGTTACATTTAATTGTTGTACGGTGTTCTCTATATCGTTATGTAGTTGTTGCTCTGTATTTTGTAGTGAGCTACTCAGCCTAGATTCAAGCTCTTTCTGTGAATGTTCTAAATCCCTTCTTGTATTTCTCAGTTCTTCATTTGTATCTTCTAGCTTACTAGACAATGCACTAATTTTACTATCTAACTCCTGGTGAGTTTGTGCTAGTTTAGAGCCTAACTCTTGCACCTCTTTCCGAATTTCGGTTTTCAGTTCACGCTGTAACTCTTGTTGGGATCTATCTATCCTACTATTTAATTCTTGCTGAGATTTATCAATTTTGTTATTTAATTCTTCCTGAGATTTATCAATTTTGTTATTTAATTCTTGCTGCATTTGCATCAAGAATTGCAACACTGGGTCTGATGAACTAGTTGTGTTTCCTATTCCATCTGTCTCATTGCCTACATCTATGTTTTCGTCTCTCACTTGAATTTCATCTCCCTGATCTCCTACTTCTGTAAATGACATACTTTGCGCTTGTTTTAAATCTCTAAGTTCTTCATTCATCTTTCTGCTTTTCAGCCTAGTCAAAACCATCAATTCTAATTAATCTAATGAATTCACTAATAAAAAGGAAAGAATCTCTATTTTATCTAAATGTTATCTCTATAAAATTATCTCCCCCCTTCAAGTTTACAACTTCTCAAGTATTATATATAAACACATTTCTACAAACATTTTACTTTTATATCAATTATGTTTTGGAAAGCATTTGGGACATAATAAATTCATTACCCGAAAAATTTACTAATCTTTAAGTAATCACACACTCGGTTATACGCTAGGATGTGAACAACAGTGCGTAACCTGCACACTTCTTGCTAAACACGTAGGGTGTTCAGACATTTAAGTAAGGAAATGATCAACGTGGTTAAGCACTCACTCATGGACGCCAAAATTATGTGATTGTACTGCGCCTTTGCCTGTAATCCTAGCATATAATATTGCTACTACCCTGGGTGCCAAACTAATGTGTAAAATAACTATGCACACAAGCGTAGTAATTGCCCTTACGCTGGGAAGCCAAACTTATGTGGAGTGCAGGGGAAGAAAAGAGAAATCTCTATATGAAACTCATATGTAAATCTCTCTCTTACTACCCCTTTACTTACAGGAATGTTGTATCATCCACATTTAAAGAAAATCAAAAGATATGCCAAATAAAATAATAGAAATTACTGACATTTAGATAAAAGTCGGTAGAGCTAAGATTAAAGAAATTATATATATATCTATATCTATATATATATATATATATATATATATATATATATATATATATATATATATATATATATTATTTCTTTAATCTTAGCTCTACCGACTTTTATCTAAATTTCAGTAATTTCTATTATTTTATTTGGCATATCTTTTGATTTTCTTTAAATGTGGATGATACAACATTCCTGTAAGTAAAGGGGTAGTAAGAGAGAGATTTACATATGAGTTTCATATAGAGATTTCTCTTTTCTTCCCCTGCACTCCACAAGGGGTTACCCAAGAACCATGTGTAATCAACGGACGAAGGGTGGGCGTTGTGAATTACGCAGCTTATGAAGGTGACGCCAGGTAAACAAGGTTGGCAATCACTGTATTAGACGAAATAAAGTGCATTTATAGCAATTCACAACCTTAGTAGTAATACTATCTTTAAGAACGCAAATACCATACTGTATTGAGAATATTGAGAAGTAAGTTCAATATGACGAATAGCTGCAGACAAACACACAACACATACTTACGTATTGCCATTACACGTTTTATTTAATTTGTATTTAACATTCACATATAAATACAGATGTTCTGTCAACAGCCACCACATCTCATATATTATATTTTAAACATTACTGATGTCTTGAAATGATTTATGAAGATATATATATATGCGACTGATTCATTTTAATGTAATTATATTGTATAATTATTTATGCATAGAATAATATATTATTAAATACCGAGAAGTCTGATCCACATAGGAAGTGAGCTCACAATTAGAAATTTCGTGGTTTATCACTGTGCTAACATGAAAACTCCTACCGAGATCCTTCTGAATAAATATAGCTGAATTTCCAAGACAATGACATTCAAATCTGTTGCAAGTTATGTTGTTTCTCTCCTCTGTATCTTTCATTATACTGTGAATGCGGGAACTATGTTCGCTGTCTTTCCCTTCATTCGAAATGTTAATTTACGTATGGAAATGTAGTCAACAAAACCAGCCTTTGCTGACACTTATATATAGTTTCCAAATTCTATATGATTATGTATTTCAATGAATTTTACTTTTATCTAGACTTAATAACGTTTTACTAGGCTTTATTACATTACAAACAAGAAATACATATCTGCACATTTTTTTCCGATTGCAAAGGTTGGCTTAGAGCTCAAACCTGGCATCTTTGGTTTACCGTTTCTGAAGATACCTGAAGTGGAAAATTTTTAGCTCAAACTAGCTATAATCAATTCACTCATTTTTTTCTGGAATAAGGTGTACATATGATTATATATTTTACAACATATTGATTGGTAAGAATGGAATTTAAATAATACGTTGAATGGAAATATACCAAAACCAAGAATGGTGAGACAAGAGCGTAATGTGGGGACAACTCATCGGGATAACTCATCAGAAACATTAGTAGAGATACTAGAGAATTATTCGCTCCTTTTTTATTTCTCTTGCTGTGTTTGGGGAACCATGAGTCGTGGCTGGCTTTTTCGATATAAATCGTGGATAATTCACCAATGTGTTATTAAATATGGAAGATAGCATTAATCGAACTGTTAGTGCGACATTAAAAATGACTCTGCATAGGGCCTACCATCAGGATGTGTTCTCTAAGTTTTCACGAGATCTTTTCGCTGTATAAAAGGCGATATGAAATTGGAGCATAGGACGAACGTGATTTTCTGTACAAATTTAAACTAAAGTATACTCTACACTTTCAAAGAAAAGTTTTAATAGACCTTATAATATTTTTGGTAGTTATTGTTTGGCTTATCGAATCTAAGTAAATGTATGCATTTTAAACCACAAGGAATAATATGTATTAGTATAATAGGTTCCCTATGATTAATGTTTCGATTAACTTGTTAAAAACAGGAAAAAGCTGTATTGTTTTAAGTTCTGCCACCCTGATTGTCAAATGTGGCTCAACAATAGAACAGATCTTCATGGAATTATGCTAATAGCCTCGTAAGGTTCTCTTTGATAAATGGAAGAAATAAGCAATTTTATATCACACCAAATATAATTACTTGGGAGACAAAAGTTATCCAGTACAGTCCTTACATTACAGTTTGAACATTTGTCCTCGCGTAACAATCAAACGCATTTATTTGCGGACGTACAATATTGTAATGTTTGCACTTGCGGTTATACGTAACTCCACATGATAACTCTTGAGCGAAAGCGAATGTTTGAGTTCTGTATCTTGCAGTAGATAACTCAACCAATTTATACGACCGAATTGGTTAATGGAGGCAATATGCTAACATTTTCACGGGTGCCAATGGCTTTAACAGTAGTTACCCATATCCCATTTTATTTAATTGAAACAAAGATAGTAGAAGTTACATATCGTGCCGCTAGATATCAGCAAACAGGTTGACATCTACCTAACAAAATTGAAACTTCTAGAGCATGATTCTAGTTATTGTCTACCAGAGTTTTTCATTCTTCATGTTCATTTAAAAATTCGCACAATCTTTATTGGAACTGAAGGAAAATAATACACCCCTTGAACTAATGAAGATGAAACAGGAATTCCGGGAACAAATTATGAGAAAGAAAAACTTAAACTTTATATCTTTCTAAAATATATTAATGTATGAGAAGAGTCATAATATTTACACATGCATCTAAATACAAGGAACATTTTAGTCGCCAGAAAATGTTTATTTAAACTTTATGTTGATGTTATAACAGAATTACAAAGAAACAAATGAGTGAAACAAGTTACATTGTGGTTCTTATATGCATTATTTAAACTCATACATTTGTTGCTGAATGTTGTTACCAGTTATGTTTAAAAAAAAAACTTTTAAATATAAGGTTGATTATCAAAATAATAGAAACATCTGGAGTTGAAAACACAACAGATGTATGGGTTTGGACATGGTTAGGCGGCCTGTTTGTTGAACGAAACTCCGTACCACGAGAGAAACAGTGTAATGGCAGTGTGGAGTGAACTGAGGAGACAGTGATTCCCAAAGAGAGAAAATTGTTGGCGCTCGGTTATGTGGTGAAAGTGTGCCCAAAGTAGAAATTCGTTGGGTACGTCGCCAGGAACAGTGTCCAAGCTGATTATGGCTTACAAAACTTACGGCAAAACCACATTCGCTAAGAGGAATAGGGGTCGGAAGAAAATCTTCATTGTCAGGTAATGCCGAGCATTACCTTTCCACACGCGTCATGGTCCTTGATTACATCGAATTGCGAATTGCTCGAATTGCACAAGAAATTTTTGGACAGTCCGTTTGCACGGTGTTTCAGAGGAGCTCCTCACAAGATGATGTTACCTGGCCGTAGGATATGATTTTTAGTCTTGACTCAGAGGCACGAAACTTCACAAGCCAACTTCTGAAATATGATTTGTTGTCTCAATACCCGAACCCAAATTAAATGCTGATATTTTTCGAGGTTAAACGTTCAAAATGTCTAAGTTCAAAGTGGTAAAGGAATATCACTCCTAATTGTGTTCTGCATTGGAACATTTACACGACCCTATTGAACAGCTCCTTATCTTCTAACTAACTGGTAACCGCAGTTTGTTCTTTGATCTTGCACTGAGTTTCTCATCTCATAAGCGTGACTTTGGTCCATCAATTGGTTGCGTTACAGAGGGTGGTTTCACACCATATGTAAAATTATACATTTAGAACTGAAGGGCTAAGTTCATCGCATCAATCCAATGTATTTCCGATATTTTTATAATGTTAATCCATTAATAACATTATCAATAAAGCTATTTACGTCATTTCATTTACTATTAAATGGTTCAATGGTAAAATTAGTATGAATTCTAGTAATTCATCGTTGAAGTATTATGATTAAAACGGGAAGATCAAATTGGGTTTTCTATTTCAAAATATACTATTTTACATTGTTCAATTTGTTTTTATTTTCTGTTATATTTCTTGACAGTAATAACAAGTAATATAAGAACGTTCATTATAATAACACATGTTACAATACACTAGTGCGTAGAGAAATTGTGCTTAACATAAAAGAATATAATGCATTTTTAAGTAGTATGACCCTTGGTAAAACTTAGCGCAGCACGAAGTTTTTTCCTGACACGAGGGGATGTCCACTTGCTTGTCACACCTAATGAAGGACGAAGTTCATTTGGGGAAACGCCTTCATCCATATCATCAGCTTCTGTTTTTATTTCCATTTTCTGCAAAGAAAATTAGGTGCAGTTAATTATTTGTTGAGCGAGAATAATTTCAATTAATTTCACATCTAGTTTAATATGTTTATTGAAAATATTATATTATATATATATATATATATATATATATATATATATATATATATATATATATATATATTGATACATTTTTAAGTTATCTAAGAATACATAAATTATCTGTAGCTATCATATTTGTTCCAAAATAAACATCGGACAAATAAACAATATCATTCGGGTCTTTAACGATTTTGAGTAACAAAGTAAAATCTGTAGATAATGTTGCTACCACTCCCAAATTTACCGGTATTAGCCATGACTTCCAACAATGTATATTTATCCAAACTGGATTCAAAACATTCTTCATGAACATAGTCAAAGTGGTTGTCAGCCTCCTCGGATATGTCTCCTTCCGTCTTATTGTGTGTTATAGAAGAAAAATCTCGTCCAGTTCTTTACCAGGAGGTAATGTGCCTAAGATCGATGACACATTCCCGCGCTGGATGGCGATGCTGATACGTTGGAAAAGGAATGCAGTAGCTCGGGGGTCACCAGTTTTGATTGCTATTCGATGACCAACTTCATTAATGAAATTAGATCCTTCGTGACCCCAAGACCCACTGGTTTCTATTGCTACTGTTACAAACCAATATTTGTCCAATAGGTTTGAGTATTTTAGTCTTTTGTCTGATTCTCTGTGAGCGGCGACGAGACCTGCCTGAATTGAAGAATGGGGTAAGTTGGAAGGAGCAAACGTATCGGAACATGTGAAATCCCAGACTAGTGCTTTTCCATTTTTTTCACGGTACCAAGGTCATGCCATCAGGCCTTTTACCATCAGAGCGGCAACAACCATTTGGTTCTTTTATTGAAGGAACTCCCGCTGAAACGAGGGCTCTACAAATAATGTCGTTTACAATATGATGTCGAGATTGTCTTCCCGCACTTTTTTTACATGAAAGGCCATGTAATCCTTTATTATCAACATATGCGTTGCAAGCAGGACAAAAGTGAGGCTCACAAATATTAGCACCTAAGCGCAGAGCTGTAGCAATACGAAAGCTCTCATTAGAAAGGTGTAGGCCTAGTGTGTGAGAAGGTAGGGCTTGAAGCCATGCTCCGTTTTTGGAGGAAGAGACAGCTAACAGCCTGGCTTTGTCATCTGGGTTATTAGTTGATGATAGGAGTGAAGATAAACGAAGCTTGACTATAGGTTCATCTCAACCAGACTGAACATGTCTTTTGTCGATAGGTGGGTGATCCATTCCAACCAGACTAGTCCATTTGTCGGTGCATTCTTGTACATCTCGAATCGAGTCTAAGTCAACCTCCTGTTGAAGAAGAGATCCAATTAGTTCTCGTGAGCCATAGAATGATGCGAGGAAAGAAGGTATGGCGATATCCATGACTCGACGAATCCCAAGGCCTCCATTCTCAACTGGTAAGGAAGCTTGTAACCATGAACTGTCTTTCAAAGAACAGTTTAGAATGGATTCCAGTCCTGTTCTAAGAGTGTGGTCGAATTTGTCAAGTAATTTATCATCCTGCCAAGAAGGGGAGCAACGGAGGAAATACAGTAATCTTGGAAGTGAGAGTGAAGCTCGTAGTAAATAATAAGCGGAGTGTGCAGAAAGTTTTGATAATTGAGAAAAGAAGAATTCTAATTTTGATATCTTGTCCAATAAAATCTAGTTTAACGTTCATAATTTGTTGCAGAACTATATTTGTATACCTATTCGTAAAGCACAGACTGAACATAGTACTTCTGTAAGTCAAGTAAAAATTTGATAAGACAAACCATGCAACGGAAAAGGTTAAGTATAGCTGGAGAAAAAATAATAATGTTGTTATCCAGGATACGAAATTTGCTTTATAGTCTCAACATTTCGACTCTGACATTTATTTACATGTGATATTAGCAGAATACCCGTTCTTCACACGAAAAAAAATATTTAATTTTGGACATAATGGGCTGAATTTGGATTCAAACTGCATCGAAAGTGTCACTATTCGTCTCAGCGACTCCAAATCTATGGATTCGGAATTAATATCGGTCATTTCCGATCATTTCTATATATCTCTCCTCTCCAAGTTGCAGACCAGAATGTGGATTTCAATGACATCAGAAGTGTCACTGTTCATCTCAGCGATCCCGAAAACTATGGATTCGACACTAATATGGGTCATTTCCTATCATTTTTAAAAACCTCCCCCTCCCCTAAGATTCACGATCAAAGTTAAATGATAAATCAATCCAAGGCCCGAACCTCATCTACGTTGAAAATATGATTGAGATCGGTCAAGTGGTTCAAGAAGGTACGAAGTCACAAACATAGCGACTTTCATTTTTATATATGTAGATTTAAAGAAACAGTCTCTCAATAAACATAAATTTATTTTCAGAGTACAAAAACTCTAATTTACCATGGTTTTCGTTACTTGGCTCCTGTTTATATTTTTTATTAGTTTATATTTTGCGTAGTACCCAAAAAAAAGGTTAGACAGTGTAGTAATTTAGAGATATCACGCGATCTCTAAAAATAATTGAATTCCCGTCTACTGCTAATATTTCGATTTCTCTTAATGTAGATTAAATGGCATATTATTATCAGCTTATCATATTCTATGTACATTAAATATTGAGAAAATAAGGTTTCATAATTGTAGGCAAGAATTTGCAATGCTGTAAGAAAAATGTTCTATTAGTTCAGATATTACATAACAAGAAGTAGTTAGTGTATACACCACGCAAGGGATTTTGTTTGTATCACATGAAGTTTTTCAGTTAATATTGGAATCGGAATTGGTACTAGATTTGAACCACTTCCGGTTTTAGTTCAGAGATGAGAGTGAAGGTGGAGTGGATTCTTGAGATACTTAATTGATCAGGAAGGAACTTATCTCTACTTATTACCGTTTTTACCCTATACCAACCATCGTTGGAACCGGAAATGATTTATGTTTTGCTATGCAGCTATATGTTTCCATTCTCACTTTATAAATATCAGCATCGAAACTGAAAGTGATTAATTTCGGCTTCTTTTAGTTTGAATAGGGGGTTACAGAAGGTGGTATCTATTCTTAGAAGGCTAAATCGATGTGAAAATCGACGGTTCTACAAGACCGTCCTTTGCTATCTCTTATCAGTTTTGTTGAGAAGCGTAGTGGATTTCTATTACGTTTGCTTTTAATAGAGACGTACAAGTGAAGATGGGGATGAAATGTATTTTTTGAACGTTTAATCGATTGCAGGAAACCACTTTCCTCCATCAATTATCGTTTTTGTGTTATAGGAATCACTGCTGTCACTTCGACTTTTAGTAGAGCGGGGAACAGGGAAGGTTAGGGCGGATATATAATATATTCTTGGGACATTTAATTGATTGGGGAAAATGGCTTCTCACTATCCATTACGCTTTTGTTCTAAGACAGTCAGTATTAAAAACGAAGTAGTTGATTTCTGAAACTTTCGGTTTTAGTAGACTTTCGTTACACATTCTAGTTTAAAATACAGTGTGTGTTGAACCTTTGGTCAGTGTTTCTTTTGTTACAGTATCCAATCCAAAGCCATGGATAGTGTTATTTTAGTAGAGCGATTAGGGTGCAGATAGAATATATTCTTTGGATTCTTAATTGATTCCAGAAGACTGCTTCTCGTTATCTGCTCTCATTTTTACTCCATTACGATGAACGTTAGAACCAGAATTGGTTAATTTATGTCACTTCCGCTTTGAATAGGATGTTAATACAGAAGGTAGTTCATATTGTTAGAAAGCTAAATGGATTCAATAATAAACGATCCTCGGTCCCTTATCTTTTTGCTCTATTAAAATCAGCCATCCTGAGTGAGGTTTTCCTCATTCACTCCAGGCAAATGTCGGTAAGGTACCTAACATACAGGTCCCAGGTCACTTCCTTCCTTTCCCAATCCTTCATTCATTCTCTTTCCTCGAATGGTGTGATCACCGAAGGACGTCATCTCTCATACGTGACGGGCTAATATGTCCATAGATGCCGAAAGCCCAGAAACCTAAAATTCCTAATCCTATAATGAAACCGGAAGTTGTAGTGTGTTTAAACCACTTCAAGTTCTAGCAGAGAGTACAGGATGGAAATAAACTGCATTCTTAGGATGGTTAATCGATTACAGGAACAGCTTCTCCCTAGTTATTTCCGTTTTTTTCTATAGCAAGGAACATTATAACTGGAGATTGTTAATTGTTAGCACTTCTGGTTTGAATATCGGCTCCAGAAACGAACTGAACTCCTAGCTTTTGACCCTGTACACCTTATGTATCTTGAATATTTTGGTATCAGAGATTCTTAACACCACATGATTTAATTAAATTCAATTTAAACACTATATTATATTCTAATAGGTTTACGAATCATGTTTTATCAGCTCTTGAAGGACTAGAGTTGAAAGTGTAAAGTGATAATTAAAGCTTGTAATTCTTGCAAGTTATAAAATGATTATTGTAATTAATTACATGCTTTCTAGATGACTAACGCATCTGAAGTGCATACAAGTAATTACAATAAAATATCTCGCAAGTATATAAATTCAGCCACATAGATACATAGATATTATTCACAAATGACTGGAAACCTATAAATAAATATTGAATTACTAAAAAATAAACCAATTAATTACAAAATAAATAATTGAAAATATTTTAATAGGAATGTGAGAGGCAGTGTTGCCAGATTGGGCTACAAATAGCGAATTGGGCGATTTTTAAAGAAAATTCGCTCCCAAAATTTCAAATTGGGCGACACGCTACTTTTTGGGCTACTTTTAATTACCAGCAGGCTATAACTTTTAGGAAGGAGATACTTTTTATATATGAAATCACGAATTATTAGTTTTATATAATACAATAGAAGTTTTGTTTGTTGAGTATTCTATGCACAGTGAAGAATAGTTTTACTAAAACTAGCATGCTCAATACTAGTTCAATTCTTGTTTTAGTTCTTTTCAATCTCCAGATCTGACAACACTAGGCTTTTGTTGAGTTTGCACTTTTGCAGTATCACTGACTGTATTGATGTTTCAGTTAATGTCTGGGCCTAATAGATATGCGAAGCTATGTAAACATGAACATCGCAAATTTAATTGTGTTACTGTGTTCTCAATATTAACATAATGTGAAAGTGGAGTTACTATAAATCTTAGAAAATTCATGGCTTCCAGATAAAAAATTGAAGAATTAACGAATGACAGTGAGTAAACATACTGTAAATGTTGTAAATTGTATTTCAGAGCCTAAAGGAACTGAAGAAGCATGTCTCATTGAAAATCAGAAAAGTCCCCATTTTATACCATCACGGCCTGCCTAGTTTATTGCATACTACAGTTCCAGCTGACGTAGTATTGAATTTGCTTTAGCACACCACCGCCAACAGTCTGAAACTTCGATCAGCGCTTGACATTGCCAATTAAGACATCTGACATTTCTATGATTGGGCTACTTTTGGAACACAACTTCGCTACTTGTTAATCTTCAGATCTGGCAACACTGGTGAGAGAGAGAAGAGAAAGAGTCACACCGTTATCTACATGTATTCCTGAAATTTTATCAAAAATTCTCATGTCGTAGTTGTCCACCACTACCGCCCTCGTCAATGTCTGCACGTCTCAAACTCTTTTTATTTACCTTACCGTCTCCATTTAGCTCTCCTTTTTATCTTCATTCAGATTTTTCGTGTACGATTATATTACTTTGTATATTTTAAACCATTTTAAAAATTAATAATTACTATCCTATTTTCTTGATCAACTCTGAAAGAAACGATAGCATATAAGGCAAAACTAGTAAGACTAAACTCACTAGATAGTGAAACTTCCTAAGATAGTCCTTCTTTTATAGACTATTAACAAGTCATTGTGCTAGGTACACACTGCATTTAATTCCCAAAAAAGATTTGTTAAGACCAAGATCAAAATTTGTTAGTTAATAACTCTGAAACCAAGTGTTTTCGTTATATTATATTTAAAACCTTCCTAAACTTTAACAATCTTAATATTTGTATGAAACATCGTCGTCTGCATTCCTCCAGTTCTTGAGTTAATGATAATCAAATTTGGGGTTATAATTAAAATAAATACCAAACTTAACTTCGATTGCAAATAACTCGAGAAACAAAGATAAGCACACCACAATATGCGTACTAAGCTAGTAAAATTCTAGCACTATTTCCAATTTGGTAAAGATCGCATGATTTTCTTTGACCGCGCTTAATAATTTTTTGGGGCGGAAGTTTGACTACGTGTAAATCCATCTTCGATGACCGACAACTCGGAAGCGGAAGGGGGGGGGGCAAAAGTGTCCACCCAGCCATACCCGAAATGGTAGTAGATTTCAATGATCTTAATGGGCATTCGTATTATTGTGTTCTGCAGATATCTGGTTCCAGACTTCTTGCCTACCAATTTTGAGGTTTGGCTTTCGTAAAGAAATAAATCAAAATCCAAATTAATTGCCAATAACTCAATAACCAAAGATTTGCTCACCATATCACATCATAGTAAACTCGTAAAGTTATATTACCATCTAAATTTTGGTCAAAATCGGATGAGTTTCATTACCGTGTTTTAGTGAAATTTATTTCACTGAATTGAAACTCAATTTTGATGACAAATAACTCGTCGATTCAAAGTTTTACACAAAGTTATCAAGAAAGCTCATCAAAGCTTACTGGTATAGAAAGTCTGATCAAGATTAGATGAGTTTTATCGATCGTGATTTAGTAACATTTCTTGATTTCACAAGATTCAAATCCGAATTCGATGTGTCCTAATTCTAGAATTAATATTCTACATATCATAATATTTCTTATATATATGAAGATATACGAGGTCTACTCGTACGCCAAATTCTGTCAAGATCGAATTAGTATCGTGGGGAGCACGCCATACATAATAACCTTTTGCTGTCAGTGCTATCCTAACTTTGATGGCCAATAACTCAGGAACAAAAGTACTGCACACAATAATATGTATTCCACATGTGTATGCTTTCGAAGTTCTATCCCATCCCGATTTTCGTCTAGATCTGATGAGTTCGGTCAATTGAGTTTTTCTAAATTTCCTTGATTTGGCTGCGTTCAAACCCAGAAATCTATACACCACAATATTTCACACTTTGCTCGATTGTGTACAGCTTGTCAGCATCTACCATCATGCAAAGTTTGGTGAAGATCGAGTGAGTTTTATTGATCGTAATTTAGAGAAATTTGTTGATTTAGCTATGTTCAAACAGAAATATGGTTGTCATTAGCTCAAGAAGAAATGGTCTACGTAACACAGTATTTCATGTACATAGTAAATACACGAGGTGTATCAATGCTAAATGTGATCAAGGTTGGATTAATATCGTTAGTATCTTGCTATACATAATATTGTTTTACTAAGTCCAACTCTAACTTTGATATTCAATAACTCAGAAGCCAGGGGCCTCCACATCATAATATCTCAAATGTATACTAATTTCGTGAATTTTGGACAAGATCGGGTGAGTTTCATCAAAAGTATTTTTGTGATTTTTTTTTTTTTTTTTTTTTTTTTATTTTACTGACTTCAAACCTAAATACGTCGACAACTAGTCTGTATAGCATAATATTTTATGCTATGGTCGTCATTGTATCCATACCAAATTTAGTCAAGATAAGTTGAGTTCTTTATGATGTCTGCTGCTCTTGTCATTGAAGTTTTTATTCCCTTGGAAAATTTAATAAAGAAAGATAGGAAAAAGTGAACGTTATAGTATTTATCGTATTTATAGTATTTTCGAACATGGATGTAAATGCTATCAAGATGCAAAATCCATCAGAAACAGATTTTTTTTTTTTTTTTTGAAAAGATTATGCAAGAGTTGATTAAAATTCCAAATTATTAGGTCTCCTAAAGACTCTATAGCCAAGTCCAAAAGAAGTGACAGAAAAATAAGGAGGTGAATGTTATGAAATTCTTAGGTTCACAATATGACTTAATTGCAGACCGTTCTTTGTGCTAAAAAGTAACAAGTATTGGATTTCCAAACTATACTACATAGAAGTTTGAGATATACAAAAACTGAATCTGCCCGTCTGTCCACCTGTAGAAAAGTGGTAGACCCAAAACGACAAATGATAGTGAGAATTGATTTTTTAAATGGATTCCGTGTTTCAAAAAAGAGTTGTTTATTTACCCATGTCCTTACACTTAAATCAAAAGTGTTAGAAATACATTAACACTTCTGATTTTAATACTCATCTCCAAAGACAAAAGCTGTAATAGATATATACGGTGGTCAGCGTTACAAAATACTTCTCTTGTTCCCGTATTTAAACCTCAAAGGATATGAAGACTATGTCGAAAAATAATCTAATGTATGTACTATATGTTGGTTGTATTGGTTGTTTAAAATAATATATACATGATTCACTGCAGAGTTTGTAACCTTACTTTCTGAGAACTCTTCACAAATGACATAAAAATTTCCAATTTTACGTTTAATAGTGTACCCTTCAGGAAAAATAAAACAGATAAAATTAATGGAAGTGAATAATTATGATATAATTGGTGGAATGAAAATATGTGAGAACTCGGAAATACATACAGATACTATGTTGTCCACAAAGGACTTGCGTGAGCGGGAAGAAATAATAAAACTCATAGTGCAATACTCCTGTCAGATGTTGTACCTTAAAATTGGTTAAATATGTTCATGGTGATCATTGGTCATATGTAATTCAATGTAACGTTTAATACAATAACATAAACATAATACAATATATATTGTGTTGCTTAATTACCTGGATTATTAGACGAAGCATTTGATGTTGTGCTTCCAGAGCACTCGAAATATCTTTCAACTTTCTTTTCTGTTTCTCGAGTTCTGATGATACATAATCTTCATGATTCTCCAAGACCATTTCAAGCCCTAGAGGGTGAAAATATCCATTAGATTACGTATTTTATTCATAAAAATGCTACTCATTTTAGCTTCGGACTTGCGTTCAACTAAAATGTAAGTGAAATTTGAGAACAGCAATTACATAATTACTGATCTACCAGTTTCGGCAATCTGTAGTTGCCTTAATCAGGTTCATCAAATAATATATCTGACGAAAGTAACACAGAATGTCAAAATTGTAACATAGTAGTTATAAGTGTTTGCTTTGATCAGTTTCTTACAATTTTAATAATAAGCAAAAATATGTCGATATAAAAACAGCCGTGCACAAAACTATTGACCTTTGATTTACCTTTCTAGTGGCACACTGAAATACATCCTTAATATGCAATTACCTAAAGTTTTAAAATGGTTTAAAGTTCACTGTAATTTTCTTTACATTACATCAACAATATTTATTTTAATAATTACGTGTAGAATAATTCTTCAATGGGGTAATTTTATTTTTTCTAATTGGGGATGAAACGTTTCTGGAGCAACGAGAAGGGAATACAGGCAGCTGAAGCAAATGTTATAACTATAGAGCAACAAATTTAAATATTGATTAAACAATGTATCTTTGGTCTCAAACCTGCTTTTCAGAGCATCAAACACTGAACCATAATCTTGAAAGTGACTCCCATTTAAATACGTTTTTATGTTTTCAAATATGTAATAACGTGGAGGTGCCAAATCAAGATGCTATTGCAGTTTATGTATCACTTCGAGGCCTTATTTCTCGTGTTTTACCATTGGTCGATGAATCATGCTGTCTTCGAGAAACATAATTCAATTAGCAAGTTTTCCATGTTACCACTTCCCGATAGATGTTTGAAGTTTATAAAAAGTTGTAGTAATATTCGTTCTTCATTTTGAAACATTATCCTTCTTATTATCAATGAGGAGAATACAATATGAATCTCAGGAAGTAGACGCTATCACTTTTCTAGTGAGTATCTGTGGTCGAAACATCCCGTGTCTGGGTCCTCTCTGTTGCGGCAATGCATAGATCACTAGTTTCGCTTTATCAAAATGTTATATTCATGGTAATTGTCATGATAAACATAGAAATTATCATATGTGTCCTTGGAAATCATAGAAGATTTGCTGCATCAAACAAAAGACGCAATTTCCCATGTCTCAGGTGCTTGAGAACTTCTACACTGACAACTTTCTCATTCCAAGTATATGATTAAAGTGTATTTAAAATTATGTTCAACATAAATAGGAAGCTAAAACCCTTTTCAAAAGAATCAGTCCATCTTGGAGTACCAAATTGTGCACAACATCTATACTTATAGTAGACACTACAAAAGTGGAAACTCGAGTCTCATTTCCAGTCGATTTCCCTGCCTCTTTTGAAATCAACATCCAACTTCTTCATAGTGTTACATGAAGATCATTTAACATTCATACATTAACTTTCATAATGTATATCCTTGTCATTCCTTAAAAAATATCTGATCGTAGATTTTTTCTATTGTCGGACGAACTTGAGTTTCCAATACTCATTAAAATTGCGACAATAGACATACTGAGTAAACAACACTTTTCTAATTTTATGCATATACATCACCAGTTGCTTTATGGTGTATTAAAATTACATAACTGAGCTCCCTCGTGGATAAACGATTAGCGTAAGCACTTTGATGTAGGAGAGCAGGATTTGATTCTCGGCGGGAGCTCATGTAGTTTGAATCCCACGCTAAGCTGTAGGCCCACGTCTCATATAGCTCACTGCTGAAAGAGATGCAAAACTGAAAATAAAAGCTGCACTACTCAACAAGGTTTTTGCCACTTAGCCGAAAATAACCGAAAGTAATTTAATTGTATGTGCTATTGACGAATATGAATATGAAAATATTTCGTCAACTTCCATTTTAAGTAAATTACTAAAAGCAATTTTACAGTCAGATATTTCTATAGACAACATTTATATTTATATAAAAGTCTATTTCTCCTGCTAGAATTATCGTATTTTAATGAATTATACTTTGTTTAAGTCGCTTTAAATGGCTTAATAACACTGTCAACTAATTTATAAATAAGATTGGTAGTTTAGATGCAACTCAGAGAAATTTATGAACTTCTCCAACACAAATAGCATTTTTCATTATGTTGGCTCACGTTGCTGCAAAAGAGGGAACTCGCGGAGTTCAGACTGGCTTCTAAAAATATCCTGTTCCATCCCAAAATGATGAGGGAAGTTCGTTAAACATGGAATGAGTAACACAGAAGAGAATACCTGAGTATATATTCAAGGAAAACGAGAAACCTTGTAGTTCAGAAATGCCCAAATGAAACACCGCCATTTGATATACAAGAATATAGCAAAAGTCAAACCGTTATTATTTTAAGATATAAACGTCGTAGAGAAATACATGGAAAACATTTGTTGTTCTCTTATTTTGCTTACAACTTATTTTCATATACACATGGCGTCAGCAAATATATCAGCTACAACTTCACGAAGCGATTTCGAAGAAAGCAATGTAGTAAGTTTAAGTTTTCTACTTAATAACTTGTGATTTAGTAAGCAACTAAGAAATAAAGATGTGTTCACCTGAGCCATTGCTTCTCAACCTATATAAAACATAAGAGTTGCTTTATATTAGCAGACGTTATCGCTTTATTGTTCTATAAGCCTGGACAACGGGAATTAGTTAAGAGGGCATTGTATTGTAAAACTTTCATATTTTAGGTTTCGGCTTTCTTTCTGACAAATAATCCAAGTACCTGAGTGTGGAACTTGATTTCTTCCACAATGTAGACTGATATTTTTGCTCACTTCCATAATGGAGACTCCAGTTCTTATCCCACTTTCAAAGCTAAAAGAATTCTCTCCGACAGGACAGAAAATTCATTATTCGGAACACCAACGCCTTTGACTCAAACTGTAATAATTATTTTTTCCTGATGAATTATTCTTGAGTAGATAATTTCATGAGAGATCTGAATTGCATTAAGCACAAGCTGAGGTGCTTGAGTATAGACAACATGAATAGAATTGACTGGATTCCAGCACTAGAATTTCATTTAGGAGAAGAGGAGCATAATGGAGATTTACTGGGCTATAATAAAAAATTACTCTAAATTTTAATTGTAGTTGGTTTGATCTACGCACAAGGTTTCCAACACCCCCCTAAAGAACGGAGATTTTCCCGACTCTTCTAATCTAGCCTCAAAGCACTATAACTATACAATGGAAACACTGAACTATCAATACCAATTATATATTCCGTAGACATCAAGGAAACGTACAATCATTTGTCTGTGTTATTAGTATAATAGGACTTCCGAGGGCGATCTCAATTCGATTGATTCTATAAGTAGTCACCAGGCCGCATCAGAGGAGATCAGCGTGTTCCTGCCAAGCAGAACCACAAGCAAAACCCCCATCTTTTGCGTGGTGTTCATTGGACAGTAAAGATCTCTGAGATCAGTGCCAAGTAGGAAACAATTATGAGTCAGTGGTTAAGATGACCGGACCAGACCATTAGGACGGAAGGCGAAGGGAATCTCCGATAGCAGCTATAATTTTTTATTGACAGCATACATAATCTTTTCCCCCATTTTTCAACAATGATCAGAGTTCTCAGCTCTTAGTAACTTTTCAGATTGTATCAACAGTTTTTTTTTTTTTTTGTTAATATTGTTTCATTCAAATCATTCTTCACCATGATGTTTATTTCCTTCACCCTTCTGCTGATCCTAGCGATTGCGTGACACGTAGAAGTTGTGCAAATACCTCCCACTACTGGGGCAGGTGTTACCTTTCTACTCACAAGAATACGATTGTTACACTAGATAAGAACCATTATTTAATAATTGATGGCAAATTTGTACAGATATAAAGGTGTCTTTCTTTATTTTTTATTTTTATTTTTTTTTTGGGTCTGGGTCAGTAGAGTAACTGAGGTAAACAACAATGTGTAAGCATGGAATTTGAGAAAAACGTATACACCATGACGTCACAATGTTAAGTATGCTCCTCCAGTAAATTCACCCGAAGTACTATTTGCTACTTCCTTTACATATAAAATTAGACGTAATGAGAAACCTTATTAGAGCTATAACAGCTACGCTGAAGATTGGCTTCGTGCAATCTCACCTAGAGTGTTCTTCCAGACTCACGAGCAATGAGATATGAACGATAAGGAAATTACATCATAGCATTCAAAAAATGGAGAAGACGTGTCAAGATAGGTGGGATCTTCGCATAATGGGCGACTACTGATGATTTTTAGAGGAAGTGAAACACATTGCAAGAGAAATATAGAAGTAAGTTTTTAAAATTTGCAGATTTTTATAAAAAAATGTCTCGTATGTTAGCTGTATATTTTTGTTTAGTACCAGTACAGACATTATAGGAACATTAATTTTGAAATTTTTGCAATTGAAGCACCCCGCCGTACAACGACATATGTTACATTTTAGTGATTTCGAGAAAAACTTGCAGTATATTTTGGAAGTACATTAGGAAAAAATAAAACGAACAGCTAGCGACGTTATTAGGAGAAATAAAAGCAAAAAATAAATAAATAAATAAATAAATAAAAATAAATAAATAAATAAAATAAAATAAACGTGCCTGCATGAAAGAAGTTTTTCTTGAAATACTAAAGTGTAACATAATATATCGTTGTTCAGCGGGTGCTTCAATTCTTTTAAAAAAATTGTTTCCAGAAAACTTGGCTCACTGTACTAACCAGAAATTGAAGTATTGTTAAAATTTAATTTAGAACAACATTTCAATTTTTATTTAGTTTACTAAAGCAAGTTTATGTAACTCAAAAAAAATAAAGTTATTTATTGGCTCGTAAGTATTTGAGAACAGGATCCTGAGAAGAATATTCGGACCCAAGAGGAACGAGAATGGGGAATGGCGGAAGCTTCATAACGAGGAACTACATAGTTTATACGGTTTACCCAACATTGTTAGGGTCGTCAAGTCTAGGAAGCTTAGGTGGGCAGGTCATGTAGGTAGAATGGAAGAAAGTAGAAACGCTTTCAAAGTCTTGACTGGTAGACCCATAGGAAAACGACCATTAGGAAGACCTAGGCGCAGATGGGAGGATAATATTAAGATGGATCTCGCAGAGATAGGAATACAAAGTAGAAACTGGATCCAATTAGCTAAGGATAGAAGTCAGTGGAGAGCTTTTGTGAACGCGGCACTGAACCTCCGGGTTCCATAGGCCATAGAGTTAGTTAGTTATTGGCTCGTAAGTAAAAGAATAATTTTGCGATATCGACATCCGTATATTACATTCTGTGTTATCTGGAAGATGAATGCGTTTTCTATTAAAATTCCGTATTTAATTAAGTATGTCAGTGACGTAATTAAAATCATGTATACACAAATTTAATTAATTTTTAGTTTTTGCCTGAGTCTCTCATCTCACACAAAACGTTACGTGTTAGAAACTTTCTGTTGCCACTTTCGTGTTCAGAAGTGTAGATTTAGCTAAAATGTTTTACCGTATTTTCCTTCATGTGAAAGACAAAAAGTTTAAATTTGTTGACTCGTATTATTAACATGTATTTTACAACCTTTTCTGTAAGGTCTGAAACTTTTAAGCTCCCGTCGTATTTCTCTTAACCTGGAAATATAACAAATTCTTAAAAACAAGAAAAGGTTCAGGTATAGGGACATAATGATAAAGCATATATCAATAAACATAATCAAAGAATCTCCTAACTGTTACTAATAGAAGAATAACTGTATAATCAAGTTTTTAGATAAAATAACATACTGTGGATTGAAATGAGACACTATTTTGAACTCGTATTACTCATGACACAAATATCCGAACAGACGGATGTTTGCACTGCTTCATACATTACACCTTCTGCTACTCGATTACAGGCAGTATCAGTCGAGGAGAGAGTCGGCGGGAAATATGCAGCCGTCGAAAGTGGAAGTCAATCAGACCCGTGTTCGAGATTCCGTGCTGAGGAATGCGGGATTCTGTGACGCTGAAGTCGTGAAGCACTTTCAAAAAGATGAATCGGGTCGCGCAACTGTGTAAAGAACATTAAAAAGGATCAAAGATGGGATTTCAATGAAAAAAGATAAGGGGAGGGAAAGAGAAAGAATGGTTATGACGAAACTGTGTCTCTGATGGACATGAGCGACGAATGAACCATTCCAAGTGCTGCACGTATATTAAAAGTGAGTCGTGATGTTATGAGCAAGTGGTTACTAGAACTGGGAATCAAAAGGAAGACAAAAAAGGATGCTCCATATGCGGGTGAGAAGCAAAAAAAAAAAAAAAAAAAAATCATTCTGAACAGGGACGAGTTTGGTGCCTCTAATGATGATACAGACGTAATAAAGGACGATGAAACATATTTTGATATGAATGGGTATGAGTTTAGTGGAAATGTTTCGTACTTTGAATCTGGTCACATTCCTGTCCCTGAATCCGTATAATTTAAGTTCAATTTTGGACGGGAGGAATTTACGAATGGTAGTTTATAAATGGCGGTAAGCACGCTTGGATGATTTATTCAAAACAGATTCAGATAATCTTGTTTGCTTTCCAAAAACATATATGTTTCGTTAATAATTTGACAATGTATAAGTTATTTGTTCTGAACACTTTATAGCCGGCGTATTCTTCCATTTACCATTTTGACACTGAATTATCAGAAGCAGCTTTTTTCCTTCAACTTCTACTTTAACCACAATAACTAGCATGACTATTCAACAACAGAAGCATCACTTCTCATTCGCATCTTAGAATATCAGAAAGGAGGGTTAACATGTAAACACCTTCCTGGTGCTCCCAATAAGCAATCAGAGCAATTTACTTATATGTGTGTATACTCAGGTGACCTCGATCATCAGACTCTAAACCAATAAAGGAATTTATAAATGTATATGTAAAGTTCAACATCGGGTATGGCCATAAGAGAGTAATGTGTTCATCCATTTGTCCGTAAATTCCCAATCTTAGGAAGCAAGGGTGTAGTGTTAACCCACTTACTGACTCATGTGATTCCAGACAACCAGTCAGAGCGATTTGTTTGTGTGTATGTGCTTTTAGACTGGGATTAGTCATAAATTCTCATAAAGGAAGGTAGAGGGTTAACCCACCTTTACACCTAATAAATAAGCACTGGCGTACTTAACTGACCTAAATACGTATGAAAAAAGTAAAGTACCCTTTTATAGCACCTTAAACACACATACTTGCTATAGGATCATAAGCCTACAATCTTCAAGTATGAAGTGAACAGTTGGCTTATTCCACCTATCAGAAGAACCACAAGGGTACGTGTCTGAACCTTGACACTCATGAAAAAGAGTGAGGCATCCCTCCATAGGATAATTAGCACCATACTTAAGCACAGGACATAGAAAACCATCTTAAAACATAAGAGATTCAGCATTGGGTCAGCCCAACCATCACACGAGACCACAGGAGCACATATCTAGTTCTTGACACTCACGAAAGAGAGTGATGTACCCCTTAATAAAACTAAAACATCTATCCTAGAGAAGAAACGAGGTTTAAACTTCGACATTTTCAATTATTTGCAATTTTTCACCCATCCAAGGGAACGACCTGGGACCCCAAATTTTCTGGAGTACATATTTACATCCCATAAACCCCTCCAAAATTTTAATTCCCTATATTATTCATTATAAGCGGTAGGAGTACATACCCTCTCAAAGTCAAGTTCAATAACTTGTGACGTAATACCACGTGACCAGGGCTAATGACTGATGGTCAGGTTATTGCCAACAGCCAAACAGATGGTGTCCCGTATTGGGAGAGTAATATTCTGAGATTCTTCACATAGCACCTATTCTGATCCTCCGTAACACATTTCTCTCCGCATTTACAACAATGTATAGTTCATTCAGTTAAGTTGCTTTTCATCGTAACTTCGTTAAACGATGCGGCTAGTTCTTAGTCTATGTCAATAGTTGTCATGTGTTTCATTTCCTACAAACTGTAGCATGTTGTAAGATTATTATATAAAAAAAAAAGATCACTTAAAACTAGCGCCACTTCTGATGAGTGGCTAAAATAAAAACTACTAGTTCTGGAGGTAGTTAACTGACCACCTTGTAGTCATTGGAAATTGAATGCAACGACGAGAGCACATGCTCTAAATTTAGTCGTAAATGGTGCAAATCATGGAAAGTTCCGAAACTCTGTTATATTACGTTTGTATTTCAGTGATAATCTGATATTCTGATTTAGCCTGGATAAGTATTTCTGATATTTTCATGAAAGTGACTTACATATTCAAATGGAGTCGAATAGGTGTCAAAATTGAATACTTGTATGTGCAATTTTGGTGTTACAATTATATACGAATGAAGTTTGCAATTTATATGGCTATGTTTGACGGACTAAGTATTTATATCAGTGATTGTGCAGCTTTATTTAATTATTCCATAAGTGTCATCATAAATAACTTTTATTCTATAGTAAAAAATATCACTACTAGAGACTCGAAGGAACATTTAACAGTATTTGACGTAATACATCGATATATGATATAACGAAAATTTACTGTACGTGTTACTGCATTTGTTTAATAGTCAAGTGTGAATTTGAATATAATTATTATACGTATTTGTGTGCAAATGGATTTAGTGATATTTTGTGGAAAAAACATTAAAAGTTCAAAATCGCTATCTTCACCACGCTTTTTGTATTTCAAATGCACTCTCCCAAATTCCATTGTAATGAAAAGTTTTTATTAATAATTTGTGTGGGTTTTATACCCTGCACCACCGGCGTCTATATTATTACCAGACGTCGGCATAAAACGTAAGGCTACCATATGTCGTACATTGATTATATGTAAAATTAATCAAGTTACTATTCAATTGTGAGTACCTAAATGCCTGCATACTGCTTATATGCATTGAATATATCTCTATATGTTTAACGCTTTTATTCTTAGATATTGGTCTTATTACAATAGAAACATGGCGCTTGTAGTCTAGGAGTAGACATGTTGTGCGATGTTATGTATCACGGTATTTTATGTATCACTTGAATATTATATGATTGTTTAAATAAATCATGTCAGAAACTTTCTAACCTGCTGGGGTGGGCCCTCACTTCCTGGTCACTTCTCGACATTTCCAGTCACCTCCGGTCACCTCTGCTTTCTCGGTCCATTTCCGGTATCTGCACTTAGATTTGAGGGGCGGTTGGGGCTTGCGTATCTCTGACTGATACGTACTTTTATTTGACGAGTATTAAAGAAGCAGTTTTTGGTATTATGGGAGGATAAAATGCAAACAAATGGCAATTGGAAGCACTGCTTACGTTCAAAATGGGTAATTCTGGATCAATTAGTTTGATTTTGTCAAGTGGATGAATTTGACGTTTACTTCCAAATGATGCGCAATATACAATAATATTCAGTACTAACAATTACTATCCGTTCCATCCGATCCAGCTAATCCAATATTTTTTTTTATTATAAAATAAACTAATAAAATCTTACATTGAGAAAACTTTTAACGTTAATAAAGGTAAGACAAGGTACTAACTCGAAAGAGGCTTATGTTTCTGAACTCTGGTATTTAAGTCGTGTAATTCAAAAACTTTGAACAAATGTTGTTCTGAGGAATCACTATCCCATTTTGTTTAAATGGAGAATCTTACTACATTCCTCTTGTAATTCGTAATAAAATATTAGAAAGCAACATCGAACAAGTTTCCACTATTTTCGGCTACTTATACATTCAAATAAATTACCTTTTTAAATAAGTAACTTACATTTTTCTGCGCTATTTGCATTTACTAGGTTCATCGTATATTACCAAAGCCTTTGAATATTTTCGCGTAGTTGCAAGTTATGATCCGATAGGAAATATACCATACATGATCAGAAGGGTTTAGAAAGTGTAATAATAAGGGAAATAAAATAACACTGTAGGTTAATGTTATCAAAGTATTGACCCTTAAGAATGATATAGAAATTATTAAGTATATGTTGGGAATGAAAAACCTATTTCTATTATATTAGACAAAAAAAAAAAAAAAAAAAAAAAAGCTGCTAAAATTTTACTAGAATGGCCAGAATGGAAATTCTGGACTTACAAATGAAGATTCATAATTATTAATTTTTTTAAAGTATTTCTGCAATATACAGTATCTTCTTTTACATAAGTTAATAATGGTTAATATTGCTAAATACTATATAATTTATTCGGGTTTTCAGAGAAAAACTTCTACCTCTTACGTTAGGATAGCTGCGAGTGTGAAGATAATTCGCACGCAATACCTCTTGCCCTCCCCATGGTTTAGAGAATCGTGCGTGTCTTTGGTGCATATGATCACCTGTTCGATACCCACTAGTGAAACATTGAACGTTTGAGAGCACGGTTGCGGTCTCGCCTTGAACTGTAGGTTGTTAAAAATGCATCTTAACTTAAATAAACAAACAGCATTGAAATATCGTATGTTAATTAAGTTCTAGTATAATTTCATTTTATCTTTCTCTTATTATGGACATGACAATTGATCACTTTTGCAGACAGATTAAAATTTATAAAATATACTTACCCTCGTCTGTGAACGGATTGCAAAACCATTTCTTAAGGACAGAATCAAGGAACCCTATTTTCGACTTCACTTCGTTTGGATATTCTATCAGTTCTGCTTTGTCCACCTTCTCAAGAAGAACGTAGGGAAGCTTTCTCTCCAACTCTGTATGTAACACAACCTATATAAATAATATATAATTTTATGGAATGTAAGTACTGGCTCTCAGCTGTATTGTTATATAAGAAGTTATGAAATCATGTACTATCCATACAAGAATCATAAAAACTAAAAATCATTTTTTCGGAAATAGAAAGAAAAGCAAACAAATTTCTTTCTGTATTTAAAATAATCGACGATTTTTCTAGGGAAACACACACATACAACAAATATTTATTCAGTGAGAAACGTGAACGTGTGAAGTAAGGAAGTAATGGATCATAATGTAATCTCTGAAGTTGTCAGACATTGTATACCAAATACTATCGTGCATTTCTTGACACATTATTACTTTGACACTCTTTTAAAGTTGGTAAGCATAAGTCATGTTAAACAAATACCGTAGTTACTAAAGTCCGGAATGCAATATTAAATGGTATTATACAGATATCTTATAGTACATAGCAGGAAATATGGTTTGTATGCTATATTATGTGGCTCTGAATGAAAATAACAGCGCAGGCTCAATCCCGACATTTTTTAAAGAAAAAGCAACAGGAATTCACATTTAATTGATGACACATTAAATACACGTAAGCTTAATGTTAGTGGACGAAGAATAAGTACTCCCAGCACTGATAAGAATGAGTACGCCAAAATATATAATTTGAGTGCAATTAGTAACCAAAATTTTAAGAAGTGCAAATGAAAAAAAAAAAAAGTTGTAATCATAGGCGACGCGGTACGAAATGCCTAAAACGTGGCCAAAAATGAAAATGGAAAGTTGTTATCTGGTTCTTTTTTAAGTATTAGGTTCGCTAGAGTAACATTTTTTCTCCTAAACTTCACCCATGGAAACTGTCCGCCGTTTATACCAGAGCTAGTATTGGAAGTCAAAATGAACCTACTTTTGTGTGTCTCGTAATACCTAATGCGCGCGAGAAATATAGGTCGAGTTTCATATGAAATAGTTCATTGTATACTTTTCCGATCTATTTATATCAAAATGTACGTTGTTTCGGGGGGTATGTGAAGGATTTTAAGACCATATATTATTTTTAATACGTTAGTTATTATACATTTATTTTCATTAATGTTTATATCAACAAATGTTTGAAATTATTTCAAAGTGAATTAAAACCCGAACTCAAGAGTTATATATAATGCCCCATTCCGCCAAATTTTGTATTAGCACATAATCTATGATCAATTTACTACAAGAATGTGTTAAAAACAGCTGCGCTTAACTGCGTCTTTTTTGTACGTTGCGATTGAATAAAAGGTTTTAGTTACAGAATATTTAATTATTTTGTTAATGTTAAACAAAAAGTAAAAAACAAAGCTAAAATTATTATAAAATAAGTGAAAATGATGTTTACAAGGTACATGCAAATAAGATAGTGAAAGACAACAAATAAAAATGAGAAAAAATACCTCAGTATAACATAGAAAAGCTAGCTCTAGTGTCGAAGTATACATATTTTTGTCTTCATTATTTTATAATTCATAGAAATATATACAATAAATTGAATTGAATAAAGGTACATAATTTAGTAATACAAAAAGTGGTTATTTGACAATATTAATTATATTAATTTTAGGTCCAAAAGATGAAATCATCCAATTATCATATATATATATATATATATATATATATATGTTTTGATGAAAGACCATTTGAAAAGCGATCTACAAATCATACTTGAAAATGTGGAAAATCGCCTCCCTTCGAGGAGTGGTCGTTGTATTAAAATATGTGACGATATGAAGACAGGTTTCGCATCTTTATTTTATAAAATGGTGGACAAATATCGAGAGCCCAATAGAAAGGATGAGCGAGTTTTTTTCTTACAAGAATAATGAATGGCTAAGTGTTATGTTATCGTTTTGCGTACATCGTAATACTAAGACATCAAGGAAACATAACGATCGGCCACCTTCCTCGAAATTCTTATCTTTGAGCGAATGTTCAAAGCGAAGAACTGAAGAAATTCGCAATAATAACAACATTAAAACATTTGCTTACGCTAAGCAAATGAGTATTCGCCCTTCCGGAAAATTGAGTGCTTCAAAAGTTGTCAAAGGCGTTTTATCTTCAAGTACATCGAAAGCAGAGAAGTATATGAAAGCTGTGACATCAATGTCTTCACACACGGACGTGTATACCAATGATGGAGTGCTAGCTCTTTTTCTTGATATGGACATATCAAAAGAAAATACCTAACGTTGGAAAACAGGGCACTGGCAAAAGGCTTTAAATTGTACCCCTATATGTAAATGTATTAATTTGATTCGCCGTATTGGATCCACCATATTCAAATTATCGATTTTGATATCAAATTTGTATTCAGCGATGTGAAAACCCCTAGTATAAAATTTTTGTTACCTTATTCTACTTTTTCTCAAAATTTGATCCACCATATTGGATACGCCATTTTGAAGTTTTCAATTTGGATATCAAGTTCGTGATCAGTGAGGTCAAAAACCACAGCATGCCCAGTTTTGTGCACTTTGAAAGAGATTTTGAATTTTGTCCACGTTTTCAGCATTTCGTATCACTGTGCGGCGCCAGGATTTTGGTAATGTGGATGCTGGCTAGGATTGGACATTGTTGCCAGAACGCTCTGCCCTATTGAGCCTTAAGATTTCAAAAATAATCCCTAAGTTTTACAAGAAAAAAACTAGAAAAACACAGCATGATAGCAATTAACTTATGAGAGGCTTAAGAAGTCACTCAAATATATCCAAACAGAGGAAACAAGAAATATACAAAATAGAAAGGATTATTGTAGGAAATCTGAAAATCGAAGTTAGTGTGGGTGCAGCTGCACCCACTGTGGCACCGCCTATGGTTGTAATTCGAAAGAAAACTCTAACGAAATTACAATAAGAAAACAGGGTTAGATGGTAATATATAATGAAGTCATGGAAGATGATTGACAGTTTTTTATATTTCAAAATAGCAATAATAATAATAATAATAATAATAATAATAATAATAATAATAATAATAATAATAATAATAATAATAAGAAGAAGAAGAAGAAGAAGAAAGCCTGGAGCAACGTGTCATAGTTGTTGAGCAAGTCGCTTCTAATAATTATAATATTACATTACATGACGCTATTGTTGTTATCGGAGGACTAACGATATCAGAAATAAATCAGATGTTGCTATAGATAATCTGTCCCCAACCTTACATAGACTACTCTACTAAAATGTGATAGTCATAAGAGCACTGCAGCAATATAATTTGTTAATACTTCGTGTGTACAGTATATTAGAATAAAAAAACTTTATACAAGAAATAGCCTAACTTTTATAAATGTTTTAGACATGCAATGTTTTGTTAAGAAAATCTGGGTACCAATGACATAATCTTTCGTATGCAAGTAAAGGAGATTGCGTAATTAAACGGGTTTCCTTCAGAATATGATCCAATGGATTTAAGTTCAATCTTGCTTCAAAGCAATGGAACTTTCAAAGAGGAAACTAAATTTTAATATCTGAAAAGCCAATTTTTTAAATTTTTACTTTCATTGATGTTAAAACTAATTTGTGAAATATATATTTCTGGCATAAATAGTTCCAATTTATGCACACCACGCAATGGAAATGGCATATATGGATATTGAAGAATTATATTAGAGCATAATTCCATTCTCACAGTTTATATATTTTATATAATTCTTTTTTCAAAAAAAAAAAAAGTAAGATATTCGTCTGTCATGCTTAAAATAAAATAATCCTATATTTTCTAATTTCTAACTTACAACGCACGGAGTACATTGAAGTATACGTATGTTACAAATTAGAAAGAGATTAGTTTCAGATATTAATTCAACATAATGCAACATAATTGTAAAACTGAGCACGATGCGATGCGATGTAACTCATTGTCTTCTTTCAATACCTCCACGAAGAGATTTACCAACTGTTTGTCGTTTGTTTATATTTGATTATAGGACGAATTCGTTGCAGGAATAACAAATGTCTATTGTCTCATATTATAGATTTTTATGTTAATATAACTAAAACAAACTCACTAACGTCTCTAGAAATCACTAATAATACCGACACTACTCACATTAACCCTTTTACCATTTAAACTTTTTGAGGTAAATTTTAGACTTTCTCTCAAACAGCTACTGCTTCCTACTATTTATTGTAGGATAATGGTTCATACATTTTTCTTCAGGATAGAGCATACTTTCCAATGGTACCACTCGCTTATCCGTATTATACACTAGAAATGGGAATATCGGGTAAAACTGGGATATTTTTCGAATATATTTTTTAATTTTCTGCGCCCCTCTGGTCCGGGCCTCGGTTCACGTAGAGATCTAGTGTTTTTAAAAAAGGGATACGCTGCTATGCGCATAATACATGTGCAAAATTTCAATCTTGTATGTTGAAAACAAAGAGCGGAAAGAAAGTTTCGAAAGTCTAAAGGTGACCGTTTGTTTCATGATATATATATATATATATATATATATATATATATATATATATATATATATATATATATATATTTCAAAAATGTATTGCGTCATGATCGTCTGAACTAGAGTCATGGTTTAAACACCATTTTCTTGAATATAACAAGCTCTTTCCAACGGTATCACTTACATGTCCGTATCATACACCTGAACCGGAAAATTAGAAAACTCGGAAGATTTTTTTTTAAAATCCCGTCTGGCTCGGGCGTGGGTTCACGTAGGGATCTGACTTTTTAAAAAATAACATGTTGATATAAACATAAGTGTGCAAAATTTCAATCTTGTATCTTGAAAACAAAGAGCGGAAAAATTTTGAAAGTCTGAATTTAGGCCCTATATATATATATATATATATATATATATATATATATATATATATATATATATATATATATATATATATAATGAAAATTTACTGTGTCATTACTATTTGGCCTAGAGTCATATTGAGAACGTAATTTTCTTCAGTATAACAAGCCCTTTTCAACAGTACCACTCACATGTCCGTATCATACACCTGAAATGGAAAAATCGGAAAAATTCAGAAATTTTTCTAAAGAAAACATCCCCTCGGGAAACTTGTGTCCCTAGAGCCTGGTCCCAGTTTCACGTAGGGATTTCAAAAAATTGAGAAATACTCAAAGGTACACATAATCCGTATGGAAAGTTTCAATCTGATATCTTGAAAACTAAAGGCGTGATTTTTTTTTAAAATTTGTCTTAAGAAAAAAAATAAAGTTCACGCCCCTCTGCCTCCACTTGGCGCTGCCAAGTTAACCATCCGGTTCCAAAACGCATGTGAGGTGGTCTTTGATCTATCCTTGACTTAGCCAATGAAAAGACCCGGCTTAAATACTTGCTATAGAACCTAAATAAGCGGTCAAAGGCGACACTACGCCATGGTAACGAAAGTTATCAAAATCCTAAAAGGGTTAATAAGTGTTTATTTTTGATGTTGTAAGATAGTTACTATCCTTTAGCACCATTAGTCATCAAGGATGATCATGACCTAATTCTACTAATAATTGGAATTAAGACACTGAAACTCGTTTCCTGCACTGAAAGTATTTATTTTCAATATCAAGAACTCCACCATGACTACATGGTTAATAATGGACCTTTGGGGCACTGGAGACCCGGCTTCAATACCGTGCAGGAGCTCATGTGGTTAAGGTGTATGTTGACATTTAATGCGTCTCTAGTATGACATCTAACACATCTCTAATGCATCTCGAGGAACGATAAACCGCAAATAAACCAACATTCAAAATCAACTTCTTAAAATAATTTGTAAAGCACAAGGAATCTTAGCTGTTAATAAGTTTAGAAAAAAAAATTATGAACAAACCGCCGATACGAGCATTATTGAAGAAAGGATGTTTTATTGCAGTTAACATGTTGAACATAAGTCATTTGACCATTTAAATACTGAACATATCAGATTTGTCATTAAAGTTGTCAGCAAGATTTCCGTTTACTATGTTTCCTTTTTTCCTTAAAATATATTTTAAAATGTATGATACTGTATTGTTACAAAACATATGATAACAATTTAAAGTTGTTCAGTAACATGTATTATCTGTATTACTTATGTAGGTATCAGAAAAAGAACGAATCATTCTATATCGTAGATGTAATACTGATTGGAGTGAAATTGAAATAGACATTATTCTAATGACTATATTTTGAAGATAAGTTGGTGTTGAGAAGCAAACCACGTACCGGTAATAATTTATAATTCCATGAACTTATTTGATATTAGTTTCTAAAGCAAGTAATTTATTTAAATGTGTAACTTGAGGAAAATATTCTCCTTTTCTGACAAACATAATTTAAGCCAACAACCATAATGTTCAAATCTATTCACGTATCAAGGTTTATTAGGTTAAATAATTATCAAAATATGCGAACTTGTATACTTACATGTGACATATTATTCCCACATGCAATACACTTACAAATACAATGGACACACTCTCATTTTCTTACCTGCATTGCTAATCGTTTAAGCTGTGCATTTCTTCTCACTGACTCTATATCACCTACTGCCAAACCAATAAGTAGATTCATAAGGAGAATCGGCATCAGTACCATGAATATACCAAGAATTACAAATGTTGGGTAGGGAAATGGTAGATAAGTGTTCTCTTGACGTCCGTAATACGACTGAACATAGGTTCCAAGGAAATCGAATTCCCCTAACATCATCGAAAACGTTCTCATCAAAGCCATTGGAATACTTTGGAAGGATAGATGGTTTCCCTGCCAAACAAAAAGTAGTTCTATATTATTGTTTATAGAATATGAGGGATACATTGTAAGATAATAAAGAATAATACTGATGCTTTTAATATTCCTATCCAGACCAATATTGTTTAGATGGTCGATAGTTTGGACGTAGAGCACCCATTCTTAAAACATGCTTAAAGCATACTTTGCAGTTCGTCTCATGTTTTCTTCCAGCAACGCCAGTGAAAGTAATGAAATTAAATAGAACAATAGAAAGTGGTGACAATAGATCAACAATTGAGGCACTCAGAATCAAAAGTTGCTAAGTCATTATTTCTAGATTTTACAGGAGCGCGCTTTGAAGTTTATAAAATTGTGTTGAAATACTAAGATATGAATACAGTGAACTGAAATTTCGTATGATGGTTCTTTTCGATGGGTGTGACGTTATCTTACAATACCAGGTGCGTATAAGGTATACAGAAAGTTTTGGAACAAAATTTGAAACCTTGACTTAACAACTTTTCTTATAAAATGAGTGAAAAGTTGTTATGTCAGTGTACTTAACAACTTCTGACTCTCACTGTAACACAGATGTCACAATAAAGAATATATAAGTAATACGAGACAAAGGTGCGAACTGTATTTCTAACAACCACTTGTACATTCATTCTACATCATCACCGACATCAGTAACAGACACAATTTTGTTGTAAAATGTAGTTTCTTCTGACAGAGATACATATTCCAACAGCAAATGTACATCATCACATTTCTCTTTCTTAACCGACCGCAACTGATCTTAGGTCTGTGAAGCACCATCATCTGCATTCTACAAGGTTTCCAATCGCACCCCACGTTTCAGAAAACGATTGCGAGCGGAAAAGAGTTGAAGACATTCTGTGACCAATTTCAGGTACACACCATCTTTTCATACATACACCACGAATTCCAGTAAAGTCAGGAACACTTCGGATAAGAATGTTATTAAAGACCGCTTTGAAATCACAGCCGTCAGCAACTGGAGTCATCAGTTCCCCATTATCAATGAGTGATTTTTTTCACATACGCAACCTCAATAGGATTTTTGCCTAGAATTTGTCTGATCAGTTGAACTCATGTAGAATGGACGAGGACTTTATCTTTTGATTGCTTCTTCTTTTCAATATCCCCAAAAATTCTGCCAATGGGCATGGAAGGATGTCCTGGAATGGGGAAGTATAAATAAACACATTGAAAACAGACCTGCGCAAGATTAAGCCAAAACTCAAACATATACAGTTCTTCCCTTCTGCTACACAATTATTCATAAAAACATGTAGTTCCCTGACGGACTCATATCTTATTATCAATATACCATTTCATACAGTTCATAACTTCATTTGGTGTTTTGCCACTAAATGTTTCCGAGTACATGAATATTGTCGCATCATTTGAAGCCACATCCCATACACCAAAACTGCGCAACCACAGTTGCCTTTTATAATATACTTTCCCAATATTACTTACTGGAAGAGGAAGCTTTTTCTGATAATCAAACAAATACCCTGTATGGAGGGGTCCTTCTGGGATGCTTCCTTCATCTCACTTAAGTAGGTATAAAAGTGTTCGACTTTATGACAGTGCACTGTCTTCTTAATAAAAGAGCCATAGTTTGTTTCTCTGTACGAGCAGCCTTACATTGAGCATCCATTTTCATGCAGTCATCACAAATATCTTTTCTTGATTTACCAAATTTTAAATAAAAATCACGTTGAAATACATAATTAAACAACGAATATTTGACATCGTACGCAAATCTGGATTTTGCTCTATAAGATCTTTATTCAACTGAGCGACGGTGAGTTCAAGAGGTAGATATCGGGCAGTCTGCGATTTAGCGCGGCAGTAATGACTTTCCTTTGTGGGAATGTTTGCAATCAAATCCCGTACATTTTGGCGCACATACTCAGATTTTTATGTCCCGGCGGATGCTTCTCTCTCTTGTCAGTTGGTGAATAAAACAAACTTCGTACTTTCCGATACAGTTTTCCTTGCCTCAATTCATGCAACTCATGAAATGGCTTCATACACACTTTAACCTGCACATCATCACATGTGATGTAGTATTCATACGTACTTTTTTCCCTTCTTGGCATCCGGTTTGCGAGCACGATGAGTCTTCACAGGCTTTAGAAGAAGGCAACCCCGAAGATAAACATTTTGCTGCTCGTGACTGCCCAGTTCATTGAAGTAGGTAAATATCCTGTCTTTCTGATCCTCAGAGAACTTCTTTGCACATCCACACCTAGATTGGAAATCTTGAATTTTGCACACGCGGGTTCACAACGTTCCCCTTGTACCTTACGTACGCTTTGCCAGCTTCTTTCAACTTCCTGCGCACATTAAGTTTCAATTTTTCGTCAATTTTTCGGAGCTCTTCGTTCTTCCTACCACGGGCGGGAGTATACATTTCACCAGATATTGCTTTTGACAGTTCAGAAGACCCTGGAGTCGGAATAGACATGGTATAAGTTTATTCAGTTGGATCTACACTTGTAGTTGATGCGAAAGGTGCACCCTCAGAATGACTGTCGATGCTACTTGTTGAACCTAACTCCCTTACATATTTGGAGTCACCAGAAGGGGTATATTCAGAGTCACTCTCTTCAGACAAACTTTGACTTATGACATCATTACTCGAATGTTTCTCGGCGTCAGCCATTTTTTCAATATGCAGCAAGCCTTCTAGCGCCAAAGCAGCAACGCCACTCGTACAGCAGACGCGGAACAAATTTCACTTAGCAACATCTGCTCCCAAAAATAGACTTAACAACTTCTCTTCCGAAACTCAAACTCCATTCCCAAGGACAGATATATCATTTGAACGACTTAATGTCGTCTGATTCGTTAAATATTTAACACTGGTGTAGACCTATATTGTATTATATTTGTCGTGCACTTAACAAGATTTCTTAAAAAAAAAAAAAAAAAAAACTTGACTTAACAACTTCTGATTCTGAGTGCATCAATTATAAATGAATACACACAACAATACACACACACACACACACACACACACACAAACTGTTACCGTGTTATATTTTAGGATTTAGTATTTAGATTTCTGGGCTTTCGGCATCTAAGGCCGTTTAGCCCGTCACCTTTGAGGAATGACTTCCTTCGGTGAGCATACTATCTGGGGAAGGGAAAGGAAGGAAGCAGCCTGGGACCTATAAGTTAGGTACTACCCCGGCATTTGCCTGGTATGAACGAGGAAAACCCAGGAAAGCCTCATTCAGGGTGGCTGGCATGAAAAAGGGTTTTACACTTTTTCGATAGAGTGCCCCCACCGGGAATCGAACCCGGGACCGCTCGCACCGAAGGCAAGAGCGTTAGCGAATACGCTATGCGGTGTGGTGGACAAACACCGTGTGCGTGGGTTTCCTCGGGGTTCTCCCGTTTCCTCCCACTTTCTTCATTGCACCATTTCATTCATCTCTCATCATCACCGTCTCCTTTAGCCTAACCGGCATAACCGTGGGACTAAAACTCAAAAATTTCATTTCATTTTCATTTTCATTTTTTACGCTACGCGGGGCCACTTTCCTGTATTATCTTCCAAAATGCCTATCTTCTATGAGGGTTCTTGTACCGTGTACTATTTTAATAAACTGAATATTAATTCCTAAGATCAATTCTGTTTAGTGAAGTGGACCAGATTACAACGATCCTCATAGAAGAAAATAGTCTTTTACAATTATTGCAGTATTAAGAAAATAAGAAAAACAGGGTGAGGGTGTATATATAAAATAGTGCGTGTAGAACAAAAGTGTGATGCCCTTACTATTCGTGGTCTATAATCACACGTTCGTATTGATACATTTAGTTAATATAATATCGTTTTTTCAACTCGTGTCTCTGCAATAAAGAATCCAACAAACTTATTGCAAAGTATGATTTAAGCTGGTTTTTACTCCTTAGGATGGATATTTGATGAATATATCAGAAGCATCGACCTTTGGAACAATATCGTTCTGCATAGGAATATTATAAAGGTCAGTAAAAATATTTATTATAGTTCTTTGTAGTTTTAATTAATGTTAAAAAATACTCACAATTTTTATGATATTAGCCAATTATTTTATTAGACAAACAAAGAAATGAAACGTGACATTATCCCACTATTCAGTAACTTAGGCATGAGAGTATTTAATCTCAGAATCAGAAACACTTTGTTCGGGGTTTAAACGTGAATTATACTTATATACTGTAAGAAAATATACTTGAACCAAAATTCAATAAAATTGTCTAGGGGCTTATTACAACATAAGGAGCATAAATTAATATGCTTCAAAAGTAGTGTAAAACTGCAACCAAGTCTTTAATTTCACATTCATATATTTAAATATGTTATTTATTAGAAATGATTGAAGGATTCACTTATGGATTAATGAGGGATATGCAGCGATAAGGAAAATTAGTTCAATGGAGGTGTTTCGTAGAAAGTAGAGAACGCTGAAAGTACCTGAGACCATAATGCGATTAACGGAAAGTTACGAATGGTGATGCCACCCCGCGCAAAGAGATGTCAAAAGTTCAGTTAATAGTGAATCAGTGATATATAAATTGATTAGCTACCATTATTGTTTCACAATTCTTACACTAAGTTATATGGAATTGTACGACGCAACTGTTCAGTTGATTTTGACACTCCACATTGTTTCTTTGTAGGCATTACAAACAAAACTATCTGTAAACAATATATATCTCGATTATAAATTTACTTTACTTTTAGCTATAATATTTTGATTTCAAAACAAGATGCTTCGATAAAATATTGTTTGTCTTAAATAATGAAAACATAATAAGGTTTGTGATCGCCTATGTATATAATATATCTTCGAGTTTCAAGGTCTAGGATAGCACCAAAATATTTCGGAACAATGCATTAGCGATATAGATTAGTACATTAAATTTTCTAATTTGAATTATGTTTGGCAAGTCTTTGGATTTTATCTTTGAACCCAGATTAAATTTTGTTTGTTGATATTGGTACACCTTGAAAAGAAAGGAAGGAAAAGCGTTTTTTTATTCCGTAATATTGTCTGATTGTTTACTTATACTAAGCAGAGGCCTCCAGTGGCTCAGTGGTGAAACCTTCACCTCTGGTGCATGGGGTGCTACAATCTATAAATACAGGAAGAATTTACATGTTTTTAACGACCAACTACGTACGACATTTTAAATACCTGAATGCGTTTCTTTACAACTTATCACTTTGTCTCGTTTTTGCTCTTCCTCTCGCGTATGATCAATTTATAAACTATGATTCTAGAGAGTTCTAAAGTGATATTTATAGAGTTACAAGTATTTTATTATGTTTTAAAGTAATTTTTCCATTAATTATAAAGATAATGTAACATCATGTTAAGCATTCAAATAACCAAATTTTAGGTGAGAATCCAAAACAAAATAAACGTCCGAAATTTTGGCTCCAAAATCTAGTTTGAGATTACACTAACCTAGCTGTGGGTCTTAAAGTACCCCTTTTAACTTAAAATAATCGAGTTAAACATCAATCTAAAAATATAGGATGATCATGTAAAATACAAAATTAATTTACGAAATTAGCTCTACTGAAACATGACTCTGATCTTTCAAACACTGTAAAAATTATGAAATTCAGCGCATGCATACAAAGATCTGTGTACCTTCCAAATATTGGATTAGGCGTGAGTAGCTTATGCTATCACCTTCCAATTCAAATTATTATCTAGCAGCAATTTCGATAGGATGTGCTAAATTTAAGCCTCCTGAAATTTAAGAATACTGTAACAAGGGGTTGATGTCTTATAGAAGAGAATGAACCCATGCACCTATGACATAGTATAATAGTGAACTATCTGATAAAATAAAATATTATCAAAAAGAAAAAAATAGGTCAACAACCTTCCAAATATGAATTTTTGACAATTTTAAAGAGCGAAATGGACGAGATAACTTTTTAATAATACACACTATGATACGTACACAGGTTCTAAGATATATATCATAAACATCATCCAATAGACCGAAAACTTCATAATACATCATCCAAAAGTACGAATTCCAAATCGTTTACGTGCTATGTTCTAGGAACCTAGGGGCTAAAGCAGGGTCAGAGAGACCAAGAGTTCTTTATTTCAAATTCCTCGTCATAATGGCGTCAATGGTAGATGATATAAAATTTAAATTACCTCGCTAGGGTGGAGGGAGCGTGGCCTAACTTCACTTGATCCCTTACAACCAATCATATTACTCTATTTTTTCCTAGACTAGGTATACACCAGCAGACACTACTATGTTATGTGTAATTTTTCATTATATTTTCAATGTAATTTTTAGGGAAGGGATTCATTTTAAGAAATGAAGAACGGATCCTTATATCCTTGCATTTTAGAATTTTAAGCCTCGAGCTAAATGATTATCTCTTTTGTAGAAGTCGAATAGTGTTTCAGAGGGACCATTTTGGTTTTGGAAGTTCCAAGGACCATAATGAAGTTTCTCACAAGTGCATTGATATATCATGCTTTTGCTTATGGTAGGTAAGCATATCAAAATAAGGTTAACCCTTTCGCTGCGCAATTAAATTTTCGGATAGTTCTTGGAAATTGGGCAATTAAACAGCCAAAAAATGAAACTTGGTTGGTCTCAACTTCACCCGCATCTTCTGACACATCGGAATCAGAACCTGGGGAAAATTCAGCTCTCTGACTGTTGCTTATTGTTTTACTCTTGTCCTGTGTTGATCCCCATTGTACTTAGCTAGCCTCAAACCCTCAAACACATCACAACAGAATGACGCAAAGGTATCGTATTTATTCGTGCTTAACTGCAAAGTTTCAAGAAATCGCCGCCAGTTTGCAACACAATGCAACGTGTTATCACTACCACTTTTTCCGTATAAAATGAGTGACTGAAATCGACTTTCGCCGTGAAGTATAAACACAAATGGACCTTGTGGACTAAAGTCGATTTCCGCAGCGAAAGAATTAAGTTGGTTCATAAATATTTTGTTTCAAGGAGGAACTTATATTTATTGCCTTATAATTATTTGCACTATCTAGATTAAGAAAAGCAAATGGTTAGAATGAAATCTAAGGAAGATACTCACGTGTGCCAAAAGAATATAGAACGCTAATCCGAAAGCAATAAAAAGAATTGAAAATACTAGCAGAACTCGAACCAGTGTTTGCAGTATCTCCAGGAACATTACGACATAGATACCCACTCGATCAAACCTGAAATTCAATTTTAAATTAATAACATTTATGCAAGAGCAATACATTTGCATCATGTGCTTCAAATACATTGGATAAGTGAATCGACTAAACATTTAGGCATTGTACTAAAGATCCTCCGACTCTTAAGTTGAACAAAGTAGACGAGATTGGATTGGGGTGCTAAGGTATTTGACATTATAAGGATACAATGAGATAACGGTATGATGTAACATTGCAAGATTCCGCCCAACTTATGCCTATGATAATATTACTCTAGTTTACAGCAATCATGAATATGTTAAATTTAAGATACGGTTTTGTTAAGAAAAATTTAGTTTATCTTATATTTTCCAACAAATATTTAGTACAAAACAGAGGTAAAAAATATAAAATATGTTCAACATTTTATGGTAATCTGTATTAGTACCATCTGTGAACAATCATGAAATACCATCTGTGAGTTGCATGCATTTTTTTAATTGTCAACATGCAAATTAACAACAAGAGCGATACTTTTCAAAATAGAAAGTTCTGTGTTTAATTTATGTAGTCGGATAACTATAGTAACAGTAATATAATCGCAACCATAAATACACATACATGGATTAAAACTAATTACAGTTCCACATCACAAATTATAACAAATACGATGCAGTATTACTATTTTCACTTGGAGGAATGGAACAATAAAATTTAGTTTAAATATATAATTATGCGGTCAAAGAAAAACTATTGTCCAGGGATTAATATATACATATATATATATATATATATATATATAAAACTATTTTATCAGAGTATAAACACTTCATCCAGTTCCTTTCCAGGAGGTAAGCTGCCAAGGACCGTCTGTTGCCTTGCTGACCGCGTTGATTAACCTCATCTCCACAAGCTGGGCAGCGATGAGGCTCACAAACCGCTAAACCTAAACGTAAGGCAACAGCAATTCGAAAACTTTCATTTAACAAATGAAGACATAAAGGCAGAGAAGGTATTGCCATCAACCATGCATCCCCTTCGGGAGATGAGGCAGCAAGGAGCGTGGCTTTATCTTCTGAAACCACAACAAATTGTAACAGACGATTATGTAATTAAGATGCAATTGGTGTATACCAACACAGCTGAAAACACTTTTTGTTAATTTCTGGGAGGGGGTTGTATCTGCTAAGTTTGCCCACTTATTAGAGCCTTCCTGAACTGAACCATCTGGATCCAAACAATAAGCCTGTGGAAGGAGAGCTTCGATTAAACGCAGATATCCATGGTATGACGCTAAGAATGTAGGAATCGCCATATCCACAGCTCGTCGAATGCCAAGACCGCCCAAGCCAACAGGTAAACACGCTTGCATCCAAGAGTCATCATTTAAAGAGCAGTTCAGAATTGATTCAATGCCAGTTTGCAGGACAGAATCATATTTTTCCAGCAAAGAACTCTCACGCCAAGATGGAAAGCATCGTAAAGAAAGAGGTTGAACGAGGGATTGATAAAGATGCCCGTGAGAGAAAAAAAAAGCTGAATGGGCTGAAATTGAGGAAATTCGAGACAAGAATAATTCTAAATTAGATATTTTATTCAATAGCACGTTCGTGAGTGCTTCCGACGTGAGAGCAGCACCTAGAAGACAAGCATTCTGAATTGTTAGAGGACGTATGCCTGGTGCAGCCTCATGAAATCTTCTAAAGATTTCGTCGAATGTGGTTTCATCTGTTCCAAGACATCCCACCTCTTATTTAGAAAAATTAAGATGCAAGCCAAGAAGTGATGCCTTCTTATTTATTTCTATTAAGGATGAAAGAACTACCTCGGGTTCACCACCCATTGTTCCATCATCTAAGTGCCAAATGTTTAATTCGGTATTCAGTGATTTAACTAGAGAGTGTATAGTTATAGCGAAAAGTGCTGGGCCCAGAGGATCACCTTGTTGTACACCTCTCTGAAAAGAAATAGTGTTTCCGTCGAAAAACAGGTCACTTGGTTGAGCATAACATTGATAAACACACAGATAAATTGATGGAAAATCATTCATTGCTGCAGCAAACATAGTATCTCGGCGAAGCTCATTAAATGCGTTACGAAACTCCAACTTTACAACCGGCTTAGTAGCACTGTGAGTAGAAGAGAAATAAACTCGGGTTGCGTAAACAGCTGCCTCGGCCCCACTAGGAACACAAACACCAAGCTGATGAAGGGATAAAATGTTTTTAACTGGCTCACGTATTCTAAGGCAAATTATTTTTGACGATATTCTGCGCCAAACATCCCCAATTGCTATGGGCCGAATACCACCATCGTTTTTTTCAGAGCTCTAAGTTTGGCACCGAAAAACAGCGGGCGAACTTCCATTGGTACTTTTCCAGAAATGATTAAATTAAGTAAATCACAAAAGGATTTTAAGAGTTTTTCCTTCGATTCCAGTATTTGACAAAAGAGAAGGTCTTTAAGAATTGAAAGACGAAGCCCATCTAGACCTCCCGCGCTGCCTGACAGAAAGGAGTTAATTGCCTTTTGAGCCTCCATAGTTGAAACTGCTTGAAATGTGTGTTGATCACCAGGAAGATCCGGCGCAATGAAATTGCCAGGGTGGGCAGGATGTTTCTTCAAAAAGGTCTCCAATACAGAGGTATTCGGAGCCACAACCGTATCATCAGAAATTAAAAGACGTACTGCTCCACGTATGTCCCCATCGGCAAGTTTATTCTCTACAACCTTCAAACTAGAAAATTTGTTGTTTAATCGAGATGTTTTCATCTTTGTTGAAGGCCAGGTTAAAGCATCATGGCCAATATTACACCAGAGGTGAACTCGCTGCTTCACCCAAGAAGTCAGTTTCTTAACTTTATCTGATTGTTTGGGAGCACTTAAGGCAACAAATTGAAATAGGCATAGGTTGATCCAGTCTTTTGTATCATTTGAAGTTGTTATACGATTTAGCACTTCTACGAGCGCATCTGCCACTGTTGATCGAGCAATTCTTGGAATACGTCTTAAGATATGTATCGAGGACCTTAGTGACAGTATTATCTTGCCCAGGTTAGAAATCATGAAAACTTTTGTGTTGTTACTGTTGTTAGTGTTGGTAAAATTTGCAGTTTTACTCTGAAGGCAGGCATTAAAGGTGATATCAGAGCAAACATCATTCTCACACGCAACCCGATATTTCTTACCAATATGTATAGCTAGGCCTCTGGCACTTATATAATGTTTTCCACAATGAGGACAGGGCAATGATTTAGAACTTCTAGAAGCACTAGGGAAACAGTTACCAGCACTTGGCACTGAATCACTATTTGTAAAAGGTGGCATCTTTCCAGCTTGCGAAGCACACCCGTCACTTGAAGATTCCATTAGTTTAGTTTATTGCGTAAATTTGTTTTAATTATATACATTTTAATTAAATAGGCCATTTTATAAATCTAATATAAGTATTGTAGTTTTTTTTCAGAATTAATTTATTCTTATTGTTTTTTTCGAAACTGTTATTTCTCGTATATATATATATATATATATATATATATGATACTTTGCAGTTGTTATGATGGGGCCACGCTATGTATCCCTTTTGAGTCGAATTTATGAGTGGGAACTAAGAGTTTGTCTGTCAAAAGCAGAAATTTGGCAATAATTTCTCATTGCATTTAAGGACACATGCATTTAAACTTAATACTATATCTTAGTAGATAATAAAATCTATTGCTAGATACTAATAGTTGTCAAAATAATGAAGAGATAAAACAATTGTAACTTACTCAGCTAATAATGAGTAAGACCTACTTAAGAATATAATAAAGGACGTGCTCCCCACAGATTTTAGTCACAAAACTTGCAAATCATTTCCAGGCAATAGAGCATTCCTTCACACAGTGCAACATTGTGTATCAGGAATGACGAAGAAAAAGCACTACGCTGAACGCACTACTCTAAAACTGACTTCTTATGTTCAATAATGTCAAGTTGGGGGAATAGTAGTGAATAATATAACTGTAACTTCTTGTAGATACTCTTACGAGGGAACCTATCCAACTGTGACTCTGACTTCGAGTCGCGACTATGGCCGTTGGATACCTTGTCCCAAAAGAACATAACACGAAAAGGGACACATCCTCGATCTCAACTGTTGCGGAGATATAAGCATGAAAAGTTAGAAATTGAGCTCCATACTATACATTACAAAGTCATATTCCTGGTCAGATTTTTCGGAAACGGTCGAGTAAGGAAACTCAGCGAATACATATCAAATTAGTGAGGGGACCCCAGCACCTTTTGAATGAAAAATTTGTGTCCTCGGGGCACTCACAGGATCCTAGGCGGGCCCCAACTCAAAATTTGCAAATCGAACCGGGGTCAAGTAGCATATTGTGTGAAAGCCATTGTTAAATAAAAGATGATAGAACAAATTTCAACTCTCTACGATAACTCTGTGCAAATGAGCAACTGGTCAAAATAATGTAACCTACATTAGAAAATCTATGGCCACGCTTCTAAGTCCGTTAAGTTGCGACAACAACAAAACAGAAAAACACGTTTAAAAATGCAAGGTATTGAAGTAAAGCAAATTGCTGCAGAGTCTCTCATAGAGTCGCACAACGGACCTTATCAAACTATAAGTGTGACGTCGAATGACCAATAGACTATAGAATGACCATGACCATTGGATTTCGTGTCCTAGAAGAGAAAGGATACATTGTCAATCGCAACCGTCGTGGAGGGTGAGAAGTTCAAAAGGCAGCGAGTCTGTTTTTCATTGAATTTTACGATATTTATTTTCATTTTCTCTAGCGCAATATATGTTTTCTTTATGAAAGTAACATTCTGTAAATATACCAACACGTATATGCGAAGTTGTATATCTATTTTCTTTGGACAGAGTTTTGTTTACTTATATTTCATCCACATATTCTTCAAATAAATTGCATATTGTTACAAATCAATATTGTATTGTCACAGGGTATTTTGTGTGCCAATATTCTATGAAACACTACCTTCTGGGACGTTCACTATGGTTTGGCTTGTCTCCCACCTCACTTGGTTATCGTTATCTTTCCCGAGTTTACAATTATCAAACTGGTTTCCAATTTTACATTTTAACGAAATATTATTTTTTGACCATTCCCTATAGCGCTAGGAAAGCACCCTCCGATATATTTTATTTCTACACCATTATTCCAGTTTTCTCCTACCCCACTCCTCTCCAATTTGCCTCACAGTTTCAAGGTCACTCCTTTTCGTCTTTACCATCATGTTTCTCGTTCAGCAAATCCCCCGAGAGAAACTTCACGGTGCAATCTGCGAATTTGGGGTCCCGATTCACGAGGCATATACCGTTGCCTTTTGACCTTCCCACACTCCACGACAGTTGCGATTGACAATGTACTCTTTCTCTTCTAGGACACGAAATACAATGATCATGGTCATTCTATGGTCCATTGGTCATTCGAAGCCACACTCATATTTGGATAAGGTCCGTTGTGAGACTCTGTGAGACACTCTGCAGCAATTTGCTTTACTTCAATACCTTGCACTTTTAAACGTGTTTTTCTGTTTTGTTATTGTCGCAACTTAACGGATTTAGAAGCGTGGCCATAGATTTTCTGATGTAGGTTACATTATTTTGACCAGTTGCCCGTTTGCACAGAGTTATCGTAGAGAGTTGAGATTTGTTCTATCTTCTTTTATTTAACAATAGCTTTCATACAATATGCTACTTGACCCCGTTTCCATTTGCAAATTTTGAGTTGGAACCAACCTGGGATCCTATGAGTGCCCCGGGGACACAAATATTTCATTCAAAAGGTGCTGGGGTCCCCTCACTAATTTGATATGTATTCGCTGAGTTTCCTTACCCGACCGTTTCCGAAAAATCTGACCAGGAATATGACTTTGTAATGTATAGTATGGAGCTCAATTTCTAATTTTTCACGCTTATATCTCCACAACAGTTGAGATCGAGGATGTGTCCCTTTTCGTGTTATGTTCTTTTGGACAAGGTATCCAACGGCCATAGTCCCGACTCGAAGTCAGAGTTACACTTGGATAGGTTCCCTCGTTAGTCGAACCCCCTCTAATAAACAAGTAACAACTTCAAAATAAACTATGACAATACATTCTGTAGTACGCAACTATGTTTTACTTTACTTATATGTGCGATTACCAAAGCTGCCGTACATGTCTGTATCTCGGCTCTATTATAGCTATGTACACATCACAACACATATAATATCAACCAAAAATTCACCGGTCAGTGTGCTAGGACATCACCGTAAGGAATCCAGAGCAACCTGCACGATACCAGTCATTTGTTTTGGTGCAGAAGGTATCATCAGTGATCGTGCGTCAGGCAAGGAGTCAGTTTGACTGAGAACGGCGCACAGACAAGAACTTAAGAGTTCGATAGGGGAGTCATCATCGGCTGTCATATTGCGGGTTTGTCGAATCGTGCCATTAGTGCCTAATTACGCTACCCAAAATCAACGGTAGATGATGTAATCCTGAAATTGAAGTGTCACGTTGTAGCCAGTGTCCCTATACGGCCCGGATGACCCAAGAAATTGACGGACAGGGGTCGGAGAGTGTGAAACGAGTTGTATCTAGCAATTACCGTTAAACTGCATCTACCATCCAGCACGAGTTCCACACTGCTTCGGACACATCAGTTTCACTGAACACCGTCAGGACCGAACTGCATGCACTTGGTATCCATGGTAGAGCAGCTGCCAACAAGCCGCCATCACTCCAATGAACAAAGCCAGGAGATTGGCATGGTGTAAGAAACGTCGAAATTGGACCCTTTACCAATAGAAGCATGTGTTATGCAGTGATGAATCACGCTAATTGTTTGATGTCAGATTGTTGGGTGTGGGTGTGGCGACAACCCGGGGAACGCTTCTTACCAGACTGCATTATGCCAACAGTGAAATTTGGTGGTAGTGGTATAATGGTGTGGGGTGCACTTTGTTGGTGGTGTGTGTACGGCCTAGGCCCTCTTGTTTCGCCTGGTAAACATGACGAGTGCAAATTATCTTAACATTGTGGAAATTCTTTGGAATGGGCCCATGTTACTACCAGGATGATAATGCCCCTTGCCATAAAACTGCAAATGTTATGTCGTGGTATGACGAGGACAATGTGCGACGATTTCAGTGACCTGCTCAATCGCCTGACTTGAACTCCGTGGAGCATCTGTGGAATGAATTCTAGCGGTGTTTAAGGTTTAGACTAACTCGTCCTAATTCACTTGTCGCACTTGGAACCGCCTTGAAGGAGGAGTGGGATGTCATCGCACATGATACCTATCAGCAACTGTTAGGAAGCCTTCCTCGGAGGATACGTGCTATGATCCAAGCCAAATGAGTTATATTTAGGTACGTCATGATTTGCTTAATTCCGAAAGTTGTGAGGTGACCGGTGACTTCTTGGTAGATAGTGTAGCTCTTTATAGCTTATAATAATAAATAATATACCTAAAACACAACTCCTAACTACCTCAATCTTAAAGCATTTAATGTATTAACAAATCTGATACACAGTCTTTTACTCACTGTCTGAATTTTGAAAATATACCAATAAATAACGGTGTTAGCCTTTCTTCGCCTGAATTTATCAGTCACAAGTAATACTCTGTACAAACTCAAAACAATAATGATTTGTCCATGTCGCAGTACTACCCGTCAATGAATAAAATGTACTCCTGTTTGTGAATCTGTCATCCCTACAACAATTGGTGTGGAGAACATGAAAATGAAACCAGTCAAATCTGCAGTTTTCTGGGGAAAGACAATGAATATCTTTAATACTTCACAAAGAGGGGAGAAGTTACTCATACAAATAATGGGTAGTGAAGATAGCTCACGACAACTACTGAGAGATAGAAATAATTATAAGAGATATAGAAAGAAAGAAAAGTATCAAAGAAAATTCGATCAAAATGGGAACACATAATTCGATGCTATAAGGACATCAATGACAGTTCATTTAGCCGCTGTCACAGGAGAAATAATTCCACTGCCTGAACGAAAGACCATCAGATTTATATTAATGTTCCGGATAATACTTTGCTCCCATCTCCTCATGCTAATTTTCAAGACCAAGAGGAGATTGTTTTAATGCATGACAATACTGCTGTGCATACGTCCAGACGTACCCAGGCGTGGCTGCAAGAACACCCAAAACTCATCTGTATGGATCTTCACAGTCTCCTAATCCCAACCTAGTAGAATATCTATAGTGTTTCATGGTGAAGTGATGGAAGGAAAGGGAGAAGATAGAAACCAACTGGGTAAAGAAGACCATATTCTAGCACAACCTTGATCAATTTTGTGCAGTTGTTGCGACAAACCTGTAGCCAGCCCGAAAAGGTAGGGGGGGGGGACCAAACTATACTATAGTTCATCAACATGTTATAGTTCATTTGCAGGATAGTTCATTTCCATATTATAGTTCATTTACAAGTATACCGTGAACATTTTAGGGGGCCAGCAATAAATATGTTTTGTTCTCTGAATCTCTATTGACTTGATTATTTGGAGGGAAGATAGTAGCTGTTCATGTTAATTTAGTGTTGGTCCAACATGATGACCGTGCTTTTTTCTCGGGGTTCTTCTGTTTGTTATCAGTTCATCATTCTGCTACTTTAATCTATCATGAGTCATCTGCGTGTATCAGCTTATTTTTTAGCCTTAGGTGAATTACTGTGGGACTGGGATTAGTAGATTTACTTTATTTTTCATTTGAAGTTCGATGGTAGGGTTTCGATTTCAAGTTACATAATTACGTATTTTAGTAATTTGAATAAGAATTTCTTGCTCCGCTGTTGAATCATCATTTCCTTTTGAGTTTTATTCGTGCTTTTTATAGACGGAAATTATTATGATATGTTCACTTTGTTCGTTTCATTTCACATTGTTAATTTTCTAAACTACTGTGTGGGTTCCATTTCTATCTTTAACTACCTGAAATGTCACTTTCTCGAACAGGGAGAATAGGTTTATGGAAATATTTGAACCCTTTCGCTCCTTAGGATGCTCATCACAATTAACGTGTAATAGTAAAAATGTAATGTCATCTCCTTTCACCTACCACTCATTACTTCCATATTGATGGAGGCTGAACTTGTAATTAAACATCATTGAGAGTATCACTGTTTATCTCACTAACCCCGAAAATTATGAATTGAAATCTAACATGCGCCGATTTTGATTACTAGTCACTTCACCTCATGCAGGGTCGCCCGAAGAAAGTTTTCTAGGGAGGGGACCATCTCCATGGTTGCTATATTACATCTTGTATTTCTGGTATTTAATATACGTGGCTTTCTATATTAGGTATACATTTTCGTGAGCCAGGGGGGGCTTGGGTCCCACCCTGCTCATGACCTCATGATATGTATTTTGTAGTGTGCCACACGCGCCATCTCAATTGGCGCCAAAATTTTTGCCACACTCCACAATTACTCAAACAATTAACGACAATTATTTTTCTAATTGCATAGACAAGTTTATTTTTTTTCTTAAAATCTTAAAACCAGGAAAAGCGAGAGAACAGGGAAGTGTTAGTCATTCTCTTCGCGCATTCAAGTTCCTTCCAGCTGTCTTTATTTTTTTTTTGTTGGATGAAATATTCTGTCTGCTTCATCCCTCCCAGCCAGCTGACTGTCTGCCTCAAGAATCAGTTAAACCGTAACCTTTCTCGTCTGGAGAAGATAATATTTCTTCCTACAGGAAAGTAATAGATTCCTACTTTTGGTTATCACACTCTTAAATAAATAGAGACGACAGAATTAATCCGAATTTCATTTAGTTAACTTAAAGGTTAAAAAGGTTATTTTGCTAGCCAGTAATATATTCAATAACTCTGACACAGAGTCTCATCTTCCTGTAATACAACCACAAGTGTTCGATTATAAATTTGATTATTCACTCTGTTTTTGGAAGTTTTAGTAATATAAATTGTCACAGACCTAAGTTATTATTTTTAAGCACACTTGCAAAGTTTGAACTTTTGAACTCTTGAAATTTTATTAGAAATATAATGTGTTTGGAGAGTCATGGTGTAATTAAAATTGTCTTAGTAAATTGTACTATCTGTAACTAAAAGTGACTCTTTGTACACATGAGGTCAAATGTTAACCTTCTCAGGTTATCAGGGTTTTTGTATCAAGAAATTTTCCCATGTAAAGGAAGCTTTTAGGATACGCCCTCCGACTGCTTACGCAGTCGCAGAAACTTAAATTCGTTTCATAAATAATTAGAAATCCAATCAGGTAAAACCCTGACCCACCCCTGCCTTCACACGTCCCTAACCTAGTGCCGTGTGAGAATGATAAGGACAAACAAAAAGTGAGGACATCTCTCTTTAGAAGTCATTAAGTTATTAAGTGATTGGGAGATTGGGGGATTATTCCATAGTTTTTCGAAGAGGCGCGGGCCTCCGCCCGTTGCCCCCTTCGGGGGAATTCCGATCACCTTTAGAAGTGGCACAAGCTCCCGCTTGTTGCTTCCTTCGGGTAAAGTTCCATCAAACTCCACGACATGGACTTCTCGTCCACAGTCTAACTTGGAACTACGCCGGAACGTTGACACTCTTGATATAGCCCGTTCTTCGGTCGGGAGAAACCTTGTTACATCCCTCACCGACTTGTGCTATTGTGTCGGCAGTGACTGTTAAATTCCATCATACGGCGTAAGGACGGTATTCCTTCCACCACGGACATTTCATAAAGATTCATCATTGGAGACGAGCAGTGTGTGTTATCACTAATTCAATCCTAAGTGCTCAACTGGACAGTACCTCTGTTCTCACTGTGAGTATACAATCAACCTACAAACTTAGTTACTACTACTCAGATTCTGCTTACCTAATCTGAGCACTGGCTCTACACGGATCTCTTCAAGATCTCTCATTAACTCAACTTTTGTGTACCTAAATGCTTCCTAAAACACTTATTAGTTAACCTGTGCTAACGCTGAGTTACGTAGAAGACCTCATGTAGGAAGTCACCCTGTAATGTATTCAGTCTACGGACTTATTCGAGCCAGCTAATAAAATTCTTCCTAACTTGAACTTGCATTGTTTACGTCATTCCAAAAACATTCTCAATACTTCCCTTTTGGTGAACGTTTCATAATTCTTTCTCAATAACTATATTACGCCTCGTATCGACGTGCCCATGTTGTAGTCTACTGGAGAAGGCAGATGACCTGTGGAATGAAATCCTGTTGGACGTAGTTCGAATCTGGGAACTGCATTCACCATTCGTCTCACCTCTATTCCATCATCCATCCAGGAGAAGACCAGCCTGTGCGAAGTCCCAAATTTCCGAAGACTTCTAATCCCGTACGAAGCTCAGTGACGACATCGTCTTACATGAAGTTCTGATCGTCGTCCGTCTATCCTGCTCTTGTATTTCAGCCGCTCGAAGTACAAGTAAGTTTTATCGTAATAGTGTTTTTAGTGCTTTTAAGTGATTGTGCTACCTGGTGCGTACGAAACGGCTACAGCAACGTCGAAGATAACCCTGGAGTCTTCCCATCTCGACTTGGAGTGCCTGGAGGTAGGACCACGGACCTCAGGTGGGTTATCACTGTTTATTTAATATTTTCATGTAACTGTCATTTGCATTATCTTTTCATCAAGTCGCTTAACTGTAAAGGGGATCACCTCCCAAGTAGTTTCAAAATTACTTTGAAACCTTTTGTTGCTTAAATATCGTTTGTGTGAATTGCTAATTACTTTTGATTTCCTAGATCTCTTTTAATTCGAGCAGTAATCTCGTGTTTAATTATAATGATATAATATGTTTTGATATGCTAATTTGCTAAGTATTCTGAACTGGCTGATAGCGGTGGTATTCCCACTCGCTGACGCCTTCTCGCTAACATCTTAATACTCGTAATCATTGTTCTCTTGCGTACTGACCACACTCGTCCTCATTTTGACTAAAACCGCCTTGCTTTTGTTATTTGTATTGTTACGGGACCCTAAAGCTGTCCCCTTGACGAGTGGTCATTCGATAGCCTATTTGCTTGAGATTGGCATCTGCGCCTTTGCGCCCTCACGCGGTTGTTATTGAAATTGTATGTTACTTAACCATCTATCATCTGAGCTGCATAGCTCCTCTTTGACACGGACTAATTTAAAGTCCCTATATAAACAGCCTTTTTCAAGGCTACCTCTTGCTATTATTCATTATTATTGTGCTAATAACAACCTCCTCCATTAAGACATACTTTGTGGACATAAAATGGTGGTAAGCGGAAGGAATATGCACCTGCTGCCATAAAATGGTGACAGATTGGTGGAATGTGCACGCGCGACATAATTGTTGTCGGCCTGTGACATGCGATACCCCGCGTCACGCACGTAATTTGATAACTGAATCGTTGGGATAGGTACCCACTGACATAATTTGGTGGCTACATTGAGACTCGAACCCTGGCCCACATAAATAGTTTCCTTGATATGAATTAATCTTGTTGTGATATAATTATCCTCTGGCGGTATATAAATATTTGTTGTTCTTGGCTATCATTCTATATATCGGTGTCTTCACACCCTGTCAGTACGCCCATAAATTAGTTAAGCGCTCGTGTATATAAAACCTATATTTTGAATTCTACCAGAGCTTACTTGGGAGCGTGAACAAACTATTCGTTGTTCTTTAAATGCAAATGATAGAAGTGGTGTTTTTACAACTTTCTAACACTGAGAATCCTACCAGTCCACCACGAAGGTCTAAACTCCCCTTGAGACCGTTCGTGGCCGCGACATTAAATGGTGGCAGCGCGTGACATGCGAACCCGCATCACAAGTATAACTTTGGCAAATTTTTGGTAACAGCTTGTGATAGCGAAAAATTTAATCTATCTTGTAAATTGTTATACTGTATTGATTTAATCTTGTAATTTTAGTTAAAATTTAAGGAAAGTGTGTTTCAAAGTAAATCAAGTTAAGTTGTGTGTTTTTGAATAGTTTGCACACCTAATTCAAAAGATTTTGTTCATTTGGAAATCACAAGATAGTTGTTTGGTAGAGACACAACAAATCTCTCATTTTGCTTTGTTGACGTAAACGTAATCTTACATTCTTTTACAAATTTAAAAAGAGAGTTAGGTATAGTTTCATTGCAGAACTTATTGTTCCAATCTTTTCAAGTTAAGATAACACTCACAGAAACATCTTGTTCGTTTGTTCTCCCCCCCCCGTGGTAGTTGTAAATAAAAAGAAAAACAAGATCAAAGAAGGTTCACACCTAGAAAGAAAATAGAATAGAGAATTGACCGCGACAGGAAGTTTTCAATCTTTTGGACAGAAAGCCTTTCCTTTTGCGTTCGCCGTGACCCACGGCTGTAAAAAAAAAAGAAAAAAAAAGAAAACGAATACAGCGGAAAGAAATACTTGTTTCCATCCGCAACTTTTCGAAGAACGATCTGTTTTCTTTCAACTGGTGAAGTTTCTTTCTTCTTCCTAGTAACATTAATAAGAAGGTATAATAGTAGTAGTTAAAGAAAAACGGAGGCGTGAGAATTCTTAACTCATCCAAGTTAATTGCAGTTATTTGATTCATGTAAAGCTTAAATACTTAAGTCATTGATCATTGAGAGAAAGTCAATTTGTTTTATGTATGTGACGATATCCACTCGTTCGTTCATTTATTCGTCACTCGTTCGTATTTCAGTCCTTATAGAGAGAGAGAGAAAAAGGAAAATTAGTTGTCAAAATGTTTGGACATCATAAATTGTATTATCCTGTCTATAAAAAAGACGAAGTTCTCATGCAAGATTCTTCATTTAAGTACCTACTTGCGCAACGTTCAGTTTTGCCTAAATTTGAATTGTTTAATCCCACTTACGGATTAACAGAACAAGAGGAAATTGTTCAAAATCTACGCGGCTTACGATTCCGAAAATGGTATGAATTGCATTTCCAGACTAGCCTAGCGAATAGTTCAGAAATTATATTTCACGGCATCAAAACCATGTCTTTGCATTATTTCTCTAATTTAATTGAGTATCATGAAGAGTTACGACCTTCAGTTCTTTTCGCATTCTCTGGTCCGAATCCGAGAATACAAATTGTTACTTTATTACCGCTAGTCGACAAAAATCTTGTTGTCAAACACCTAGAATCAACTCTTATTGATTTGCGTTTAGTTAAATGTGTCAAAACGGATGACCCTTTGAAATCTTTGAAGTTGTACAACGATTTAGCGTTCCTAATCGTTTCTAGTAACAGAAGCTATCTAAACCTCACGGCAAATGTAGAACTTTTCAATGAAAATGTATCCATTTATGAGTATTATTAGACATGAAATGAGAAATTGCGTGCATTCATGTATGTTTGTTCAGGAATATTGAAACCTATTATTTAATGAAAATGTAGTATACCGCTCAAGTTAAATATCTTTGTATTACAATGGCCGTATAGTATTAAAGTAATGTGGAAAGTATCAATCTGAAAATCTAATTGCAACTGTGTCGGACGTAAAAATGTCGTCAGCCCATGTGACGTAATCATCAAACTCAGGTGTTTCCGCTCAATTTCTAATCTCGCTAATTTTCAATTGTAGTGTTTTGGGTTAAGTAGTAATCCCCTCGCATCTTGAAGAAATTCATATAAATTGCGTTTGATATGTAGAATACATATCTCCCTTTTGTGCTAAATTGCTATTGACAGTACCTTCGAACTGTCCTCGAAATAGCGATTGCGAATTGCTGCCTACTCGCGTCAAACAGCTGTCGTCATCTTTTCGGAGTGACCACACCTCTTTGCGTCAGTCTAGGTCCAGCCATGCTTATGTTGATTCAATAGGTCCGTAAATTTACCGACCTGGGCGCATTTTCTTGCAGCCCCTCTGTCTTCTCCCAGAAGGCAAAAATGCGATAAAAAGGCGAATAAAAGCAAGGGAAAAGGAGGCCAAGTGTCTTGTTTCCTTTGCAGAAATATGTAAATGTGGTAAAAGTGCGAATTAGCGGCCCTTCTGAACAGGCCTGCTATACTGAGTAAGTTTTCTGATGAATGAAAGTGATTCCGAGCGCCATCCGCTCCAAGGTTATTGTCAAGCGAGAAAATCTTTCAGATATATTGAAGTTAGTTTTATGTGGTATTTCATTACGTATTAGTCATCTTAGGAGCACCAATGACCAGTTCCATTCATTCTTCCTTGAGTAAAAGGTTGTCCGCACCAGAAAGCCTATTAAAGTAGCCCACGGCCGAGTTAATTGTATATTTGTCTTAATGTTGTACTAAATTAAGCCATTATTATCTTTTTCTGCGTTGAAATCAGACGCCTCAAAATTGCTAATAAAATTCATGCAATTATTACTTAACGTAACAAGTCATCCAATCTCATTCAAAAAGCCAAGCCGCCCCCCTATCAAAAAGGAAAATCTTAATGTAAAACTCTCTCATCCGAAGTTTAATTATCGTTAATTTGTTATTTGAAGATCAATTGTTTGATCTACAACAGTGACTTAAGGATTCTCGAGCTCTCGCCATATGTAATTGAAAATCATTTAATCTAGAGGTTAATTGTAAAGCGAATTTTAGTAAGAAATTCAAGTGTAGTGATCTAATTGTGTATTATTTGTGCCCTTAAATAAGGATGAAAAATGTATGAATTCAGTATGATTAAGTACCCTTATCTGATGCCGATTAATTGGAAACCAAATATTGATTCAAATAATCGCCTATGCTAGTTAACAATGTAGTTATAATGTAATGAAAAAGCTTTTAAGGTAATATGTATAACTAATTATAGGCAATACATATAGAAATATAATGATAGTTTAAATGTCTTCTAACCGCTCATCTAGTCCAGTAGCGTGGACGAGCTCACATTAATTAGCTATTCGCGAACTAAAAACATTAGTATTTTATCGTTCATTGTAAATGTTCAATTATAACTCTAAATATTACTATTTCAAACGAGAAGTGTCTATGAATTGCCTAATCATTAAACTTTAGTGGATTTATTTATGTTGAGTCATTAACACGAAAGGCATAATCATCCCTTTCTAAAATACTCTATTGAAACAAAAATTGTGCAACTTGCGTCCCACGCGCAAAGAATATAATTTATTCCAACCATACTAGAAGTCAGTATGTTAATTAATTTTAGAACTATCTATTGTTTGTTGTTCAGAAATCTCCTTTAATTACTCGTAAGTTAATATCATTGAAATAACAATTAACTTACTTATTTATGCACTATTTAACGGATTCATAAGATCATAATGCATAAATAGCTTATATTTTTTATATCTGTAATTTCTTGCCCTGTATCTTCATAATATCATTGTGGCATTGTGGTTTTATATTTCCCATATAAATGTACAAAAAGTCTTTCACCAGTACTCTAAAACTCTTTCAGTGAGAGAATTAATTTTCATATTATTTCGTAAGCTTTGCCATTTTGTAAATCAATTATGAAGGGTTCATTATATTTTTATAACAATTGATACAAACTGATATTACTAATGCTTGTAGCTATAAATTCGAAATAATTAAAGTAACAATATGCATATGAAATAATAACCGTCATAACATTGTTGCTAGTAATAATAGTATTAATATTGATGTTACCAACAACATCCATGCTAATAATAATCGTATTGAAAACGATAGCGTTTTAAATTAGGAGGTCTATAATACCTCGTACGTTATATTAATTGTATAGGAATAAAAGTGTGACAATAGTATTCTGTCTAATTCAAGGCAATTATAATTTGCATCATTAATTTGTTAAATGTACATCTAAAAGGTAGCCGTAATTTACGCTTACAATATATTAGCCATATTTGTAAAAGGTACAATCTCGAAACATCTGTTTCCAAATAGAATGGTTCCGTTAACATAGGGACAAGAAACAGTTTTAAAAAAAAATCTCAAAGGTTAGTTGTGTGTAGCTGAAGAATATATACATACGTCTATATACAGATTCTTGAATTCTTTCATCTTCTGTGGTTTACCCCTCTGTAGAAAATATCGTATATCAGCTCGAGGCCAAGCTGAATGTGTTAATGGTTTAGGGTAGTTTCTTTTTAAAAGAAAAAGAAAAAGTTAAAAAAGAAAACGTACCGTTAAGTCTGAAAGTAGGTCAAGTTCATCTCTTATCCCTTAATGGTTTGTTTGGGTTCAGTAAGGTCAACTATGTGTCTACTTCCTTATTATGTTTCCGTAGATAAACAAGAATTTGGTAAATTCTGTTTCCCTTTGTTCTTTGTATCTTTGCAAATACAATTCGATATTGCTATCGCATACGAATTATTTGGTCTCATATTATTTTTATTCTATCAGCACATTTGTCGGAATCTTAATAATTTTGGAAATTATTATTAAAAAGAAAATCATTTGAATTTACATGTAAAAATTTTAAGGCACATATGTAGAAATGCTATAAAGTTTTAAAGAATTAATGCCTTTAGTATAAGCTCATATACATACTTTGTAACTGTCTATTAGGTATAGCGTATTGATTAGTATCCTTGAGTTTATGATTCAATCATGTAGTTTAAAGTTCACTAATCGTGTCATTTCTTAGTTTTATGTACTTATTATGAAATTGTCACTATATACTTATATGAGTTCTCTTATATTGAGTTAGGGTATGTTCTATTTCAATTTTAATTAACATTAGTATGTAGTATTGCTCGAACATACAACAGTGTTGCAACCTACCATAGGTTAAGTCAATGTTGCCAACCCAAAATAAAAACTCATTTAACATGAAAGTGTTGCCAACTCTGAAATTTAATTTGCCAATAGCCCTAAGTAAAAAAAAATGTTTAGATTTGTCGGAGCAAACTAAATTTTTTTTCCTTAAGGGGCGTCGACTGTAGTGTGCCACACGCGCCATCTCAATTGGCGCCAAAATTTTTGCCACACTCCACAATTACTCAAACAATTAACGACAATTATTTTTCTAATTGCATAGACAAGTTTATTTTTTTTCTTAAAATCTTAAAACCAGGAAAAGCGAGAGAACAGGGAAGTGTTAGTCATTCTCTTCGCGCATTCAAGTTCCTTCCAGCTGTCTTTATTTTTTTTTGTTGGATGAAATATTCTGTCTGCTTCATCCCTCCCAGCCAGCTGACTGTCTGCCTCAAGAATCAGTTAAACCGTAACCTTTCTCGTCTGGAGAAGATAATATTTCTTCCTACAGGAAAGTAATAGATTCCTACTTTTGGTTATCACACTCTTAAATAAATAGAGACGACAGAATTAATCCGAATTTCATTTAGTTAACTTAAAGGTTAAAAAGGTTATTTTGCTAGCCAGTAATATATTCAATAACTCTGACACAGAGTCTCATCTTCCTGTAATACAACCACAAGTGTTCGATTATAAATTTGATTATTCACTCTGTTTTTGGAAGTTTTAGTAATATAAATTGTCACAGACCTAAGTTATTATTTTTAAGCACACTTGCAAAGTTTGAACTTTTGAACTCTTGAAATTTTATTAGAAATATAATGTGTTTGGAGAGTCATGGTGTAATTAAAATTGTCTTAGTAAATTGTACTATCTGTAACTAAAAGTGACTCTTTGTACACATGAGGTCAAATGTTAACCTTCTCAGGTTATCAGGGTTTTTGTATCAAGAAATTTTCCCATGTAAAGGAAGCTTTTAGGATACGCCCTCCGACTGCTTACGCAGTCGCAGAAACTTAAATTCGTTTCATAAATAATTAGAAATCCAATCAGGTAAAACCCTGACCCACCCCTGCCTTCACACGTCCCTAACCTAGTGCCGTGTGAGAATGATAAGGACAAACAAAAAGTGAGGACATCTCTCTTTAGAAGTCATTAAGTTATTAAGTGATTGGGAGATTGGGGGATTATTCCATAGTTTTTCGAAGAGGCGCGGGCCTCCGCCCGTTGCCCCCTTCGGGGGAATTCCGATCACCTTTAGAAGTGGCACAAGCTCCCGCTTGTTGCTTCCTTCGGGTAAAGTTCCATCAAACTCCACGACATGGACTTCTCGTCCACAGTCTAACTTGGAACTACGCCGGAACGTTGACACTCTTGATATAGCCCGTTCTTCGGTCGGGAGAAACCTTGTTACATCCCTCACCGACTTGTGCTATTGTGTCGGCAGTGACTGTTAAATTCCATCATACGGCGTAAGGACGGTATTCCTTCCACCACGGACATTTCATAAAGATTCATCATTGGAGACGAGCAGTGTGTGTTATCACTAATTCAATCCTAAGTGCTCAACTGGACAGTACCTCTGTTCTCACTGTGAGTATACAATCAACCTACAAACTTAGTTACTACTACTCAGATTCTGCTTACCTAATCTGAGCACTGGCTCTACACGGATCTCTTCAAGATCTCTCATTAACTCAACTTTTGTGTACCTAAATGCTTCCTAAAACACTTATTAGTTAACCTGTGCTAACGCTGAGTTACGTAGAAGACCTCATGTAGGAAGTCACCCTGTAATGTATTCAGTCTACGGATTTATTCGAGCCAGCTAATAAAATTCTTCCTAACTTGAACTTGCATTGTTTACGTCATTCCAAAAACATTCTCAATACTTCCCTTTTGGTGAACGTTTCATAATTCTTTCTCAATAACTATATTACGCCTCAACTATATTTTAATCAATTCAGTATCATATAATCCGCAAGATGTCTAAGGTTAATAATCTTGTTCAATATCATTGTAGTTTGGTCAGTAGTTATTGTGTGATGTGATCAGAAAGAAACTCACATTCGAATCTACTGTATAGTAGATGCTATTCCTCATTTTACTAACAACTAAAGATTGGTATATCTGGATCATTTGTGATTGGCTTTGTGTGTTACGTGACATATTCGTTTGAAGAGTTCACTTCTGGATATTTTAAGTGCAACTGTCTCTAGACACTAACATTAATCACAAAAATGAGCTTATATCATTCCAAACTTTCTCCGGTCTGCCTGCAAGGAAAAGCACATTAGTCGTTTTTAGGAACGACAAAAATATGTGTATCACACGTATCAAACATATAATAGCCATGTAGAGAACAGATATAAAAAATGGTATAAATAGAATATAGTTGTTGTGTATTGCATGCAGATGGCATAACAATTAAGAAAGTGTATTGTCTAAAACTTGTTGTAATGGAGAACGTGTGCAAAATTAGCATATATCAATGTTATTCCTGCACATTAGTTGCGGCTAATGGTGTTAAAATAAACATTGGGCACGACGGAGGTTTAATATACAGTTTGTACAAGATTTTAATGTAAAGAACAGGAACCTTGAGAGATCTGAAACTTTAATCATACTACTTTTTAGTTTCATTATCTTCTTCTTTACATGATTTTACCGTTAAGATTATTAAATTCCTGCTACTACTCGTTTCCAATCTGAGCTCCCTCGCGGCAAATCGATTACACTCCATTGACGTGGGAGACCCGGGATCGACTCCCAGCTGGAGCTCATGTGGTTCGGATTCCACGTTAATCAGTAGGTCCACGTCTCATATAGGCTCGCTCGTGAAAGAGACCCTGAAATCAAAGCCCAATCGAATCGTTTCCAATCTGGATACTTTACCCATTCACTTTGAACGGAAAATCAACACGACTATCTATACGAGAGACTGCAATAAAACAACAACTTTCTAAGCATGTTATTTTCTACACGTATAACTTTTCATCATAATTCAAAGAATTTTACTGAACTTTGTGAAAAATACATGTTTTGAAGTTCAGATCATGTGTTTATTTCACAAAATAAAGTTTTGTTATACAATACACAACATGTATCTTTGAATAATTAAAATGGGTGGAAAGATAATAAAGTATATTGGATCTTAAACTAAAATTGTATGCCGTTTGAAGTACTTTCAATATATCAATTGATTAGATAAAACACTTTGCCCCTTTCTCTTATGCATACGTTAATGCATACGGCAATACAATGAAAGCGTTTATATTATGATACAATACTTTTAGCACTGAAATAGAATTTTAGTAAAGGCATATTCAGTAATTCTTGTTAATATAAAAAAATATACCCAGACTTAAGAAAGTGGTTTTAGTCTAATCTCGAATTGTAACTGCATTTTTAAATTATCATCTCGAATTTTTTTGGGATGCTGAGAAGAGATCGAAATTAGTGTCAGTTCCGGGATACACTCTAGTTCTGCAACGAAAATAAAGTATAGAACAAATTTTCGACGACATACGCTTCTGTACGTAGATTAAGATGTTAAATTTAATTCGTGTATTTCAGTCGCGACAAAATATTAAGATTTTTTAAAGAGGGAAGATCTCATCAGGATCATAATTTACCATCTGGTCATTGAGAATATTGGAAATATCTGAAGAAATATACCATCAAGATAAATATTAATATTTATACATATACAGATTTGATAATAATGTAATGAATTCAGATTGTGATGTATTGGTAAGAAAGATTTATACTATTATGATAAAATTCTATATATGTATATATTCATAATTTGATATATATATTTATATTCCATATCATTCAGCTTCTAATTTATTGTAAATAGGAGATCAAAATGGTTATTACTATTAACAAAAAGAGTATATATAGGTCTATATTTTGGTTACGTAATTATAGCTTATGAATGTTTGTTGTCATACTGTAGATACTAACTATTATTTTACGTTCTTATTATTTGGGGATTTTCTTTAGTTCTATTTTGTTTGAGTTTTGATATTATTTTTGTTTAATTATATGTAGTTTCCTTATTTGGTTTAGTTTATAGTGGTTAGTAGTAATTTAACAATTAATCGACCACAATATAACTTCATAATAGCATTTATCTTACAGGTTATTATACATTAATGATATATTCCTTTGAGACTAAATTATTAAAAAAAATACATATTTGTTTTTTAAATGCACGAAGGGATGTGTGTAACGGTTAGAGATATAGATCTCTGTTCCGCAGCCTTTAAGATTCTTTTCAGATTCTTGATAATTTGGATTAGTTTCCAACCCTGTAGTGTTTTTAGCTACTGTCGGGAGGAAGTTGAGTGTCTTGACGCTGTATGCTTAGCCATCAGCGCCAACAGCAATTTGTGGAATTACTCGTCCATCGTTTGAAAGCTCGGGGTTGGGCTGAGCATAATTGTTCGGAATGGGATAGGTGCAATATCACCTATAGTACGGAAGGTATAACGTCGTTGGCTTCCCGCGAAAAGTTGTAGTGACGTTTATGGGGAGTTGCCAGCTTGCTTACTCATGGCTCGCTGACCGCTGTGAATGGTGGCTGGTGATTGGCTATCCTCTTACCACACCCCCAGTCACGAGCAGGTCCAAGTGCGGGAAGCCAACGACGTGATACCTTCTGGACTTTAAAAGTAAAGTCAAGAATAAGTCGGTGGAGATTTGTGATTTCTAATTGCGATATTTGAGAGCATAATGGAAAAGTGCAAATTTAAATAATTGCGAAGTTTTATCCAGAAATGTTACTTCGTCTAATTCATTGTAAGAAAGTTAGGTTATATATTGGAGTTGTATATATCTTCTTATGGTGAAGTGTGTTTGTTAAAAAGGATATCGACGCGAGTCCATTATCTTGACTCATTTTGATTGTGTTCAACAAGTATAGTCAGTCATTTAATGTGGTTTAATTAGTGGTATGTTTATGTAAGATATCCTATTATTCAATTCATACTGTATATTGGTAAGTCTTTTTGATATTTTCCCAATTAATGTTAATATTTTATATATATTTTTGAAGTTTGTTATAAAGATATCAATTTTCCACTATTATTGAAAATATTCAGTTGCAATTAGTTAGTAGGCCTACTGAAAATTCACTTGCTTGAGTTGATTGAGTTGATTTTGAGTTTAACGTCCCGTTCAGCAGCGAGGCTATATGAGACGTGGACCTACTGATTAACGTGGAATCCGAACCACATGAGCTCCCGCCGGGAATCGAACCCGGGCCTCCCACGCCAAAGGCGCGTACGCTAACCGCTTAGCCACGGAGGAGCTCTCACTTGCTTGAATTTTGTACTCAGTTCCATTTTACCATTTATAAAGTATATAGTATAAATCACCTTCTTTTCTTTCTTACATGATTAGTTATAATTAGACCTTATTCATTGCATTGGATTGGCAATATAACCTTAGATGGCAAATTATTTAGTTTGGATTATGTTACAAATTTACGTCCTTTTGAAAGAATAATAATACTTCTCCCCGATTTAGTTGAGTCAGATTCCTATTCTGAACAATTATCCTTGTTGTCCTTTTTTATTATTTTTATTACCATTGTTTTTATTATAATCTAAAGGAACTGAAGCTAATATTCAATTCTCTGCAACTGCGTTTATCTAATGTATGTTACATAGGTAACCACTCGCACGTCATGGCGTTCACGAAAAATAATACTGCGGAATCATTACTATGTGTCTAGCAGGGCCACTACAGAGCTACAATAGAAGTCACTTGATTGCAACATAGGTATTCTTAGGCATCTTCCTGACTTTGCACACATATTTTATAGTCCATACCAGTAGCGATTCGTGGTCTGTAGAAGCACCGGTTGCAATGTTGCAATATCAAAGATGTGTAAGTACGCGCACTTGTCCTCTTCCCCCAACATTCTTCAGTTTTATCCAAAACATATTCAGGAAATATGAAGAGGAATGTCCTTTTAAGCTCTATTTGTATATTTATTGATTAAAGTATATTCTCTAATATTGGTTTAATATAAGCTATTCTCTTTCTTTTCAAACAACCACTATCAATGTACGTTTTTACACTATTTATATACAAAACTTCTTCACTCATGTCATTGAACAATAGATAAATCGAATATATAGCATGTGCTGTAAGCCATGAATGATATCGTTAACCCGAAAAGAAGAAAAAAGCCAGAAAATTGCATATATTCATGCACGCAGTTAAACAAAATTATTTAATTAAGAAAACAATGCATTATTTTAAAATGGAAGATCTTTCTTCGTTCTTTTCGAGCTTCAAATTTTTCCGTGACTTCATTGAAATCCGAAATGCTGTTCGCCAAGTTTTTTTTTTGAATAGAAAGCATCGTTACCGCAAATATTTTCTGCTTATTTTCTTTAGGGTACAGGAACACCTCTCTCCTTCAACAATATGCATTTTGTTAACATTTCTTTGTATGAATATAAGGGACGAAGAGTCCATTTCTATAACCACGTATTTTTGTCTGCTGTTCTACTATAAAGAAGCATGATATGTAAGATTTTTTCCTTCGAAAATGAAAAAAAAAATAGTTTAACATTCCAGCAATTTAGGCTAAAGAAGACAGTTGAGTATTGAAAGTGAATGATTTAATATTATTTTTTATGCTTTCCTCGGAAATCGAACACAGGATCATGCGCACGAAAGACACAGAGCTAGGAATTAGACCAGTGGTAAGACATTTTCTGCTTCGAGACTCGATCGCCCCGCCCCAGAATAGGATATTTTTTATTTTAAAAATAAAACCCATAACAAGAATTTTCATCTTTGTATTATAAATGTAAAATAAAACCTATTGACTTCGAACGACCGCCCCCCTCCCCAAACATTCAGGCTGGATCCATCCTTGCTACCACCAGACGCGTATTTGTTCTTTGCGAGTTTCTGTTGTGTGAATAACTTATTTATTCCAAGCGTCTATATCTCACCCGCTCTATCAATTGAGTCAAGCGCTGCCAAGCGGAGGAATTAGTAACTATTACAGAAGCTGACTATATACCCGTGACAGAAAAAAAGTGCAACTGGAAGGGAACAATACGGGAGGATAGCAGCGACTCAGGAATAAATCCACTTCCTCATGTTAAGAGATAGGAGGTCGCTGCCACATGCTCAATGTTACTGCTTCCAGTGGCAACGCTCACTGCAACTGAAAATGTAAATCACTCTCTTTCTTTCAGTTTTTTTATTGATTTTTTTTAAAGAAATGAATCAGTACTGTTTTGTGCTCAAGAGCAAAGGTTTATTTTTTACTGATACACTACTTTAATACCTAAAATATATATTTAGTATTTAAAAAAAAATATCCGGTTGCACAACCATGCAACATATAGTACCAGCCGCCGCTGGTCCATACACTACTAAAGTAGCCCCATTGTCCTACGACCTTCAAACTACAGGCAGCATGCTCCCTTTAGACACAAACTTCGTGGTGCAAATTTTATCCATATCGGACTATGTATACACGATTAAATGAAATGTGTTTTTCACCAGGACTGGTTTTAGATATTTCAAACCCAAGGAGAGAAATATTTTGGCTCCTTTTGATTTAGTGATATTACATTTTTTATTGTATATGGGATGAAAATAAATGTGAGAAAGACAAAAACCATGGTGATCGGAACGAAGTGGTCGGTGTCACATATAGAAGTAGGAGGGAAGAAAATAGAACAGGAAACTAGTTTTCGACAAATGCTTAGTATTATTAATTATGATATGAAGTGTGAACGTGAAATAAAAGCAAGAATAGAAATGGCGAAAGAAGCCTTTAGGAGGAAGATATGTACTATTTTTGGTAAGTATAATAAATAGTTGAGAAAAGTACTCATAGAATGATTTGAGTGGAATATTGTAATGTGAGATAGAAATATGGACATTGCGCAAAAATGATGAAGGCGATTGAAGGCTCTTGAAATGTGGATGTGGAGAAGAATGGAAATAATTAGCTAGTATGAGCGGAAAACGAGTGAGAGGGTCTTAGAAATGGTGTGGAAGAAAATTGCAATTTTAGATATTATTAAGAAGAGGACGGAAAACTGGTTGGAACATTGGCTAAGAAGGAAATGTATCATGATGGGCGTAGTAGAGAGTATGGTGGCAGGAAAGAGAGAAGCGGACGAGGAGATTACAATTAATGGACAACATCAAAATAGGAAAATCGTACGTGAAGACGAAGAAGTTAGTGGAAGATGGTAGGTCACAGAAACTTCTCAGTTGTGGCAAGTAACCTGTCCATAATAGCAGAATATATATGATGATAATGATGACCTTTCTTATTTAGGTGAAAGGCCTGTACCTAGACAAAATCCTCTTCTGACTTGAACATAATGCCATCTCGATATCTTTCAAGTACATGGGAAAGCTTGCTCTCGCACGTGTTCGCTAAATTTAATGCATTTACATTTCTACTTGTAGTAATGTTTCACCCTATTAATGCTACAAACGTCACCTGCCATGTTGCCCCTAAAATTTGTAGCCCTAGGAGACACTCTCTTTCACCTGTATGGATGAACCGACCAGTGTTTTCATACGCGTAAGTAAATAAATAAATACGCCACGGACAAGAATTAAATGACTATAATTTTGTATTGAGTAAAAATAGAGTTCTACACACTTATGTCAAGGTAACATTTTCAGATAATATATATTTTAATAAAATATACTGTATTTGCGTGGACTAAAATATAAAACATATTCTGTAGCAATATAATCTGATTTCTTTTATATATAATACATGATGGATTTCTACTTACCTCTGAAAATACAGAAGAAGGTTGAACCAACTAAGAAATACTGTTACTGATGCACCGGAATGTTGAATTTCTTGAAATTTTCCTAATAAGGTAGGTAAGATCATAGTTGCAGCAGATATGTTTAGTAACCAAGAAACTGAATTAAATGGTTCGAGAAGGTAGTGCCATCTTTGTTGATATAGTTGGAGGATTTCTTTTATTGTATTCCAGATAACATACGCAAGTATTGCCACTGAACTCATATAAAGAAAAGGTGTTCGATGAAATTGTAGGTTGCGATAAAACTGAAAGGAAGAAATACGTTTCTATATAAAATATAAAACGCAAACCGTAGGGAAGTTATTTAAGCAATACATACAGCTGCAGATACATAAATATATAAAATAGTTTTTAAGTTAACAGCTTATTTCTAATTATTGCGATGCACACAGCAAGGCAAAAAGATGTTAACATTTTAAATTGGTGTTTTTTTTTTTTTTTTTTTTTTTTTTTTAGCTTAAACCATGGCGTGCTGAAATTCCATTGAGGAACAAAGGAAAATAGCTGCCTGCATAGAGATTTTTCAGTCCCCAAGCCTCGTACAAGAAAAAATCACAGCCTGGACCAGACAGGGTGCAACTTTGCGCCTGACAATTGGTAGGATCTCCGAGTAGTTTGTAAGGACGGGGTTTGTTCAAGACGATTGCAAGGGAAACAGTGATAGAAAGAGATCTGTCCAAACTGAAGAGAATATCATCCTCGTCCAGGAAATGATGGTAGCCAGCCCAACCAAGTGCTCGCGCAGAATTTCTCTAGAGACTAACATTTCTCAAAGATCAGTGGTAGGGATGGTATCGAGACGAGACAAGACGAGACTTTGTACAGTCTCGGTCTCGTCTCGGTTGATAAATAACGATCTCGGTCTTGGTCTCGTCTCGGGTAAAAAATCACCGTCTCGGTCTCGGTCTCGTCTCGGTCAACAGATGCTTGTCTCGATCTCGATCTCGGTCTCGAGTACCAAGTCTCAGTCTCGTCTCGAAAGTCCGCAAGTCTCGAAATAAATAGTGTGAAATTAAAATAGTGAAAGTATTATTCTCGTACAGTCTGTCGTTTCCGCTTTTTTTTCTTTCATTTTGACTTAGAATTATGGTATGGTGTACCTCTTCATAGCTAATTTGGCTCAGTGGTAGAGCGGTGGCTCAGTGGTAGAGTGTTCACCTCCGGTGCTTGGGGTCCCTGGTTCGATCCCAGCTCGTGCTGTGTGGACTTTGTGGTGGATAAACGCCGTGCTCGTGGGTTCTCCCGTTTCCTCCAACTTTCTTCATTCCACCATCTCACTCATTTCTCATTATCACCGTCTCCTTTAGCCTAACCGGCATAAACGTAGGACGTAAAAGTTAAAGATTTCATTTCATTTTTCGAGTTATCTGTATATTTTTTTCTCACTCGCCAAAACAAATGATTCTTAACTTTCTAGTTTTCTTTTGTATTAATTTTCGTAGTTTTGCTGCAACATGATGGATTGAATAGTCAAAAATACTTTTTTCGCTCTATGACTTTCATTAAATTTTGGATCCATTTTTACCCTACCTTAACTAGTGAAAGTTATATATATATAGACTTAGTTGAGGAACCAGTTTTTTGCTTCTGTAAAATTACGAAATTATGACTTGGTTCAGTTTACCTCCGAGGTTTAGATATAATAAAATCATCACCATCATCATAATCAACCATTATCAATCCATTGCTGGATGAAGGTCTTTCCAAGTCTTCACAACTAAAGTCGGGGCCATGGATAAGCGACTATTTTTCCTGGAAGAGGAAAGACTGTCCTCTACCCCCTGTAGCTTAGCAACCGCAAACTTCACTGGGGTTCTCGAAGCAGTCAATGCTGCCAGATTTCTGAATGACCTTGTTCCTCCCTGTTTTAAGGTTTTCAGTCCAGATTGTCATGTGAGGACAGCAAAAGTACGAAGTGATTTTTCAGTTTACGCTTCACACCAACTTGCATAATGTTTTTATTCGAAAGTTTTGGGTGAAGTGACATATTTATGTATTGCCCATAAAAGATCTACACGAAAAAATGAACTAACGAAGGTCTCACTTTTTAAAAAAAGGATCCTCTTCCCTTCAGAATGACATTTAAAAAAAGGAAAAGCGAAGTGTATAAATGCCTTTAAAAGAGTAAATATTTATTCTCAATTCCTGCAAGAAACTTTACTTTTGGTGCTATAATTTACAACTTAAGGCAGGCAGTAGGGTTATTCCTTTTTTTTTCCCTCTTGAGTTTTACAGTTTTCCGGATTTTGCAAACCATAATAAAATGAATCACATCCTTGTAAATACATCAATTTTTTGAAGTTTATAATGAAAAAAAAAAGAAAGACAGTTTTGACTTAGGTCTTCTTCATCTATGAATGAGCAGTAACATATAAAAAAGTTAAAACAGTTTTTTCTACTGTTTTGAAACAAAGAAACGAATAGAAGGAAGGGAAAATCTTAGCTTAGAATGTTTTCTCTATAAACTTACTTGTTAGTTTCTTATACTACGCTTGTATTTACTGTTTATGGCCACCAATATTGCCAATAGTTGTCAGTTGGTAAATTTGAGTTCTCTAGTTTCCCTCGACACTTTGTTCCAAGTGATTGTAGTGTGCTGGTGTCTTAGTATTTTCTCGCTAAGTGAAAATGTCCAATTTCTTTCGGCCGTGGATAAGTAGTTCTGCGGTACCAAATGATCCGCAACCTGGTCCTTCTGGCCAGAGAAGTCCAAGTAACAGAAAGGAGGATCGTGTACTTGGAAGTGGAGCAAAGCTGAGGAAGCAAAGCGTCCTTATAGTGCGAAATGTACAAAAGTTTTTGCGTGAAGTTATTCGAAAAGGTGGAGTTTTACCCAGCAAAAACGTTATGAAACTAACAGCGGATGCTACGCGGATTGGACTCACAACGATAAAAAATATTTTACAAATTCCAGATCCCAGTGTTTATCGAACGCCAACAAAACGACACGTGAACAGAAAGCAGTTACCTTTCGGCAAAATAGATGATTTTACTCGCGATTTGCTGCGACGTACGGTATATGAGTGCTATAAGAAAGGAGTGTCACCTACTGCAAGAACGCTGTCTCGAGTTATGTGTGAGAAGACATCCGGGACTAACTATGAATTTCCATATTCGATTAGAACATTACGTCGTCTATTGCATAGTATGGGGTTTTCATATAAATCAGTGTCTAGAAAAAGCGCGAAATGTGAGTCCAATGAAGTTATTGCTTGGAGATACCGTTATCTCGAAGAAATTAAGGCTCACCGTTCCGCGGGATACTCTGACGTGTACCTCGATGAAACTTGGTACGATAGCAACACGTGCCAAATGAAAAATTGGTCCGACGACTCTGACAATTGCACAGTTGCAACTTCGGACAAAAAAGGGGAGCGGATAGTTATTATGCACTGTGGTGGCCGATTTGGTTTTGTGGATAGTGCTTTATTTATAACCCACAAGAAAATGTCTGATGCTCCTGCCGATTATCATGGGACAATAAACGCAGAAATTTTCGAGAATTGGTTTGAAAACTCCATACTGAAACGCTTAGAGGAGCCATCAGTTATAGTTTTGGATAATGCCTCTTACCATAGCCGTGTAATTAATCCAAAACCTAATACATCGTGGAGAAAAGAAAATATTCTTAATTATATGCGAATCCACAATATCGCCATACCTAGTCCGGTCCCGATAATACCTGTTCTTCTCCAAATTATTGATGAACAACTGCCTGCGAACAAAAGAAGAAAAAGGTACGCAATAGACGACCTTGCAGCATCATATGGGCATGTTGTTTTAAGATTACCTCCATATCATTGCGTATTGAATCCAATCGAAATGGTGTGGTCGCAATTAAAACGGACGGTAGCATCCCAAAATTTGAAAGGTGAATCCCTACCGAAACTAGTGTCTTTATTAAATAGTGCGTTCAGCAGAATTAGTGTTGACAATTGGAAAAATTACATAAGACACGTGGAGGATATTGAAGATAGTCACAGAGATCTTCAGTCGGTTTTCAATAACTCAAGCAGAGTTTTAGTGGAAATAACAGATTCGTCAACAGACGATTCTGACTTAGATCAGGAGTAGCACTTTCCAAGGTAAGACAGTATTCCATACTTTTTAATATTCTTTTATTTTCGTAGATCATGCACCTTATAATATTTGTGGCTGATTATTGTTCAATTGAATTTTTTTCTTGTTCAAAATATTTGTATTCACGAACGGGCGAATACATAATCCCGCGTGTTTACAGAATCCCCTATTTAAAAATAGTTTGCCCAATTTACTATGCAAATTTTTATTTTGTAATATGTTTGATAACATTCGCTCTTGTAGAATTCATATACAGTTGGAACAGTGGTTCTCAACATAATTTCTATTACGACTCCCATTTTATCACATCCTCTTACCAACGACCCCATGATAATTTCTGGTTTGTAATAAGCTTGTATGGGATTTTTAATATACCTATTGCGAAGATCTCACGACGTCCATCTATTTCTATAATAACAGAATCCATTTCTTGTATATAGTGGATACAGTAACTTCGCTAAAAGCGAATGGATTGAAACCAAATTTAGTCAGTTCATTCATATTACAAATATTGAATCCGATCCGTTATACTGTTTCAAAATGGAGACCTTTTGAAAATTTTAAAACTTTAGCCTTAATTTTGGATGTATGGTAAAAAAAAAAGTAATTTCTAATTTTCGTGGAAAAAGCTTGAACAGTTGTTAAAACAAGTTATTGAGTATTCTAAATGACTTGATTTTTCTGGTGTTTCAATATGCAGTTCTCATTAGTTTCATATCATACCTCTTTCATTTAAGTTAATTTTTTAAACAACTCTGCACCTGTTGAAAATATTTAGTAGACATATTTGTTGTTGTTAACAGTAAGGATTAAAATAAAAATATGCCTATCAGAACAAAATTCAAAATAATATTTAAAATATTTTCCGATATTAGATTTTAATCATATTTATCTCTTCCGTTTATCTTAGTGACCCATATGAAACCCTGGGGGGTCGCGACCCCGAGGTTGAGAAACCCTGAGTTAGAGTAATACTGGCAGTTTTATTTTATTACCACTGGGAGTTCAATATTTCTTTTATCTTTTTATGATTCATTACTCGAAGGCCGAAAATAACAGAAGCAGTTATTTGATATACACACCAACAAATAAGTGAAAGTTTCAGGAGGGCTGAAGGTAGTCGAAGAGGAGAAAATCTCCCTGGCCATCCTAGCTACAGACCTGGTTTCGATATGAACAATGGTTAAAACACCTGGGCGATATGTATCTTTTTAATTAATACTAATTATTTAACACCTATCCCAATAAAGCATTTAAATTTCTTATCGCTAAGTTCAAAAATTCACCAAAATTACTTTTACAAGAATATAAAATTACTGAACAAGATTATTATTATTATTATTATTATTATTATTATTATTATTATTATTATTATTATTATTATTATTATTATTTTGAGACGAGGCGGAAAAAATTCTTTGAGAATCGAGACGATACTTCTTCAAGACGTCTCTTCTCGTGAACAACACTGAGTTAACTCGTTTTCGCACCTCCCAAACCAGTAGCCTTAAGTGAAAAGAGACTACATATCAGAATAATATACAATAAATCTAAACAACATTTCTTTAATATCGCTCATTTATTGGCTTCAGTGATGAGAACCATAAATCTAGTCCAAGCTACTAACCTTAGGATACGTTTTCATGTAAGACATTTGATAGCGATTGAATTATATTAATTTCCATACAATAGTAGAGTATTTACATACATCATTTTCACAATAGCCTGTTTTAAATTTTTGTTTTAAGTTCAATTTACTGGCAGCTTTATCAACCAACTGCTAATCAAATCTGCAACTTTCTGATATTTTGCACTAATGTTTGTTTTTAATTACCTGATACTTTTTCTTTAATAAAACTAAAATTATACGTATAATATTATAGAAAATGACCCTATTTCCCCTTCTCAGCAACGGAATAAAAAAAATAACTTCAAGGATTCGTGAGATACTTTATTCTTAGCAAAGAAGTATTTGAATCCTCTTTTTACTTCCCTGTAAGACACATTTCAAACAAATCTTTTCTTAGCTCTTGATTTTGTGACAAAGGAACATTCTTACAAATTCATGTTTCTATCTATAATAGTTTGTCTTAGTTATTGATGAGTAAGTCACTTTAATCCTTTTTATATATAATAGTGTAGATAATATAGTAGTGTAGTAAACATAGTAGTGTATATATCTTTTTAAAAACTCATAAATAATTCGTGTTCAGTTTTGGTATTTTCGCCCTATTTGAATTGTTGTTGGCACTCGATCATTTAACATTTTTCTTAGATCACTTTTTATTACACAATTCACGTTTCTACTACGGTTTTCTCAATGGCTTTCTCTAGAAGAAAGAACATATGGTATCCAGACATTTTCAAGAAAAGATGTGACAACCTTGTCCCTCAGCACGTGCAGAAAACACTTTTGTGGTCACTTGTGGTCATGATTGCGGAAGGGGCTGTTTCTTACGAAGGGTATGGGTAAGGGTCGCTTATCGGTGGCCGCGACTGTATCTAACTTGGGCAATTCTTTTCCAGGTTACTCCTCAGTGGCTCTTGATTTCGTCACACCTTCTTGTATACGGAAGTTTCCTAGGCTGTTTTTGTCTTGTGGTGTCCAGTCTAGAATTGTTTTCGTCCGTCGATCATAATTTCTTCTTGCAATACGTCCAGCACATTTTCCAGCTCATATTAAATTATTTCATTAGCATCATCAGTATTCAATTATATGGGCTACAAATAGTTCGAATTCGCTACTTTCGGAGTACAGACACGCTACTTTTTAATCTTCGGATCTGGCAACATTGACTGAATGATTTAAATGAACATAATGTGAGAACCCCATTTGGTCTAGCGACTCGCACTCTTGATTTCGGTTTGCGTGGTCTCGAGTTCGATTTCCGGTAGGGATAAAGTTGAAAGATCGAAGTGGTTCGGATTCCACTATAATCATTAGTTCCACATCTCCTTTAGCCGCTCTAGCATAATGTGGGACGTTAAACTAAAACAAAACAAAACAAAAGTGAACACTGTGTATTACTAACTGTAAGTCCTTGAATAATTGCATGTAGCTATATGGTATGGATCGAGTTTGATGTGATCGGTGGTCAAACTAAAGGAAGTGAAATGTAATTAGTGTGTAATTAGAACTTTTAATTAAGCACGGTCTTAATATAAAGTGTACACCAAACCTAAGGCTTAGGGGGAACAACTAATGTTACTGAAAATCTATCAGTTACATTTAATTTCAGTTACAATTTGCAATTACATGTATTGCTGGAACAAAGACTTAAACATTAACATTATAAGTAGCCCAAAGACTATGAAAAACGTCTTCTCTTGAAAGCATTCTTGCACCATAAAACAAACTACGAGTAATTCTAAAATATCTTGCAGTTCATCTACGTTATTTGCACATATTTAGAATAATATTTAGCAATTTATTTAAGTGGGCAACGCTGCTTGAAATAATGTAACTGCCACTTGTTGTAATCAAAACCACCAAAAACTATTGTTGTAATGTTATAGAAGCAAAGGAAAGCAATGATCATTATAAAAATTTAATACAAATATGTCATTTTAAGCAGTATAACAATCACTACCAATGTGTTTGGTATCTCTGAAACGATTTGAAATAACAGTTGTTGTAAATGGCGTTATAAGCATTTCGCCATTATAAGTCTTTTCGCGTTATAAGTTTTTTGGAAGCATCTGCATGATGAGACGTGATACGTCAGTACGTTTTCGAAGTCAAGTCTTTAGAAACATTTAAATTTTCCGTTTCTTGTAACTTTGTTCCCTCATTCATTCGAAATATATTAAATCATGATCACAGTATTTGACGCTAAGATACAATTGATGCGCATTGCACCGTCCATGCCATTTAAGTTGTTAGAGATTTCCAAAATGTTGATGTTAATGATACTGTGTTGTCCTTTGTTACACTAAATAATGTATGGGCTATTGTGGTTTTGTTAAATAACTAAATTAGAAATATGTAATACTTTACGTAGCGCAATTTGAGAAAATACAACTTTATTTTGCTTTTAGCAACATTGTTTATCTAGTGATATTGCAGAGTATCTAGAAGAATTTCCAACTTGGTACAAAATTTCAGCATTTTTTATATATATAAGCGTTAAGGGATATCGCAGATCGCTGGATATATATCGCAGATCATAGGGGAGGGTTATAGGGTCTATAGCCCCCCTTAAAGCTCAGGTATACACTGGATAAAATGGGATTCAATCCTACTTTCTTTACACTGGATAAAGCGGGAAACCATGGTTTAGCCCCTCCCTTGATCATATACTGGGCCCGCTGCTATATATATATATATATATATATATATATATATATATATATATATATATATATATATATATATATATATATATATATATATATATATTTATATATATATAGGATGGCCCATATTAATCTTTCCACGGAGATATCTCGAAAATGGTTGAACATAAATGAACCGAACAAAAACTCAAATAGGAGATGACATGGGGCACACCGAATGGTGTTGTCGCGGCGCCGCCCTTCATGGGATACCAGGGCCAAACCTTAAAATTTTAAATGGAAACATGGGGCGAGTAATACCCCGTTCCATAGATCTTTAAAAAGTAAAAAGCGTTGTGGCAAAAGATTTTTCATATTGGTCACCGTATTCAAGATGGCCGCCATAACATGGTGCCTGTATCTGATAAAACGTCCAGTACCACTAATATGAAAACAGTTGGAGATAAACGAACAGTCAGAAAGTGAAACAGAAAAGGCATGGGGTGCGTCGAGCAATGTTCTCGCAGTGATTCACGGCTGCCTTTCAAGAGAGCCAAACTTAGAAATTTTGAACCGAAATATGGGTCAAGTGATACGTTATTGGATAAATTTTGAAACACTAAACAGTATTGTATCAAAAGGTTTTTCATATGGGTCACCATTTTCAAAATGGCCGCCAAGACATGGTGCCTGTATCAGATAAAACGTCCAGTACCACTAGACCCCTAATATGAAAATAGTTGGAGATAAATGAACGGAATAAAACTCGAATAGGGAAGCACAGAGGGTATTTATCATTCCATGGCTCGAGTATAGTGCAACGGAGAAAAAGATTATTAAAGTATAATTAACATGATGCAAAAGAGTAAATGATAGAAAATTATCTTTCCGATCTCTGTCCGTAAGTGGGTGAAGCGGGAATGAATGGTAAAATCTCAAATGAGAACCTCACTTTTATTTGCAATAGATATGGTTTGTCTGAAACACTTGTGTGTACAAATGACTGGTACTATAATGTGAAAAATAAAGTGAAATAAGGTGAATAAAAATAAGGTGAAATTCAAGTTTAACATCATTTTGCCCGCCCCTTCGCTCCTGATAATTTAACGCAATGCGTGCAAGATTTTTGGGACATATTTGCATCAGTATGTACCGTTTCGTTACTAAGGATCACAACTGAAATTACCGTTGAAAGTTATTCGGAATGTAACTGTGGACATCTCAGTGAAACTTATGTTCTATCACATGCAAGAAGACATAGAAATAAAAGAAGCGAACCAATATCATGCAGACGACTGTTGAACAAAACCAACGTTTGCAAACATTGTTCTAAAATTGCATTGTTCGACAAATTGGTTTCGCATTTCAGTTGATTCATTTTTGCATCCAACCATTGCCTGCAATCAAAATGGAAGGTACCATTTATCAAGAATTGTACATACTTTATGCCATTACAGAGACATTTATCTTTTATAAAAACACATTTCAAATAACTTTGTTTCGTAGATACAATTTGAAAAAACTAAGGCTCTCATTTGCAACTTCACCGATCCTTCCCGCTTCACTCACGGAGTGAGGTTAGGATAAATTTCTAGGAGTTAGATTTCTTCCTTCCCATTATGACACTTTCACTCTAATCATCTTTTCGACTGTTGCAACATTCCCGAGCTATACAATGATAAATACCCTCTGTGATTTCCTATTCGAATATTTGTTCTGGTGTTTTCATATTAGTGATACTGGACGTTTTACCTGATGCAGGTACCATGTTTTGGTGGTCATTTTGAAAACGGTGACCCATATGAACAATATTTGGCAACAGCACTATTCAGTTTTTAAAGATATGTTGAACGAGGTATCACTCACCCCATATTTCCATTTACAATTTTGAGGTTGCGCCCTGGGCCCCCATGAAGGGTGGCCCTGGGAGCCTCCGCGACAATATCAATCAATGTGCTACATTACATTTTCTATTTGAGTTTTTGTTCGGTTCATATATGTTCAACCGTTTTCATATTAGTGGTACTGCACGTTTTACTGTATCTGATAGAGGCAACTTGTCGGCCATTTTGAATACAGTGCCCGATATGAAAGATCTTTTGCCACAACGCTTTTTAGTTTTTCAAGGTCTATCGAACGAGGTACCACTCACCCCTTGCTTCCATTTAAAATTAAAGTTGGGCCCTGGGAACCTATGCAGGGCGAACCTGGGTGGCACCGCGACCATATATATATATATATATATATATATATATATATATAGAGAGAGAGAGAGAGAGAGAATTCTATTTTCATTTGCATCAGCAGTGGATTTTATTTCTGGAGAGGCTTGAGGAACGAGTAAGAAATATTTGCGTTGTACGTGCAATGCAAAAAATTATCACAAATTTATTTCAAAAGGGATTTGAGCCCGATAACCACCCCCTAAATACGCCAATGTACATCAGTCAACCGTTCTCATATTATCTAACACAGCAACGAAACAAATTTTGAGTGAAGGCAAATTTAGTATCTATCAATATCAATATTCGAGACGAGACCGAGACTTTCGAGACTGACCTAAGTTTCGTCTCGGTCTCGTCTTGATTTATAGAGGTCTGTCTCGGTCTCGTCTCGGTATTTAAAAGTCCGTCTCGGTCTCGGACTCGTCTCGGTATATAAAAGTCCGTCTCGGTCTTGGTCTCGTCTCGGTATATAAAAGTCCGTCTCGGTCTCGGTCTCGGTACCATCCCTAATCAGTGGTTAGAATTTTATACCGTGATTTAGAAATGCAGCCATACCACTTGCAGATTGTGCAGCATCTCACAAACGCGGACAAGCAAGCATGTCTGAATGCTGCACAAATTATCTTGGAAGTGATGCGTGTGGTGCAGGGCATTCTGTTCATGTTTTCTGACGAAGCAACACTCCATATCAGCGGTGGTGTGAAAAAAACACAACTTTGTCATCTGGGCTAAGCTCCCGCAGAAAGTTTGCGAGCACATGCAGGATTTCCCCAAAGTGATCGTTTGCAGTGCAGTGAGGTGAAGGTGTGCAACGAACAAATTTGGAGTGATTGGACCCTCCTTTTTTGAAGAAGGCACCGTCAGGGGAGAGAATTACCTTGCCATGCTCAGCGTGTTCTTGGAGGAGAACGCACCACTTTCCATTCTCCAGCGAGGGTACTTTCAGCAAGACGGCGCCCTGCCCCTGTGTATGCCAGAAAACCTAGCAACTTGGATGACCGAAGCACCGCAATACTCAGGTCATCGCTGCTATTCCTGCCCAAATGGCGCATAGGACCATACAATCAACAATGTACAGACTCCATAAGTGCATTGAGCGGGATGGGTGCCAAATTGAAACCCTGTAACCAAATCCTTGCATTGTAATTTCACGTGAGTAAGCCCCTATTTAATGTTAACATATTTTTTTGTCTCACCCTGTAAAATTTATCTCTACTTCTTGGTTTACGAATCTTCTAATGTTATTCCTAGGCGCATTAAATAATTGGTAATAAAAATGTATTTCACAAACCCATTTTTCAACTTGTATCATATTATACATAATCAGTTATCAGAATATAAATAGTATTAAAATCGTTTACACAAACTATATGAATCACATCAAGTTGTACTGCAGTATCATACTAAAGTAAATAAACTAATATCTTGAAAATTCATCACATTAAATAAAATAGCTTTGATATTAGAAAAAGATGGTCCAATGATATTGTTTTCACTAATAACTTCATTGTCAGAGACATGCTATTAGTTCTCAATAGCTGCGCTGTCTAATATACCTGAGGTTTGATAAACAACTAATTCTTAAAGTGAAGCGTCTCAGTCTGTCAAACCCGTTCCTATTTAACAAACAAATACCATTCATTGTCCGCTCAGCCTTCTACTTATAGCTCACATGTGTCGCTAATATACAACTAATTTTAACATAATCAAAATGTTCCTTAAAAAGGCAGTTCTTGTTATAAAGCATGATTTCTCACTCCGCCAAAACCCCCGCTTGGCCTAGTGGCTAGAACGGTTGACTTCGGTTCGCGTGGTCCCGGGTTCGATTGCCGGTGGGAATACAAATGAACGACAAAAGTGGTTCGTATTCCACTATAATCGATAGGTCCAAGTCTCCTTTAGTCTAGCAGGTATAGCCGTTGGACGTTAAACTAAACCAAAGCAAAAAGTCTCAGTCTGTCAATCATGGTCTTAATATTTCATGGATAATGCATTAATTACCAATATCTCCTTTAACTCGGAGGTGTCGCTAATAAATGCCTTTAGTTTGTAAGTCGATCTAAAGATTTGGTAAGCAAGTAGCTATTATTACAAAAGGAAGACGCTGCAGTCTACTAGTCACTGATTTAGCAGTTTACAAGCAAAATACTGGCTGCCGTTAACTATACTACTTCCTAGCTGCCGCCTACAAATATTACTATCGTGCAGGTCAATTAAAAACGAGCCATAATTTTCTCAAACAATAAACTCTTGTTATAAGAAATACGTCCTATGAAAGTCAAGTTCATAGTCAAGATATCTTAATACTTCTTATCTAGTACTGACGAATATTTAAAACGTGCAATCAATTCCAACCATTCTTAAAGTTAAGTAAAACAAATAATAATAATATTCTAATTTATCCTAGAATGTGTGTAACATTAGCTACAAATGAAAAGTACTAATTTCACAAGAATATAGGAAGATAACGTTATAAAACTATAATCAATACGATAAGTATACACTAATAATACCTCAATTCATATGCAACTCTAAAACTTATTATTCCTTTCACCCTACACTCTCATTTCCGAAAGCTTGTGTTTTCAAGTGATTTGTTAAATAAGCATCTACAATAACATACAGACACTGTATAATAAAGTAAACTCTATAGTTGTTTCTGGTATTCTCGTGTTAGTACAGAACAATAAACAATTTTCTGACTTGTATAGAACATTTGGGGATGCGGCACAGGATCGACACGGCATACGACCGACAATTCGGCTCAGAAACCTGTTTCGGTCCTGCGCCGTGTCGATCCTATGCCGTTTCGGTCCTGTGCCGTTTTGCTCTCACGCCGCTGCTCTGAAATAATTTAACTTTTAATCTTGTGCCTAAAAAAAATAATATTTTTATTATCTGTTTAATCTTTGCTCTTACAAATTATAAATTCCTGTCGATTCTATGCCTGTGCAAGTTATATGCATAGAATACGTACGATCGAAACGGCATAGAGCCGACACGGCATAGGACCGAAACTGCACAGGATCGACACGGCATAGGACCGAAACGGCACAGGATCGACACGGCATAGGAACGAAACGGCACAGGATCGACACGGCACAGGATCGAAACGGCACAGGATCGACACGTCGCAGGACCGAAACGGCATAGGACCGAAACGACGCACGATCATCGCCACTGCGTAGGATCTATAAAACCAAAGATTTATTTCTCATAAAAGCAATCAGAGTCCTGTCAATTGATTTTAAAATATAAGAATTATAAGATATTTACTATATGAATATTAATAATTGTGAGTGACAAAAGAATGATAGTGCTAAATGGACAAAATATAATTTCTTGTGTGCTTGGTCAAAAGCATTTCTATACGTATGGAATACTTATATTTATTGTAATTATTATTATTATTATTATTATTATTATTATTATTAATATTATTATTATTATTATTATTATTATTACGTTTTAACTCGTTTTGAAATCATGGCCTGATTACACTAGAAAGCGAAAGCCATGAGAAATGTAAGCTAAGTAGTAATATGGAATACTTTTAATGTTGCTCACTAAGGAAACACTGCTCGCATGTCTTCTCGTCTCGATATCGAGACCACAAGAGATTTTTTTAATAAGAAGCTCAATTGGGAAGTAATAACTGAGCCGATGGCTCGAGCCGGCTCGCTTGGGGTGAACCATCGGCTCGAGTTGGCTTGGTTGGGATGAGCCATCTGCTCGGTTCGGCTCATCTGGGCCGAAGGCTCTAGCTGACTCGGTTCGGTGAGCTGTTGGCTCGGCTCACTTCTCGGTTCGGGTCGATAGTGAGTGCGCTGTGAGCCGAGCTGCTCAAGTTGTTGACAATTGTAAACTCGGGGCGAACAGTTTTGAAGATATTTGGCCAGTGCCCTATAACTTTTAACAATGTTTGGCTTGAGCTCGAATACTCAACCTAAACCCTCAACCCAAATCACAAGCTCGTGAACAATATCCTTGACTCCTAGAATTCACGACTACCGAGGTTAGCAATCAACTAGTTTTTTAGTATTCAAATACAGACCGCGTATCTTCATGTTTAATCATAGTGTTGTTATAATTATAATTATAATTATTATTTATTATTATTATTAATAATAATAAAAGTTGTACTAGTAGTAGTACTAGTATCATTGATAACCTATATTGTCTATGCAAGATACTTGAAGAGAATACTCGAAACTACACACCAGATTTGGCTCGACTCGACCCTAACGCTGGTATAAAGGAGAAACCAAGCTCTCTTGAAGCAAAGAAAAGGAATTCTAGGTGTAAATAGAGGAACCGGGCTCTATGTCCCGCCTGCACACTTGATTTTAAAGAATTCTCCACATGACCCAGGGATTCCAAATATTATGTGAATACATATAGGGCAAAAGTAAGCTGCATTAAACGGTTTCCTCCTCGTAATATGTAATTTCGTGGAATATGGTACTTCTGTGCACAGAAGCAACAAAAGTGGAGAAACAAGGGATGTTGTACACGTTGCATAAGGATACCAAGAAGTGCGCTGGAACAGTATACTTGATTTATCCGTTAAGTGAATCTTCTCCCAGGAATACTTTTGATGGCGTTTTCCCCTTCCTTCGAGTTGGCAAACCTCAACTTTTCCCTGAGCTATGAAAAACTTCATTGCTATTGTGAATATACCAAAATATTATACTAGTGTAGACCACTTACATTTTGATTTTGTCATTGCTGCAGAAATTTTCTAAAAGAAAGCTCGTTGAAAGTACATTAAAAAAAAAGGATAGTCTTTTTTCGACATTCTAATGTACAGATGGTGATCAGAAAAATGGAAACACCTGTAGTTGGCAACACGTCAGATGTATGGATTGGCAGTGATGTCGTGCGCCCGCAGCGCCGGACCGCTGGTGGTGGTGTGTTAGGTCGGTCTCCATACTACGTCAGGCGCAGTGGAACAGCAGTGTCCAGTGGCTGCAGCAGACGGAGGTAGTGTAAAATGAGAGACCTCTCAGATTTTCAAAGAGGGCAAATTATTGATGCGCTGTTATGTGGAGTGAATATGACGGCAGTGGCTACTGTGTTAGGTGTGTCGCGTGGGACAGTGTCGAAGGTGATGACGGCCTACACAACACACGGGAAAACTACATTGGGTACGGATGGTATCGAGACGAGACGAGACGAGACTTTGTACAGTATCGGTCTCGTCTCGGTAGATAAGTAGCGGTCTCGGTCTCGATCTCGTCTCGAGTCAAAAATCGCAGTCTCGGTCTCGTCTCGGTGAGCAGATGCTTGTCTCGATCTCGGTCTTGGTCTCGAAGGCCAAGTCTCAGTCTCGTTTCGGGTCTCGTCTCGAAAGTCTCGAAATAAATAGTGTGAAATTAAAATTGTGAAAGTATTATTATCGTACAGTCTGTCGTTTTCGCTTCTTATTTTTTGCCTTCATTCTTGATTTAGAATTATGGTATGATGTACCTCTTCGTAGCTAATTTACTATCGCTAATGATTTCCATGCGTGTGTTCCAGGTTCAATCATCAGTGTGGGTATAATAGTATATACCTGAGATAAAACCCTAATAGTAACCCATATTTCACTTTCAGTAATAGACTTTGTCTCATATAGCCTCAGTACTGCCTATACAATTAAAATCTATTAAATTAACTCCAGTACTATACAGTAGTTTATTTCCTTCCTTTGAAACAGAGTTGTTCAATACCTCCTAACGGATAACGCAACACATAGCAACACGAATGTACTTAATCGTACCGAAATTGAAATTTTACAATTTCTCAGTTACTATCCAATACATTCTGCTTTGACTGTCATTTTAAAAACAGAATATAACGGTCATTATCTTAACAAATAGAGTAAATTATTACTACAATATATTTTGTTTCAAATTGATCAAATGCTTTATTACCGTTTCACATCTCAGTGTTTAATTGACACTTTAAAACAGGCACTTCCTTAACCATGTGGTGGAAGCTACGACATTCATCTTTGCTGTCTGTTGTCTCTGGTTGGATCACCAAACAAGTTAGATTCAAAGTCCGATGCTTCGTATAGTATGCGTCTCACTTTAAGTACATTCTGTTTCTTATACAAGTTCATAATGTCGTAATGTATTACATAAGCATATATTCAGATTCGTAACATAGATTAAGCTTATTCCTGAGCTCTCAGCGCTGCATGTTATCTTTATTAGAGAAAACTAATCATGCGTTCATTACCCTGAAATTTTATATTGATTGAAAATTACTTGCGAAACATGGACACACATATTATATAAGTATATAGTTAATTCGAGCTATCTGTATCTATTTTCTCTGTCCCGGCAAAAGAAGTGATTCTTAACTTTCTAGTTTTCTTTTCTATTAATTTTCGTAGTTTTGCTGCAATATGAAGGATCAACAATATATCTTTTTTTTTCGCTGTACGAATTTCGTTAAATTTTGGATCCGTTTTTACCCTACCTTATCTAGTAAAAGTTATATATACATGAATATATATATATATGTATGAATTTTAAATTTTAGAGGTAGACTATGCTAAGTCACTTTTTGGTCGAAATTGAGTTAACTATACTTTTTTTAATATACTATGTTCTTTCCAGTGGTGTAATAATGTAAGCCTAAAAGCAACCTATTACTTTGTAACTGCTTAGTATAGTTTGAAAACAGTACTATAGGTCTTAGTTAAGGAACCGGATTTTCGCTTCTCCTGTAAAATTGCGAAATTGTGACTTGGTTTAGTTTACCTCTGAGGTCCAGATATAGTAAAGTCATAGCCATAATCATAATCAACCATTATCAATCCACTGCTGGATGAAGGTCTTTCCAAGTCTTCTCTACAACTATCTATCTTGACCAATTCTTTTTCAGGTCACTCCCCAGTTGTTCTTGATTTCGTCAAGCCTTCTTGTATAAGGACGTTTCCTAGGCTGTTTCTATCTCGTGGTATCCTGTCTAGAATTGTTTTTGTCCATCGATCATAACTTCTGGCAATATGTCCAGCACATTATCCAGCCCATGCTAAAAATAATTTTATTAGTACCAGTCATTAATTGCCAAATAATTCTTTCTATTTTATACATTTGGCCTACAAATACTTCAAATCCGCTACTCTTGGAGCACTGAAACGCTAGTTTTTGATCTTTGTGTTGAATCTGACAACACTGACTCAATGATTTAAATCAACACAATATGAGGACCTCCATTTGGTCTAGCGGCTAGCACGCTTGACTTCGTTTCGCGTGGTCCCGAATTTGATTTCCGGTGGGGGTACAGTTGAACGACCGAAGTGGTTCGGATTCCATTATAATCATTCGCTCCACGTCTGCTTTAGACGCTCTAGCATAATCGTGGGACGTTAAACTAAAACAAACCAAACCACAAATCAACACAGTGTGTATTACTAACAGTAAGTCCTTAAATAATTTGCATATAGCTATATGGTATGGATCGAGTTTGAGGTGGTCGGTAGTCAAACAAAAAAACAAGTGAAATGTAAGGTGTAATTAGAACGTTTAATTAAGTATGGTTTTGTGTATATCAGGCCTAAGGCTAAGGGGAAGAACTAGTGTTACTAAAAAGTTATCAGTTACATTTAATTTCAGTTACAATTTGCATTTACATGTATTGCTGGAACCAAAACTTTGACATTAACATTAACATTATAAAGACAGTGAAAAACATCGTCTTTTGAAAACATTCTTGTACCATAAAACAAATTACGTGTAATTTAAAAATATTTTGCAGTTTAGCTACGTTATTTTCACTGTATTTAGAATAATATCTAGCATTTATTTAGGATGGCAACACTGCTTAAAATAATGGAACTGTGACTTGTAACTAAAACCACCAGAAACTATTGTTGTAATGTTATAGAAGCAAACTAAAGCACTAATCATTATAAAAATTTAACATAAATACGATATTTTAAGCAGTATAACAATCACTATCCAAGTGTTTGGTATCTCTGAAACGGTTTGAAATAACAATTGTTGTAAATGACATTATGATCACTTAAGTCTTTTGGAAGAACCTACATGATGAGACGTGATATGTCAGCACGTTTTCGAAGTAAAGTTTTCAGAAAAAGTTATTTTTTTCATTTCTTATAACTTTGTTCCTTCATTCATTCGAAATGCATTATGCCATGATCGTAGTATTTGACGCTAAAATACAAATAATGAGCATTGCACCATTCCATTTGAGTTATTAGTCATCTCCAAAATGTTGATGTTAGTGATACTGTATTGTCCTTTGTTACACGGAATAATGTATGTGGTATTGTGGTTTTATTTAATATCTAAATTAGAAATAGGTAATACTTTACATAATGCAATTTGAGAAAATAAAACCTTATTTTGCGTTAGCAACACTGCTTCTTTATCTAGTGGTATTGTAGGGTATCTAGAAGAATTTTTCCTTCAATATTTCACACAACATGGTACAAAATTTCAGCATTTTAAATATATATATATATATACGTGGATCCAAGGGGCTATATTCCCCCTTAACGCTCAGGTATACACTGAATAAAATGAGCTTCATTCCTGCTTTACACTGGATAAAGAGGCAAAGTATGGACCCTCCTCTCCCCTCCCGGCCCTCAAGCCCCTCCCTTTATCATTTCCCCTAGATCTGCGCCTATATATATATATATATATATATATATATATATATATATATATATATAGAGAGAGAGAGAGAGAGAGGAGATTATGTACAACAGCAGTGGATTTTGTTTCGGGAGAGGCTTGAGAAACGGGTAAGAATCCTTTGTGTTGTATGTGTAATGCGAAAAAATGATCATAAATATATTTCGGGAGGGGCTTGAGCCCCATACCTACCCCTAAATACGCCACTGTACATCAGTCAACCGTTCCCATATTAGCTCACACAGCAACGAAATAAATTTTGAATAAAGGCAAAATAACTATCAATATTCGAGGCGAGACCGAGACCTTCGAGACTGACCAAGGTCTCGTCTCGATTTATAGAGGTCTGTCTCGATCTCGGTCTCGTCTCGGTATGTAAAAGTCCGTCTCGGTCTAGGTCTCGTCTCGGTATATAAAAGTGCGTCTCGGTCTCGGTCTCGGTACCATCCCTAACATCGGGGAAGCGGTACAGTGGGCGGAAGAAAATCATGAGTGATAGGTCACGCCGGGTATTAAAGCGCATTGTCACGCAGAACCGTCGTACCACTGCGGAGCAAGTGACGGAGGAACTCAATCAGCATCTCCCCCACCCTGTTCCGACAATCACAGTCCGCCGCGAATTACATGACATGAACTTACGGGGTCGTGTTGCACGGGCCAAACCGCTCATCAGGGACCATAACGCTTTCGCACGCCGCAAATGGTGCCGCGACCATGCAACTTGGACCGTTGAGAACTGGAAAGGTATGATATGGTCGGATGAGTCATCCTTCACCCTGTTCCCAACCACGGGCCGTGTATATGTGTGGAGAACGCCTAAAGAAGCTTATGATCTGCAGTGTCTCCGCCCAACTGTGAAACATGGCGGAGGCTCGGTGATGCTGTGGGCTGCCATATCATGGTTTTCATTGGGTCCTGTGGTCACACTTAGCGGACGAATCACTGCCAACAATTATGTCGCAATTTTAGGAGACCACTTGCATCCTATGGTCCGGATATTGTTCCCGGACAATGACGCCATCTTGCAGGATGATAATGCACCCATTCACTCAGCTGGCGTTGTTGCAGCGTGGTTTGAGGAACATCGGGATGAAGTTCAACACCTCCCCTGGCACGCCAAATTCCCAGATCTCAACATAATTGAACATCTGTGGTCCGTCTTGGAAACACGACTCCAGCGATGATTTCCCCTCCATTCTCTCTCACAAAACTGACTGATGCCTTGCACGAGGAATGGTGTAAAATTCCACTTGCTACCATTCACGACCTCTATGCCTCCATCCCACGTCGCATCAAGGCTGTTCTGAAGGCGAAAGGTGGCGAAAGTTGCAATTTCGTTCAGGTGTTTCCATTTTTCTGATCACCATTTGTACCTTAGAGCTGTATGGAATACCTACACGGAGGAATACCTACGGAACTATCGTCCCTTGTGTGTCAATTGCGAGTGGCTTGCAGAAGGCTGTCTTGCAGTTTTATTGTGGAATGGCATCAATTAGCATGGCTGAGTTGTAATAAGCATCTACGCAACTTGTGAGTGATATACATAGTCAGATGCTCTACTGTTACACGTGTAATTGCTGTATAACAAAATGGGAAGTGTTGCCTTCAACGGTAGAGGGTTGTGTCCAGGTATTTAGGGTCGTGTAAAAGTGTAGACGTTGGTGTATAAGTAAAATTGATTGTGTTAACCTGTACACGCCTGCGCAATGGAAGATTACCCTGTCCACGAGCTGGCAGATATGCAACTCATTTATGGGGTAGCAAGGGGCAATAGCCCAGAGGCGAGGCGTTTATATCGTGACCGTCGCCCTCAAAAGAGAGTAACTTTCCTTGTATTTTTCCACGCCTCCATATTCGACTTCGAAAGAGGGGTCCCTTCAGTTTCTCGTACGTGAAATCGGAGGAAATAGCCTCATATGGACAGCTGAACTTGAAGACAGCGTACGTCGAACGATCAGAGACCGTCTTGAAACTATCATGTGTATGGCGTAAAAATCCACATGCAACTCTAGTAAACGATCAGCAGCAGAAATTTGGTGTGGTATGGTGGATAATTTTGTGGTAGGATCTTATTTATTACCGGCCTGCCTGTGTGGGAGTACGTATCTTTCATTTTTACGTAATTTTCTCCCAAAATTGATAGAACATGTGCCTTGAACATAAGACAGCAGATGTGATTTCAGTATGACAGTGCACCTGCACATTTTGACAAGAATATGCAGACTTACCTAAATGAAACATTCCCAGATCGTTTGATTGGGAGAGAAAAACCTGTGTTATGACAACCTCGTTCATTCTACCTCACGCTGCTTGATTTTTTTTATTTCGGGGATACGTATGAAACTCCGGCCACGACAGTCGAAGAACTTGTAGCTCGATTTAATATAGGTGCGGCAATCATCTACGAAATTTCAGATGTGCTTGACCACACGCGGAAAAATTTGCTTCGCCGATGTCATCTTTGCAATGCGGTCAACGGTTGACAATACCAGACTGTGAACTGTTATTCTTCATAGTTGTCTCGTGTACACATACTGCATTGCACAAATACTGTACAAGGTACCTCTGAGTATTTCACAGTTATCCTACCTTGTACGAAACAGAATAAATCGATAATTTGAAATTGTATTTCTTTCTTTCCTTGTGCAACACGAGCAACACCTTGAGTATCATTGAATTTCATTCCTTCTGTACTCGTAGTTATTATCTTCCACGGATTTACGCATTACGGGGAGGAAATCTTTTAATGCAGCTTACTTTGGCTCAAATTATATTCACATAATTTGTGGGAATCACTGTTGTTATGTGAAGAATCCCTTATACTCTAGTTCATCATACATGATCTTTTGCCCCTGACTGTCTTATGCACAGTCGTTATAAACCTACTCTGGATCAAAGTTATTTTTTCCATTTTTACACACTCTTAAGTTGAACAGGAAACCGTTCATTGATCATCCGTTACCATTAGCATAGAAAATTATAATTGTGATAAGCTAAAGACTTCGTTTCATTTAAATTCTTCTTCCGAGTCCAGGAATCACCTCCAGACGTTCATTACATTAATTAAGTTACACCCTATATATATAATGATAAAAAATAATACCGATATTATTGTCGATGAAATAGTATTTGGAGTCACTCAGACGAACAATAACACTTCCGATGCAATTTAAATCCCTACTCAGATACCATTGTCATTTATGCTCAAAATGAAACTATTCTCCCCGTGCGAAGAACGGGTATTCTGTTAATAATTTATTATTAAACATCACACCATAAAATACAAAGTGTATCACGTAATGTACACGTTATATTGTTACTTGCTTAATGTATAAATGGAGGATGAAGGTCTATTATTGGATCAAAAGATCCAATATATTTCAGACAAAAAAATTCTTGTAGGCTTTATAACTGGAGAACAACATATAGTGTACCCAAATCTAAACTATGACTGAACTCACAAGGAAGGGTCACGCAGTGGCTCCGCTGATATCCGAACGAGACAATTGTGTTTGCATTTGAAATGTTATAACTAGATGAATCCCAAAGTTAGACGTGCCACCGGGAGGAATATCGTGAGTTACAACATATTTTGTAATGTAAGAACTACAAAATAGTACATGCCAGAATAGTTTGAACCGAGTCATTTGTTCGGAAACGGTTGGGTAAGTGGAAAACTCGGCCAGCACGTATCCCATCATTTTCAACACAAACTTTTTGGGGTAAAAAACTTTGTCCCAGGGTCCCCCGCAGGGTCCCAGACGGGGTCCAACTCAAAATTTTCAAATGGCAAGGGGGGTTAAGTGGCATATCATTTGAAAGCTGTTGTAAAATGAAAGAAAATGCAGCAGGTCTCGACTCTCTACAACAACCCTGTGCAAAATGGCGACGTGTCGAAGTGTAAACAAAAACTTAATTGAAAAGTCCATGGTCACCCCTATAAATCAGAAATGGTGAGACAAATGTGAAAACAGAAAAGGATGTGTGGTATTATTTTCAAAGTATAACGATTTAAGTGAAAACGTCTTGTCCCAGGGTCCCCACATGGTCCCAGGTGGGGTCCAACTAAAAAATTTCAAATGGCAAGAGAGGTTAAGAAGCTCATCGTTTGAAAGCTCTTGTTAAGTGAAAGAAGATGGAGCACGTCTCGACTTTCTACGATAACCCTGTCCAAAATTGCGGTGGTTCAAAATGTAAACAAATTGGAAAACAATCCAAGATGGCCGCTTAAAACCTATATCGAAAGAATAAGCATACCAAACTGCTGAAGCTAGGAAAGCAAATTTGGCATTAATGTTGATTAGTAAGTGACTAAAATATGCAAAATGTTCAAAAACGCGACATCTTGAGTTCAAAATGCCGCACTATGTATCGAACGCATATCCAGCTCACACCACTGGTGTTGGAGAAGTGAACGTTTATGGCTAATAGTCCACAAAATATCAAAGAGTATAATCTCTAATCCAATATGGCTGCCAGCGTGAAAAATGAGTTTGTATATAAACATGTTATTTCTTGGAATACTGTGACCAAGCCAACAAAGTTTGACGCAGTTCGATGTACTGAAATGACCTACATATGTTTGGTACTACTTGCCAATCTTGCAAATGATTTTTTTTTTATTTGGTATTGTTTGAAGTATTGAGATCAAACCAACGAATGACATACAAATGTAACCATCACGAATACGTTACAATAGAGCCCTCAACTTACTGGTGCAGCAAGTTCTTTCTGTATGAACTAAGTATGACAAAATTAGAAAAATACCCGAAGGTATTCAACTTTTTTTTTTTTTTTACTATGAGTAGGAAGTCATAGTTGTGTGTTCATCGCATATTCGTTATATTCAAGTAAATAATGCCGAGAGAACCGTGACGAACGTGCATTAAGAAGAAACCATTTATGTGTTGTTACCGAATGAAATAATAGTTGGAGTGTATCGAATTTCAATTGTTCTTTAGTCTTCCTAGTATTTCTAAATACATAATAGAGAAAAATAGAGATTTAGATTTGTACTGTTATGAATGGCATAGGTTTTAAGCGGCCATCTTGGATTCAAGGTGGCCATAGTTTTTCAATTAAGCTTTTATTTACGTTTTGACCCGCCACAATTTTGGACAGGGTTGTCGTAGAAAGTCAAGACTTGCTCCATCTACTTTCATTTAACAAGATCTTGCAAACGATGAGCTTCTTAACCTCTCTTGCCATTGGAAACTTTTTAGTTGGACCCCACCTGGGACCCTGTGGGTACTCTGGGACAAGACGTTTTCACTTAAATTGTTGTACTTTGAACATAATGCCAGACTCCCTTCCTATTTTCAAGTCTCACCATTTCCTATTTATAGGGGTGACCATGGATTTTTCAATGAAGTTTTTGTTTACATTTTGACCCTCCGTCATTTTGCACAG